>NC_089535.1:2915616-4115616 GCF_963924715.1 Thunnus thynnus
AGCTTTTAGTTATCTTGTATAATTTCAGCCCATATTCAGACTTTTGTCAGTTTGCATATCAGCGGTGTGTTAAAGTCTGTAAAAAGCAAAGAAAATTCCAGATAAAAAGGATAAATCCGAAAGTTTTTGACCAACATAAACTATTTTTAAAGGACACTTGGTGCACATGACCCCTGTGTGGATGCTCTCACCCTATTAAAATATGGCGTCTATAGCGCCACCATGCGGCCAGTTATAGACGATTTTGTGTACATTTTGGTTTATGACTAATAACTCATTGGATCATTACAAATCTTCTTTCAATGGGACCACTCACTTGCTCCTCACTAAATTTTCCACCATTTTGACCACTGTGATCGTTTAAATGTCAATAAATCAGTTTTTGTGTTGATACAGTTGGACAACGTTGCTCAGCAGCTTAAAGGACAGCAGTCGGGTTTCCTTCTTAACTTGTGTTTACAGCTTGTTTCTGCTGCCAACAAGTGGCCAAAAAAAAAAAAAAAAAAGTGTTTGCATGTTTAAATCACAAAATAAATCCAGATAAAAATTGAAAAAGGAATTTTAATACTGTTAATCAGTTATTATACACATTCAACTAGAAGCGTTTTCTGTAATCAGCTGGACGATAAGTGCAACACTGACATAATCTTTGGCAACATTACATAACTGTGGACGACCAAACCTGATGTGAAAAATACACAAATATATAAGTTGAGAAATAAACAAATGAAACTCACAAATATTTCTGTCATGCATTTTATCCACTCGATCTTTTTTTTTTAAAAATCCATTCCTTATTTTATTTATCTCTTTCCAGTTTGGTCTTCCATATATAACACAAACTATTATTTACAGTATTCACACTGAGAACATTTATTATTAACATACCAAAGCACTAATGCAATGGGCAGCGCAGGAAACAACAGTCACCCAGCTCTCACAGTCTTGCATCGCGAGGGTGAACTCAGTCTTTACACCCTTTATGAATGAGATGGTGTGTGAGCTGCTTCCTGAGGCTGAGCCAGGGGGGGGTGTGGGGGGTGGGGGGGGTGGGGGATTCTCAGTCCAGCTGTTCCTCACATCAGGCTGCTGTGATAGACGACACCGAAGCAGCTTTTCTGAGCTTCCTCGTCTGGGACCGCTGCCGCCGCTGCTGCTGCCGTTGCCGCCGCCGCAGCCGCCGCCCCGTGCAGCAGAGGAAACGGAGATGAAGGTGATCCAGGAAGAGATACGTCCCCCGACGCTTATGTTGAGTATGTGGAGACTGACGAGGCGACAGGCGAATACTGGACCAGGGGTACGGCCAGGTCCAGGTACTCCTGAGGAGACGGAGGTAAGAGTCGTTATTCATGTTTAGATATATTTCACTCCGGTGAGCCTCCGGAAAATGATCCAAACCTTTGTTACAAAAGCAAATCTCTCAGAGGAACTTTCATCTGTTTTAGATCTGTGAGCTAAAATACTCTCTGTTATTCCAGATGCTGTTTTTTTATTTTATTTATTCAACCTTTATTTTACCAGGAAAACCTCACTGAGATTAAAACTCTTTTTGCCAGAACGTCGCGGCCGAGACAGGCAGCAACATAAAGTTTCAGACAAGTAACAACCTCTCATTAGTCAGTAGAAAATAATAAAATCACAAATAAAACTACAACAAATAACGAGCCAGCTGTAGATCCTCAGGTGGGGCCCTTTGACTCTGGAACGACCTGCCTGAGGAGATGAGGCTGCAGAATCAGTCACTTCTTAAAACCCATTTTTACAGACTTGCTGTTATGTGATGTTGTCTTTAGATCATCTTTCTTTTAAACTTTTTATCATCTCTTTATTGTCTTTCTTTGTCTTCGGCCGCCATCTTTTTAAGATCAGAAGTGTTATTGTTTTCTGTTTCATGTCTTTGCTTTTGCTTTTCCTGTCAAAGCGCTTTGTAAACTCTGTTTTTAAAAGGTGCTATATAAATAAAGTTATTATTATTATCAAAGAGAAAATGATTTCTCTTTCATCCAGGGTGACACTGTGTTAGTTCTAGAGCTGCAACGATAAGTCGATTCATTGATTAGTTGTTATTAAATTACTCTACAACTATTTTGATAATCAACTATTTTTTGGGTTCCAGCTTCTTAAATGTGAATATTTACTAGTTTCTTTTGTCCTCTAAGACAGTAAACTGGATATATTTGGGTTGTTAGACGGGGAAAAAACATCTGAAGTTGCATCTTTGGTTTTGGTGATCCAGCATTTTTCAACATTTTAAAAACAAGTAATTGATTAATTAAGAAAATGATCGAAAGATTAAGATTAGTTAAAGCCTCAAACTGCTGAGGTCATGAACCAAAGTGTTGGATCACTAAAGTTATTACGATTCATCGAGTTGGAACCATTTTGTGCGAATCCATCGAGTAGAAAAACTTCAACTAAGCATATGTGACCTTTGACCTCGTGGTGGCACTAGAGAAAAAGTCAGCAGGATTCATCCTCTGGGAAACATGAACGTCTGAACAACATGGATATTTGAATCTGGACCGAAGTGTTGGACAGACAGACAGACAGATGCTGCTAGCTTGGCGAACGCTCTTACTAAACGCCACATTACCTGGTTCGCCATGAGAGACAGCGTGCGGTCTAAATCTTCTACCAGCTGTTGGAAAGTTGGTCTGCGAGATGGGACGGCGTGCCAGCAGTCTCTCATCATCAGGTACCTGAAGAAACACAGCGATGTTACAGATGGAGACGTTATTGAAAGGACAGCAGGCTGGTGATGGTGGACGTTCCTGTGTATAGAACCGCAACGATTAGTCGATTTGTATCATTATTTAAAGAGAAAATGCCTGAATTCTCTGATTCCAGCTTCTTAAATGTGAATATTTTCTGGTTTCTTTAATCCTTGAAGACATTTCAGGTTGTGTCTTCGGCTTTGGGAAGCAGTGATTAACATTTTTCATCATTTTCTGATATTTTATGGACCAAACAACTGATCAATTAACCAAAAGTTAAAAAAAAAAAAATCAACAGACTAATTGATATAAATGACTTATTTGACTTTGTGGAAGTTTTTCTTTAGCTCTTCTTCAGGCTTCTTCGTTTTATACCTTTAATATCATCTAAAACAAACTAAAAACATGTGAACATGTCCACACTAAGCTGTCTGAAGGTTTAAAAAGCTGTTTTTGTGTTTTACTGTAATGCAGCTCAAATTCATAGATTTAATTGTTCTAATTTACAAATGTTTCTGTTTCTGTTGTCAGACAACGGAACAGAAACGACACGTTATACTGTGATGTAACTGCAGCTCATAAAAACCACATTAACCGTCGGTCATTTTCAGGTTGCTGAGCTGCGGAAATCGTTTTATGATCGATATAAACCGATAAAAATCAACATTAATCCAGATTCATGACAGCTGCTGCACTGTGTGATGCAGCTATGCTGACATTTAACAGAAAGAAAGTTAAAAAATGAAACTAATTCCTTCTTAACTTCACTGACACACAGCTCCCACCTCAAGCTCAAATTTTCCCAGTAAAACCAATATGATGTTTTAAGATTTAAACACTTTTGAGATGTTTTTTGGGTAATAAAAACTCCATGTCAGTGAGGACGGAGGATGGAGAGAAGATGCATTTTTAAATTTAAATGGACTCTTAGACGTTTAAAACTTACGTTACTTTTGTATATTTGATGTTTTAAGTCCTGAAAAGGCATCAAAGTCACATTTTGTTATGTGCAAACATACAGCAGATTTCAATTTAATATTAAATACTTATTACACTGTTTTACTGTCTCATAAATCCCTCAAAAAATCAAAATAGAAAACTATAATTGCTAACAACTGATAAACATGAATCTAGTGTTTGGAAACATATAAATTTGACAAAGTAAACCAGATAAATATAAATACATTCGTGAAGGTAATACAAGAAATATCAAATCATAACATGTTTTAATAGATTTAATATATAAAACACTTTACTGAACTGGTCATTCTGCCTTTTACAGTTCAGTATATTCAAGGCTTTTTCTAAATGAAGTCTGTTATTTAGAGTCTAAACACAAAGAGGACGGTGAGTCACTGTAACGACTGTGACGTGTACTCACAGCTCCTGAGTGCACGCTGAGGGTTTCTCCATGCGGTGTCCCTCCTTCAGCAGCTTGAAGAGCTCCTCCACCGGGACGCCGGGGTACGGAGACCCGCCGAGGGTGAAGATTTCCCAGAGCAAGACTCCGAACGACCACCTGCAGCAGCAGCAGCAGCAGCAGCAGCAGCAGCAGCAGCAGCATGGGAAACACGACAGAGACTCTCAGACATGGAATATGTATCTGCAGGTCCAGTAAGTCAGGTTCAACCATGAGCCAGACTGTTCAGGATTTATGATTCGTCCTGTAAAACTTGTTGATGTTGGTCAAAAACCTCATTTTAGCTGGAAGTTTCTGTGATTTTTACAGACTGAGTCCGGCTTTAACACACTGCCGACATGTTTGAAACTATAAAAGAAGGCTAAAAGCCATATAATTCATATGAGAATGAAATGATTTATAACTCTGTTAAGGATTCTGTATCTGACACTTGTGTTTGTGAAGAACAAACCTGCTGAAGTTGTTTAATTCACACATTAAACTTTCATGTCTGGAAGGTTTATTTCACTTCATTTAAGCAGCATTTACTGTTCAAATGTCAGGACACACCCATGATTTTAATGCCTCAGACATGAGGGCAGGATTAGATTACCGAGGTCGCCTTGTGTTTATTTCGTTATGTGAAGTAGATTTGTGAAAAATTATGTAAAACTTCTGATGTAAACTATGAAAGTCAAAACTTTCATCCGGGGGCCAAATATTCCTGCTGCAGGGCCAAATCTGGTCCACGCACCGCTACTTGCCACTTTTCTTAGAAGGTGTTAAAAAGTCTTCAATATTTTGTTTTTCCTGCCGTCAGTTATAAAATGTTCGTGAGTGGTTTTAGGCTGTCTGGAGACGTTACACATGAACATTTTAACAGCATTTTTAACTGTTTTCTGACATTTTCAGTGGTGGAAAATTACATTTAGCAGCTGAGTTCTGTACAGTCTGATTAAGACAAGAGAAAAAGTCTGTTGTATTAATATATATAAATGCATGTACAACAGTTTCTGCATCTATTTTGCGATATTCCTGCAGGGATAAAAACATGATTGGACAAGTTTTGTGATACGTTGCTCAAAACATAAATCTCTATCAAAGATTTCTTGCAAAATTAGGATCTTAAATGCAGGAATTTTACTTGTAATTGAGTAATTTTACATCTGATCCGAGTACTTCTTTCCACCACTGGACATTTTACAGACAAAACAATGAATTGATTAACTATGAAAAATAATCAGCAGATGAACCGATAATGGAAACAATTGTCATTTGCAGCCCAAAATCTGACAGCTGTTTGCACAAGAATACACACACAGAAAAACAACCAAACAGCAATCGCAGGTTTTGAAACTCACACGTCACTTTGGTGCGTGTAGATGCGGTCGAATAAAGCTTCGGGCGCCATCCACTTCACTGGCAAGCGACCCTGTAGGAAGATTAAAACGTCAGCCGCCGACTCTCTGCAGAACACATCAATCAGTTCATCTTTTTTTTATTGATTTTCTATCCCGCTGGCGGACCATCTGTCTCACATTAGTGGTCTTCTTGTAGTAATCGATGTGGTGGATGTCTCGGGCCAGACCGAAGTCAGCTATCTTCATCACGTTATCTTCTGTGACCAGCACGTTCCTGGCTGCCAGATCTCTGTGAATACACTGAACACCGGAGAGAGAAAACACACACAGTTCAGAACAGATTTACAGTTTTCCAGAGACTCGCAGCAAATCTGCACAACAAAATGCGCATTTATGTTTGTCTGTAGCTGATAAACTAATCTAACTATATAGCACCTTTAAAAACAGAGTTTACAAAGTGTTTTGACAGACAAATCAAAGACAGAAAGCAATAACAAGTCTGACATTAAGAAGACAGTAGAAGACGATGAAAAACAATAGATGATAATTAATAATGATCTAAACTAACTGATTAATCATCTACAGAGTACAGAGCTGCTCATATAAACAGATTTACAGTCACACAGTTACTACAGTGCATGTAAACATGTTGGTTACCTGCATAACTTAGTTCCTTGAGTGCTCGACTATTAATTATTAATTTCAACCTACATTAACTAACGTTTTGAAACAAGTAGCAAACACAACTCTGACACATCATCATCTTTTAAGTTGATATGTTGAACTTGTTAGCAAACAGTTGTTTATTTCCACATCCAGCAGTTACGGAGCAACATTATCATTCATGTGGAGTCGTGTTTCTGTCCACCTGGTGAATGTAAGTCCAATATTCACTCTCTTTTAGCTTCTGTTTTTGGTCTCCACCAACTCCTGAGGGAAATATCTGGCTCTTTAGCTGCTAAATGCTCCACTATGTTCACCAGCTGGACGTAAAAACTGACCTTCTTCGACGCCAGGTACGCCATTCCTCTGGCCACCTGGTACGCAGCAGACACCAGCTCTCTGATCTCCAAACTGCCCAGAGTGGCCTGCCTCGGGCCGCTCCAGTACTCCAACCCGACCGGTCGACGAGAGCGGAGGTACTCCCTCAGATTCCCCTGAGAGGCGTATTCCACCACCACATACAGAGGACCTGCCAGACAACACACAGGAAGTGATGCGTCAAACATCTTCACCACACATATATCACTGCTGTTAAATCATTCCTCTTCCTCCTCACACTCACCGTCCTGCGTGCAGGCTCCCAGCAGGTTGATGATGTTCTTGTGTTTACCAATCATCTTCATCATTTCCATTTCAGAGATCAGGTCAGACAGGTCCTTCTCTGTGGCGTCCGCTGCACACAACAGGAAGTTACCAACATTATGACTATTTTACTCTCGGTTACGAATTAAAGTTGTTTTTTTTTGCAGTAAGTTTGGAGCTGAAACTATGAATTGATTAAATAATTAGTCAAGCAACTCCTGCAAAATTTAGTTTGAACAGAGTTTACTTCCATCTGCAAATCCCACAAACTCAAACAAACATAAACTATTCACAACATAGATAAACGATTAAATAGTAATAATAATATAAAATCAATCACTCAATAAGTCGATCAGGAGAAGAATAATCAGCAAATATTTTGATAATTGGTTAATCATAAGGGATTGTAAGTTTTGGATATATTCTGACATCTTACATCAATGAATTAATTGAGACACTAATCAACACCTTAATCAATAATAAAAATAATTGTTAGTTGCAGCTTTAAAGAAAACTGAACTCAGTCTCAAGATATTGAGTTGGAATACAAATGTTTAACAAATCATAATGACAATAAACTAGATAAATAAATGTTTCTGATGTTTTACAATCTGTATTTTTCCTGCAGTTTTAATCTGAAACATTTTTGATAATCAATTAACTGTTTGAGTCATTTTTTTAAGCAAAAATGTCAACATTCACTGGTTCAAGCTGTTTTATACCAAAGTAAACTGAATATATTTGAGTTTTGGACTGTTGGTCGGACAAAACGAGACACTTCTGAAACCATTTTTTGCCATTTTACAGAGCAAGTGATTACTAATTGATTATGAGGTGAATCTCACCTTTCAGCATCTTCACAGCCACCTTGGAGAGTCGTGTTGGTTTGTTCTTGTCGATGCCGACGGCCTCAGCAAGCATCACCTGACCGAAGCAGCCTTCTCCCAGAGGCTTCCCCAGAGTCAGCCTGAGGAAAAACACACACACACACACACAGGGAACCAGTAATTTAGTATTTGGTTAACTATGAGATTACCAGTACGGGATTCCAACTGCATAGTTATACAAGCATGGTACAGATTAGAGGTTTTCAGAATAAGAGGCACGGAAGGAAGATTCCCTCCAGACATGAATAAGACGTATAAAAATAGTCTGCTCGGAACAATATTGTGTGTTTGATATGGTTTTTCCACAAAAAAAAAGTATAATTACCACTTTAAAATCCTTAAAATGGCATCTACTCCTTCTCATTAAAAAATCCAGAATAATTGAATATGTAAATATATTTTATTTCTAAAGTTTAACAGCTGGATACAAGATGTTTCCTCCTTCACTGTAAAGTTCATTCTCAGTGTTTCCACATCACGCGTCTGTAAGTTGAATACTGGATCATTATTGGCTCCAGACTAGTTGTGATGTCATAAATCCTGCTCGTAGATTCACGTGTTAAACTGAGATTTAAGGTGAAAACAGAGAAACTTTCCTCCTTCTGCAGATGAAGGTGAAAACAAACTCTGCACAAACATCATTCTGCACAGAGAAGAAGAACAAACATCCAACTGAAGGAACAAGAAGACAAACATGAGACTTTAATGAAATAATATCAATGAGAATAAAGAATGGCAGGAACCTGCGTACCTGTCTCTCGGCAGCTCCCAGAGAGGATCGTAGGGGAGTTCGTACTCCGACACTCCTGCCAGGATGGTTGTGGCCGCGCTGGAGAGACGAGACTGACGCATCAAACACATCCCCGACTGCAGCGATGACGACGACTCGACCGACACCTGCAGACAGCGAGGAGGAGGAGGAGGAGACGTGAATGTTTCTGTGACACCAGAGAGACACACAGAGGAAGAGGAGGAGGAGGAGGAGGAGGGAGGACAGAAACAGACGTGTCACCTGTCTCCTCAGAGGAATGCTTTTGGCTAGTTTCTGGACCGCTAACTGGCTGTGGAAGTCGCTCTTCTTCGGGGCGCAGCAGAGTCTGCAGACGACGGCGGTGGCGGTGAGGATGACGATGATGAAAGATCCCAGGCAGTAGATGAAGATTTCCAGGTATGTCTGCGAGGGCAGCGGGGCGGGAGGCATGTCTGAGGGAAAGAGAGGAAAGCATAAACATTAACAGGTGTGAGATCACGATGATAGGAAGTGTAGTTCGAGAGGACGCGAGCGTACCGTTGACCACGGTGAGCCAGGCGGAGTGATACGACACGCCGATAGAGTTTCCCGCCAGACAGGTGTACTCTCCCGAATCATCAACCGTCACGTTCCTCAGAGTCAAAACCTCCATTTCTTTATCCGTCGTGTTCAAACCTGCAGTCTGACAAACAGAGACGTGAAAGAAAAACGTTAGCGGAACGTGTGCTTCCCAAAGGTAAAAAACTAGAAAACAATATTAAAAACAAATAAATACTGCATATTTATATAACTAAGTCTTGATAAAAGAAATAAAACATAGCCAGCATATGATAAGAGAAGTGAAGTTGTTTCCTTATTGTCAACCAATCCTAAGAATGAAATCAACAACATGTTAGCAGACGTTCAGCCACAATCTGCAACTATTATAATAATAAAATAATCTTTTTAGTTATTAAAGCATAAATAAGCACAAATGCCAAATGTTCAGAGGTTGCAGCTTCTTAACCCATAAGAATCCATTTCTCCTTAAAGGAAAATTATGGGGAACATAAAACACACCAAATGGACCACAAGGAACACATTTCTGTATTTTATTTTGAAATTCTACATTTTATTTTGAAATTCTACCTTCAGTGTCAAAGATCTGTAATGTAACATATATAACCATATCTCCCTAACTTGTTTTATATCAATTTGTTGAATAAATGTGGTCAGAACAGGTTAAATGTCATACAGGACGTCTTATTAAAGCGAATCTACCTTTAGTAACAGAAAACTTTTTAAAATTAGTTAGTTCTGTCACATTTGCTGACCAGGCACACCGCTATTTTGGAAGTGATGTCATGGGTGCACAGTTTCATACATTGTCACATGACTGCAGCAGGATGTTCAGTAGATGTCACTCATCTCATGAGTTAAAAATCAAGGATAAAAGCTGTATAAGGAATTTTCCAGAACAGTGAAAGGGTTGGTGGGCTCTTACAGGTTAAATGTGATGATTTGAAGCTTTTCTTGTGTCGCCTTGAGCTTCAAGATACTTTTCTCTATTTTTTGACATGTTTTAAACAAAACAAGGTGATGCAAAATGATTCCACATTAAGAAGGAAACCGAGAGGTCAAAACCTGAAGGAGGCAGTTTTAAAATAGGATTGAACACAGGTTTAGCTTCAGTTTATTCTCTGCTCCGCTGCCAGCGACCACAACAATTCACACTGACATTTCTGGTTAAGAAAACGAGTAAATAACAGATGATTTGAAACTTTCTCTTTTATTGCTCAATCAGCAGATGTTTTTTTTTTTGTTTTTTTTATTGTATTCAGCCTTTCTTGTGATCGGAGGAGGAACATAATAATACATGTGAGGCCGCTTGGATCGGCGCCAGACACAACAAACCGCACCAGCCTCAGCGTCTTTCATCACCAGTCCACAACTCATCACTGATGTGGTTTCGCTCTGCTCAGTCAGAGACAAACGAAACCAGTGTCACATGCAAAACAGAGACTGGCTCAACCGCCCGCTTGTGAGGAAATACACTTCACATAGTATAAATGTCCATAAATCGTAGCGGCGTTCTGACATGTTGTTCGTCCCAACAGGATTTCACAAGTCGGTTTATCATAATGTAGCAGGAAAAAGCTTTTAGTTGGAACCACAGAGCTGCTTTGAGTCAAATACTCGTAATTCTTCTGGTTTTGGTCGACGGCTTAAACTAACAATTATTGTCATTGTTCATTCATCTGCCGGTTATTAATCTTTTGGTCTTTAAAATGTTTGAAAATGGTGAAAAATTTGAAAAGATGACGTCTTCAAATGTTTTGTTTCGTCCAAAACACAAATATTTTCAGTTTACTGTCATAGAGACTAAAGAAACCAGAAAATATTCACATTTAAGAAGCTGGAACCAAAGAATTCAGACTTTTTTTCTTCAAAAAAATTACTCAAAATTATACTTGATTATAAGAATAGTTGGACATTAATTCACTAGTTTAATGAACTAATTGTTGCAGCTCTATCGAAACATTTCTAATTAAAGTCTGTGATGATGTTTCATTATTGTTGTCAGTGTGAGAGTGAAGCCTGCAGCAGGTCATAAACTACATCAGTTTACTAGTGGCGGACATATTGATTCATATTCATATCCTCTACAATTCAGAATTAATTTACAAATGTCCAAATTCTCTGATTCCAGCTTCTTAAATGTGAATATTTTCTGGTTTCTTTCGTCTCTGTGACAGTAAACTGAAGATCTTTATGTTGTGGACAAAACGAGAAACACTGATCCACATTTTCGACCATTTTCTGACATTTTAAAGACCAAACAACTAATCGATTAATAACAAAAATACTGGAAATAATCATTAGTTGCAGCCCTAAATTAATCTTTATTGTCATATGCACAGAGGACAGTCAGCTGCACAATACAGTTCTTAGATAAAACTTAAACTTTACAAGATAAAAACATAAAACTAGACACGGGGGGCACGGGTTTAATTTAGTATAATGTCTAAATCTCTACTAGTCATGTGATCTAACATGTTTGAACCTCTGAACAGATAAAGACTCAGGTACCTTGAGGACGAGGACGTACGGGAGTCCGTCCGGTCCTTCTCTGCTGCCGTTGACCGTGATGTGTTTGAGCCACTGGATGTGAGGCTGCGGGTCGCTGAACACCCGACACACAAACTCCACGTTACTGCCGACGGCTGCCGTTTGATTGGCCGGCAGACCCGCCTGCAGGATGGGTCTGTGAGGAGAACGCTCTGAAACACACAAAGGTTTTAATCAGATCTGTAAAAAAAGTAAAAGTTCACATTAAGCTGGAAAACTTTGTGTCTCTCAGTGTTTTCCTCACTTAAAAATCCTTTTGTTTCTCCGGAGAGAGTGGTCGAGTTGCATTGTGGGTAAAGTAGGCGACATAAAAAATAAAGCATCTCTGGTTCTGCTGCATGGATTTTGATTCTTTTTTTTAACTGTCCGTCATGAGTCTGACGGTGTTACAGCAGAACAAGCTCTCTTTTAAAATCTCCGCTTGGTTTTTTAACGTGTAACAAAGACGTGAGCTGAACTGATCACAGTCGTGGCTGTAAAGTTAAGAAGAATTTTCTCTATAATCACTCATTTTACGCTTCAATGTAACTGTTAGAGCCATGATTAAGAAAAGCAATATGCAGATATAAGTTGTGATGTAGCAAAATTATTATAATATTAAACATTAGATAATATTACAATGCATTCTGGACCATCTAGCATGAAGTAATTGTTTGCTAATGTTAATACTGAGGTAGCTAAAATGTTTGAGATGTTCCTGTGAGGAGAATGCTTTTACGCACTGATTTATAGTTGTTATTATCAATATTTTCATCCATAATGTCTGATCTGTCAGTGTGTAATGTGTTTGACTCGTAGTGACTCTGCAGCTCCTCTCGGCTTTACGGAGCTTTATAGTGAGTTTCAGCTCATTGTTTATCTGTCCGGCTGCAACTTTACTGTTCTGGTTCACTCTCAGCGCTCTCATAGCGTCGTTTTCAGAGATAAAGCTGTAAAAAAGCCGCTGTACACTACCTGCTAACAGACACAGTTAGCTGTAGACTAGCTGGTGAACATAGTGGAGCATTTAGCAGCTAAAGAGCCAGATATTTCCCTCAGGAGTTGGTGGAGAGTAAAAACAGAGCTAAAAGAGAGTGAATATTGGACTTACATTCACCAGGTGGACAGAAACACGACTCCACATGAATGATAATGTTGCTTCGTAACTGCCTGATGTGGAAATAAGCAACTGTTTGCTAACAAGTTCAACATATCAACTTAAAAGATGATGATGTGTCTTGTTTCTGCTGCCCCCATGTGGACAAAAATCAGTTACTGCAGCTTTAAAAATTAGTTTTGCAAATGCTTTATGAGGAAGGAAATGTATTTAACATGTTTTTTGGGATATACATGGACTTATATTGAGTTTCAGCTCAGTGTTTGGTTGTTTGGCTGCAACTTCACTGTAAGATTAACATGGACTTTGTCTAAAAATGCAGAGATATGTTTTCTTACCTACGACGTCCAGCAGGTAGGTGTGTTTCAGGCTCCCGTATTCGTTCTCCACCACACAGGTGTAGTTTCCTTTATCAGACGGAACCACCGACTCCATGATGAGAGTCCACATGTGATCTCTGATCTGAAAGATTCAAGAAGTCAGTAACACGACTCTCCTTCCTCTAATGTTCCTAACAGAAATGTCGAAAAACGCACCTTGAATCCTCCGATTCTCTGGTCTTTCCTGAACTCTTTGCCGTTCTTGTACCAGCGCAGGGAGGGAACAGGGTTTCCTGTCGCTTGGCACCGAAACTTTACAGTCTTGCTGGCAGGAACGGCGTGGAGCTCCTTCTCCATCTTCTCTGGCGCTACCCACTGAGGCGCCAACGCTAACGAGGTAAACATGGTGATTACAATCATTTGTCTTCTCTCAACACAAACGAAACCACAAAGTGAAAGAAGAGAAGAAGAAGAAAAAAACACAGAGAAAGAACAAAAGTTTGAGGCTTACGTTGGAGCTTTTCGTTGCTTGTTGACAGTTCGTTGGAAAGTTTATTTTCCTCTGAGGATGACTCATCATCCTCTTCGTCCTCAGAAGATTTAAGCGCGTCGGCTGCGAGAGAAATGAGATGTTCAGAAACACTGTGCTGATGTGTGTGTGTGAGTTACAGATGTTCCCTCCCAACAGACAATGACCTCTGACCCCGGCTGGCTGTGAATGAGACTTTAAAGACCTCCAACACTCAAAAACATCTTCTTCTTCTTGTTCCTTCAGTTGGATGTTCTTCTCTGTGCAGAATGATGTATGTGCAGGAGTTTAAGGGGTCTACGAGCAGGATTTGTGACATCACAACTAGTTTGGTGCCAATCGTGTGACGTGGAAACTTGAAGCCTCCAGTGAACAAACACTGAGACTGAACTTCACAGTGAAGGAGGAAACATCTGGTGTCCAACAGTTAAACTTCTGACACGCAATACATTTGCATATTTATAGATTATTGGATTTTTAATGAGGGAAAAGGGAGTAGACGCCATTTTAAAGGATTTTAACGTGGTAATTATACTTTTTTTTTTTTTTGGTGGAAAAACCATATCAGACCCACGTTATTGTTCCAAGCAGAGTATTTTTATGTCTTCATACGTGTCTGGAGGGGCTCTTTAAGCCTCCCTACTGAACAGCCGTGTAGACAGGAGCTGTCGCCACAGCACAGCGCTGCACCCAACCACTTCCGAAACTTCACAGACCTCCTCCCTATCGGCCCCGGCCATTAACGCACATCCCCGCGGTCTGCCCTCGCTCAGGGACTGCAGGCAAATTATTAGTGTGAGGACAGGACGGGGGGGTGAACAAAGAACGAAAGAAAGTCTAGGTACAACTCATTTCATCATTAATGACTAAATAACCAGTCAAAGATTAACCTTCATATTAAGGCTGTAACTAATGATTAATCTGCCAGTTATTTTATCCAGTAAATGAGATAAAATGTCAGAAAATATTTAAAAAATGTCCGTCACATTTACCCAGAGTTCTTGGGGACGTCTTTAAATGTTTTGTTTTGTCTGATCAACAGTCAAAAACCCAAAAAATGTTCAGATTACACAAATATAAAGCAGAGAAAAACAGAAAATCTCCATATTGGAGAAGATGGAACCAAAAAATATGACTTAAATGGTTGCAGATTAATTTTCTGTTGATTGACTAATCAATTAATTGACAAATTGCTGCAGCTCTAATCTGTGAAATTATCAATTGGCAACGTTACGGAGAACTACAGCAGCAAATTATGCTGATTTTTACTCTTTTAACTGATTAATTGTTTGGTTTATGAACTATTGATCGATTAGCTGTTAATTTTCTGCCAATCAACCAATCGAAGCAACTCTAATTAACTGTCTGGTGACATCATGACAGTAAACAGCCGCATGTTTATTTCACCTTATTAGTGAAACAAGGTGACAACACGTCATGCTGGATTATATTATTAACTTTATGTGACACGTTTAACTGTTCTTCCCCCTTTTTTTATGAAGGTGGTTATGACTCTTTGGGGGAGATGAGATGTTTAAACTCTTATAAACAACACGTGTATTCTGTGTTTCTGCAGCTGACATATTGATCCTGTTAGCTAGTGAGCCATCGTTTGTTTCTTCACAATTAATCCTCTGACCTTTTATTCCCTTAATGATCTACAGAGTGTTTCTGGGACTAAAGATGAAGAAGAGAAGCAAAAACAACCGACTGAGACAAGCTGGAAACTCTGTCAAATCAAGTGTTTTGATGCAAAAAATACAGATTATGATAAAAGTCCAGCTTCACTAAACGAACCAAAGTTTATAAAAAGCTAAACGTGTCTGGTTAGACGATGGGTTTCTGTTTAAGAGGGTTTATCCTGCAGTCTGTAGTGTGCAGGGAGGGAAGTGGTTTGATTTCCTAAACCTTCATTTGAGAGAATACGACCGACTGAGCGAGCGAGCGAGGTGGGAAATTGAAAGCAGGCTTTGTTTATGAAAAGAGGCTGCAGCAGCGAGGCTAAATTTGATGTGTTCTTCAACTGAGAGAGGAAAACAAGAATTTATGGGCTCAAAAACAACCGTATCACATACAGACTCAGCTGCAACCCAGATGGTCGGAACAAAAAAAAAACAAAAAAAAAGACAAACACACACACACACACACACACACACACACACAAAGGTATATATACATGCATATAAACACAAACGATGAGGAAGGAGTGTTTTCTGAAAGCTTTCTTGTGTCTGAATGGCCATAACGGCGAGACTGTGTGCATCTGTTACTGCGTTACTGTGTCTGGACAGGATATACAGACCATAACCAGCACCCTGAGAGCCAAGCCTCGGTTACACCATGAAAAATCACTCTAACCAGTTTCAGATGCTTCAAGGCCCCAAAAACAGCCAAACCTTGAAAAAAAAAAAAAAAAAAAAAAAAAAAGGTCACTTTCCTATTAAAGAAATTCTCTCATTGGAAAGTTTTATAACCTTTTATATAATACGACGTCTAAAACGCCACGACCACAGCCGGGATCCGACATGAAAGAGCCCTCAAACAAAAGAGAGGAGGAAAAGCCCCAAACAACAACCACGCCAGTTTATAAAAAGACACCAGCAGCACCAGTAACTCGGAGTTTCACATCAGTGTGCAGAGGCAGGAGGATGTACTGAACAATAGGGCTGAACAGCTTCATATCAAAGTCGCCATCTGAGAGAGTGAAATCGTTTCAAATCGCAAGAGATGTGATGTAAAACATGCAGAAGCATAAAAAACCGAATGCAACTAATGTACAAAAGGAAAAAAAAACACAACAAGACTTTTGGTTTTTAAAGGACAGGTTCACAATCATTCCTCCTGTTCACACTGACCATTAGAAGATCCCTTCATAATGACCTTACAATGGAAGTGATGGAGGACAAAATGTATTTAAAAGTTTATCTGAAGCTAATATGAAGCTTCAGCGTCTAAATGAGTCAAATCAAGTAGATATCTTTCAACGTTACAGTCTTTTTAGTGTTAAAGTTCCTCTTTTTGTTACTATACTTCCACCTGCAGCTCAACAGGGAAACACTGTCCGAGGATCATACTGGATCATATCTCAACTAATCGATTTAACTTTTCATCTATAAATTATCAGAAAATAATGAAAAATGCACATCAGTCTTTTCCAAAGTCTTCAAATGTCTCAAATGTTTTGTCCGATCAACAGTCAAAAACTCAAATATATTCAGTTTATAAAGATATAAAACAGAGAAAAGAAGCTAAATTTCACATCTGAGAAGCTTGAACTACAGAATTTTGGACACTTTTTTAACGAATGATTAATTCTTGATTACCTTCTGTTGAGTGACTACAGGGCTGCAACTAATGATTATTTTCATTATCAATGAATCTGTTGATTACTCTCTCAATAAGTTGTTTGGTCCATAAAATGTCAGAAAATGGTGACAAAGCCAATAACCATTCCCCCAGATGACGTCTTCAAATGTCTTGTTTTGTCCACAACTCAACGATGTTCAGTTTACTGTCACAGAGACTAAAGAAAACAGAAAATATTCACATTTAAGAAGCTGGAATCAGAGAATTTGGAAATGTTCTTCTTAAAAAATGACTTAATCGCTGCAGCTCTAATTGATTGATTGTTTCAGCTCTCGTCTGATTGACTAGTTTGAAACAACAAGCAACAGTTTTATTTTATCAGATTCTATTAAAGCTGCAGTGTGGGACGTTTGTCTCCCCCTTCTGGCAGTGACAGTAATTACAAAAACACCATCGACATGACAAGCCGACGCCATCTCATTGTCAAAGTATAAAAACATTGCAATCGAAGAATTTTGGGCAGCTGAAACCTGGGTTTTGTCTTACAGGCAGCATTTTTTTAACGTACGTTCACTTTAAGTTTTGTAACTTTGACTATGTTTAACATCTGACGTCATAACAGGATATAAATGACAAAATCACAAAAAGCAGAAAATGTCCTTTTTTAACAGAAAAATCATTGATTAGTGCAGCTTTAAAGCTGCAGTGTGGGACGTTTGTCTCCCCCTTCTGGCAGTGAGACTAATTACAAAAACACTGTCGACACGTGTTTACATCACAGGCTCAGCCGTAGCAGACTCTGTCGCTACTGTTATGGCTGTAAAACAGTTGATAAATTGCTTTTAGGGTCACACGACCCCTACAGAATGACTCGTTTCACTGTCAGAATTTGATCCATTTGGTCTGATCCATTTTTATCCCTCTTCATGTTAGCAGAGAGCTAACTGGAGAGCATGCTCAGTATGATTCATCCGGCCAGCGCAGGAATGTCAAACAAACACCAGACTAAAAACTCTGTATACTGTGAAATACAGAGTTTTATCTGGTGGTTATAGGTTTAATCAGCATTGTGTGAACTTGTTTGGTTTGAATGAAACAGACGTTTATTTATATGTTAAAGTTCTGCACCGCTGGTTTAATGTAGAAACCAAGCGGCAACCTCCGGGGCTGTAAAATGAAGCCGATCCAACAGGAAGTGCCAAAAACTGCAGTTCCTTGAATGACCACTTAAGGCTCCAAAAGCGAGTCAATCCACATAGACCCCCATGTTAAAATGCCCAACTTTACAGCAGAAATAAACATGTTTACAGCCTGGTACAAAAAATGGTTTTGGTCTCTAAAGCTAATTTCCTCTTTGGGTGAATTTTTTTATAACTCACCCCTTTAAATTTTATTAAGCCGTAAAGTTCTGCATAATGAAGGACATGGCTGCTTTGAGTGACAGGTCCGCCAGCCGCTAGGTGGCTTGTTTCAGCCATTCGGCCCGCCTCTTTGCCCATTTTTGATTGGCTGAGAGTTAGGCAGCGTCACGCACTGCCAAGATGGCGACGGCTGAAGCGGCTCACTTTGAGCTTCAAAACCGCTCTTCAGAAACCAACGAGTGACGTCACGGTAACTACGTCCATATTTTATAGTCTATGGGTGAAACATAAGTAAGTTTGTGATCATATCTTATAAATACACAAATACAGGCCTGTTGTTGACTTTACAGAAAACACTCACAATGTTTTTGAGAGAAATCTAAATGAGATATTTTTCCTAGCAAACAGAAAGACACATGTGGGAAGTATCTTACCTGTGTCAGTGTCTGTGTCCTCAGTGGCCGGTCTGGACTGAGCCTGAGGAAACTGAACCAGCAGGATCCAGAACAGCAGCAGCAGCAGCAGGAAGCGGCGGAGAGAAGACATGTTGTCCTC
This sequence comes from Thunnus thynnus, assembly GCF_963924715.1. Taxonomy (NCBI): domain Eukaryota; kingdom Metazoa; phylum Chordata; class Actinopteri; order Scombriformes; family Scombridae; genus Thunnus; species Thunnus thynnus. The sequence continues at coordinate 2,934,309 of NC_089535.1, forward strand.
GATGTCTAATACATCAACTTACTGAGACTTCCAGACCTGGGAACAAACTGCAGCACACACACAGAGAGAGACAATAAGATTAGACCAGACGCTCATTATCCTCACTGCTCAGTTCATCGGTTCAGGTCATTTACTGCAAATTGTGTTTACTTCACATTACTCAACATTTTCCAAACATACCATGAGCTTTAACATTGATTACCTGCCTTCCAGGCAGCCAATGGTTTCCATTCATTCCACTGGAGGATGGAAATAAACCTGCACAGACCTGAAACTCGCTCAAGATGATTCATCCCCATTAAAAATTTGCTACCTTTTTCTTTTTTTTTTTATCATGAGGTAATTTTGTTTCACCAAAAAAACTATTCGCAATAAACTAAATGTCAGGAAGCCGCAGCGGAAACAGAACCAGTCCTCTGCACATGCTCAGTAGGAGGAGAATTACCCGTTATGGCGTTTTTAATGTGGACGGAAATATTTGCAAAGAAAAAAACTGAATTTCCTGCTTCTGCTTGAAAACAGCATTTTAAGAATTTAGCCGGTTTAATGTAGCCGTACTGTAAGACATGGTGGGGGAAATGACGAGCCTTACAACATACTGGTCAACATACTGGTCAACATACAGGAACAACTTGTGTGTGTTTTCCATCCGACCGCCAACCACAAATAGCAGCTCACACCACGCTAACATGGCTCCAGACTCCCTGCTGTTTTCTCCCCGGCTGCTAACACTTGTGCAGCTGTTTCTCTGAGAGGTGAAGAGATGTTGATGTAAACCTTTGGCACTCAGACTGAGTGGCACTCGACAAACACACACAGGCAGAGACCTCGAACCATTTGCTCTGCGTGAATCATCGCGGAGGTGTGAAGTGATCCTCCTCCTCGAGTAAACACGACTACGGATGATCCTCAATATTTTTTTTAGTCTTTAAATGTAAGAACATTGCTCCCAAAGCTCAAAATGACATCTCTGAATGTGCAAAACAGCCCAAAAAAGCTGAAAATATTCAGTTTGCAGTTGTATAAATCAGAGAAAAGCAGCAAATACAAACATTAGAGAAGCTCTTTGTACCAGTGTTCCAAGACAGATTCAAGAAACTCCTCACAAACTTGTTGTAAATCTGCGGTTTCAGCCTGATGATCGCCGCCTGTCAGTCATCATTTAGGCAGCTGTCGGCCCCCGAGGCTGTTTGTGTTCAGATCTGATGATACAGGTGAGGAAACCAACACTGTTTGCACAATTTACTGCGAGAAAGTTGTGGCCAAAGAGACGTTTTACATTTATTTTTTTAATTAATCGATTAGTTGTTTGCTCTGTAGTGTGTCAGTGTTTCCTAAAGCTTCACGATGACGTCCTGTAAACGTCTTGTTTTGTCCACAAGTCAAAGATATTCAGTTTTACTGTCAAAGACGACTAAAGAAACCAGAAAATATTCACATTTAAGAAGCTGGAATCAGAGAATTTTAGTGTAAAAACAAAGAAAAACTCAAAACAATGATTCAATTATGAAAATAGTTGGTTTGTACATCAACCAATCGATTGACTGTTGCAGCTCTAGCAACTATTCTGAGAATCTATGAATTGTTTTAGCTGTTTTTAAGCAAAAACACCCCAAAATTAGCTGTTTTCAGCTTCCCAAAAGTAACAATTCAATGCTTTTCTTTGTCATCTGTGACAGTAAACTGAATATATTTCAGTTTTGGACAAAACAAGACATCAGGAGGCATCACCTTACACTCTGGGAAAGTCATTTTTCACTATTTTCCGACATTTTAAAGAGCAAAAGATGAACCGATGGAATGAAAACTGATCAGTTGCGGCTCTAGAGTCGACTTCACCTAGACGAAGACATAGAGTAAGTTGCAGGAGCGGTAAAGGACAGTAAATGCAGGACACTTGTCATCCTCTGAGCCTCATAAACAAGATGAACACCAGTTGGCTGCCATCGCTGCTCTGATAGTTGGATGTTACAGAGGACACACACACACACACCGAGTCTGTCCTTCAGCATGTGTGTGTGTGTGTGTGTGTGGTGGAGAGGGTGGCGTCCACCGAGTATGACGGGCGTAGCGGCGGAAGCGTGCCAGGTTTATGAAGACATAATTCTACATTACACACCCACATATGGAGCGCATACTTGGACACCAGCCGCCTCTTCGGTTAATAGCGTTTTGTGAGAATTAAAGAATTTTTATGTGCGTCTCAGGCTGCTGCACACGACACACACAAAAAAAACTTTTCTCTGAACGCGTGCAGCTCTTTCAAAGACACTCTGTAATATATATATCGGCCTCCTCTCCCTCCCACACACACACACACACACACACACACACACACACACACACACACACACACACACACAAACATACCCAGCAAACATTCAGACAGAGAACAGATTCAGATGCGACATCCTGCACCGAAATGAAAGCTGTAGTTGTTCAGAGCTCCAGCTTGTCACATATATATATATATATATATATATATATATATATATATATATTACAGGATGACTTTCAGCTTATACGCAGATATGTAAGATGTCAGTATGGAGGGAAGATAAAGCTCTAATGTTCACAAATATTATCAAGATTGAAGTTGAGAAGAGTCCTGACCCGCCGCTGCACATCCAGCTGTTAGTCAAATCTAAAACATGACGAATCTTCTTACGTAACCGTCAGTATAACAGAAAGCTTTGTGTGTATTTCAGAAACTAATGAGAAACATGAGTGAATAATGTTTCATATTCAAAGTTTTTTCCATTCCTCTCCAGTGTTGTTACTGTTGATAAATATGAAATCAATTTGTGGGTCAGGAGAGTCGCAGTTAGAGCTGCAACGATTAGTCGATTAATCGATTAGTTATTAGTTTAGTAATTTTGTTAATGCAGTACTTTTACTTGTAATGGAGTATTTTTACAGTGTAGTACTGTTGCTTTGAGTCAAGTAAATAATCTGAACATCACTGGTTGCTAGTAGCTACTTTAGTTTTTTTCATACAAAACATACATTTTATGACATAATAATATTAAAAAGACAAATACATCTGATTGACAAGAGCCGTGAAACTGTTTACATAAAAGTTGGTAAACTCTTCAAGTAAAGGTGTGGATTTCTTGATAAGACGATTAATCGTTTTGTAAAATAGTGAAAAACATTCGTTCCCCACAGCCCGTCTTCAAATGTCTTGTTTTGTTTGGCTAACAGGCCAAAACCCAGAAGTGATTCAGTTTACCATCATAAACCACAAAGAAAAGCATTAAATCATCACAGCTGACAGGCTGAAGCCAGCTGGCTTTGGACACTTTCACTTATAAAAATACTAAAAAGATGATTCGATTATCAAAGTAGTTTGTTCATTGTTGCAGCTCTAAAAAGTCAAAATTCTGCACAGACAAGTAAAACTACAGAAAAATATACTTCAAATAATCTGAACATCGCTGGTTACTAGTAGCTACTTTAGTTTTTTTCATACAAAACATAAACCTCATGACATCATTTTGCTAATTATACCTCTACTTAAACTTTCAATGCAGTACTTTTACTTGTAATGGAGTATTTTTACAGTGTAGTACTGTTACTTTCAGTCAAGTAAATAATCTGAATATGCAATTTTCTTCCACAATTGGTCACTAGTTATTTTGCAAATTCATATTTTTCATGAAAACATGTGATGAGCTCATAAAATATAATTGATTGTTATTGATTAAACAACCCAACAGTATATAAAACAGTGAAAATTAACCCCATCTTCACAAACTACAACAGCAAAAGTGCTACTGATGCATTTTAACATATAGGACTCATGGAGGCCATTTTCTGCATTGAGTACTTTTACTTTTTATACTTTAAGTACATTTTACCATAAATACTTACTTAAGTAACATTTTGAATGCACTTTTACTTTACTTTTCTTCTTTTTTTTTACTAGATTCTTTAGTCTCTATGACAGTAAACTGAATATCTTTGAGTTGTGGACGTCATCTTGGGTTTTAGGAAACATTGATCCACATTTTCACTATTTCCTGACATTTTAAAGACCAAATCGATTAATTGAGAAAATAATCAACAGATCATTCGATGATGAGAATAATCATTAGTCGCAGCTCTAGTGGGAATGTGTTTTGACTTCCAAAAGGTGGGCATGACAGAACAAGACTGAGACTGACTGACATCAGCTATATGTGGAAAGAAAAACAGCCCTCCGTCGATGCAGCGGGGGAGCCGACGCAGAGGTGATGAGCACACATTCCTGGGGGATCACTTTGTAACGTGGAAGCTGTATTTCTACATCACCATCTCCGCAACACAAGATATTAGTAGTAAAATCCTGTCTGTGCAGTGTTTTGGTCTACAGCCACGCTAGCGGCTCTGTGAGGCTGCACAAGAGATTAAACAGCTAACGTCAAATATGGTAAAATATGGTGAACATGCTGATGTTTAGCAGGTATAATGTTTACCATGTTTCTCATCTTTACGGCTGCAACTAACAATTAATCTGTCAATTATTTATTTGATTAATAGATTAGTTTGGCCTATAAAATGGTGGAAAAGGCCAAGATGACGTCCTCAAATGTCTTGTTTTGCCCACAACCCAAAGATATTTAGTTTATTATCATAAAGGACTAAAGAAACCAGAAAGTATTCACATTTAAGAAGCTGCAACCAGAGTTAATTCTTAAAAAATGACACAAAACAATTAATCAATTATCAAAATAGTTGACAATTCATTTTCTCTCAGCTCTAATATCATCTGGAAGCACCAACAGTCTTCTATTTAATCAAAACTATCCTGATATATTTGATATTGGCAACATACCCCGGCCCCTTATGTGGACTTTTTTTTTTCTCTGTACACAAGCTTTTAATAACTAACCTCTCTCACTTCTCCTCCTCCTCCTCCCGCTCTGTTAAACTTCACCTACACACCAGATTCTGCAGCAGGCTGGCAGCTCTGAATTGTTGTCATACTAACACACCAACTCCTGTGCAGCAGCAGCAGCAGCAGCAGCAGCAGCCCCATCCATCTGAGCTGCAAAAAAACACAACACAGTGTACAGTACAGGGAAGGGAGTGCCAAACAGGAAGAGATACCATGCTGATTTGGAGGTAGAGGGCGGTGCACCTCATGGAGAGCTAATTTACAGGGACAAGAAGAAGCCAGGGGGAAAAATAACAGGGAGGTGAAGGAGGAGGATCTACTTTTCCAGTCTGTTCTGGCCTGAGAGCAGCTGAGCATGTCAAATGTAGAAGGAGGGTTGGTTATTTTGGAGTATCTTTGGGGTAAATATACTGCGGGGATAGCTCGCTATATGTGAAAGCTGAGTAGAAAAGTCAGAGTCAGACTGCACATAGTTCAGCCGTTCAGCGTGACACCACGGATGGTGATGATTTAACGGCTCAGTCCAGCCAATAGATTACCACCAAATCAGTGTGACAGTTACCGTGCACTGTAAAAGTGTCATAAACCAGGGTGCTGCTGGGAAATGACGGGATTTAACTACAAGATGTGGTTGTTATATTGAACTAATAAAAAAGACAAATACATAACTCACCTGTAGAGTAATTACAGTGTTGGAAGAAGCATTCAAATCATTTACTGAAGTAAAAACAGCTGCAACTAATTAACTAATGATTATTTTCATTAGTGATGATTCTACTGGTTCATTTCTTCATTAGTCGATTAATCGTTTTGTAAAATAGTGAAAAACATTCGTTATAGTTCTCCACAGCCTGTCTTCAAATGTCTTGTTTTGTTTGGCTAACAGGCCAAAACCCAGAAGTGATTCAGTTTACCATCATAAACCACAAAGAAAAGCATTAAATCATCACAGCTGACAGGCTGAAGCCAGCTGGCTTTGGACACTTTCACTTAAAAAAATACTAAAAAGATGATTCGATTATCAAAGTAGTTTGTTCATTGTTGCAGCTCTAAAAAGTCAAAATTCTGCACAGACAAGTAAAACTACAGAAAAATATACTTAAAATAATCTGAACATTGCTGGTTACTAGTAGCTACTTTAGTTTTTTTCATACAAAACATAAACCTTATGACATCATTTTACTAATTATACCTCTACTTAAACTTTCAATGCAGTACTTTTACTTGTAATGGAGTATTTTTACAGTGTAATACTGCTACTTTCAGTCAAGTAAATAATCTGAATATGCAATTTTCTTCCACAAATGGTCACTAGTTACTTTGCAAATTCCTATTTTTCATGAAAACATGTGATGAGCTCATAAAATATGATTGATTGTTATTGATTAAACAACCCAACAGTATATAAAACAGTGAAAATTAACCCCATCTTCACAAACTACAACAGCAAAAGTGCTACTGATGCATTTTAACATATAGGACTCATGGAGGCCATTTTCTGCATTGAGTACTTTTACTTTTTATACTTTAAGTACATTTTACCATAAATACTTACTTAAATAACATTTTGAATGCACTTTTACTTGTAACTGAGTATTTTACAGTGTAGTTACTTTACAAACTGATACTTTTCATACAAAACATCTATGAAACGTGTTGCTTTGTTACAGATTCAACTACAAGTGCTACTAATACAGAATAATATCATATAAAGCTAAAAATGAGCCTTTTTTTCTGCATTGTGTTCTTTTACTTTTACTACTTTAAGCAGGTTTTTTGTGAATACTTGTATTTCTAGTTAGCAAACTTTCAATTCAGAACTTCCACTTGTAATGGAGTACTAGTTTGTAGTATTATTACTTTAACTTTGAAAAAAGTATCTGAATACTTCTACCACAACTGGAAGATGAAACACTGAACTGAGCCTTGTAAACAGCTTCAACAAAGACTAGACAATAGGCTCTCATGCAAAAGAAATATCCACCAAACTAATACAGTTTACATGAAACACAACTATTATTTACAGAAAAGTTGATTTTAGAGTAAACGTACCTGTGTTTGCTGCTCCAGATGTTATATCCGAGTAGAAGAATCAAAGCTTTGCGTAAATCCAGATGTAGCTGCGGTGCTGAACAACACCTGGATTTAAAAGACTCTCACTGAACACAACTTTTCTCTCTGTGGCCTCATTTAAAAAAACAAGGCGAACTTTTTAACTCGTACAGCTTGTACAGCGTGTAGCTCAGTTATTATCGTGTTCAAACAGCTTCGCTTTGGCTCATCAAAAAACGTCGGCGGTGTTACTCCAAACGAGCGCTTCTCCTCTGGTGAGAAAACGTGGGAAAAGCGCAGTTCATTGACGGTATTGTCTCCATGTACACTCGCGCAGAAGAAACGCCTACAGTGGGAGTTTCCTCCTACACACTAGTTAACCCCCCACTCGATTAATACCCCTGTGTCACCGATTCATTGACTCCATTTTCCGACTGGCGCAGTCCGGCCTCATGCATGGACCTCCCTCCCCCGGGAGCGGCTACCTCCACCCCCCCCTTTCTTTTTTCCTCCAGGAGCAGGAAGGGAAAGGATTTCCTCTCCTTTAAATTCCTGCTGTGCATGGTCTGAAGAACTTAACTATTGATTAGTTCTCATTTGGTCAGTGAGGTTGGTTTGGGATTAGTAAATCAACTGTGTGCAGGTCAGTTTATGGAAGATCAGTGATGCCAAGAAGAGAAAAAATATATGAAAGGTAATAAAAAATAGAAAATATCTCCAAGTCTTGAAAAGTCTTTAAAAGCATTGCGTTTCCTTAGAGGGTATTTAAAAGTCTTAAATTTCATTCACAAAGGTCTTGCTGTACAGATTGTAAAGCCCCCTGAGGCAAATATGTGATATCAGGCCACACAAATAAAACTGACTTAAATATTGTCTTAAATATTTTCTAGCCTGCCTGTAATGTTAGTTATAAAATGTTTTGGGGGTTTTTTTTAAATGTAATTTGAGCAAAACCTGGCTGGAAAACCTCCAGTTCTATTGTTCCAGACCTCTGACCTTAAATTAATTAGTTATTTTTTATTTGGTTAATCTATCCATCCATTCTTCAGTTGTTTATTCTGCTGCTTATCCAGATCACTGGTTATATTATTGGGAATGATTGTTATATACTACCAGGAAGTAATGACAAAAATGTGAAATACATTCAAATAAATTAAACAATTCTAGGCCTTATCATCGCTAATGTTTTTAATTGATATCTTTCAGACTTTGACCATGAAAAAGGTATTAAGCTGGGTTCTGTGTGGTATTAAAAAGTCTTTGAAAGTCTTAAATTTGACATAGTGAAGCTGCAGAAACCCTGTAAAATGGTCATGGTGAGTCAAACTTAGTTTTGACGAAGAAAACCTAAATTTTCCTGTACTAAAGGGAAAATTTAAAAATGTTAATTAACGCCAACAGATATTTTTGAATTCTTACTACTTGGACACACAACATAAATTTATTCTTTATTGTTCATGTTTTCAAACAGTATGTGTCACTTTTAAAAGAGAAAAGTCTTTGAGAATGAGGACAAACTGGTGTGTTTGACAAACGAGACGTTTTGGGACTTTTTTGGATTAATTTTTAGACATTTCTCACCTGTATTTAACAGTTGAAAGTGTGGGTAGCGACAGGAGAATGACCACTGGCTGTATATAAAGATGGACGTCATGACGGCTCCACAAAAGTGCAGCCAAAACATCTGTATCGCCCTCTGGTGGTTGGCTGCAGAACAGGTCATAAGTCCCGCCCCCTCCATGTTATTGGACAGGACATGAGCCAAACTAAAAAATCAAAGTACATGTCAAATAAAATTTTCCCCAAAGACGGTTTCTGTCATTTTAAGTTGTTCTAATCACGCTGATGTTTGTCCGATTGCTCATTTCTCTGATAAGTTTGTTTTTAATTAGTTATCATGACATCATGATTGACAGCTGTGACAACTGCTCTCAAACCTCTGTCAGATGGCGGGACAGCTGAGGGGGCTTGTCCTGCTGGCCATCATCCGACTCTACTGCAGAGACTCTCCAAATGACGTCACACAAGCAAGATGGCCGCTCCCAGAAAGGAGATATTTTGGCTTCACTTTTGCATGGCGGCAGGAAGTAGAGACACGTCGTCCATCTTTATATACAGTCAGTGGGTATGACATGCAACAAAGGTCCGTGGCTGGAATCAAACCATGATTTTAGGTCATTATTTTGTTTTTATTGTAAGTTTATATTGTTTATCTTTTCATACGTAGAGTTATTTCACTTATTTTCTGATCTTTGTATTTGGTTTGTTTTGCTTTTCCTTGTTCGACCCCGGGTTGATAAAGAATAACAAACAGCAAAACATAATTATGTTTCATATGATTGCTCATTTTGAACAAAGGCCCCGTTTTAGAGTGTTACATCATAATTTTTGGAATTTAATCACAGATTATTTAATGTGTGAGCAGCATTTTAGTGTAACAGGTCATGGTGGAGCTAATTTCAAAGTATTTTAATCTGTAGCAATCATATTTATTCATCCTAAAACTATGAAACTAGTAACTAGTGACATGTAGAGAAGTATAAAGTAGCATAAAATGGGAATACTCTAGTAAAGTTTAAGTACTTGAGTAAATACAATCTGTTTGCACCACTGCTGTTAAAGAAGAATCAGAATCAGACAGTAGAAACTACAAGTAAAACTTAGTTTTTTTTGTGTTCAACTGTTGCTTCTAAAACGACATTAAAACTACAGAAATATTCTGTCTGTGACCTAAAAACTCGGCATGCATGAAGAATGAGTGGAGAAAGTTTCTGAATGTCTCTGTATCACTTTCCTGTGATCATAATCAGCTGTTTAGACTAATCCTGGTTACATCACCACCCAGCACACACACACACACACACACACACACACACACACACACACACACACACACACACACACACACACAGTGAATGTCCCACAGATGGATTCCATTGTGGATTCATTGGCAAACTGGCATAATGTGTGTTTGAGAGTGTCAGGCTGTGAACAATGCTTTTGGGTGTTTGTGAGTGCACAACAGAGCAGAGAGGGCTGAGACAGAGAGCACAGAGAGACTATTGTGATCCGTTCTACCAAACAGACACTTCTGCATGGCTGATCTTTCACCGAATCTCAACCCTCAACATTATATATTCATTTAATTCAGCTGACCGATATTCAGTTAACTCATAGCGACCGCAACGACGCGAGTTTAAGCTCCTAAACTCCCACAACGATACATACGAATCCATTTCCACGAAGGTGAAACACACAATATGAAAATAAACTAAAGGAAATTCTAAATCCGATGTCCTCTAGAGCAGCGATTCCCAACCAGGGCACTTCTGCTGTTGCCAGGGAGTAAATGGAAAGATTGTAGAGCAGCTCAGTTAAAGGTTAAGTCTGGCGATTTTCCATATTTCTCTTCTTGTCAAGAAATCTCATATTTGGAGCCAAACCAACAATGAACTGATCTACTAACAAGAATTATGTGTTTATCTAAAGCCTGATATATCTTATTCCTCTGTTGTTGTCCAGAAACTATTAGTTAGTTTGTTTAGAAACGGCCCCAAAGACTAATAACAGCATCATGTTTTCAGTCTCCGGAGAGTAGTTCTGTGTAATGCAGACGTCACTGATCGTTATCTGAAGTTATCTGGTTAATTCAGATGCTGCACAGCAAGACACGGCTGCTTAAAAGAAGGTCAGCTGTAGCTTGCCCACAAAGAAAAGAAGTTCACTGGAGGTCACGGTACAAATCAATCTGGGAGTTATTTGGAGTTGAGTCATTTTTCCCCGTTGCACCACTACACTGGATCTTCTGGTTCCTCTACCTGCCAAATCCCACTTTAACCCTTGCTTGGGACTATGAAGGCTTCAAAAAAGGAAATGGACAGAGGTTATCTGTTGTTTGTTAATGCCTGTCGACTCAATATCATGAACTGTTGGAAAAAGTTAGAGGGAAAGTCAGGGGATCACCAGATTCATTAGGATTCATCCTCTGGGGGAACATTAATGTTTGTTAGCATGCTGCTAGCTTGGCTAAAAATCAAGTGGAGTTTACCAACTATTTTACCTCCATACTGCTCAATATGTTTATGTTTCCATACACACATTCACAGCAAAATGATAAAATGTTCACATTGCATCAGCAGTAACTTTCTTGATATTACATGCAGCCGTTGCATCATTTTAATACAAACTGTATGTGAAGGGTTTTTATAACAGCAGTCTAATGGGAGGTGTTGGAACAATGCAACACAGCTGTTATATTTTAATGATTGAGCTCCGAAAAAGCTTGTATCAATAAGATGATCAGAGTCCATGTTGGTACTGATGGTATGCTAAATGTCTCATAAACAGCACATATAAACTACTCTGTATATGACAGTTGGACACCGGCGAGTGAGATAAAGTCTGTTCGTCTGCAGATGGTTTTATATGTGATGAATCAGCTAAATGCAGCAAATGAAAATATTATTTTTTCCAACATTCGGTTCAGTACAGAAACAGCGCAGAAGCAGAACAAAGATTGTTTTGGGAACACATTAATAGCATTAAGGGAGAGTGGGATTTACAGGAAAACCAATATTTTCATTGAATTATATACAACTTTTAACATCCTGCTGCCCACAAGCCTGAGGATGTGGCTTTGATTCCTCTTGAAATGTGGGTTAGGGTGTGTTGGTATTCTGTCTTTACATTCTGTGGTTATATTGTACCTTCAGAGGCCCGACTGCACTCGTTTTTTTTTTTTCTGCACCTGTTACAGGACAAACACAAATGCAGGAAGGGACTTTGTAATTTACAGAACACGACTGCTGAACCTATTACTGCTAGTTAATGGAGAGCTACTCGCAACCTCTCGGTATCTGAATGTGGAGGCAGAATTAAACGTTTAAAAGGTGAGTGACACAATTTGAACTTTTTCTATGCTCTGTTAAGATTAAAAAAATGTGTTTTTGACATTTTAGCAAACTCTTTAAACATCCTAAAGTTAATTTACATAAACTCTATATTCAGATAATTTATTGAACATAGTGATTACAAGATTTACAAACCTGGACTTTAACCAGTTTCTCAGGTATAATACATTATTTGTGATTGCCATCCAGAACGTCACATATAACCATTTTCTGATCTGAACGTCTGGTTAGTTTTAGCCACAAAAACAACTTGATTAAGGTTTTGGGAAAGATCATCAATCATCAAGTTTGTTAAGGTTAAGTCACTGTCACGGTCAACAGTCGGTGCAGTGATTGTGTGCAGATTCCTGCGGTGAGGTTGTAGAGTTTGGCACCACTGTACCAAACTTGTGCTCACCACCTGCGTCTGCCAACCTGCACTTTAGAGAGCTGAAGTGGGAGGAGATATTTTCTCATAAACATTGTTAGTGACTCACAGTTTTGTCTTCCACAGTTTGGATCAACATGAAACTCTCCTGGTTGAATCATCAGAACAAAAGATGAACAGCTGTGCTAGAAAATATCTAGTTCTTTGATGAAAAAGTTGAAGGTACAAGACTGTGGACATAAAGACTTCAGAGAAGAAGTAAACCACAACTCCCACGGTGCAATTCGACAAGAAACAACCAATCACAGAGCTGAAAAGATAGGATCACAATTTCTGTGATTTGGATTAAGTTCGTCTTAAAGGAAGCATATCATGCTTTTATTGATTTTCTGTTATTTATATCCTGTTATGATGTCAGATGTTAAACACGGTCAAAGTTCCAAAATTTGAGTTGAACGTATGTAGAAATGTTACCTCTACTTCCTCCTTGTGATGACATCAGATTGTTCGCACACGCCCACAAACGGCCGTCCGATCTGTCGCCTTGTTCACTCTCATATTTCAGATGTGATTCAGCTCCAATGTTGATGGATGGATTTGAGAAGCTGACATTTGTAGAAGAAAGAAGAAGAAAAAGAAGTGAAATCCTGCTACTATAGTTTGTTTACGTAGCCCATGGACATATAATAAGAGCTGGATAGGGCGCCACCGCTCTGCCTTGCAGCCAATTTTTCCCAGTGGCCACTCGTGGTATTGCAGCGAAAAATCCCCCTTCGGCCCAAAAAGGATTTTCCCCATAGACCACCACTGTAAAAGAGACGCCTGTAAAACTGTTGACAGGACACCTCAAATTGCAAACAACGCCAATTATGACTCTTTCTGTTATGAACTTTTGATCCATGGAGGTTTTATGTTTATAAAACTTTCCTCGAGCCGAGAAAAGCGATTTAAAAATCCGTGACGTCATCACAAAGTAAAGTCTATGGGCCGAGCTCATGGGCGGGGCCAGCGGGGGAAACACTACTGCGGATATTCAGTGGGCCGCACAACACGGAAGCAAACCCGGAAGCTAGAAACTTTTTTCGGCGTATACGCCAGGCGAGCAATTCCTATAGGACTGAATGGGCGCCATTTTTAGTCCAGTATCCAGCTCTTATAATACATCCATGACGAAGCTTCCTGAAACTGACCAATCAGAACAGAGTGGGCTCATCAGGAGGCGGGGCTTAAAGAGAAGGCCTGTTTCAGACAGATTCTGAACTGAGAGGCTGCATAAAGGACCAGTAGAAGATAAATAAGGAGTTTTTAACTGGAAATCATGCAAAGATATTCCAGTAGAGCCCCAGAATATAAATATACACCTGGAGATGTGCAGAATATATCCTCTTTAAAACAACAGTCAGGAGTCCAAATGATGTCCAAATGTTGTAAACTCAGCACATAAACCAGGACCACTGCAGTGTGACGGATGAACTGTGAGGGGAGGACTGTTATTTCCTGTTTTGCTCAAATTACACTCAAAAGTCTTTTCAGCATCTATTAGGTAACCCAGTTTCCACATACCTTATTTATAGGGTACTATAAGTGTTTTTTGTCTCAGGACTGTTTATTTTTCTCTGTCTGTATAAAGCAGATGTATATACAATATTAAATGCGTCTGTATATGTGAGTCAATGTCGGTGCTAAACTGGGTTTCATTGAAAATAAACAGTATAGAAAGTACACACAGTGAACTATAACACACATTTCATCATATTGTTCTGTGGGTGGATGTGAATACAGATATTGTGTGTGTGTGTGTGTGTGTGTGTACTTGTATTGCTAATGTTGTGGGGACATAAGTCTGTATATACATTGTGGGGACTCGCCTCTCTTTTGGGAACAAAAAGCAAGTCCCATAACATAAATTGTTAAATTTTAGAGTGAAGAATTGGTTTAAGGGTAAAGTTATGGTTCATTTTCTTCTCCTAAACCTCTCTTGACTTTTCTCTGTGAGGTTTGTTTGTCTCTTAACGTCAAAACAAACTGTAGCAAATCTGTGGTTACAGCCTGATGAATGTCACCTGTTCATGAGGAGCTGAACATTCCTGAGATTTCATCATTAGCATCATCAACACTCATTAAAATGTCCATATAAGGCGACTCACTGTTTGTGGGCGAGTTTTATTTACAAAAAATGTTCCCAAAAGAAGAGTTTGAGACACATTTATCAGAGTCAGTAATCATATTAGAGGAGCTGAAACTATTAGAAAACATGAATCCATCAGAGCAGAGCTGCACTGTGACAGAAATAAACAGCTTTGACATGAAGTTAGATGCTAAAAAACGTCTTTCTAAAGCAAAATGCTCTATAACATGAGAGGTGGTCATGTGACAGACAATATTACAGCCTATTATAGAAGATTGTATGAACAGACAGGTATATTTTAAACTGTCTGTTCATGACTCGTACGACAGGTCTGACCTCTGAAATTTCTTTCAGACCTCAGAGAAAATTGACGACGAATACTACAAATGTTTTTAAATCACTCGTACATGCCTCTTAAGGATGAATCTGTTCATACTTCTTAATATGAGGCCCATTGTTGTAACGTCCTGTGAAGTGATGGAAACACTGTGTGTGTCTGTGTGTGTGTCTCTGTGTGTGTGTGTGTTTTAAATCATACTCAAAGTGAACATTCAATCACAAGCAGATGTTACAGGAATATAATCCAGGTCCCTCTGATCACAGAGTCCTGCTGAGTTTCTGTCCGTTCCTACTACAGTAGTTCAGTTAGTTAATTACATTCACCTGGACTCGCAGATGACACTGAAAAAAATGGGCCTGTTAAACATTTGACAGCAGTAAAAACACCCGAAACACAGCCTGAAATTTTATGACTTTTCTGAAAGTGACGCAGAATCTACAAAGATGGAAATATTAAACATTGTTTTTTTTATTTCTGTTCAGCTGATTGACACATTTTTATACATGTAGTTCTGTTCTGGGTTAAATTTGACCCGTATTTATCCAAAAATTCAAAAATAACCATTCAAAAGCATTCTTCACATCATAATATCACAATCTATAAATAAATAGTGTAAAACCTAACGAACACACTCCCTCTACTCTCTGAAAGCTTCATTAAGGATTAATAACCCATTTATTTAAAATTGATGAGGTTTTTATGAATGAAAATTTGGTATACAGACTAATGATAAGGGGTCCAAATATGAAAAGTATGTATGTGTTTTTCCTCAAGACTCCATAAGATGAAAAGTCAGACTTATAGCTGAGTTTGTGCTGAAAAAACCCACCACCATGAATAGAGTTTAAGAGATGCTAAACAAGGACCAAGATGAATGCACAGAATGTGATGCATAGAAAACAAGCTGCCAACACAAACATGCCCACACAGTTTTTATGTGTCATGAGACCAGACGGAGGGGACAGTTTCGAGAATCCTGGAAAGTATTTGAAATAAATTTGAGAATGTTTTTGTTTCCCCGATACTAAAGTTATTTTCCCAGTGTGTGTGTGTGTGGGGGAAGCAGCTTAAACGGCATCAGTATGAGGCAATAATCAGTCCTGCAGGCTTCTAACAGCAGAGGAGAGTTATATTCAGTCATTATTTTGGACATTCCCTGTAAGCTTTCAGCAGATGTCTCTGTGATTCGGAGAGCCAAATCCGCAGCAGCCCCGGCCCCAGCCCAGTGCTAACTACTGACCCTGTTAAACCACACAGCCAGACCAGTCTGGACCCACCCAAACCTGGAGCCAGAGCCAAACCCCAGACTCTGGACAGAGCAGAGCAGAGCGGAGCAGAGCCAGGACGTGCCAGGCCAATAGAAAAAAAGCACATTCCTGGTCACCAAAACCGGCCACAAGACTTTTTTTTTTTTTTTTTCTTCACTCCTACGGCAACAAACACAGGTGCTCCTCTCATCAGATTCACCCAACAAACAAACAAACTTTATTTCTATTAAATGAATTCAAAGAAGTGCTTTAAAGGAAGAAGAAAAGAGGAAAGAGGGAGATTAAAAAAAGCAAGGAGGAATAAATTTACAAAATCAAGAGAAAGCTAAAAATTCACTTGTGTTACCATGAGATGAGTATTTTCATATTTACTTTGTCTCAGGAGCATCTCATGTGAAGTTAAATTTATGTCACTTATCCGATTGACATAACCAGATTTAATTGTTTTTTTTATGCTACAATTTTTTTTTTTCACAGGACAGTCTGACTTGTCATAGCTGATGAGATGAGATAGAGTCCTGGTATTTAACTTGCTGCCTTTCTGCCCCGAATGGAACAAATTCATCATCAGTGAGTCTTTTTTTAGACGCTTTTTAAAGGTGTGACTGATTGTCTCGGAGACTTTGTCAGAGGCTGTTTCACAGTCGTGGAGCAACAGCAGCAAAAAGCTCCACAATCTTTAGTTTTCAGCCAAAAGTCTCCTCCCTCCCAAAGATCAGTGGACAACAACTCATTTAAATACAGAGGTGCCTCATACGTGGAGGGTAACAAGTCCAACCTATAAGTGACTGGGAGCCAGAGAAACTAAAAACTTGTGCAATATTTGGTCCAAGTTTAGCTTTTGGCCACGTTAGCAGCCTGGCTGTAGGGATTGCAGTGTCAGCAGTCCAGACTTAAAGGTGCAGTGTGTAGAAATTAATGGCATCTGGCGGAACGGGCTCAGCAGAAATGGAATATAATATTCATAAGTATGTTTTAATTAGTGAATAATCACCTGAATGTAATAATTGTTGTGTTTCCTTTAGTTTAGAATGAGCCCTTTATATCTACAGAGGAAGTGGGTCCTCTTCCACGGCCTTTCATGTTCTTCATCAGTATTGCGGCCACATAGGTTCCCCTCTACGCCTGGAATGGAGGGGGGCCTTTACGACTAAATACATGTAAAAACATTGACATTTCCATTATCATTAACTGTTGGTAGTGTTCAGTGCTAATTAGCAAATGTTAGCATGCTAAGAAGCTACACTAAAGCTGTGTCTCAAATCACATACTTCTGTTAGTACACTTTCATGTAGTACACTGTGTACAATATGTACTTACTGGCGTAGTGAGTGAATTTTGACAGAGTAGTGTTGTCTCAAATCAAACACAGCCGTTGTGCACTTAGAGGAAATGACAATCGCAAATTAGCATTAGCTAGTGTTAGCATTCGCGTTATGGTTAGCCCTACGAAATCATTACAGACTGCTAAATTAACCCAAAAAACATACTAATGGCTTATATCAGACAACAGTATAGTGGTGCTTAGTGCTAAAAAACACATGTATAACTTACATTTGTATAATGTGGCGATGTTCACCGTAGTTACAACGTACTCGGCCGCCATTTCCAGTTTGAAAAGTGGTCCCTCCCCTTCCGCTACGTAGCCAAGATGGCGACCATTGAGGGCGAGAAGTGTCCATAGTTCCACACTCAACTTTTTGACTGTTTTGAGTGCACCATCCGGGAACTCACAGTGCACTGCATTTTTCCATACTTCTCAGTGTGAACGCACTTATGCACTCAAAATGTTAAGTGTAAGTACAGAAGTATGCGATTTGAGACACAGCATAAGATGTGTTAGCATTTAGCTCAAAGCGTCGCTGTGACTACTGCTGCGTTCCCACTGCGTTGGATGGATGGTAAAGATCGGATTTACAACTCAGGAAGGCTGTTTGATAATTGATATGAGGGTTTAAAATACTGTTCATTGACAGAAATGGGGTTTAATCACATTTTCAGACATGTTCATATTATGAAGCGCCATGTCAGATTTATCAGAGCTTTAAGAGAAATCCCAGTTTCCCAGTCGCAATAAAGACTTGAACGCTATTTACAAGTTGGAAACTTGTAAGTCCAGTATGACATGAATGCAGTGGTAGTACAGCCTCTCAGAGCTGCAAGAATGTCTGTAGACTCTTATCTCCACTGTAGGCACTAAGTAAATAAAAGCAGGCGTGACTTTTTCAAGTGTGTCTTAAACCAACAGTCATTAGCCCAAATGAACATTAAAGCTGTTTTTCTTGCTGTAATCATTCCTCCTGTTCATACTGACCATTAGAAGATCCCTTCATAATGACCTTACAATGGAAGTGATGGAGGACAAAATCCACAGTCCTCCTTCTGTGCAAAAATGGATTTAAAAGTTTATCTGAAGCTAATATGAAGCTTCAGCATCCAAATGAGTCAAATCAAGTAGATATCTTTCAATGTTACAGTCTTTTAAGTACTTCCTAAAAACATTTTATTGATTGTTTGTTGTTAAGATTCAGTTATCTATGTTTTAGAGCTTATTTTGTAATAGTTCATCATGTCAGACAACAAACACCTGATTCCATCTTGTTAAATAGTTGATGACTGTGAGAAAACCCGAGACAACGATGGAAATAAGTCCAGAACTTTATCGTTCTGTTCCTGAAGTCTGATATGTTGTATTTTATAACATGTTGGAGTTTTGCAGTGATGGAAGAAGCACTCAGATCCTTTACAAATACTCCATTACAAGTAAAAGTCCTGCATGAAAAATCCTCCTACAGTAAAAGTACATGAGTATTATGAGCTTGATGTAGTTCAAGTATTGCAGTAAAAGTACATAAGTATTATGAGCTTGATGTAGTTAAAGTATTGCAGTAAAAGTAGTGGTTTGGTCCCTCTGACTGATATATTATTATATATGACATCATTAGATTATTAATAGTGAAGCATCAGTGTTAGAGCAGCATGTTACTGTTGTAGCTGCTGGAGGTGGAGCTAGTTTACACTACTTTATATACAGTTAGCTAGTTTAGTCCAGTGGTTCCCAACCTAGGGGTCGGGCCCCTCCAAAGGGTCATCAGATAAATCTGAGGGGTGGTGAGATGATTAATGGGAGAGGAAAGAAGAAAAAACAAAGTTCTGATACACAAATCTGTTTTCAGTTTTTGGACTTTTTCTCTAATCTTTGATTTTTGCTGAAATATTGGATCATTTGAACATTTATTGAAATTATTTGTTTTGTAAGTTATTGTTGTGAACAATCCAGTTCATCTCTTCCTTTCATCTCTCTGACTCTTTGACTTTCTCTTGTGTTTCACAATATGTTGTTTGTGTTTTTTTCCAGACACACCTCAGCTCTGGAAAGCCCGAAACTATTTATGCAAAGTAGAACTGAAGTGACCGCAGTTCACTTTCATCCCCCCCCCCCCTGTATCTTTGTTGCAGGAACATCTTGGAAGCTTTCTGAGGTTCAGCAATGAAAGTGTGTAATTTAGTGGAGATGTGAAGCCCCGCTGAACTCCTCTCTAATGACAGAGTCTGGGCTCAGGGCTGGGCAATATCATCATGCACAGTAATGCTGCATGTGTGTGAGTTATAGTATGTATTTACAGAACTGCCTTAAATCAAGTGGAGAAGATTTTATAGTCCTCGGTGTGAGGACGCCTTGTGTGGTCTTCTACTGCTCACCCACCTGTAACTCAGTTGTGGTTTAGGGTGTATGCATGCATGCACATGTGTGTCTTTTTCTTTCTAGGAGCTTGTACGATCGCATCTCCCCTGAGGTCATGGAGGCTGCAGCCGCAGGGAGATTGTTGTGGAGCTGCTTGGAGGTTTTGGTGGTGGCTGGGTGGGACTGCGATACAAAGACTGCATCTAAATGTTTTCATCCTCACCGACACTGTCAGCCAGAATCTTACTTAAACCTCCAATAACTGATGTTTTTCTCCACTAGTTTTCAGTTAAAACAAGAAGACACATTAAACCTGCGTCTGTGACATTCAAGCCCTCGCCAAACGAGTTGGAGAAAGATAAATCTCTCTGTATTTCACTGTATGCAGAGTTTTTAATCTGGTGTTTTATAATCCCACACTGGCCAGCTGCTCTATGGGCAGAGCATGCTCACTAGAGATTTCCTCTTTTCGGCATGATAGCTAACTGTTGCTAACTGTTAGCATACTGACAGGTTCTGTCAGAAAGAAAGAGCTGCAAGTTTTAAACTGCAACTGCCTTGAAAACAACACATTGATTGATTGACACATATACAGACAAATCAATGTTGAATTCAGATGCATATTAAGGAAGAATTGTTTATGTTTTTATATTGGGTGAGGTAATAATGAGTGTATGTAAGCACTGAAAACAAGTATAATATTATAATGATTATTTTAATTGTGGTGAAAACCAGGACAGTTTAGTGTTAAAGATATCTGTCGGGACTCCGGACACCCAGCTTCAAACCGGGATGTCTGGTCACCAAAGATAAAATTATTCAATCGTGCAGTTTTTCTAGACTTCCCAAATGTTATCGGACCGAATGGAACAAATTCTGATGGAGAAGCGAGTCATTTTACGGGGTTGCGTATGATGTCAGCACATGTCAATGGTATTTTTGTAATTACTCTCACTGCCAGAAGGGGGAGACAAAAGTCCCACACTCAAGCTTTAACACACCAGCTTTTAAGTTGATATGTTGAACTTGTTAGCAAACAGTTGCTTATTTCCACATCCAGCAGTTACGGAGCAACATTATCATTCATGTGGAGTCGTGTTTCTGTCCACCTGGTGAATGTGAGTCCAATATTCACTCTCTTTTAGCTCTGTTTTTGGTCTCCACCGACTCCTGAGGGAAATATCTGGCTCTTTAGCTGCTAAATGCTCCACTATGTTCACCAGCTAGTCTACAGCTAACTATGTCTGTTTGTTGCTGAGCAGGTAGTGTACAGTGGCTTTTTACAGCTTTATCTCTGAAAACGATGCTATGAGAGCACTGAGAGTGAATTAAAACAGTAAAGTTGCAGCCGGACAGATAAACAATGAGCTGAAACTCACTATAAAGCTCCGTAAAGCCGAGAGGAGCTGCAGAGTCACTGATAATTCTCTGTAGGTTCATCACTACGAGCCAAACACATTACACACTGACATTTGACACACTGTTAATATAAAATATATCACTTATAGCCATTTTAAAGGTACCATTTGTAATGGTTCAGCTTATTCCCACCGTCATGCTGTATTACTGCAGGGTGGATGTCTGTTAAATTAAACTTTTGCCACTGAAATATGTTGCCAATCAATTTTTTTTATCAGTTTGAGATCTGTGAACCAATCCGGAAGCTGATATTTAAAGCTGCACTAACTAATTTTTTGGCCACTTGGGGGCAGCAGAACAAGCTGTAAGGAAAACGTTGACATATTATCACCTTTTAAGTTGATACGGTGAATGTGTTATCATTCCCAATTATGATCAATGGGACCTGCTCAGCACCAAACAGACACAGTTAGCTGTAGACTAGCTAGTGGAGCATTTAGCAGCTAAAGAGCCAGATATTTCCCTCAGGAGTTGGTGGAGACCAAAAACAGAAGCTAAAAGAGAGTGAATATTGGACTTACATTCACCAGGTGGACAGAAACACGACTCCACATGAATGATAATGTTGCTCCGTAACTGCTGGATGTGGAAATAAACAACTGTTTGCTAACATGTTCAACATATCAACTTAAAAGATGATTATGTATCAGTGTTGTGTTCACTACTTGTTTCTGATGGAAACTAGTGGACAAAATATCAGTTAATGTGTGTGTGTCAGTGTGTGTGTGTGTGTGTGTGTGTGTGTGTGTGTGTGTGTGTGTGGATGTGGCTTTCTGAGCTGAATGAGGGAACATTCTCTTCTGGCCAAATAAAGCTGCCCATGTAAACTCCACATTCCTGAGCTTGCGGTGTGTCTGTCTCAAACTCTCTCTTTCTTTTATGAAGGGAGGAGGCTGCATGTGTGTGTGTATGTGTGTGTTTTTTTTTCCTGAGAAACACACTTTTGAAGATCTGCACAAGACTGACATTGAGTTTCGCACACTTTTTCTGCTTACTGTAGGAAAATGTGGAAACAGGAAAGAACCCCCATCTTCTCTTCTCTCTCTGCGTTAAACTGCCTTTTCAAAATATTCTCAAGCAAAGTAAATACAACCTTGTATCTTCCAAAATCTCCATTCTTCAATAAAAAGCAGCAAATCTCTTTGATCTTTTGGTCTTTTGTTGGGCGACAGACTCACATGCTAAAGAATTTGATGAAAAATTCTGTTAATAGAACAATAATACATAAATTAGGAAGTCATTTAATACAGAAAGATCCTTAAATGTGGTTTTAAATAAGAAAAAATTGGATAAATTTGATGTCATGTTTGCATGAATATTCATAATGAAAATGTCATATTTTGGAGGGAGGTTGGCTGCTTAGTGTTTAGTTTGTTTCTCATCATTTTAACATTTGTAAGTGTAACCCGTAAATGCAGCAGGTTGAGTTTTGTGAGCAACAGTTGTGTTTCGTTCTTCACTGTTTACTTTATGTTACAGTACGATGAACGAACCTACTGATGCTTACAACTGTCTCTGATCTCGGTCAGGTGATTCTCTACTTGCAGGTCGTGGTCGTCCGTCAAGAGTCTCCTGATAAAAAAGACGACATCTCTGGTTCTGCTGCATCCATTTTCATCCTTTAAAAAAAAATGTCCAAGCAGTTTCCTTTCTTTGTTGTGATGTTAGAGTTACTTCTTGCCTTTTCTATTATGGTCAATAAAAAATCTGCCTTTGCTTTTCTTAGTTTCTTTACCACCTTGTTCCTTAAACTAGCAAAATGTTGTCTGTCATGACTCAACTTAATTTTTATTGCAGTTTTTAAGACAAGATCCTGTTCTTTCATTAGTATTAAAATGTCTGCATTTATCCAAGGGACAGTGTTTTTGTTATTTTTGCGCCTAAATTTGCAGTTAAAATCTTTAATAATGCTCTCTAGTGTTCTTCATGGTCTACGCCCAACAGTAGATCATCCCAATCAATCTGTTGAACAACACTTTTAAAATTCTCCTGTTTTTGTTTTTGGGAATTCCAAAAGATTCATATTCCCTGGCATTAGGGCTAAACTGCGTATTGCTTAGTTTTCTGGCTACCAGTGTCAAATTGTGGTCAGAGAGACCAGTTACCATATCACATCATAAAACATATTTATTCCCCAAAAATATGGACATAGTTACCGTGACGTCACCCGTTGGTTTCTGAAGAGCGGTTCTGAAGCTCAAAGCGAGCCGCTCCGGCCGTCGCCATCTTGGCGTGACGCTGCCTAACTCCCAGCCAATCAAAAATGGGCAAAGAGGCGGGCTGAATGGCTGAAACAAGCCACCTAGCGGCTGGCGGACCTGTCACTCAAAGCAGCCATGTCCTTCATTATGCAGAACTTTACGGCTTAATAAAACTTAAACGGGTGAGTTATAAAAATAATTCACCCAAAGAGGAAATTAGCTACAGAGACCAAAACCGTTTTTTGTACCAGGCTGTAAACATGTTTATTTCTGCTGTAAAGTTGGGCATTTTAACATGGGGGTCTATGGGGATTGACTCGCTTTTGGAGCCTCAAGTGGTCATTCAAGGAACTGCAGTTTTTGGCACTTCTGCATTAGCTTCGTTTTTCATCCCTGGAGGTTGCCGCTTGGGGCCCGCTGATCAGTTGCATGAGGTCAAAGTTGTCGGTTATCTGTTTGAGGTTCTTTCTAGAGGATTTGTCTCCCTATTGATGTTAAAATCTCCCATAATAATTACTTCTTTGTTGAAATTATATTCTTTTAATAATTTCTCGAATTTCTCGAAGGTTTGAAAAAAAAAAAAAAGTTGACTGTATATAAAGATGGACGTAGTGACGTGTGACGTCACCCAGAGTTGCAGTTTCTGGTTGGCGCCATCTTTTCCATTTGGACCTTCCATATAAGGAGTGCGGGGTGTTGTCTTTCACGCTCTGGAAGCTAATGCTAGCTTACTGGGAGCGCTGCACACTTGGGCTAACGTTAGCTACTTTAGGGCTAACAGGGCAGGTATCATAATCAATTAACATTAAACTTAGTGAAATATTGTGACAATAGTTCGACTCGGAGTGAGTCCCTGAGGCGGGGAGAGCAGCAGGTGAGCCAACTGTGTCAATCACAACTGTCAATCAACACCCACACAGCAGACAATAAAGCTGCTATTATAGCTGTGTGTGTAGACAGAAAGCAAACTAAGACACGGTGCGATTACGTCCAAAGTCAATGCAAAGACACAAGTAGAAATGACCTGGGGCAACACAGAATGACACATGTATAGTGCACGTATCCTGTAGTTTTTATGAATTTGCTGCATAAATGTACAGAGGAACAGAAGAGGAAACACAAACACACACGGTGCGTCCATTGCTGCCTTCCTTACATTTACTGTACAGTTGATATTTTGGGGAAATTAAACACAAATGGTTCAGCAGTCAAATACGTGTGAAAGAGACATGATCAGCTTTACATCCTGTCTGAACACGCTATAAACTCTTATTTATAGTCGCTCAGAACCGGCTTTTATGACGTGTTGTCCGACCACATTAGAAATCAAACGCGTTTATAGTCGTTCTGAGCAGCTTCATTCAATGATGGAGTGAAAAGCGTCTGTCACAGAGAGGGGCGGGCCAGACGTGATATCATCTAAATACGGAGATAAGGGCGCATTCTTTCTTTTCAGTCTCTCCTGGAAGGCAGTCATGGTGCTGCACTTGGTTGTTCACATGAAAAGTGACAGATGTAGTCATGTCATGAATGAAAAAGGAAGAGATAAAGATAGAAATCATCCCTGACTCCTCTTTTTCCTCTTTGTCCGACAAGTATGTCTGAAGGAGCCACACAACCACCTTAAGTCTTCAGATCTCATTAACAGAGCAATAATTTACACCATGACTACTTATTAAAGGGCCTGAATTTAGAGATTGAGACCGTAATGACTCGTTGAAAACAAAGATTGACTTTGTATTTCTAGAGAGAAGTTGAAGCTTTTTGAATGAGAGTCATTTGGAGCATCCAGTTTGTACTTTTATGATACTTCCTCATCTCTCGTGTTAAAGATCGTTGTTTGATTCCTTTGCTCCCGTCATAATTACTACACCTGCTAGAAGGCGCATGCAATGTAAACAGATGTTGTTTCTGGGCACTTTATGAAACTACTTATATTTCTTGGAGGACAGTCTCTTTAACAAAAATAAGTCTTTAACAAAGAACTTATTTCAACCCAAACCATGATCTTTCCCAGAACATAACCAAGCCTTAACCACAGATGTTGTCACATCATAAAACATATTTATTCCCCAACAATGATTTGTAATGTTTTTGTTCTGGAGGACATTTACCAACCACAGATTTTGTTGTTTCATTCAGATTAATAGCACAGACAGTATTAGGGATGATAGTTTGAACACGGCAGACAGATGTTCTTGTTCCAGTAATCTCAGTGGAACAGGCGTGACGACGGTGATTCAGCCATTTATTCGTATGAGCTCACATCTGTGTGGGCTGCCCTCATTAACTGTGGACGGATCAGGAGCTCGTAACGGCGAGTGCAAAAATGTGACAGCTGACTTTATGTTGAAGAAGTTTGATCTGTTTTTTGGACATTAAAAGTCTTCCATAAGAACATTATGTTTGATTTTTATCAAAATGAAGCCATGTGCAGTGGTGGAAGAAGTATTAAGATCCTTTAAGGTACCAATACAGCAACATCAGGTCAAGTTCTGATACACAAATCTGTTTTCAGTTCTGAGACTTTTTCTCTAATCTTTGATTTTTGCTGAAATATTGGATCATTTGAACATTTATTGAAATGAAAGCATGTGAGAAGTTTAGAGGGAAAAATCACTATTTGGTGGAGCTGTTAACAACTCATAGACATGTGAAATGTGACCCCGACTACACACTGCTTTTTGTAAGACGTCAAAAGACAAAAAGGTTGGAAACCACTGGTTTCATCTTTAACAATGTGTTGTATTTTAAAAGCTTGTTATATTATCCATTGTGTCAAATCTTCATCTGAAAAGTAACTAAAGCTGTCAAATAAATGTAGTGGAGTAGAAAGTATAAAGTAGCATCACATGGAAATACTCCAGTAAAGTACAAGTACTTCAAAATTGTACTTAAGTGCAGTACTTGTTTAAATGTACTTAGTTACTTTCCACCGATGCAAACGTGTCACTGAGCAAACTGCAAACACACACTCAGGTGTGCAGAGACCAGTAACTTCAAAATAAACACTTCCAGCCCACAGTCCTACATTTTATTCTGGAGTGTCCAGGATATCCTGCCCAAATATAAAGTGAAGCAACACAGAGTTGAATTTTTGGGTTCATAATTTTCATCCTTGTACCGAAAATACACCCACCAGTTTCCTATAACACACAGTGAGTAAAGTGTGGGGGAGTGTTGTGTTTGGCAGCGGTCAGGATGTTATAACACCAGACCTTGACTCAGCTGATTTAGGTTCAATTAAAAATGTGACATAAGATGGATCCAAGCTGCAAAACGTGAAATCAGTCTCCACAAACCTGCTACAGGTGATATTTGTCTTTCAGGCTGCACTCATCAATATTAAGGTATTTAAAATGAATTAAATAATGTGTAATGTGAAAGTTATTGCTCATACTGATGAACCCACTGAGAATTATCAACAACTCTTTACTTCCTCTCAGCTCTTTGGAGCATTTTAGCCTCTTTTAGCTCTTTGTTTCAGTTTTATAGCCTGCACACTGTGCTGAAATCAACCTGTTTTCAGAAAGTATGTTCATGTGGAGTGTGAAATCACATAGTGTCTCAGTACACTTTAGTAATTAAAGTTTTTATAATGAAACACAAAACCATTTATTGCAGTAAATCAATGAACAATAAGTAATGAAACAAACAGAATAAAACAAAACTAAATAAATCTGGACAAAGATTAGCTACAGGTACAGTAAGAAAAAAAAACAGTGAAAAAATGTGGAGACAAATGAAAAATTAGAAGGGGACACCATGTATCAGTAAATTGGGTAGCACATTATCCTTAAAAAACAAACAAAAAAATATAAAAATATTTACTTCCTGTTAGGTTTCTTCCTTTATAAACATCAGAAAATTGAACCAAACCTCATAAAACTTCCTCTGGTAGTTATTGGTCTTTGTGATTAGAGAAAAGACAAAATGTCTGTCATCAGTTTTTTCTCAGTAAACAACCCATAGTACACTACCTGTCCAAACAGCTGACATAGAGGCTAGCTGGTAAACTTTTAACTGTTTTCCAGTACAGGAAACATTTTCCAGTGACGGTTGCGTTTCTGCACTCCATTAACTGTTTACTTTCCTCTAGGAATGACACTTATTAAGACTATATTGCATTTAACAGCAATATTGAACAAGAAAGTATTGGTGAAAAGGCTTTAAACTCAGGGCTAACATTAGCTGGTTAGCTAGCAGCAATGTTGATTATTTAAAGTAAAGAAAGCTCACAAACATGTAGCTGCTGTTTTAACTGACACTATTTAGTTCCTCGTGTCCTTCCTGTTTTTAGGACACATTCCAGTGCAGCTAGCTAATGATAGCCAAGGACAACAAGCTAAGAGTTATGTTAATGACTTGCAGTTTTTAGTTTAAACCACTGATGCTAAAGTCACTTGAAAGGTTAAATTATGAAGCTCTTCATGAAGATGAAGATGAAGCAATTCATTCAAGTCAGTTTTATGTCGTGAGCTGAGGTTGGTTATTCATACGTCACATTCATAGACTGTATAAAATATAGACGTAGTTACCGTGACGTCACCCGTTGGTTTTGAAGCTCAAAGTGAGCCGCTCCGGCCGTCGCCAACTTGGCAGTGCGTGACTCTGCCTAACTCCCAGCCAATCGAAAATGGGCAAAGAGGCGGGCCGAATGGCTGAAACAAGCCACCTAGCTGGTGGACCTGTCACTCAAAGCAGCCATGTCCTTCATTATGCATAACTTTACGGCTTAATAACATTTAAACGGGTGAGTTATAAAATAATTCACCCCCGTACAGTTGTCATGAAAGGGGAAATTAGCTACAGAGACCAAAACCATTTTTGTACCAGGCTGTAAACATGTTTATTTCTGCTGTAAAGTTGGGCATTTTAACATGGAGGTCTATGGGGATTGACTCACTTTTGGAGCCTCAAGTGGCCATTCAAGGAACTGCAGTTTTTGGCACTTCCGCATTGGCCTCATTTTACAGCCCCAGAGGTTGCTGCTCAGTCTCACTGCAGTTAACAACGATTCAACTGAACGGCTCTACGAGCTCCGCTGATACTACGTAGAGTTTTCTAGCTGGAAGGAACCAAGTAGCCTTAACAGAGATGGGAGGTCTGTGTGTAGCAGGCAGAGATGAATACCAATAAAAACATACAGAAAAGACACTTCTGTTTATATACTGTATTATTAAGGCTAATTAAAAACTATTGAGATAATAGTTTGACAGTTTGTAAAATCATCCAAGGCGTCTGCCTTCGTCTACAGTACTGGAGCTTGGAAGGTTATCGAAAATTTGCCTCCTGACTGTCCGTTGGTAACGTGATCCTCTCCTCATAATCCATTGAGTTTTGTGTTTTTAGCTTGTTCTTCTGCCCCCAAGTGGCCAAAAGATAACAATTAACTGCAGCTTTAAGGAAATGATTTCACACTTTGTCATTTTGTGTTACGTAAATGTTCTCAACCACAAACCACCAATCAAGCCCCTCCGCCCACAGCCTCATCTGCCCATGTAAACACACCACCACATTATGCTGTAGTGGTTGGATGAAAGACCACAGACAGCTCCATCATGTTCCAGCGATACACTCTTATTGATGACAGTTTACACCACAGCTCTTAGAGTCCAGGTTCTGATTTCTTTGGTCACCTGTTTACATGTTTCTGTGTTTACAGACAGAATGAATGTGGACATGAATAAACCACAGATGTAAACCGTAACCGCAGCCTAATCACCATCTGCAGTGTCAGAAAATAACTGAAACTGGAGGGGGAGCTTGGGGTTGGGGTCAGGCCTTGTTAGAGCCCGGATCTGGAGGTTTGGCCTGAAGCCTGTCATGGTGGAGCTCCACAGAGGCTAAAAGTGCAGGAACCTTTAGTATGTCTGCTGCGTTTATCTGACAACTTTAGTCCTCGGCCTCGTTTTCCCATAACAATCAATCTTAGAAGTTAAAGGACGGGTTCATGATTTTTCAAGTGTCTTAAACCAGCAGTCAGGTGTCCATATGAACAGTGAAAGAGGTTTTCCTAATCATTTCTCCTGTTCATACTGGATATTAAAAGATCCTTCAAATGTGCTTTCAATGGAAGTGATGGAGGCCAAAATCCACAGTGTGTCCACACAGTCATTTAAAAGTCTCTGTGAAGCTTCTATTCAGCTTCATCAGTCTGAGTTAGTCATATCAAGTGGATATCTGACACATTTACAGTCTTTTTAGCATCAAATTCCCTCTTTGTGTTTCCTCGGACAGTGTTTCCCTGTTGAGCTGCAGGTGGAAGTATAGTAACAAAAAGAGGAACTTTGGCACTAAAAAGACTGTAACGTTGAAAGATATCTACTTGATGTGACTCATTTGGACGCTGAAGCTTCATATTAGCTTCAGATAAACTTTTAAATACATTTTTGCACAGAAGGAGGACTGTGGATTTTGTCCCCCATCACTTCCATTGTAAGTGCATCATGAAGGGATCTTCTAATGGTCAGTATGAACAGGAGGAATGATTACAGCAAGAAAAACAGCTTTAATGTTCATTTGGGCTCCTGACTGTTGATTTAAGACACAGTTGAACTATTGTGAACTCGTCCTTTAGGAGAAGATTCATCAGGAAAGTTTTAGTCAGAAGAGATGAAGACATTATGCAAGAAGAGGGACAATGAATGACTTGCTAACATGTTCCTGTTGGGATGGAAACACTGACTGTTACTGAAAACTGCTCACAGACACTGAGACAACACTTCCCTCTGCTGTTTCATCGAGGTACAACATCCAGCAGCTGAACAGCAAGAGGTTGAAGTTAAAAGCAAAACTTCATTTTCTTTCCCTCAAGCTTTACTGTAAATGTTTGAATGAATGAATGAATGAATGAATGAATGAATGAATGAATGAATGAATGAATGTGTCAATTTATTTGTCCAGTTGAAGCTGTTTAAACACCTGACTTATGAATTATAAATAATCTTGAATCATGTATAAGTGTATGTTTGCAGCTGTAATGTCTATGTTATTCATAATTATTCTTTCTTTCGTTATTGTTTTCATCTTGTTTTATAACATCAAGATAGAAATAAATAAATCAAATGTAATTGAACCAGAAGATAACATCATTCAACTTTCATTCCACTTAGTAGTTTAATAATCATAAAACACTATTAGTTACAGATTAATTAATGACAAACAGTAATGGATGCATATGCAGTTTTGAATGTGTTTGTTTTGTTACATGTTGTTTGTGTATATTTGCTTAATTTCCATAGTTAGACGTCATGTGTTGGCAGGTTTACAGGCCTGAATGTTTGCTTTATTGTGTCTGAAACTATTCATTCATTAGTTAGTTTTTACTCTGGTAAACTTTAAAACATGCAGAGCAAAACTTCTTTTAAAGATCCCTCCTTTAAGACTTGTTTTCCCACAAAGTTGAATCATCTCGTTATGTTCTCCTTCATGTAAAAATCCAGAATCTGTGAATCTGTAAATATCGTTTATTTCTTCACTGTAAAGTTCATTCTCAGTGTTTCCACATCACACTTGTAGAAGTTAAACACTGGACCACGATTTCATGAAAACATTTATTAAACATCAGGGTGATAAAAACGAATCAGAACAGCAGGAGAGACTGAAACAGACGGTTCGGGTTTTTAGCACCTCAGTGGTTTTCTCATTTCAACATTTCACACCAGTTTACAGTTTCTGACGTACACTGAATTAAGACAAAACACGTATAAATACACCAACATTCAGCAGAGATTTACTAAAATATACATTCTCCTGTTACCACAGTAATAACTGAACATCATGTGTAAAAAAACAAAAAAACAGCAGTTTAACGAGCAGATGCTTGTTTTGACATTTCTACTGTAGTTCAACAGGTCGATATAAACGTACACACTATTCTTTACATTGACACTGATATGCAAGGCGACTAATTTAATAATAATAAAAAAATAAGTACAAAACAGGACAGAATGGTTTCAGTAAGCACCTGTTTTGATGTCAGAGGTCACACGTAGAGACTGAAAACACTGCGTCATGTATTTTTGTGTATTTCTTAAGTCTCAAATAGTTTCACATAATAATATTTCATCATCCTCTCTGAACAGAAAACACTATGTTTCCAGTCAAAACACTCATCCTGTTTATTTTCTAAAATTAAATCCCTTCACCAGCAGCCAGAGGTAATAACAGCTGTAATAACATGTTGCAGCGACTATTTGGAATTTATGGAATGAGACATAAAAAAAAAAAGAAACTTTTTTTCTGTAACAAAATATCAAAATCTCACCATCATTTCATCACATTTAAGTCTTGTGACTTCTGTCCCACTGCAGTTTAAAATGTATATTTCTCACTGCAGGTATTTAAATTATGATGATTTTTTACAGTAGTCAGCAGTGCTTTGATTACATGTATTAAAATGTATTTCAAACGACTTTCAAACTCATTTTGAAAGCTTATGAATATTATCAGCTTGTATTTAACACTTATTACTTTCATAAGCAATCAAAACCTACATTCAGAAGCCCAGTGGAGTTCATTTACTAAGACTGAATGACATGATAAAAATAACATAATTGACATGATGTATAAAAATCTAAACTAAATACAAAGTTTGTTGTCATTCGTTGGTCGTCGTCAGAGGAACAAACGGGAGTGTGTGTTGTGATTTAAAGCTGCGTGTGTGGAAGACTTGTTTAACGCACACTCTGAGACATGTGCAGAGGAGTCAGCATCTCCTCAAAGATGGCTCCTTTCACATTGGAGCCCCTCAGATTGGCCTCCTGAAGATCACATCCTGACAAGTCGCAGTTCTGGAAAAATACAAATAAAAAAACACATAAATTCTAACAGTCCATCATAAGTCCTGTTAATTATGGATGTTCAGTGTCTGTGTTTGTTTGTGGGGGTTTCGATGGGTCTCAGGCTCCTAAATTAACACCTAATATTGACCAAAATATAAAGATATATATATATATATATATATATATATATATATATATATATATATATATATATATATATATATATTATTCTTCATGCTGTGGCGACACAAAGACTTGGTTTAAGGTTTAATCTAATCCATGTCCATGCTAAGCCGGATAATTTCATAAACGTCTGTTTTGTTCCTCCGTCCAGACTAAAACGGTGTTTTTCTTCCCTGAAAACGGAGCTTTTCCAAAACGTCCTCCAGAGTGTTTAAATGTGAAAAGGTTGTAGCGTGTACGGGGGAAACGGAGCTTCGTACAAACGCTGTCATATCGCTGATAAAACAGATGGTGGCAGTAACGCGGCGTTTTACTGGAAGAAGAAGAAGAAGAAACAAGAAGATGGAGAATCACCTGTTCTGGTGTTTTAATGTGGATGGAGGAATTAGCAGAAATGAGCTGAAACTCTCCTCTGAAGTGATGGAAACACGACTGTGTGTGTGTGTGTGTGTGTGTGTGTGTGTGCGTGCGTGCGTGTGTGTGTGTGTGCGTGTGTGTGTGTGCGCTCACCTCCAGGTCCGTCCCAGCCAGTGTTGCTCCTCTCAGATTGCAGTTCTTCAGTTTGGCGTTTTTCAGTGTAGCAACTCTCAGATTGATACCCGTCATCTGACTTCCCTCCATGTCTACACCCTTCAGGTTGGCTCCTGAAACACCAACACACACACACACACACACACACACACACACACACACACACACACACACACACACACACACACACACACGCTGACATGTAAGATCAATACAAACGTCATCTTGTGTCGTGAAGGAAACGTGTGATTGGCTGCTTCACCCTCCAGGTTGGCTTTGATTCCAGCAGGATCCTCAAAGTTACAGCCTCTCAGTGAAGCTCCTTCAGCGTTGGTGCAAAGCATCTTCACACCCTGCAGGTTGGCTCCCTGAAACACACACACACACACACACACACACACACACACACACACACACACACACACACACCTACTGAATATGTGACTAATATTAATATTTCTCTTTCAACGTGGACTCAAACAAGCCGCTGTGACATGAAAGCGTTGCTAGACCTGCAGAGCTGAAGTAAAGGAATATGAGGACGTTGCATCTGTCGCTCGCTCATCATCACAAAGATCTTCTCTACGGTCAGAGTTCATCTCTCACCTCCACTACTGTAACACGTCTGGTCTTCAACCAGCCAAAAACAGCTCATGTTTCTCCACTTCTCATCTCTCTCCACCGGCTCTCTGCTGCTGCTCACACTTGGATTGTACGTGGCTTTGGACCAAAGTGTTTGCCAAATGCATAAATGTAAAAATAAATGTAGATAAATAACAGACTCACATTAAATACTGATATTTCTCTTCTCCTAATTTTGCTGGATTACGCTGCTGCTTAAGGTGTTGATACTGACCACTTCCTGCACAGCTGAACAATCAAGTAATCAGGGTTTGATCTTCTCTTCTGCTTTTTCACTCTTAACACAACTATTTGTGTTAAAAACGTCTTGCAGGATCTGAACTGTGAGCCTTGGCTGCCGGGTTGGAGCAGTTATCCTGCAGGTGTTATTGCTATTATTACTACTAGTCATATCTCTATTATTATTGTTGTTGTTATTGCTTCTCTGTCTCTCTCCACCTCCCTCTTTCTTCTTCTATATACCAGACCGGTCGAGGCAGATGGTGTCCACCTAGAGTCTGGTTCTGCTTGAGGTTTCTTCAGGTTAAAGGAGTTTTTCTTCACTTATTTCTGTCACTTTTCTTGTGTACAACTGATCTTAACACTATGTCCAGGAGAAAATAAACGCTGTTATCTCCGTATTTAAGCAATAACCGTGTCTCTGTGATGACCTGCTCTTCAGGTAGTTCAGAGCAGCTGTCAACATGTTTTCCTTCCTCATGAAAGAGTTTCTTTCTAATACGACCTGACTCTTAAGTTTGTGTCAGTGTTTACTCTCCCTGATGTTGAAACTTGTTCATGAATGCTGCTAATCTAAACTGATCTAAACCTGCGTGAACACGACGACTCACATCCAGAGAAGCCAGGGACAGGTCCGCCCTCTCCAGGTTTGCTCCGCTCAGGTTGGCGTGGGTCAGGTTGGTTCCTCTCAGGTTGGCCATCTTGAAGTTGATGTAGCGCAGATCCAGACGAGACAGATCAGCGCCGGTGAAGTTCAGACCCTGAAGGATCACAAACGTATGATGAATACGAGGGACTGTGTGTTTCCTGCAGTTATGATTCAACTGACAAAAAAATGTATTCTTGTCACGTTATCCGTTTCCTGGAGGTAACCCTGCTACAACTGTTAACAGGTGGTGCAGATGTTTGTGACTGTCTACCTGACATCGCAGCTCTGACTTGGTCGTCGTGGCCAACAGGAATCTAATAAACTCCTTCCGGCTCAGAGGAGAGTGGTCTTCAGGGGGCTGAGAGGCCTGAGCAGGAGAAACAGATGTGAAAACACTGAATAAACGTCTCACAAATATATTTTCACACTCACTCACCTTTATGAGGGTCTCCAGCTGCTCAGCCAGCTGTTCGATACCGAAGAATCGAGCCTCTTCCAGCACACCTACAGCGGACAGTCAGGAGGTTAGAAAGCTTCATCATGTGACTGATCTGTTCATGTCTGTAGATGTGACGAGTGTCTGTTCTACCCAGCGGGTTGATCCCTTCGTTGATGATCAGCTGTCCATGTCTCAGATAGTTGAGAATGGGTTCAAAGTAGTCTGGGCTGCGATCTATCAGGTACGCTCCCTGTGAGTCCTGCTTGTTGCCCCAAACATCTGGATCACAAACAAAACAAGCAGACATGAAGTAAAGTGAGAAAAGAGATCGATCGTTCATCTTCAACTGAAAACGGGTTTAATGAAGGTCTTCACCTTTCTCTCTGAACATGTGGGCCAGCATGCTCTCAGGCTCTTTACTGACCAGTGTGCTCCTGCAACACACACACACACACACACACACACAATAACACACACACAATAAATAATTAGGTCAAATATATTCATTCATACACACATAAGATACTCAAATATCAACATTGAAAACAACACAATGACACAACTTAAAGATTTCTGCAGTCTGAAAAAGGTGTAATGTTGACACTTTTAACAACACGCCAAACAACAACAACAACAACGAAAAGTTACTGAGGAGGGAAAATAAAGCTTTCTGAGCTAACTAGCTTGGTAACAGTCAGTTAGCACGTTAGCTCTTAGCTGTTCAACCTTAGCCTCCTTATAATACTGCAGATTTTCAAATGACTAAATTAAAACTTTGCTCCACAAACTAGTTGTTACATAGAGATGAGTTGTTACTGAATATTACAGCTGTTAGCTTAGCTAAGTTAGCTTAGCATAACCTCATTGTAAACTGCATGAATGCTACTGATTATAAAACATATTTCTCCATGCAGATAGAAATAAAACAAAGTCAGACCAACATTCACACAGGACTGAAAGTTTTTTATCTTCTGGCTCCTAAAACTGTTATTTTTATTAATGTGTGAAGTAGATAAACGTTTCATTTAGTGAATCTCTAGTTTTAAACTAGCTAGCAGCCTCTAAGAACTCAGGAAGGACTTAAAGCACAACTCAGAGACGGATTAACAGGAAGGACCAGAACAACGTATTGTTTTCCATCCATGATCCAAACAGTCATATTTACCTCGTGGTGGTGAAGCAGCGTCCACCCACGTTGAGCGTCAGCCAATCGGTGTGAGTCTGACAGTTTTCAGGGCCTCCGACGTCGTACTGAGGATCTACACACAGGTCAGCGAGTTACTGAGAGGGACTGTGATGCTCTTCATGATCTTGTTTTAAGTTTGAGATGATTAAAAAGTCTGTTGACTCAAAATCCAGAGCTGAAGCTAACGATTATTGTCATTATGGATTGATCGTTTAGTCTATAAAAAATCAGAAAACAGTAAAAAATGTCGATCTCAGTTTCCCAGGACTCCACGGTGACGTCTTCAGATGTCTTGTCAAACCTAAACCTGCAGATATTCACTTTACTGTCATGTAAAGTCAAGAGAAGCTGTAACCATCACATATATGCTTGAAAAATGAATCAAAATGATTCATCGATTATCAGAATAGTTGCTGATTCATTTGTAGTGGATTGACTAACTGCTGCAGCTTCTTCTCCTCTACTGGTTTCTACTCATGCAGACAGTGTTTGTTTGATTTGTCCAGGTTTTTACTATCTGCCCCCCCCGATACATTGGAGGTAAACAGCAGGAGGATTTGCTGCTTTGATTGATCTTAAAGGATAATAAACTGAACATCTTCAGGTTTTAGACTGCTGGTCGGACAAAACAAGACATCTGAAGATGAAACTGTAACATTTATCAACATTTTATAGACCAAACGATTAATCAAGCAAATAATCTGAAAAAGTAGTATTACAGCTTGATAAATTTTCTACTTTATTCTCAAATTATTACTGTTCTATTGTCAGAATATTTTCCCCTCAAAATATCTCATCTTTATTCTCAAAATATATTTCCTCCCCTCAGAGATCAGTGGTAACTCACATTATTTTATATTTTGGGTGAAAAAAGAATTCAAGTTTTATAAAAATCTAATTTAACAAGTGAACTTTACCATAAACTTACCTTCAAATGAATCTTCCTCTGATATGTACAGCACATCATCATCTCTGCAGACAGACACACAGTGACACAGTGGTTTCCAACCTTTTTTTGTCTTTTGACGTCTTACAAAAAGCAGTGTGTAGTCGGGGTCACATTTCACATGTCTATGAGTTGTTAACAGCTCCACCAAATAGTGATTTTTCCCTCTAAACTTCTCATATGCTTTCATTTCAATAAATGTTCAAATGATCCAATATTTCACCAAAAATCAAAGGTTAGAGAAAAAGTCCAAAAACTGAAAACAGATTTGTGTATCAGAACTTTGTTTTTTCTTCTTTCCTCTCCCATTAATCATCTCACCACCCCTCAGATTTATCTGCTGACCCTTTGGAGGGGCCCGACCCCTAGGTTGGGAACCACTGGACTAAACTAGCTAAGTGTATATAAAGTAGTGTAAACTAGCTCCACCTCCAGCAGCTACAACAGTAACATGCTGCTCTAACACTGATGCTTCACTATTAATAATCTAATGATGTCATATATAATAATATATCAGTCAGAGGGACCAAACCACTACTTTTACTGCAATACTTTAACTACATCAAGCTCATAATACTTATGTACTTTTAGTGTAATAGGATTTTACATGCAGGACTTGTAATGGAGTACTTTTACATTGTTGTACTGGTATTTTAGTAAAGTACTTCCTCGTAAATCTCACCTGATGAGTGTGATATCGTCTATGAGGCCGCCGTTCCCGTTATAAACACTAGAGGCTCTTATCCCCAGCTTTGAACTGGCCACAGACAGTAAATCCTCCAGGGAGCCGTACACGGCCACCACCTGCACGGTAACACCGGTAACACACATAACAAACATGTTACACGACCGTTAATTACACAAAATGTCCGACATCAGCTTGTAACGGTAAATTAACGGTAAGCTAACGCGATGTAAACTAGCCGTTTTGGCACCTATCTCCCTCTTTTATCTTCCACAGGTTACCTTTCCATTTGAGGACGTGCCGTTGACAAACAGTGTGACTCTTCTCATGGCAGAATAACATCAACTTAACTGTCAACTGGTCTTAATTTTCCCCATTTAATACATTTTTTTTTTTAGCGACAATCTCTTTACTCTTCTCTTCCTTTTCCTGACTCCGCTTAAAACGCCCAGCACCAGCGAAACAGCCAATCAGACACTTAGATTAGACGCAACAGCCAATCAGCAAAGGAGGTGGGCGGGACCTCAACGTCTCCCCTTTTTTTTCTTAAAACTTCATTTCACAAACAGCTTCAGTGCCATCAAGTGACGATGCGAGAAAACAGCAAAACACAGTCTTGAAGACCTGCCTGCGGAAACACATGACATGTTTTACATTGGGAGGTTTACAGCCCAGGGGGATCAGTTTAATGGGCGACACTTGTTGCCCGTACCTAAACTGCTCTATTGCCAGCATTTAATTTCTCATGAACGGTGGAAGATTGGAAATTATGACTTTTTTAACGGAGTTAACTGACGAGAACACCGGAGTGTCTTCAATATTAACACCGCTTTCAACCACACGATTTACTTTGTCTGCCCTGTCCAAAAACAAAACCACAGCGAAAAACAACATAAAAAGGAAAAAAAAACTCACTCACAAAGTAAACTCCACTGCATTCACCACGCTCATTCAATGAAAGAGAGAGATAGAGATGTTAGAGAGGAGAGAGAGATGTTAGAGAGAGATAGAGATGTTAGGGAGGAGAGAGGAGAGAGATGTTAGGGAGGAGGGAGGAGAGAGATGTTAGGGAGGAGAGAGAGATGGATGTTAGGGAGGAGGGAGGAGAGAGATGTTAGGGAGGAGAGAGAGATGGATGTTAGGGAGGAGAGAGAGAGATGTTAGGGAGGAGGGAGGAGAGAGAGATGTTAGGGAGGAGGGAGGAGAGAGATATTAGGGAGGAGGGAGGAGAGAGATGTTAGGGAGGAGAGAGAGATGGATGTTAGGGAGGAGAGAGAGAGATGTTAGGGAGGAGGGAGGAGAGAGATATTAGGGAGGAGGGAGGAGAGAGATGTTAGGGAGGAGAGAGAGATGGATGTTAGGGAGGAGGGAGGAGAGAGAGAGAGATGTTAGGGAGGAGAGAGAGATGGATGTTAGGGAGGAGGGAGAGATGTTAGGGAGGAGGGAGAGATGTTAGGGAGGAGAGAGTGCCACGTGTGCCACGTACGAGTGGGGTGCTCCTTATTTAATTTGGACTTCCTCCCCCCAGTTTTCCCCTCACTATCAGTAAGCCTCAGCACTGGAGCAGGGTGTTAGCGCTTTAGTTCTCTTTTAAGTCATTTTTAACATATTGTGACCAACTAAATAAATTTGTTAAATATTTGTTAAACATTGAACCACGTCTCCTGCCTTTCCTGGTATTACTTACCTGCATGCCTCTCCATTACCATTTATATTTATTTAAAATTCCCTGGGTGAAATTCCCAGGGTGGCGTTGTCGGTTTTCTTTTCAAATTTCATAAACTTAAATCTTTACCCATAATATTGTATCAGCCCTTGTATTGCCTTGTTGCCAAGGTGTGGGTTACTGGTGGTCAGTGACCCTTTGGCTGATGAATCTCCTCACGCACCTGGTGTTTTGGGGATGAACATCCTGCGGAGATGCTACAGGATGCTGTTTGGGCAACATGGTCTCGCCCTGTTTGATCTACCCACTGTCACTGAAGCACCAAAATCTGTGGTGCAAGCATTGCAGAGATGCCATCAGACCTCTAAAGACCCTCCTTCTGAAGCTGCTGGTAAGGTCAAGGTGCAAGGCGAGAAGGCTTGCCGCATCCCTGGTGGCACCATGCACATGGCTCTAGCTACATGTTCTGTACAGTACTCTGGCACTACTGCACTCTTTGAGCCCTCAGATCAGGGACTTCCTGCTGGACTACTGGTCTCCCCAGCACTGGTTCGAGTGGAGAGCGGTACTGCATACATCCCCAATGTGAATGTGGGTTCTTGGGATGTACTGCTTTACCCTCGAACAGTGGTAGGTGCCTTGGGTGAGGTTCGTGTGGTGAGTTTGCCTCCTGGTGTTGTGGAGGTTTCATCTCATACAGCCACCATGGCCTCCCAAGTTGTGGCTCCCACGCTGTCAGACCAGGTAGATGCAGTAGCCCTGTCAGTTTTGTCCACCGAAGAGCAGAAGGAAGTATGATGTCTTTTGCGGAAACACGCCTCTTTCCTTCCCATGATGGTGACTTGGGTTGCACTAACTTGATTTCCCACAAAATCGCTCTTTTGGATGACACCCCCATCCGTCAGCGCTACAAGTGTATTCCACCATCAGAATACGAGGTGGTCAAAGAGAACATCAACCAGCTGCTGGGTGCGCAGGTCATAAGGGAAAGCAGCAGCCCTTTTGCTTCCCAAATTGTGCTAGTTAAGAAAAAGGATGGTAGCCTGTGCTTATGCGTAGACTACCGAAAACTTAACAGCAGAACCAGGAAGGACGCCTTCCCTCCTCCTCGTATTGAGGAGTCATTGGATGCGCTGACCAGAGCCAGCTGGTTCTCAACCATGGATTTAGCCAGTGGGTACAATCAGGTTCCGGTTGCGGAGGCCAACCAACCCAAGACAGCTTTTTGCACTCCTTTCAGGCTGTTCGAGTGGAACCACATGCCCTTTGGGCTGTGTAACACGCCTTGGCTGGGCATGACCTCTGATGTGAGGCATGTGGTGTCAAACCTGCAAGCGGTGCCAGGTGGCCAAGGATTCAGGGCCACTGGCCCGGAGCTTCATGGGGCATCTGCTGGCCTCGGAGCCAAACGAAATTTTGGCTATGGATTACATGGTTGCTGGAACCAACCTGTAACAGGCTTGAGAATGTCCTTGTGCTGACCGACGTCTTCAGCAAATATACTCTTGCTGTCCCCACTTGTGACCAAAGAGCCTCTACCATGGCCCAGGTGCTAGTCACTGAGTGGTTTTCCAAGTTTGGTGTTCCAGCACGAATTCATTCCGATTTGCCCCCTTTCCATTCTGCACCCTTGGCCGTGTCCCCCCAAGAGAGCAGTGAGACTGCTGTGCAACGTACAGCAAAGCCGGCGTTGGCCCCTCCTGCCGATGCGGCGGTATACTTACCCTCCACTCATTTTGCCCCTCTAGCAGTCTCTCCCCCAGGGAGTAATGGAACTGCCATGCGGCGGACAGCCTGATCCAGGGCTGGCCATCATTCAAACCCCCCTCGCCTTCCCAGGACTGCCGATGAAATGGCTCATGCGAGGCCCCCACCCGCCCAGTCAAATGTTGTGTCTCCTTTCTTCAGACCCTGACACTAACTCCTACACTTTTCCAGTGCATTGTCGGGTTGATGATGAAAAAGGGAGGGATGGATTGTAGCAGTATGATATGCTGCTGTGGCTGAATGCAGGTAAGTCTGCCGCTCTGCACTTTACCTGGTGCATTAGCCTATCAGTGCAGAGGGCATTAGGTGGGAGTGGGAGGAGTTGCTGGGAGGATGCAGGGTTTAAATCTTTACCCATAATATTGTATCAGCCCTCATATTGCCACACTCAGTGGTCATTATTTCTCAGTAAACAGTTATACATCTTCCAGTGCATGTTCTACTGGCCTCATGCTGTGCATTTCAATTTTAATGGCCGTTCATCGACCAGTATGCAACCATCTCCTGGATCATTTGTTCCAGTATTGCATTCACCAGTTTTCTTTTTTTCCCCTTCATCACTGCACCATTTGCTGTCCTCTCCCAATAACTGTTTCACTCCACCAATGTTTCACTCTTTTCTTGGTCATATGTTCCCACCTCTGGGAAAATTGGGGGGGGGGGGGTGTCTGTCCTTCTGTTTCAGTTTCATTTGTCTCAGACTGTTTCTGTGAAATCATGTGACCCGCTGCCTCTCTGCTGATATAAACCCATCTGAGCTCTGACTCCTCTCCTCAGCATCTCAGCATCTACTCAAGTCAACAACACAGGTAATATAATAACCGAACAGAATAATAAATATTCTGCTGTATTGGACGTGAATCCAACTTTCTGAAGTTTGTGTTTCTCAGTCGAGTCATGAAATGTTTGATGAGATTTTCTTCACATGTTTTTGAATCAAACAGCTTGTAAAGATTAGTTTAATATTTCAGATGACAAAGGTCATGTTTCATGTTCTTTATTTTCTAACTGGTTTCTAGCTGGTTTAAGTCCTATTTATCAGACCGATTTCAGTTTGTACATGTTAATGATTAATCCTCCATGAAGGCAAGGGTACCCAATTATATTTATCAATGAAGCCAGATGAAACCAATCAGTTAAACGAACTTAAGGACATAAAGACCTGGATGACTTGCAATTTTCTACTATTAAACTCAGATAAAACTTAAGTTATTGTGCTTGGCCCTAAACACCTTAGAAACACATTATCTAATGATATAGCTACTCTGGATGGCATTACCCTGGCCTCCAGCACCACCGTAAGGAATCTAGGAGTTATCTTTGATCAGGATATGTTCTTTAACTCCCACATAAATCAAATCTCAAGGACTGCCTTTTTTCACTTACGTAATATCGCAAAAATCAGGCACATCCTGTCCCTAAAAGATGCAGAAAAACTAGTTCATGCATTTGTTACTTCTAGGCTGGATTATTGCAATTCCTTATTATCAGGCTGCCCTAACAAGTCTTTAAAGACTCTCCAGCTGATCCAGAATGCAGCTGCACATGTATTGACTAAAACTAGAAAAAGAGATCACATTTCTCCCATTTTAGCTTCGCTACATTGGCTTCCTGTAAAATCTAGAATAGAATTTAAAATCCTTCTCCTAACTTACAAAGCTGTTAATGGTTAATGGTCAGGCACCATCATATCTTGAAGAGCTCATAATACTCTATTATCCCACTAGAACACTGCGCTCCCAGTATGCAGGCTTACTGGTGGTTCCTACAGTCTTTAAAAGTAGAATGGGAAGCAGAGCCTTCAGCTATCAGGCTTCTCTTCTATGGAACCATCTACCAGATTCGGTCCGGGGTGCAGACACCCTCTCTATGTTTAAGAGTAGGCTTAAAACTTTCCTTTTTGTAAAGCTTATAGTTAGGGCCGACCAGGCTCGCCTTGGATCAGCCCTTAGTTATGCTGCTATAGGCCTAGACTGCTGGGGGACTTCCCATGATGCACTGAGCTCCCCTCTCCTCCTCCTCCTCTCCATCTGTATGCATTCATGTAACATCAATGCATGTCACTAACTTGGCTTCTTCCCCAGAGTTTTTTTTGTGCTTTCTCATCTCACAGGAAACCCTGGGTTCAGGGCCGAGCCTTCATGGTCCTTCACAGTCCTGATGGCATCCTTCTCTGGCTGCTGCTCTGTCATTGTCATTATTGTTATGATTGTTGTTATTCTGTCCCCCCACCCCCCCTTTCCCTCTCTCTTTCTCTCTCTCAACCCAACCGGTCAAAGCAGATGGCCGCCCACCAAGAGCCGGGGTCTGCTTGAGGTTTCTACCCGTTAAAGGGGAGTTTTTCCTTACTGCTGTCACCAAGTGCTGCTCATGGGGGAATCGTTGGGTCTCTGTAAATTAAAGAGTACGGTCTTGACCTGCTATGTGAAAAGTGCCTTGAGATGACTTTTGTTGTGATATGGCGCTATATAAATAAAAATTGATTGATTGATTGATAACAAGTTATATATTAGTGATTGCACT
This sequence comes from Thunnus thynnus, assembly GCF_963924715.1. Lineage (NCBI taxonomy): Eukaryota > Metazoa > Chordata > Actinopteri > Scombriformes > Scombridae > Thunnus > Thunnus thynnus. The sequence continues at coordinate 2,977,780 of NC_089535.1, forward strand.
ATATTGTGTTATTCTATCCTGCTTGATGCATTTTTCTGTGAATCATGAATAAAATGTGAGCTTCATGATTGGTGTCTTCACTGGATCATCAGCTGCTTTCTGAGTCTGTTGCTGAACTTTGTTCATTAAATGTCTGTTTTACTTTATTCTGAGCAGCAAGTCTGACAGAGACTCAAAGAAAACACAGCTCACATCATCATAATGAACGTATCCTGAAGAATATGAGATCAACTCTGGATAATGATGTTTCCTGTAGTGACCACTGGATGGAGCCACAACGGATGTGACAACAACAAGTCTGTCATAACACATTAAAAATCTATTTAATCTGCTGCATGTTTACTTAACTCAGTATTCAACTATAACTGAAACACCTCTAATAACATATTTTAATCCAAGTCTCTCACTCACCTTTAGTTTCCTCCATCAGAGAAATCTACAAACTGTCCTTTAAGCTGTTTGTGTCTCATGTTAACGTTCAGGACAGAGCAGAAACTACAGGGCTGAAACTTATATATCGTTTTTATTAAAAAGCAACATCCTCTCCAGCTTTACTCATATTTTTGTTAGACACACCCTTAAATATGTTAAATAATATATATCCGTCTATAATCTGTTTTTGTTCATTAAATGTTTGTTACTGAAACAGTTTCTCTTTATTATATTAGGAAGGAGAGATTTGACTTTTAAACATTTACTTTGAACACATTTACAATATTTATTAACCATTATGTACACTGTAAAAAACAAACATAATACACCACATTAATACATACATAATATATTTACAAGGTATCAAAATGATGTCAGCACATGTCCAGAACTGAACTGTTCATACAGAGCAGAGCACTCCTCCATCATCCCCAATCAGCTGGAAACTGGGACCTCGTTCATTCCTATGAAAGTTGCTCAGTGGCACATGAACATGTTTGTATTATAAGAGCTGGATACCAGACTAAAAGTGGCGTCCATTCAGTCCTATAGGAGCTGCTCGGCTGGTGCATACACCAAAAAAGTTTCTAGCTTCCAAGTTGTTGTACTGTTTGTTGTTGTGCTGTTGTATGTTTTTGATTGTGGGGGGACTACGGATGCAAATTAGCTTCAAGCTAACTCCGGTGAAGTGCATCTTTAATGTTTATAACTGCACACTGTCCCAATCAATAAAACAAATCAAATCAAATCAACAACTGGTTGTCTTCTATATATTCTTCATATATTCAGCCAGATCAATCTGCCATCCTTGTTGTTCAAAGATCCCTGAAACCATGATGTAAAAAGCTAATGTCTGGTGAGACATTAGCTTAGCTTTTCATCCATATTGACTCGTCTCATCTCCCACATGTTTTCTTGTTTTCATACTCAATGGTTATTTCTCAGTAAACAGTTATACATCTTCTAGTGTACATTCTACTGGTCTCATACTGTGCATTTTAACTGGCCGCTCACTGACCAGTATGCAACCATCTCCTGGTTCATTTGTTCCAGTATTGCATTCACCAGTTTTCTCTTTGTTTTTTTCCTTCATCACTGCACCAGTTGCTGTCTACTGCCAATCACTGTTGTATGTTGAAGCAATGTTTCACTCTTTTCTAGGTCATATGTCCCCGTCACTGAGGAAAATTTCAGTTTCTTCTGATTATGTATTATATTAAAAATATATTATTCAATAAAACTTTTGAATTCATGTCAACTTGTGTCTTCCCTGATTGAACTAACCATGCCTGCAGAGCTAAATTAGGCCGATTTCCATTATTGTTGAAAATCCTAAAGCACTGCACTGCAGCACCAAGGGGTCAGCTGGGGGGGGGGGGGGTTCTGTCTGTCTTTCTGTTTCTGTTTCATTTTGTTTAGACTGCTTCCAAGAAATCATGTGACCTGCTGCCTCTCTGCTGATATAAAGCCATCGGGCTCTGACTCCTCTCCTCAGCATCTCAGCATCTCCTCAAGTCAACATCACAGGTAAGAACACTTTACCATGAAATACTTTCAATATCAGGATTTTTGGGACACAAATGCCATAGGGGGAAAAAAAACTCACAATAACTGGCTGTAATAACTTAATAAATGAAATGTTATAGAATAACATTAAATAAAATGAAAAGCTGAAATTAAATTTAAAAGTGTTTTTTTTCCTGTGAATGAGCTCTAACACAGCATTTAATAATGATGAAAATGTTACATGACAGAGATTTTAATTTTCTCTCATTATTAGTAACAAAAGACATCAAAGTTTTCAAGGAACACGTCTGTGTATGTGACTGAAGATGGACAGAGACGTCTGGCATTAAATATCTTTATTATTATACAGCTGTCAGCTCGTGATAGTGATGCCAGGATTAAAGTGACTGATAGTGTGTCTCTCCTGTTCTAGTAGTATTGATTCTGAGCGGTTTGTCACTGTGGATTTTAGCAGGTTATAAACAATATGTCACTCATGTCATAAACACATTCATATGATATGCTTGCTATACTGATGCTGTGATTCATAGACAGATTATGATAATACTGATTCATGGTGGTAATGAGTATCTGTATATCATAATACACAGCAACTCAGTCGCCAGAATAAAACGTTGGCATTGTACGTTTCTGCAAACCACAGAAATATTTACGTTTCAACACGTGAAATACGTATCAAATCAACATTTCTAAAGTGACGTAGTTCTCATGCGATCTATATGAGCTGATCTTTCCTTTTAGGAGGAGGAGGAGGAGGAGGTTGATGGTTAGTAAGTTTCATTAAGTCAGCAGAGATCACGGTTCGAGACCACCTCGAAACAAATGTCCGCTTCCCGTTTCAACTGACAAAAGCGGGTGTTTTTTTTTTTTTTAGCGAGACGTCAGGACATTTGCAGCCGTCTTTCTGGCGATAAAAACCGAGTAGAAATGTTAATATGCTACGTTTGTAGAAATGTTGATATGATACGTATTTCACGTGTTGAAACGTTAAGATATTGAACGTTTCTGTGGTTGAATGATGGACGAGAGGCTGGCTGCTATTTCTGTGCTGCCATTGATTGTCTGGATAGAAACTGAATATATGAACTCAAACGCAGCACACTGCGACAGAACAGGTTATTTTAGCACAACAGCCAGCTAGCTAGTTTACAGAAGGCATTTTCCCCTGAATTTAGCATCAGAATACGTCAAACCCGCTACTAACACTCCTCAATAGTATTTCAATCAGTTACACCATAACTGTATCCATACAGGGTCCAGCAGCGCGTCCTACACGATGTTTCTATTCATATCTTTGCGATAATACAGCGCAGAAATATGGTTCAAATATGTCCTGAATCTGTAGACTCTCCCCTGTTGATCCATGTATGTTATGAGATTTTACGTGACTCACAGCCGGAGATAATAGGCTGAGAAGACAGCTTCTCACAGTGCGTGATTGGTGGACTCGTGTGACTGTCTTTGGAAACTAACCAATTTACACGACAAGGTGGTATATGATGGTTTTTCATTTTGTCCACCCAGATACCAAAAATACCTGTTTCATCCTCACCGTGTGGAGTCTCTCTGCCAGGCAGCATCATGGATATGATGTGAGTAACATTACATCACAAATGACTGTAGAGAGAGACAAATTATTTATTTTGTTTGATTTTATTTGATTTTATATCTTTTAACTAAAATTAGATAATAATTACTGATGTACAATAAGGGAAGGGTACAAATCTGCACATACAGTTTATATGTGTATTAAGCAGTTCTTTATTTTTCTCCATTTTTTTCTACACAATCAGTAACGTCTCATCCAAATACAACAACATCATCACCAAAAGTCTTCTGATCTCTTCGGGATCTCCTGCCATCTACCAGCTGAGACCAAAGGAAGAGAAGTTTGGAACTCTGACAAGAAAAACTGTTGGTGAGAAAAACCCAAACAAGACAAACAAAACCGTCTTACTTGTAGGTGAAACAGGAGCAGGAAAATCTACTCTGATCAATGCTCTGCTCAACTACGCCATGGGAGTGAAGTTTGACGACAACATCTGGTTTAAGATTGTAGAAGACGAGAAGAGAAGTCATTCAGAGAGTCAGACATCAGATGTGATCGTGTACGAGATCTTTGGTTTCGAAGATAAAACTCTGCCCTTCTCTCTGACCATCATCGATACTCCTGGATACGGAGACACCAGAGGGATTGAACATGATGTCGTCGTCAGTCAAAGATTATTTGAGTTGTTCCGTTTAAAAGATTTAGTTCATGAAATTAATGTGGTGGGTCTAGTGCTGAAGTCGACTGAGAATCGAGTGAGTGACCGACTGAGGTACGTCTTTGATTCAGTGACGTCTCTATTTGGAAAAGACATCGAGAAGAACATAGTTGCTCTCATCACACACTCAGATGGACTAACACCTGATGGTGCTCTGAAAGCTCTTCAAGCTGCAGACATTAAATGTGCCAAAAATGAGAAGAATCAGCCTGTTCACTTCCTGTTCAATAACCACCAGACCACACAGAGAACAGAGGAAACAGAGTTTGCTTTAGAGAACGCATGGAGGGTAACAGAGAGAGGAATGAAACGATTCACAGACTTCCTTGATAAATCTACACCACAAATGCTGATAACAACTCTTGAAGTGATGAAGGCACGCATCAGACTGACGGCCTGCATCCAAAACCTGCAAGAAAGAATCCAGCTGATTGAACTAAAACAGAACGAGATTAAACAGACTCAAGAAACTCTGAAGAAACATGAACAAGAGATGAAGGGGAATAAAGACTTCACTGTAGAAGTTTATGAGGTTAAGAAGGTTAAAGAAAAGATTAAAGCCTGGTGGGACACTAAAGCTGTCACCTGTAACAAATGTGAAGAGAACTGTCACCATCCTGGATGCACATGGGCCTGGAGTCCCTTTAAGTGTGAGGTCATGGACAAAGAGTATAAGTGCACCTCATGTACCGGCAAGTGTCCTGCATCAGATCATGTGAAAGAAAATTGGAAATATGTGAGCAACAAGGAGAAAGTTCAGAAGACCCTACAAGATGTGAAACAGAAGTATGAGGAGAATAAGTCAGAAAGTGAGAAGAAGAAGAGCCTTTTGGAAGATCTTCAAACAGAGATGGATGCTCTGGAGTCAGAGAAGACAAAGTGGCTTGAAGAGATCTGCCGACATGTGGACCATCTAGAGCGGATCGCCCTGAATGTTAACTCACTGTCCACTTATGTCCACTTGGACTTTGTAATTGAGAAAATGGAGGAGAAGAAAGACAGAGGAATGGTCCAGAAACTGAAACAGATGGCAGATCGAGTGGATGAAAACACCAGAGCAGTAATGCAGTACATGTATGCAAAAGTAATGGGTGGTAAAGCAGATAAAGATGCAGTGATGTAGATGAACAACATCAGACAGCTGTGTAGACAACAAGCTCTACACTGTTCATATAAATGTTTAAACATCACAAATGTTATTTCATTATAATCGTTTCAATTATAATCTTGATCTAAAAACTACATGAGAAAATAATTTAATCATCTAATAAATGTGAAATGTGTGATTGTGAGAAACAGCCGAGCTCTGTTGCTGTTTGTTCTTGTAATTTAATGTTTAATTATTGACGTCACTTCACTGTTCAGATTACAGGAGAATCATTTGTTGATCCGCATCAGTCAAAGCAGAAACCAGAATCTGTCTCACAGTAACAGCAGCTGTTGCTTTTCTTCTTATCAATACTGTTTTGGGTTTTTTTTTTTTTTTTACATCATTTCCTGTCATAGTTCAGCCTCTTTTCTGCTTCTCAGCTTCATTTATCAGATCAAAGACTTCAGTAACCAAGAAACAAGAACAGGAGTTCTGGTTCCAGTAGTTGCAGTAGAGGATTAGAGAAACCTGGTTCAGATTTCTCTGCCATGTATGTGAGAAACAAAGTTATTAATCAGCTTTAAAGCGAGTTCACATGTGCAGGACAAAAGACTACAGATGAGGAAAGTAACAGCAGAGCAGCATCCAACAAAAGTCTGATTGAAACTGAAACTGAAAGAAAGTCTCCTGTAGCATCTAAAGAAGTCAGTTCACTTAAAGTTTATCAAACATGATTGATTTTCTCATTTGAATCTGTTTGTTCAGACGATGTTACAGAACGTAGAGAGAACTCCAGCCCAAGAGGTGGTAATGTTAGTTTTCTTTCTGAAAAGAGAGAAGCATTTTGGATTTTCTATTTCCAAAGTTTATCTCTGGGGGGCATGAATGAAGTAGTAGAATGTAGAGGGTTTTTTAATACCTCTTATTTATGAGGGTTTGTAGTGTTTTTTATGATGGAATTTTGTAATGATGTATTATGATGTGTTTTTTTTATTACTTTTTATTTTTATCAATTTATATTGTTGTATTATGCATCTTTCTGCTCTCTCTATACACAGCACTTCATAAAGCCTTTTATCTTTACTATTACTACTATTATTATTATTATTGTCATTATCATAATCAAAGTGTTTCTAAATATATGTCATATCTAATAGGCACATTTTTAGATTACCAAAAACCCAAGAACCACCCCCATAGTTGCACCTTTTTGATTAATGGACCAAATATGGAGTCACCCATGTCCCTTCTTGGACAACGATTGGCCTGAAGCCACATGACCATATATCCAACCCATCTTTGTAGATGTCCCATTGGCTGATATGTGTCTGGATGTATATGATTGGTTGTCTTTTTCATACCCAACTCCCAACGACCCTGATGGAGGCCACAAGCCGAAACACGTTGGTCAACTAATAATGTTGTTCTTCATACTAGAAGTGTTGCTGGAGTCCTCGTCTCTCTTCTCCGTGCACCTTGGAAGTAGGTGAAGTTGTGCCAGAGACCTTCACTCTGATGTTACAGAACGTAGAAATGTTCTGCTGTGTTGGACGTGAATCCAACTTTCTGATGTTTGTGTCTCCGAGTCGAGTCATGAAATGTTTGATGAGATTTTCTTCACGTTTTTGAATCAAACAGCTTGTAAAGATTAGTTTAATATTTCAGATGACACAGGTCATGTTTCATGTTCTTTATTTTCTACCAAGTTATATATTAGTGATTGCACTATATTGTGTTATTCTATCCTGCTTGATGCCTTTTTCTGTGAATCGTGAATAAAATGTGAGCTTCATGATTGGTGTCTTCACTGGATCATCAGCTGCTTTCTGAGTCTGTTGCTGAACTTTGTTCATTAAATGTCTGTTTGACTTTGTTCTGAGCAGCAAGTCTGACAGAGACTCAAAGAAAACACAGCTCACATCATCATAATGAACATATCCTGAAGAATATGAGATCAACTCTGGATAATGATGTTTTTGTTAGACTCTCACTTTGACATAGAAAACACTGCATTACCCTCCGTCCTGGAGCTTTCTGTTTCCTGCTTCACCTGATTCATAATCCAGCTGGTGATGAAGAGGAATAATAAAGGACGACGCGTTTAGTTTTACAAAGAGCTTTATTAAATAAATCAATCTCCAAGACATAAAATAAGAGCTCCTTTTAACATACACATACATGACTGGAAGGAAATTGTGCAATTAAGGTTTCAGAGCATGTTCGATTAGCCGAAGAGGGCAGTTTATCAAATTAATCTGACTTCCTTCACAGATTCATTTGAGCAGGGCATCAATTTTTTTTTTTTTATCTCAACCTTTTTCTTTTACTGAACATATTCCAAATAAATATTAACATATCAGCGCTTTAATAAAATGTCCAGTGACCCCGTTTGCATATCGAACGACCACATGTAGGGCCGGAAACCTCGAGCTGCGCCACAAGAGGAAGTGCATCAAATAAAAAAACAATCACCCAGTAACCACAAACTCAACCTGTGCAATAAAACTCTGAAATACTCTCAACATAAATCTGCAAGCAATCGTGATTCAGCAGGTCGGGTTCAAACTGTTAAAAAAGATCACATAGTGTACAGTCAGCTGGGATAGAAGAGAAAGCCGTTCATCTGTGTGTCAGTGATAAAAGTTATTTCACAGTCAGTTGCATCAAAAACAGAAGGATGAAAGTTCAAAGTTCAGCAGGTCAACTGACTGTTAGCAAACAAGCAGCAGCAGCAGCGAGAACGAGTTCACAAATGTGTCTTAAACCAACAGTCAGGAGTTGTTCTTGCTGTAATCGTTCCTCCTCTTCATACTGAACATTAGAAGATCCCTTTTTAATGTATTCAAAAGTTCAAATGAAGACCAAATTCTCACAGTGTGACAGCTAACGGTGTGTCATTTCATGCTGTAAATAAGGTTAATATGAGGCTTCGTTACACAAATCAAGAGTCAAAGAGTCAGAGAAACAACCGTTATAATTGCTCACAGTTCCAGGTGACGTCATACGTCTTCATGCTGTGTACGTTTATTTCATGTCACTATGTGAGAAAGCTGTGTCAGACTGTCTGATGTCAGTTAGACTGTGGGATGAACGTGTGATGAATCGTAGCGCTACGATGTACAGACTCGTCATCAACGTCATTCATCTTATTGTTTCACCTCCATCGTTTTGGTTCGTGTGCGTCACCGACGTATGAAGGAGAACGAGTGTTTATTACAAGATGTTGCTCACAAACTGTTGCACCGGTTTGTTTCTAGATGTGGGTCGTAGTAGCGGTCACATTGTAGGAGTTTTTCCTCCGGCTGGTTTTGGTCGTCAAAGCTCCAAACTGTCTGTCGGTGGACGAGTCTCACAGTGAGATCAAGGACACCACAACTTTCCTCTCAGACAGAACGTCTCACAGTGTAGAACGACCTCAACTGTCCAAAACACAAAGACGTTCAGTTCACCATCATGTACGACAAAGAGAAGCATTAAGTAGCTGAAACCAGCAACTTTTTGGCATTTTTTCTTAAATTATTATTCAATTATCAAAATAGTTGTTGATTGATCAACTAATTGTTGCAGCTTTAATATCTTCCAGAGTTTCAGTCTTATAAAATTCTCTCTTTGTGTTTCCTGTTGAGTACTTGATCTGTTTAACGAGGACGACTGAAGCTTCATATCAGCTTCACAGTAACTTCTGAACTCACTCTTGGCCTCCATCACTTACATTCACTTGTATTAAAAAGGGATCATTTAATATCCAGTATGAAGAGGAGGAATGATTACTACTGTTCATACAGACGCCTGACTGATGTTTAAGAGACTCGAAACATTTTGAATCTCTGTCCTTTAAGCGAGAAAAAACTCCTGCAGGTCGGCGCCAAGTATTAAAATATCTGGAAGAAGAAGTCAAGAAGAAAACAGTCGGGAAGCTTTTTTTATCCGTTCAGTTAAAAAAAAAAACTATCCAGGAAGAGACAGAAACAATCAGGGCAGCACAGGAGGCTCAGAAATAAGAAGTGTTGAAGAGTTTCGTCTGTCTGGCAGTTCACTGACTCTGTAAAGTTTGGTTAGTTGTGGATAAGTTCTTTAAATAAGGCACATAAAAGGAAGACGTTAAAGCTCCTTTCAGACATGAACATGTAACATTGCTGATTTCATTTATCTGTTAAAGTTGATGAAGGTATCCGTACTGAGAAGAAGAAGAGATTCACCTCATACAGACTCATGAAGCTGCATCATGTTCTCTTTTTCCCCCAATTTAAACTCTGTAAATCTCACTACGTACAACTTATTGGAATCCTTTTTATATCAGGCAGCATGAAGTCGCTGTGGCAGTAAAATCAGAGTCTTGATCATAATCCAGAACACTTCTATACATATTATAATCCAGGTCTGCTCGGGGGGTCTGTACGGACCCTTGCAGACGACCTTGTGACCCCGTAGACGTGGAAACCAGGAATTAACCTGATTTTATAACGACACTGATGAAAAGACTATTTCATGTGGATTAAATTGGTGTAAATTCTCCTCAACACAATTTTCATAAACTCGTCCATAAGACATGAGAAGAATCTCCTCCACATCTTCAAATCAGGTCATTTACAGCATTTCCTCATTTATTAAACTGATTTTGTGTATAAAAGATGGTAGTTGAGTGATACATTTTCATGTGTTTTCATTAATCTGACGGCGTTCTGAGCTAAAAGATCATTCTGCTGATTTTCTATATTTGTCTTCATGTTTGAACTGATCTACTAACAAGTATTATGTGTGTATCTAAAGCCTGATATATCTTATTCCTCCTTATTATTTTATTATTATTATTGTTCCTTATAAGAAGACAAACATAGAAAATGTCCAGACTGATCCTTTAAGGAAACATTCCAGGTCCGAGCTTGTGACGTTGCAACTGTGACTTTTATATAAAAGTGATTCAGACGTGTTGAAATCTGCATCATATTTACGTTACAACACTCATGTCTGACAGGAGCGTCCTATAAACTGGATTTAAGGCGTAAAAAAGCTGCATAAATAATAAACAAACAAACATTCATTTGTGTTTGTTTATACCAGACTGACTGACTGACAGTGGTGTGACTTTATGAGAGAATAAGGCAATAAATCATTTTTTTATAAACATCTTCAAGTATCTTTGTGGCTGAGATTTAAAGCTGAGAGTCTGAAGTTACCACTGATATCTACCGCTGTGTTAGTAGTACAAATTATCTTAGTTTGGGGTCACTTACACACATATTTAATGATGATGGTGGAAACTTCTTTTACTTCCGAGTCACATCACTCCAGCTCTCTCTCTCTTTCAAACAGCTCATCTACAGCGCTCACCTTACAGCAGTTTAACAGATCAGTGTTCTGCAGAGTTTTATAGTAAAATATTTGGTTTAATACCCTTCATCTCTGGGACCCTTCATGCCCCTTAAACATATGTTTCTGGCCTCTTTCCAACTCAGTGAAGTCATTCGTTGCCGCTGTCCTCTGTGTCCTCGTCTCCGCCTTCGTTCTGTCCGTCTCCGTTTCTCTCGGGGTAGTTGAGGATGTGTCGGTTGGCCTGAATGATGTACTGCTGCTGTTTGAAATACACCTTCAACACTCCCTTCATCAACACGAAGGCGATGCCTCCCTGCGGAGAGGAAGAGGACGACAGAAAACAAGAAACCTGATGATGAGGAAATGAAACTCGGTGACTTCTTTCCTCACATTAATAAATGTACTGCAGAGCTGCTAGCGGGCGTCTCCAGCTGCTGTTTAGCTTCATGTACCTCCAGCAGTCTAAAGTCCAAAAGGCTGGGCAAGAGAATATAGATCTGAAGGTGTGGTGACTGATAAATACACTGTCAGCTCTGAAAAAGCTGAGCCAATCACAGTGAAGCATGTCAACATTAGCTCAACCAATAGAAAGACGCTTCTTCTTCAGGAAATCTACAAAAACAGTTTGACATCAACTCAGATATAATTCTATTGTACTTCATGTCAAACATTTAAATAATAAAACATGAAGCAACCACTTGTTCTAAGAGGAAGTTGGATAGAAGACGGTGACTCAGCATTAATGAAACAGATTATTGAGTTATAACCGAGCAGTCTGATGTGTGTACGCTGATTAAATCAAGGTCGTGTGTAATCACGTTACTGTGCTGCTTTATGAACAGATTCATCTGAGATGCTGCAGGGGTTTAATGATGTCAGATGACAGTATAAAGCAGCTGTAAATCACACATATTCATTTATGTTTTATCAACATCAAAATTTAAATTTTTTAAGCTGATTTAAACACATCTATTTGTTTGAGATGCTTCATTAAACCTGCATTAACTGATTTTTTGGCCACTTGAAGGGCAAAGTAAACAAGCTGTGAACATACCACCATCTTTTAAGTTGATATGTTGAGCTTGTTAGCAAACAGTTGCTTATTTCCACATCCAGCAGTTACGGAGCAACATTATCATTCATGTGGAGTCGTGTTTCTGTCCACCTGGTGAATGTAAGTCCAATATTCACTCTCTTTTAGCTTCTGTTTTTGGTCTCCACCAACTCCTGAGGGAAATATCTGGCTCTTTAGCTGCTAAATGCTCCACTATGTTCACCAGCTAGTCTACAGCTAACTGTGTCTGTTTGGTGCTGAGCAGGTAGTGTACAGCGGCTTTTTACAGCTTTTTCTCTGAAAACACAACAGTAAAGTTGCAGCCGGACAGATAAACAATGAGCTGAAACTCACTATAAAGCTCCGTAAAGCCGAGAGGAGCTGCAGAGTCTCTGATAATTCTCTGTAGGTTCATCACTACAAGCCAAACACATTACACACTGAGAGATCTTTGTATTATAAAGATGTTGATTATAGGAGCTTCAAAATAGTTGTTTTTTCATCAATTCAACAATTTTTGTGTATTTTCTCCAAGTAAATGGCAGCAGATTGACAGAAATAGATGCGTCTTAACTTTTAAAACAAATTCCCACCAAAATACCAACAACTGGCTTTTCACTGCTTCATTTCAATGAACCTGAACTCACCTGTTCACTGTGTGCTGCTCACCAAAATACCACTCAGATGATCAAAGCCAACTTTAAGGTATAAAAGTGTCGTCGTAAAAATAGAGTCCACAATGTTTCACTGACTTTCTCTACTAATTAACCACTATACAAGCAGGATTACAGCTGCAACGATAAATCCATCAATAAATTAGACTGTTTGATTGACTTTTAATGTTTTCTGACATCAAAAAAAATAATTAGATAATGAAAATATTGATTAGTTGCAGCCTTAATCATGATAAAACCCTTATCAAGCAAGACACATCCATTAAAGAAGCTCAACCAGCATGTTTGCACAGATAAATATAAAGTATATCAGTCATATTCACCAGTATAGTGCGCTGCAGGTTAGAGGACACTCGTCCAAACAGCAGCCGTCCCACCAGACTGGCGATGGAGGGAAAGACGAGAGCTCCGCACAGAGTCCGAGACACAGAGAGGTGATCTCCTGCAGTTGGTCCTTCAGCAGGAACACGCGGCAGGTAGCGACCCGTACCTGAGATTAAACACACAGCCCGGTCACTTCAAACAGCTTCCATCATCCAATCACTGTTAGCTTGTTTGATTCAACACTTATTAAATCTACAGTTTGCCAAAGATGGTTCGTTAAAGACAGAAACCCTCACTCTGTATGGTTTTTATATTGTGTGTGTGTGTGTGTGTTGACGTTTACCTGGCGGGAGCTTGCGTTTGTAAGAGTATCTCTGCCACAGCCTCACTAAATAATCCTCCCAGCGGATCATCTTGCCCAGAACCAACAGCACAGGGATGGTGGGCAGACCCATCAACAGGAAGAGCGGGTCGGCTCGCTCCATCACGTACAGTCCCTTCTTATGTCCCACCACCTGAAACATGAAGAGGTGACGATCATACAGACTGGAACGCTCTCGTTCTTTATAATAATATAACGTTAGCTTTGTGGCTCACCTGCATGACCGTCACAGCTCCGTACGTGACGGCGGACCAGTACACCGTCCCGACTACGACCCCGACAGCAGCGAAGGGACTGGCCCGAGACAGAGCTTTGTCTACCTGCTGGAGGAAATACACCAACGGGCCTGAAACACAAGAAACCAGTCTGCTGATGTTCTACATTTTATTTATTGTCAACAAATCCCATCATTTAACTGATCTACTAACAAGTATTGTGTGTGTATCAAAACCTGATATATCTTATTCCTCCGTTGTTGTCCAGAAACTATTAAAAACACGTCAGTGAGCCAGCATTGACCATTTTGTTTGTCTTTCTGAGTCCTATTGTTCATTATATTGTAGTTTATTAGTTACTCCCAGGTATTTTATTGATTTTTCATCCCACTTCAATTTATATTTCTGCCTGATTGTCTAACCTGGTATGTAGAGGATCACTGGCGCCGCTTTCCCATCACTACTGGACACCTGCTGCGCCCACAGAGCAGTCAGTGACCCCTCTCACGGTCTTTTTACCATCTGAAAAAAGGTACCTGTGTATCCGAGCCAACTCCACCAGACTCTACAACAGCTTCTTCCCTACAGACTGTCAGGATCCTGAATGCACTGTGGCCCCCATCCCAAAACTTACTTTGGACTTAAAAGAGTAATAGTGAACTACCACCTACACAAACACACCCACACCCACAACCCCCACACCCTCATTCCACAACAGATGCACAACCACATTCATCAGTGCTATCCAAACTACACCTACGTTTACATCTTGTATTTTGCATATAATGAAACGCACCTTAATGTGAGCAGTTCTGTATATTTTAGATTTTATATTCTGTATTTATTGTCTATATATGTGTTACACTGTGGCCCTGGAGGAACAAACTTTCCCTCCTCTATATGTCCTGCAGATACTGTAGATTGACAATAAAGCTTGACCTGAGTTAATGGAGGGTAACTGTGTTTTTGAGATGTTCAATTTAGCACTTCACATCTGACCAAAATCATCCAGAAGTTTGGGACATGTTGAGTTGAGGTTTATGAAATATGCAATAACATCATCTGCAAAAGGTCCTGTTTTATGTTCCTCATTTGTTTAAAAAAAATCCTTTCAGTTCTTTGTTTTGTCTGATAGTTTGAGCCAACGACTCTTTGAATATTGCAAAAAGTGGAAGGTCTGAGGCAGCAGCCCTGGTGAGTGATTCTAAGCTGTTTTAAGTCTCTAAGCCCAAGCTGAGATAACTCTAATGACATCACTATGACATCATCAGGGTTATTTTCTCAAACTTGACAAAGCTCCCCTCAAAACCTCAGAAGACATTATACAACAGCGAGGCTGAGCAGCTCCTCATCACGAGTAAACTGAACTTCATGTGTAAAATCGGTGGAATATCCCTTTAAAGTTCGACTAACCCATCTTGGGGAAGATAATGTGGTATTCAGTCCCGCATTGAGGACAGCTGACGGCACCGCCGCTGTTTCCTTTCTGCTTCTCATCCAGCCAGCGCTGCAGACACGCCTGGTGGATCCATTTCGTGCAGCCTTTACACCTGCAGGGGCTCACCCACTCTGCACTGTGGTCGTCCCTCTCTGTGGCGAAACACACCCAGCAGTGTCTGGACGGCAACAGAAACAAAGAGTTACTAACTGCTTATGAGAATCAATCGAAGGAGAATGTATCAATAACTATTTTGATAATCAGTTAATACTATATTGGTCCGAATAGAAGACGATATTTTATTCTGGAAACCAAATTTTTAAAAGTGGGATCGTCTTATATTTGAGGAGGAGACACAACATCAGATTTTCTTTGTAAATGGAGAGAGATGCATTATGGGTTGTTTGTAGCGTTGACGGATGAGTCTGTCTTAAAACAACAGTCAGGTGTCCAAATGAAGATCTGTAAGATAGTTATACGTCCTTATCTACAGTTAGGGTGGCTGGTGAAACTGAGTTCATGTCCACACTAAGTCGCCTTAACATGATCTTCTTCTCTCCTTTTCGTTCCTCCGTCCGGACTAAAACGGTGTTTTTCTTCCCTGAAAACGGAGCTTTTCCAAAACTGACTGTATAAATGTGAAAACGCCGGCTTGGTGTTGTAGTGTGTACAAGGAAAACGGAGCTTTGTAGAAACGCTGTCATATCACTGACAAAACAGATGGTGACAATAACAACAATGGTGAACACTTGATGTGAGTGTTGTTCTCTTAATTGTCTACTTTGACAGCTTTGGAGTTAAACGTAGCTAATCTACCACCTTTCTCTGCTCAAACTGTTGGAATCTGCTTGCCGTAAACTAAATAGAATACAGTCTACCATTTCTTCTTCGCTGGTTTTCTGTGGCTGACGTGCTCATCCGTCCTCCACACATGCCCAGTAGGAGGAGAATTACACGTTTTGGCATTTTAATGTGGACTGACGTATTTGCAGAAACAAGTTGAAACTCGTAGACGTAGACTAAGTGATGAGTGAATATGATGCTACACAATAACTCTACACAGTAATTTTATGATCGTAATTATAGTAAAGAAACATTTCAACTTGATCCTGACAGATATTTCACCCAAACATGAGTTGTCAGTTATTTAAAAGGCTGTGGGAAGATCAAGAGTGTTTATAATATGTTAGTTTCTACTTTATAAAACAAAATACATCATTAAAATGTCTCAATGAGCCCGACATATCGTGATCTCAGGAGATGTGGTCTTACTTCTCCGGCTGCTCCTCAACAAGGGCCATGATACCGAACAGGCTGTGACGTTATAATGAACCCATCAGACGGCAGCGACGACCTACAGGATGAAATAAACATTTACAGACACAAACAAAAACACACAAACAAACTTCACAAAGGTGCAATTTTTCATGGAAAGTTACAGCGGTGGATGAACTTAAACCTGCAGGAATTCATTTTCGTTGCGGATATATTTGACAAAGAAAACCAGAAAATCGAAGGCTGGAACTGGAGCTGCAACAATTAGTCAATTTGCGAGTCAATTAATCTCTTAGACAATTTTGTTAATCGATTAATCGATATCTCTGGGTTGTGGACTGTTGATCGGGACAAAACAAAACATTTTAGGTTGCATCTTGGGCTTTGGGAAATGGTAATCAACATTTTCACCATTTTCTGACATTGTATAAATCAAACAAGATTTAGATGAATCGATAATGAAAATATTGTTACGTGATTACCAAAATAGTTGCAGATTATTTTTCGGTCAATTTGACTACCTGTTAATTGTTTCAGCCTTGGCTCTGTTTTGTTGCTGCTAGATCTGTAGATCACAACACCCTGACTGAAAGGCTTCGACGGTGGGTGGGTGTCTCTGGGAGCACCCTGGACCTGGTCTGGTTCTCCTCCTATCTGTCTCAGATAGGAGGAGAACCAGACCAGGAGAAAGTCCACAGAACCTTTTCTGTCATTTGCTCCCTATACGTCTGAAACTGCTGCTCTTTCCTGTGGCGTGCCCCAGGGTTCTGTCTTGGGTCCTATATTATTTGCTTTATATATGCTTCAATTAGGTCGTATTATCCACAAATTTAAAGTTGTTTCATATCACTGTTATGCTGATGATATTTAGCTGTATGTCTCTTTTAAGCCTGATGAGACTGACAAACTATCATAACATAAAGGACTGGATGTCTAACATTTTTTTACAGTTAAACACAGATAAGACTGAGGTTCTTATCACTGCTTCAGATAGCAAAGCTTCCAGGGTTGCTCAGTGTATTGGGTCCCTTTCTACAACTGTACAGTCTAATCTTAGAAATCTCTGTGTTGTATTTGATCAGTTTCTGCACTTTGACCAACATATCACATTGTTGACCTGTTCTTGTTTCTTCCATTTAAGAAACACTGCACTTGTTATGTGCTTGTGGTTGAACCAGTCAGTCAGCGTCCTAGAACCACTAGCAGCTACAGGCGTGGTTTAGGTGTGACAACAGCGAGAAGCGATAGATGGTGATTGACAGATGGTTCATCCAATCATCTGCCAAGTATGTTTTGAAAGTGCCTGTAATCACAACCTGTAATTCTGTGGGGTTTTTTTATGCCTTTTGTTGCTTATGTTTTATTGTTTGTTGTTGACCCTTTTTTGATCTTATTTTTAACTATTTACCCTTGTGAAGCACTCTGTGAAAGGTGCTGTATTGAATAAACTTCACTTACTTACTAACATTTACTACCTGAAAGAAGAAACCAGACAGAAACCGAAGGTGCAGTGAAATCAAACTGATGACTAGTTTTGTACAGAACCAAATTTCTTCATGTCCAAACTTTGTGCTTAAATATGACACAGTAGTCACTCAAATAAACATGTTGAACTGAAACCAGCGGTGGAAGAAGAACTCAGATCCTTTACTTCAGTAAAAGTACCAATACAGGTACAAATGCTGGAGGTGGAGTTTCAACTACTTTATATACAGTTAGCTAATTTAGTCCAGTGGTTCCCAACCTAGGGGTCGGGCCCCTCCAAAGGGTCACCTCATAAATCTAGGGGGTCATGAGATGATTAATGGGAGAGGAAAGAAGAAAAAAAAAGTTCTGATAAACAATTTTAAATATTCGTATTCAATATTTCCTCTGAAATGTAAAGTAACATCAACTGAAAATACTCAAGTAAAGTAAAAGTATCTCAAAGTTGTACTTAAGTACAGAACTTAATTAAATGTACTTATAGTTTATTTTCTTATAGTTGTACTTGTAGTTATTTTCCAACGCTGCCAAAATGAAACAGCAGCACTCACTCACGTCACGCACTTTACTGAAAACTGAAACCAATTGTAAAGTGTCTTTACGCCATAAGTTAGCTGCGATCCCAGCTTTTAAAAATCACCACTCATCTATATTATGTAACTCTTAACCTGTCTGACTTTTCAGTTTATTTGTCAAGAGCTGAAACTCAGCTGCCCTGACCTTTAAACACAACACTGACTAATGCTAACTGAAGCTAACTAACTTAACCGTTAGTGAATATCAGATTTACCGAGTAAACGACAGCTAAACTAGATTAACCATAAGTATAACCTACCTCTCTGCCTGTCAGTTAAGAAAACAGTTGCGTGATACTAATATAAAAACAGCACATACCTGAAAAATAAGTTATATATCCAAATACATGTGTTTTTTTATATAATATTCGCTGTGTTTAGCGCAGGCGGTTGTTGTGCTGCTGACTTTCTGTTGAGGATGAGGCCCGCCCATTTTAGCTTTTAGCAGCTTTCTGATTGGTCAGCGGCCATGTTGCATTCAGGGCGTGTGGGAAACGTAGGACATTTTTAAAGGACATTTTCACAAATTTGTCTAAAACAAGTTTGTCTAAAAACAACAGTCAGGAGCCCAAATGAACATTGAAACATTGTTTTTCTTGCTTGTAATCATTCCTCGTGTTCATATTGACCATTAGAAGATCCCTTCATGATGCACTTAAAAGACTATATGCTAAAAAGACTAAATGTGGCAGATATCCACTTGATATGACTAACTCAGACTGCTGAAGCCTCATATAAGCTTCACATCAGCTTTTGAATGACTCTGTGGACATACTGTGGATCCAATATTTCAGCAAAAATCAGATTAGAGAAAAAGTCCAAAAACTGAAAATAGATTTGTGTTTCCAAACTTTGTTTTTTCTTCTTTATTGTCCCATTAATCATCTCACCACCCCTCAGATTATCTGGTGACCCTTTGGAGGGGCCCGAACCCTAGGTTGGGAACCACTGGACTAAACTAGCTAACTGTATATAAAGTAGTTGAAACTAGCTCCACCTCCAGCAGCTACAACAGTAACATGCTGCTCTAACACTGATGCTTCACTATTAATAATCTAATGATGTCATATATAATAATATATCATCAAACCACTACTTTTACTGGAATGCTTTAACTACATCAAGCTCATAATACTTATGTACTTTTACTGTAGTAGGATTTTTCAGGCAGGATTTTACTAATGGAGTATTTTTACATTGCTGTGTTGGTACTTTTACTTCAGTAAAGGATCTGAACACTTCCAACAATGGTAACAAAAAAAGCGAATCTGTCCTTTAACTGCTCACCGAAAGATGCTGTAGTTTGCACTAGATCGGCTTCTGCTGTTGACAGCATGGCTTTCTTTTCAAGCACTTTGATTGGTTGTCGCTCCTGTCAGTTACAGAATCAGACACGGTGATTGGCTGGTTTCTCCTGTCAGTCAGTGGTGAGAGTGTTGCGGTGGAGAGGCGGTTCAGCCCGCAGCGGCACACTGAGCAGCGGCGGCGTCGAGACGGTAGAGCGCGGAGTGACAGGGCGTTATCTTTTTTTACATGATTAAAACACTACACGGGGAGGAATACGCTCAAGGATCAATAGAAACATATCAGAAATACACAGTCCGTCATGGAGTCCTATGACATTTTAGCTAACCAGCCGGTTGTTATCGATAATGTAAGTATGATGATGTCATTCATCCACACCCAAACCGAGGCCGCTGGCTAGCCGTTAGCTTCGTTAACTATTGTGTTGCAGCTAACAATAACGGGGCTGGAGCTCGGTCACCTGAGTAAATGTGCGGTAATTAACTGCATAGTTTTACGTTGCTCCACCTAAACAGCTCGCAGTGTTGCTGTTGTTGCTTTTATTGACATGTTCAACCACAAACGAGCGTTAGGCAAAGCTGTTAGCTAGGTCAACCGGCTAGCTAAGCTCCGGTGTGTCATGCAGGCTACTAAATGTAAATGTTAGCTGTCTGTGGTGCTGTATCATTATAAATCAGTGTGTTCGTAAATAGCTAAGATTGAAGAGTCATCCCGAGCAAGTAGCTCTGCAGGATACAGATTATTTGCGTCCAGCAGTAGCAGACGGATGTTAGCAGCAGACAGCAGTCAAATGAATACAAACAAATGCGTTATTGCTTACCGGTGTTACAATAAATCCTGTGACCTGTCAGATTATGTGACTCTAATATGATTATAGGAATATCAGCTATGTAACCACTGCAAACGCCTTTTATTAATATACTTTATTCAAGTACGGTTTGTTGGTAGATGTCCAAAAATTGTGACCCACTAATAAACAGACGTTAGATACAGGAAGAGCTGCACGTTTTGACAGGTGTGACAGCACTAACCTTTGTGTACAGGTGTGTCTGTAGAGTCCTCACCTGTCATTATGTTTGGTCAACACTTTGGTCTTTTGCATGTAGTTTTTCCTCTGATGTCACAGAATCTGATGCATCGAAATCACAGCTATCAAAATGTTTGATTCTATCTTAAATACTATCAAGGCGTGTTTGTTAACACTTATCAATGAAAGTGAAATGTATATTTCATTTAAACCTTTATATAAGATGAATAACATATTTAAAACAGTTTGAAGCTCTTCCAATATTCTGCTGACTGTAAGATCTTCACGGCAAAGGTAAAAGTCATAACCTGACTTATAGTAACATTATCAATATCATTCAAGGTGTTGAGTCATAAACATCTTTATTAGATTTCAGTATCTTCCATGTAGGGCTTCAACTAAAGGATTATTTTCATTATTGATTAATCTGCTCCATAAATATTAAAAAATGACTGTTCCCAAAGTCAAAGTGATGTGTTTAAATGTCTTGTTTTGTCTGATAAACAGTCCAAAACCCAAAGATTATCAGTTTACTGTCTAATAATCACATTTGAGAAGCTGAAACCAAACTAAAATGATTATTTGATTATCAAAATAGCTGTTGACTAATTGATTTATCGACTGATTGTTGCAGAAAATTTGTAATTCTATCTAAATACTATGGAGGCATATAAAGCATACGATTACGCCTGGCGTTAAAACCTGATATGTATCTGGATGACGGGAGATTTATGCTAACGCAGGTATAAATGTTCTCAATCAGATCACAGTCAGACCACATCTGGAGGTGGTCTGGCTCGCATTGTGATCGGATCTCAGCAGGTGTAAATGTGATCTGTACAGCGAGACCACATTTTATAAGAAACAAACAAGTCCAGTAAGTTGAAAGGTCACTTAGCTCCGCCTCTTCCTGTCAGCTAAAGCAAACCTCACAAAAACTACAAGCAGCAGCAGCTGGAAGTCTTCAATTAACGACGTTCGTTTGTGCGATGTTTGTTAACATCTCAGCCAGCTCCGCCCAGCTAATTTACATATTGAGATCCAACGTGAATACATTTTACTAGCAGGTATAAATGCAAAGATTTATTGATCAGATGTCATTATCCAGATAACGTATCCAGATACAGATCATTCGGGTCACAAAATGTTGACAGAATTTGGTGTAACACCGGTGTTGTGTGGAAGTTTGTTCCTCCCTTTTAATAGTTTTTCTCATCTCGTTTCCGTCCTGGTTGAGGGTTTCTGTCTCTGCGTCGATGAGATAACTGTTTGGCTCAGATTAAAATGAGGAGAAACACAAACTGATGCTTTAGCATAACAGCAGCTGTTATAATTGAGTGTCAGCCTCTCTAGTCGTGGCAGTTACAGGACAAAGTAGCTGTTGAGACAGAAGGGATGTAGGGCACAGTGCTTCTGCTGCTGACTGCTGGGCGGGTGTCTGAGCAGTGTGTGACTCTCCGCCGGCCTCCGGCTGTGTCTTATGACCTGCCTCTTTCTGCTCACAGATTAAAGCACTGCAGCGTTTAATTCAGCCTCAACTCTGAGATGTTTGGTCTCTAATGTCATATATCTGTTTTTCATCAGGGTTCGGGGGTTATCAAGGCTGGTTTTGCAGGAGACCAGATCCCCAAATACTGCTTCCCTAACTAGTAAGTGTTCCTCGACCTCCTCCTGCAGCACAAACACGCACATATAGCGAAGGCAGCGACAAAACAAGGAACTATTTTCTCTCTTAAGTGCCAGAAATTTGTGACACATCACAACCTCTCAGAGCTCAAACTGACGAGCTCTTGTACATAAATACTCCTATTTAAGATGTTAGTAGCAGCGAATGTTTGGCTTCTTTGCCTGAAAAGTGACTCCAACACAAAAGTCGCAGCTGTCAATCAGCTCTGATGTAGTTTCACATATTTAGTGTTGACTTTACATGGTCTGACTCTCTCTCTCTCTCTCTCTCTCTCTGTGTGATGCAGTGTCGGGCGTCCCAAGCATGTGCGCGTGATGGCAGGAGCCCTGGAGGGAGACCTTTTCATTGGACCCAAGGCAGAGGTAACACACACACACACACACACACACAGCCTGCTTTATTCACAACTGTTAGATTTATATGAATCAGACTGTACGTGTGAATCCAGTAATGCTGTGAGGGCTTCCAGCAGAGCGCACAGTGTGTACTTTTTTTTATTCAGAAGCATAACTACTAATAAACAACTCAGAATTCTGGGAAATTTCACCACTTTTCCGTCAATAATCAGTGAAGCTCTGGACTGTTTGAACCGGTGCCAGCAGCATTTCCAGGGAAGATGTATAACACATTTAAAAGAGTTTGAAGCTCTTCCAATACTCTGCTGCATCAGACTGAGAGATGTTATTGAATTATTATAACATTATCAATGTCATTCAAGGTATTGAGCCAAAAATATCTTAATATTAGCTGTCAGTATCTTCCGTGTAGGGCTGTGAATAAGGATTGTTTTCATCATCGGTTCGTCTGTCAATTATTTTGTGGATTAATCATTTTGTCTATAAAATATCAGTAAATATTGAAAAGTGGCTCCGTGGTCAGTTTGATTTTTACAGCGTTTATGGAAACGAGGCTCTTCTTCTCTTCTCTTATTTATGTTTCTACAACAAACATTGAAGCAGTGATGATGGTCAGTAAATGACACTCTGAGTTGGTTCGTCTCATCCAGACAGACGACTGGACACTGTTTTAGTCTCACAGTGACCTTCATCAACACCAGCTAGCTTCACTCTCCACATTACAGTCGAAGAGTCTAAATATAGCGCAAACTCTCCGTTTATTCAATCAAGAACTGGTTTTAAATCGTCAGACTCTCAAAGATTCCCGCTCCAGGTGAATCCAGCTGTCATCAGGGTCCGAAATCATCAACCACCAAGAGACAAAATGCGGGTAGATTTTCCGTTGTTTGCCACACTTGTGGGTAAATATTTGTAACCAAAATAGTAATTTAATAAAATATCTGGCATGTTTGCCCCTGTACAGTGTAGACACACGCAGCACCGTGTGTGTTTGTTACGCATGTTTAAACAGTGATGTTAAACTGTAGGAGCTCTGGAGACGCTGTGAGGTGAAGGAGATCTTCGCTAATCTGTCACTTGCCTGCAGTTTGCTGCTAGTTAAACAGCTATAATGTGGTGACGTTTACAAGGAGTAAACAAACCTTTAAAATGAAAATCCACCAACTAAAAGGAGGACGAAGCACATAAAAAAAAAGAGTTTTGTGAGAAATGGAGGTTTGGTTTGGTTTAGGCTACTGTATGATTTAATTTAATGGGACAGAAATGTTGACATTTGATGTCCTGCACCAGATTTAGCATCAAGCTAATTTTCGTCTGCAGTCCCTTCCAATTAAAACATAGAACAGCACAAAGCTACACACAGAAGATGCTGAGCTGGTGATGAGTTGTTCTGTTTGCTTGTATTCAACATTACACTTTATTATCTCAATGAAATATACTGAAACAAATGTACATGTGACACAGAAAGGCAATTTATTATTTTAGCTGGTAAAAAAAACATGCTTGACAGGTGAATCAAAAAGTTTACATTTCTGACACTGACTGTTTCCTGCTGATATGCAGTGACACCAAAGTCATCATCAGTCATTTCATATGATCCTAAAAACGTCATCAGACCGCAGAACTCTCTCCGCTGGGATTCAGAGTCTCTCACATGCCTCTTGGCAGACACTAGACTAGATGTCATGTGAGTGTTTTTTTTTCCACAGAGGCTTTCTCTCTCTCTCTTTGCAGCGCTGCCATAAAAGTGGTGAAACACCCGGCAACAGCTGCTGTACGTACAGTGTCTCTTATGCAGCTTTTTGAAGCATATGACTCAAAGCTTTTGTCTCAGTCGTCGGTCTTCAGAGCAGTGAGAGGCCTAATCACCGTCACAACCACCCAGCTTTAATCTCTCTCTCTCTCTCTGTTGAGCTGTTTGCAGTGTTGATTTCCTCCTCACTAATGTCTCCTCTCCGCTCATCAGGAGCACCGGGGCTTGTTGTCGGTGCGATATCCGATGGAGCACGGCATAGTGAAGGACTGGAACGACATGGAGAGGATCTGGCAGTATGTTTACTCCAAAGAGCAGCTGCAGACTTTCTCCGAGGAGGTGAGCTCCTCTCTCTCTCTCTCTTCTCTCTCTTCCTGCTTACATGATAAATAAAGTCATTAACTCTGTTCTGCATCTTTTGTGTTGTTTTTTTTTTCATAGCATCCTGTTCTGCTGACCGAGGCTCCTCTCAACCCCAGCAAGAACAGAGAGAAGGCTGCAGAGGTTTTCTTTGAGACCTTCAACGTCCCTGCTCTCTTTATCTCCATGCAGGCTGTGCTCAGTTTGTAAGAACTCTCTGCTTTGACTCTTTACCGGCTAGTTTGATGGACAAATTCATGTTTAATGTTGAAGTTTTGCATCTTTTTAGAGGTTTGACTTCGAAAAACAGCGTCATGTTACTTGGGATGGCGTCATGGGTCAGAAATCGATTTTCTAAATATTAGTTAATAACGTGACATCAACTGTGAGGGCAGTGCAGCAGCCGGATAGCCAGACATTTTTTGATTTAATGACTAAATAATTAGCTTTTGTGAGATGAATGTGAAATGTATCGTGAACTTTCTACGCCGTCACTCAGAGACCAACGTTAGCGGAGCGGAGCAGCGAACTCCAGCAGAAACACATGAGACCAGCTGACCAACACACTCTGCAGCACTTAAAGGACCAGTGTGTAGATTTAGTGGCATCTAGCGGTGAGGTTGCAGATGCAGTGAGGTCCTCTTACAAGCATGTAGGAGAACCTACGGTGGCTGCGAAGAATGCAAAAGGCCGTCTCTAGTCAGAGTCAGAGTTTGGTTTGTCTGTTCTGGGCTACTGTAGAAACATGGCGGGCTCCGTGGAAGCATGGATGTATAATAAGGGCTGGATGTGGCGCCTTGCAGCCAGTTTTTCCCAGTGGCCACTCGCGGTATTGCAATGAAAAATCCCCCTGCGGCCCAAAAAGCATTTTCCCCCATAAACCACCATTATAAACGCGACGTCTGTAAAACTGTTGACAGGACAACTCGAACTGCAAACAACGTCAATTATGACTCTTTCTATTATGAACTTTTGATCCATGGAGGTTTTGTGTTTGTAAAACTTTCCTGACGTGACGTCATCACAATGTAAAGTTGAGAACGAGTAACAGGATGTTGACCGCAGTTCACTTAACGGCCACCGGTGTCACTAATGAGAACAAATTTCTGATTCTTATTAAAGAACCTTTAAAGCAGCAGAGAGCACGTTGTCTCTCCAGGAAACAAATGTTTTCATGGGTAATATTCAAGAGAGACATGTTCATTATGCAGAAGAACTTTTGTCAAAGATATTTTTATTTCTACAGCTTGTTGTAGTGCAAAAAACATTTTTCAATTCTTCCCGTTTGTTGACTAAACTGTATATATTTTCTATATCTAATTAATTAATGGATTGTATTTAGATATCTGGCACATTTATCTGATGACTGTAAACATGGTGAGATATATAATAATCCTGCTGCTACAACAGAATTTATTTGGATTATCCAGATGAAATGTGGTTTTGGGGATTTGCCTGAAGATAAAAATGCCCCAAGATGATGGAGTTTAGTACGCTGTGTGTGTGTGTGTGTGTGTGTGTGTGTGTGTGTGTGTGTGTGATCTGTGCATAAAATTCTACACTTTACATCTGCAAGATTACAGCCTGATGATGATTAGAGAGAAAGATGCAAAACTCAACATCACTGAAAGTTTTGACGTCGCTGTAGTTTTTTGGTTGAGGTCTGACTCTGCACCTCTTTGTTTAAGTTGTCCTGATCAAGCAGAAATGCAAGTCAACACTTCCACATGCCAGCAGCCGGCAGACAGACACGCCCGCTGCTGGAATCTCTCTGGGAGTTTTGGTAGCGAGTGTAGATTTTTTTATTGAGAATTGTAAACAAAAAACCCTCCAGTGAGCCAAACTGCAGGAGAATAAAACAAACAGCAGCGGAAGATCATGTCTGCAGCACTCACACACGGCGCTGATCTCTGAAATAGAAGATGAATCATCAGCTGATGGTGTTGCTGTTGTGCTCATGCAGGATCTGCACCACAAACAGCAGGAACTCATCACGCATCTGTCCTGTCGGGTGTCGTCAGCGCCGGCTTTAGGTGGCACACAATGTTCCTGAGTATAAATGGAACATCATGTGAGGACCGAAGTCAGACTAAACATTGTTGTTGACCTTTTGCATCACTTAATGGCTGCAGCTTAACCTTTATCAAACAGAGAAAGATCACAGGTACAAGACAAGTGTTCAAAACGTCTGGACTAGTTGGTGAACGCATGATTCAGCGGATCCTCGATACTCTTTTAATGTCACAAACTTGTCGTAAATCTCAGCCTGAGCAGCTGAACGTTCCTGAGATTCATCATCAGCATCATCAAAGACCCTAAAACAAAACCAAAAAAACCCATTTCTACCAAGAAAACTCTCTTTAATCCTTCGTTCCTGCCACTGAAGGATGAATCTGTCGGTACGTTTTTTGTTGTAGATGTGATGTCATCGGCCTCTTGTTTGTCGCAGGTACGCTACAGGTCGTACCACCGGTGTCGTGTTGGACTCCGGGGACGGCGTGACCCACGTGGTGCCCATCTACGAGGGCTTCGCCATCCCTCACTCCATCATGCGCGTGGACATCGCCGGGAGAGACGTCTCGCGGTACCTGCGTCTGCTGCTACGCAAGGAAGGCTACAACTTCAACACCTCCGCAGAGTTCGAGGTGGTTCGCACCATCAAAGAGGTGAGCGGATAAGCGTGAATCTATTCGGAAACGTGAAACATGAATAACTTTGTCTAATTAACCGTGTTTCTGTCTTTGCAGAGAGCCTGTTATCTATCTCTCAACCCACAAAAGGACGAGACTTTAGAAACAGAGAAGGCTCAGTATGTTCTCCCTGACGGAAGCTCTTTAAATGTGAGTCCAGGAAAACTACCAGGAAACGTAAAAGTGAAATATTTCCCCATACGTTCCTCTGTGAAAACCGTCTCCTCGTCCTTTTTTATTTTTCAGATCGGTCCGGCGAGGTTCCGCGCTCCAGAGCTGCTGTTCAGACCCGACCTGATCGGAGACGAGAGCTCGGGGATCCACGAGGTCCTGGCCTACGCTATCCAGAAGTCTGACATGGACCTGCGACGCACACTTTTCTCCACTATAGTATTGTGCGGAGGATCAACACTGATCAAAGGTCGGTGTTAACTGATAACTAATATCACTACTAACGCTGAGGCTGTTTACACTAAAAACTACAGCTGGAAAAAGAAGAATTTCAGTTTAATTGGAATAATTAACTTTTATTTGAATGATCCAATATCAATTCTATTATTTTTTTTCGGCTTTTCTCAGTTAACGTGTACATATGCTCTGAATGTCATGTGTAAGAATTGGTGCATGATGGGTAAATACTTCAGTTAAATAATAATAAATATTAGCTGCTATATTAGCCGTCTTGAGTCACAACAGTCCTGTAAACTGAATAGTTTCAGTCTGTGGAGCCGCTGACTCAACTGATAAACACTCATCTGATTCTACTGTGTTCAGTCTGTGTCTACATGCTAGGTGGCTAACGCTAGCTAGCAGCTGTCTGCAGGTTTCAGACTGATGTCTTATCAAGACAAACAGTGCAGATGAATTAGTGAGCAGACTTTCAGTTGCTGTTGTCCATGTGTAGCTGTATGCAGTAGTATTTATTTATTTTAATTATACATGATGATGAAGGCCTTGTAGGTCTTTATTATTCTTGCTCAACTGTTTTGCACATGAAGATGTTACTCTTTATCAATTTGCCCGGAAATGGAAACACAGTTTTATACTGAAGGACTCTGCAGTGTTGCTCAACGTTCTCAGGATGATTTGAGAAGAGATTTATGTGATATCAGTATTTATCCGAATCAAGAATCAAATTGAAACGACATTAAATGATTCTGGACTTTTTCAAATCAAATCGAAGGAGATCAGAGGCTTTTGTTGTGTGTGTTTGTTTATTCAGGCGGTGAGAAGATGAGCAGATGAACCTTCCTGCTGTATCCCAACCAAATCCCTCTGATTCCTTTATCTATTAAAATTGAATTTTTATTATTTTAGCAACCTGGAACTTGATCTAAAACAGGACCGATTATCAGAAACAAGCTTAAAGATGAAGACTGTGATGTTTGTCTCCTTCCTGTTAGGTTTTGGAGAGAGACTACTAACTGAAGTCAAGAAGCTTGCACCCAAAGACGTGAAGATCAAGGTGGGTCTAGACTCTGATGTTGTTTATTTGGCTGCGTTGACAGCTGCTGTTGTTATTGTGTATTTTACTTGTTGTTTTTTGTGACCTGCGGTTGATTTTTCTCTGTTCTCTGCTGCAGATCTCTGCTCCTCAAGAGAGGCTGTACTCCACATGGATCGGGTAAGAATTCAGTCTCCAGAGTTCAGGGCTGACTGTGTTTGATGTTGAGATGTGTTTATATGTATGTACGGAGAGAAATTAGTCTCAAGAGTAGTGACAAATGTTCAAATAAGCTTTCATCCACCTGTTTTTATAAAATATATCATATGAAGTGTGACAGCAGCTGTGTGGAAGAAAAGCAAATGTGAATAAACGATGACGTCATGAGTCATGTGACTTAAACGTCACTGAAGAGCTGAAAACATCAGATCTGTGTGGAGCGATGATGATATTTCCATCGTTTGAGCTTTGACTGTCGCTCTTTTAATGACGTCATCTCGTTGTGTCTTCTTCTTCTGCAACGGTGACTGGAGAAATAGCTCCACCAGCTGTTTATCTGCTAATATTCACACATATTGTGTATATATATATATATATATATATATGTTGGAATATTGATTGGAAACGGAGCTTATGATGATTTGTGCATTAATTACGGTGCTCACAACTTTAATAAGCGTCAGTATAAATATCTATATTCTACATATATATTTCCAACCACTAACATTTGCTTTTGAAATGCTTCCTGTGCTTATAAATAATATAATAGCTCTTATTTACAGATCTATGTGCACAGACACATGTGGATTTTTCACGTTCTTTATATGTTGCATTTAGGTGATGATGGAAAACAGGATATTCTGGATGTGCTGAAGTTGAATTTGACTAAATAAAGACCATATGATACCAGACTATAACATGTTAAACGTGTGTAGTCTGACCAGATGCTGATGATGAAATGCTTTCCCTCATGAATGTGCTAAAGGCCAGACGTCCGATTTTTCCACCAGCACTTAAACGCACCTCAAGTCTGAGGACATGAAGAGTCTCAGAGATGTAACTCGGTTCAAAACCTGTAAATAAAGGCAACAAAATGTTAAATATTTTTAGACATTTAAATACACAGGAAGCTTTTCAAAAGCAAATATAAGAAGTTAGACATATACAGTATTTTGTAGAATATTGATACTTATTAATAAAGTTTGGTGAAACTTGAAAAAAGGAAAATCAATCTTATGAATCCCTAATTAATTCACAAATCATCACGTTTGTAAATCTTTTAATTTGTGGATCATAAAACGTGTTTTTCACTATAATTGAAACTCATTTCTCTCCGTCGCTGTGTGACATTTGTGAACTCTCGTGATCTAAACCGTCCTTCCCTCCCGGCAGCGGCTCTATCCTGGCGTCGTTGGACACCTTTAAAAAGATGTGGGTGTCGAAGCGTGAATATGAAGAAGACAGAGCACGTGCCATCCACAGGAAGACCTTCTAATCGGGAGGGGGAGCCGACGTCATGCGATCGCCCCTCTCCCCCTCAAGAACTGCCCTCAAACCTCCCCCCCTCTTCCCCCCCCCCCCCCTCATCATTCTGTCGGAGACTCCCACATCCCTGCACCAGTCACCTCCGGGCACCTCTGCATCATCCTTTATCAACCCGGCCGCTTCTAAACCGCTGTCCTGCTTTACCCGACACCCAGAGAAACGCACACACACGTTCATGTGTGCTCGTTTCCATATTTACCTCCTTTGCCATTCACCTCTTCCCCCCCGCCCCCGCCCCCTCCTCCTCCTCCTCCTCCTCTTGTTCTTCCTGCTGTTGGGTGACGGTGAGAGCACCAATCATCCTCCAATCCCCCAAACATTCACACACACAAGAGGGCCGTCAGGGTATCTCAGAGGGCGATGATTAGCACTGTGGACTCCTCTCTTACTACAGGCCATGCTATACTATCATTTAGTCCACATTAAAGTATTTGGTATTTGCTCTCTTGCCTACAAACAAAAACCCTGCAAGGTGTAGAATATCATGAAATGTCAATAAACGTGAATGTTTTTCTTTTTTTTTTTTTTGCTACTGTTGAAACTTCCATTCCAAACCGAAGATATAGATTTTTATTTGATGTCCATTTTGTAGGCTTTTTTTTTCTTTAAGTTTCTGACATGAATTAGCTCGTACAGAACAAAAAGGTTTTCAAGTACTATAATAATATGTAGTGCTAGTGTCAGTGAAGGTAAAGATAACCACTGTATTATATATCTGGCCTAAACTGCACGTTTTCCATCCCTGGTGCAAAGTTAAAGCGGTTATAAAAAAAAACAAACAAACAAAAAAAAACTCTCCTCCAGTCACCTCTCATTATCTAATCCGTCGTCATTCAATGTTTTTACATCAACATGACATCACGTTTTTTTGTGTCGCCGTCGAGCTTTTTGTCTCAGCTTGACGGGATTAAAACAAAGTTGTAGGAGATGCCTTGATTTTTAAGAAAATCCATCAACCGGTTCCACATTTTACAGCGGCCTGAGATGCACATTTAAAGGAGGAATCTGGTATTTTTTTCCTAAACGGGTCTGATTCTCTTTAAAAGTGGCCGATTTGTGCGCTTGCAGACTTTAGATGAAACAACGTATATAAGGACAAACAGCACAAGCTTTCTAAATAAACTTTAATTTTACAGAAATCATTAAGAACTTTTGATTGAATTTTGATCTAAATTTGGAAAAACAAACAAAAAGGTTGTAAAATGTCATCAGCTTTGTGTTCAGCTTTTCAAAATCAAACCACTATAGAAACAACAGACTAAAAATGTATAATTCTGTTTATTCAGGTGTTTGCTTTTACTTTTTGTAAATTCTGTGAACTACAGTAAGAATTTGCACGTCGACTATCAAAGTGAAATGACTCACAATGATCCTTGTAATAATTCACTGGATAATTAGCTGCTGCACTTTAAGACGATAACGTAAACGAATCTTTCATGCGATTCTCACATGTAAACAAACCAGCGTTAAGCTAGTTTAGCTGGAAGCAGATGTGTTTGTGTCATTCCGACATGTAAATGGCGTTAAAGTTGTAATTACAACCCAGGAAATTCAGATATATTCGATTTGGCGCATCATAATTTGGAAGTGTCTGCAAATTAAACAAATATAGACGCAACCAAAGTCCGTTGTTCACATGGATTAAACTCACGTTTACTGGACATGTTCTACACTACAGTAGTTTTAACCCTGAGCTGTCGTGTGACGTCGACGCTCACAAGTTCAAGCTCACAAACATGGCGGTCCGATGTGTCAGACACGAGCGTTTGAACTGATTTCGGTAGAATTGAAGTTTATTCTGAAAGCTCTACGCCAAAGTCGTTTTTTCCCCGAATTTCCCGAACAGAGAGGTGACGAGTGCAAAGTCTGCATGACTGGTAGTCAGAATGGACCCAATTATGAGGAAAAATACCAGAATTTTCCTTTTTAAAAAGTTTTTGTTTCAAGTGTCACATTCAGCAGATACGATAAAACAAGAATAGCTGTCCGAGTTAGCCCTCCTGTCTATTTGAAGCTCTTTGCTTTACTGAGTTGCATGTCAGTTAATTGTGTACAGTTACAGATGTCCACAGAGACATGAAGCCAGGCTCTGGAGTCTGGACGGTGAAACACTTGAGAATCCACAGAGAGCAAATACGGCTGATGATTAGTTTTTGTATTTCTCTTCTTCGCCCCTCCCTCCACCCCGTCTACGTACTAGTAAAGTCTGGGTCTTATGATTTCCCTGCATCTCAAAGGCAGTGAAGGGGTCGTGTCCACACTTCCTGTGTCCGCCTTACTCCAGCCGGAGCGTCCACGTCGTCTGCTTTTGGGTGTTTTTAAAAAGTGAAGAAAAAAAAAAAAAAAAGGTTGTAAAATGTCATCAGCCTTGTGTACAGTGGAATGCTTTTCAAAAACAACCACCACAGGAACCATAAGATAACAGACTAAAAATGTACAATACTGTTTATTCAAGTGTTTGCTTTTACTTTTTCGTAAATTCAATATAATAAATAAGTTAATGGCTGCTGCTCGGATGTCTCGTCTTTGATTTTTAAGCTGTTTTTAGACTCTCAGGAGGGGAACAGATGAGTTGAAGGTTGAGTTTGAAGAAATGTATTTGATCTGTATAAATACAAATACACAATACTTCTGAAATACTACGTAAAGTATTCAGACTGCTTCACTTTTTGCACACTTTATATATAATTATAATTTAATTTTAAATAGATTAAATTTAGTTTTTCAGCAATTAATTCTACACAATGATTCATAATGACAAAACAAAAACACATTTTGTAAACACTAAAAAAATGTTATGAAAATAAGTGATGAAATAATTCATAATAATGAGTCCATTTTAATTCTTTAAACTGTATTTACACAATTTATTAATGTAATTATACACAAAAACACAACAGAATTATTTATATTTAGTCATATATTATGGTTTTTGTTTATTGTATGTGTGTGTTTTACAGACTACAGAAAGTATTCAGACCACTTTGTGTTATAGATTTAATTTTAAATGGATTATGATTATTTTAAATGTTATTATGAAATAATTCATGATAATGACTCCAGTTTAATTCTTCAAACTGTTTTTACACAATTTATTAATGTATTATTTATTAATTATTTAATATTGAACATTTTGGGGGTCCATATACACAAAAACACAACAGAATTAATTATATTTATTCATATATTATGGTTTTTGTTAATTGTATGTGTGTGTTTTGAAGACCAGTATTACTAGTAAGTATTTAGACAACTTTATATTATAGATTTAAAGGGATTAAATTTACTTTTTTGGCAATAAATTCTACAATAATCCACAACAAAACACATTTAAACACAAACTATAGATAACAGATTTTGTTATTTGACTTTAAATACATTTACAAAAACATAAAGGGAAAACATGTTTTAGAATTTTTTTGCAATTTTATTAAAAATTTAAAAAATGACCACTTTTTACACACTTTGTGTTAAAGATTTTATTTAAACTGGATTTTTTTTTTTTTTTTTTTTTGGAAAATAATTCTACACACAATAATCCATAATGACAAAACAAACATGTAATTTTAATAAATTTACAAAAATGTAAAGCAAGTGTTTTAGTCTTTTTGCAAATTTATTCAATTTTAAAAAATGTATTAAATAAAAATGAGGTTCTATAAAATTCAGTTATCATGAAAATAAGAATAATGACAATGTTTCATAATAATGAGTTAAGTTAATTTAAATTGTACCATAAATTGTTGTTTCATTTGTATATTTTACACAATTGATTCATGTGATTATTGATTTCATAATTATTTATTTATATACCAATACCTGGAAAAACAAGTAGTCAGATGAGGATAATAAAAGCAATGACTGTCAGTTTACTTTTAATGGAAGTCAAAGGTGTTGAAGGTCAGTTTAAAAGCATCTGAGTCGCTCTGATTATGAGTTAAAAATCCTTAATTAATACATGAACGCACCAACGTGTTTCAGCTCTTCATCAGGGTGTTAAGTGCTCAATTTAAAACTATTATATTGAGGTGAAGTTGAGTGAAGATGTCGCAGTATTTGTCTGCACTTATTTTGTCAAGTTATTGTCATGTTTTTGTATTTTGTTCCCTAAAGTGGGCAGAATTTGCAGCCATGTGACTTATGTCACATGATCACTTGATGAGTTTTAAATTGAGCAGCTGTCCTCATTGCACTAATAATAATAAACAAAATGTAATCTGTTAATGAAATAGTGTCAATCCTAATATCCTGGTGTGCACTGGAATACTTTTCTGACTTAAAGTTGGTTACATTTCATTTTGAGCTTGAAATTCAATAATCCACAATGCAAAAACATATTGTAAATACATACTGTAAATAACAGATTTATATTTTTCTTTTTAAATAAATGTGCAGAAAATTAAACACAAATAAGCTCTACAGCACAGAGGAATAAGATACATCAGACTTTGATACACACACAGTGCTTGTTAGTGGATCAGTTCATTGTTGGTTTGGGATTTTAATGGGATTTAATGACAATAAGAAAAACAGAAGATCATCCTCTGATTAACTGAGATATCAATGTGCCTGCATGATGCATATTTCTACATTAAACTGTGGGTTCACGGAGGGTCAAAAAGGGTAAATGTTTGTCTGAAGTGTGGTAGGACTTTGAAGGGGTCAGTGTTGCTTCAGGTAAAGACAACCAGAAGATGAAGGTCGTCTTACAGATGATTCCAGCTGTGACCACCAGGTGTCAGTCAAACACCATCAACAACAAACAGTCACTTAATTCTGCTTCTACTCACTGCAACAACAGAAGAGACACAAACACAAGTAAAGCCTCATTTGTTTGTGAAATATATTTAGAGAGTTTATTCCACAGAAGCAAATAATTTTCCTCTGTCTTTGAAGTGATCTCCTTCCCACACAGAACAGTTTCAGACAAAACAAAAATGACTTTATATCTAATCCAGATTTAAATATTAAGACTGCAAATATGAATAAACAAACATGACAAAGAAAAAAGAAAGGCAGGACAAAAAAAACAACCGTGATATCTCATAATCTCTCTGTAATAAATCACACTCCAGGCCCGACAGACTGGATTTACAACTAGAGCTGAGAGGATTACATGATCAATAGATGAGTTGATCAACAGAAAGTCAATCACCAACGATTCTGTCAATCAATTCAATGTTAAAGCAAGTCCTCAAGAGGCCTCTCAGGCCCCCTGCGACGGAGAGTTCCCAATACTTTACATTTATTAGAGCAAATTACAAATCGAGGGACTAATCAGCAGATCAATCAGTGAAAACAATCATTAACCTCAAACTACAATAACTTAAAGCAGCAGTCAGGCGTCCATGTCGCTGTAATCATTCCTCCTGTTCATACTGGATATTAAAGATCCTTCAAATGTGCTTTCAATGGAAGTGATGGAGGCCAAAATCCACAGTGTGTCCACACAGTCAATTAAAAGTCTCTGTGAAGCTTCTATTCAGCTTCATCAGTCTGAGTTAGTCATATCAAGTGGATATCTGACACATTTACAGTCTTTTTAGCATCAAATTCCCTCTTTGTGTTTCCTCGGACAGTGTTTCCCTGTTGAGCTGCAGGTGGAAGTATAGTAACAAAAAGAGGGACTTTGGCACTAAAAAGACTGTAATGTTGAAAGATATCTACTTGATTTGACTCATTTGGACGCTGAAGCTTCATATTAGCTTCAGATAAACTTTTAAATACATTTTTTTGCACATAAGGAGGACTGTGGATTACACTGTAAGTGCATTATGAATGATGTTCAGTATGAACAGGAGGAATGATTACAGCAAGAAAAACATGTCAATGTTCATTTGGGATCCTGACTGATGCTTTAAGACACACTGGAAAATTGTAGTAATGAAGTAAAGCTCGGTGAAGTGTAAACAATAAAAAAGTTTGATGGAGTTTGCTCTGTTGTCAATCATGAAAGCTGGAAAAAGATTTTCTCTTTTTTTTAAATTATTGTTTCCAACATCAAGATTGAACTTTCATCCTCAACAAATCAGAGCCCAGTGCAGCCACACTAGAGACCAGATTGACTTTGGTTTTATAAAGTACTGAACAAATAACATTTTTGATCTGATAGTGGCGCTACATGAGAAGTTAAAGGATCACTAAATGTATTACAGATCATCCTCTGAGGACTATGAATGTTGAATTTTAAGGCTTTCAATCTTATATTTTCTAACAGGTAGAAGATATTTCACTCAAAACCATAAAAGTCATGGTGACAGAGGATCAACACAGTCAGCAGGATTCATCCTCTGAGGAACATGAACTTCTGAACAAAATATCATTACAATACGTCATTACATACAACAAAAACAACAACAAAAAACTACCTAAAAACAAACAAACAAGAAAAATCTATAAATCTGAAGCCTCCATGAAGTTAATACTAAACCACAAGCAGAAAAAAAAAATACTATAAAACGTATTAATATGTAAACAGGAACGTGAGCACACGAGCTGCATTCATGACATCAATAATGAAAAGAAAGATATTTCTACTCTCTACATGTTTTCATGTTTTCTCTTCAACCTTCACGCAGTTTTCTGTTTCATTCTCGGCCTTGAACCTGTTGTGATGTTACGAGGATCTGAGAGAGAAAACCAGTTTTTATATCAGAGCTTCTCAAAACTTTTCACATCAAACCGACTCAAATGAGACCGAAGACCCTCAACTGATCAGGTTTCTGCTTTTAGATGTTTTATTACAGAAAGTATGAAACCCATGATGAATATAGTCACACATTCTCTCATTATGTTACTTACAGATGGAATTATAGTCAAAATAAATGATTGCATTGAATTAGCACTAAACACAAAGTACATCTGAGGCTGATGGGAATGTTGTTGGTTTTGCAGGAATCTGGTCATAAATCAAAGTATTGGACAAAATTAAATGTTATTACAGTTCATCCTGAGGGGAACATGAACGTCTGAACCACATATCACAGCGATCCATCCAATAGTTGTTGAGATATTTCAATAAAGAGTTAAAAAGTCGACCTCCTGGTGGCGCTACAGGAAAAGTCAGTAGGATTCGTCCTCTGGGGAACATGAAAGTGTGAATCAAATTTCACGGTAATCCACATAAAATGTGAGACGATGGAAACGTTTAATCCACATCGACTCCGACCTGCGTTCAGCGTCTGTCTGTCGGCAGCAGCTCCCGACGAGCCGACTGACAGCAGAAACTAACTGAACATAAACAGTTTTCATGTCAAATGAAACAGTGTTTGTATTTATTGATTCAATGATATATTTATCAGCGAGTGAGGAGAATCTGCCTGTAGTTAGTCTCACATAGTCAGATGTATCTCCGCAGCAGACTGGGAGCCTGATCAATCAATATAGATAGTAGGGATGTGCAGAGGGCCCAGTATTTGTATTTGTATCTGTATTTGTTGAGGCAGCAAAATTATTTGTATCTGTATTCGAATAAAAGTGGAAAGAGGCCTAAAAATACTGATTTTGTCTTTATTACGCTCATAATTTTAGAAAATTAAAGTATCAGTAGCTCCGAGAGTGATGTCCAAATAAGGAAATGTGCGTCATGTAGCAGGTGGATGTGACTCCCCTCATTGAGACCTGCTGATAGATGTAACAGCGGAGCAGAGGAGAGACACTGAGACAGCGACGTAACCGACCTGCATGCTGGTATTTCACTTTTCTTTTTTTTTCTTCCCGAAAACAAATAATATTTAAAATATTTGTATGAAATAAATATTTGTAAGAAACCCCACTGTTTGTACTTTGCCGAATAACGTATTTGTATTCGGACACACTCCTAATAGATACTGTTAATAAGTTCAGAACATATAAACAGCGGGACTAATTATGTAATTTAAACAGCTGTCTGTGCAGATTACGCTTCACTAAATGCAACAGAAGAGAAAACTATAGACCTAGAGGGTAAAAAAACGTCCGTTCTGAGCTGACACATCTCTCAGAGTCAATGTATTGATACATTTGATAAAATATATCAAATATATGTGTCAAAAAAGCCTCTAAAAACACTTCCTATGTGGATTGGCTGTTAGAAGATGGACTTACAACTTTTAATAATGTTGCTAAGTTTGGTAATTGTTGCTATGTGTTTGCATTTTTGACGTTTAAAATAAAAAATAAATGAAAATTTTGCTATTATAAGAAATTTAAATTTAATTTAGAAATTAAAAAATTAAATTAAAACAGAGTCACCGTCGCTGCAGATTCAAACTGACTCAGCTGATGTTTTTATGCCTCCACGCCGTGACCGTCCCGTTCTCTCAGGAATGCCACGAGGGAATTACTCCAAATTTGGCACAAACGTCCACTTGGACTCAAGGACGAACTGATTAGAATTTGATGGTCAAAGGTCAAAGGTCACCGTGACTTCACAAGGCACGTTTTTGGCCATAACTGAAGTTATATACAGATGCTAAGTTTCATACAAATGTCTAACAGGATAAAATGATGAAGTGGTGAGATTTTATATCCAAAAGGTCAAAGGTCAACTTCCCCTGTGACATCATTATATTCTGCAAAAACACTTTACTGGCCGTTATTCAACACCATAACTCAGGAACTGAAGGGAGACTGTGAACATATTTCATATTTAGTCGGATAATGAATTGGTGACTCTGATCTTTTGCTCCCATCTTGAAAATACGGTGATTGTTTTATTACATTCCTTCAAAGTTTTCTCTACAAATATTATTATATAAGTCTGGACAGACATGGATGTAAAGTGCAACTTCACTGTTGGCGGAGGCAGAAATTTCTAGTTGATTATCAACTCTCTAAATAACAAATTAAATAATGAAATAATGAATATTCATGAGAATAAAAGTAAAATCCAAACATCAAATAATACATTTCCTTAACTAAAGCTGACACAGACCATATAGCTGTATTTTTTTATTTATAATTGGCTTTTCATTGATTGAAGAGAGTATTTGTTAACTGATGTTTGGTTTTCATGATTAAATATGGATTTTTATTATCTGATGGTTGGATTATACATTTATGTGCTGTGAATATTCATTATTCGATGACGCACACGATCATTATTTGTTGGTAATTTGTTATTTTTATTATTAGATGATTCATTGCTGTAATGCGACATGATGAATACAGGTCATCACACTTTAAAACATGCACTTTTTCATCTTTATTATCTTGTTTATCAGCAGTGTTTGTAAGGTTTGTCTGAAAAACATTAAATTAATCATCAGTCTAATGAGCCGATGAGCCAAAATTACAATAATTTGGGTTTGTTTTTTTTGGCAAAATAAAACAAGTTTTATCCCATCAATTCAATTTCTATTTTACTGTCATAACACAATATGCAGACACATACTGTATGCGGTGCATTAAACACAGCATACACACAGTAAGACACAATATAGTGAATATATAAAAACACACTGAGAAAAATATCAACATATACACAAACCTGCATTATGCATGAGTTTGTAGGCTATATATTTGATTCTCTTTTATGCAAAATAACCCCATGAATTATGGGTTAGTTATCGGATAAATATCGGCGTCCCTGAGGACTGCGTAACGATAACTGGGGGCAACAAACACGAGGAGGAGGACGAGTGAAGTGAAGATCTGAGAGCAGGAAACTCGATCTGTCATTTTCTGCTCTCTGTCTGTAAAATATTGAAGAAACAAAGTTATTAAGCAGCCTGCTGACATGATGCAGGAGACGTGGTTTTGGCACAATGACGTTCATCACCGATGCTGTCTCATCTTTCCTCTTGAGTTTGTACCCTTGAAATCCTGCTGCACCGTAGGAAAGCGAGCGTGTTCAAGGCAGCAGCGGCGGCGGCGGCAGCGTCCTCCCCTGTCCTCAGATAAATGAGCTCTCCTGACATGTAGACCAAGGTTTTCCTTTTGCTGAGCTAACAGTCTCCCCGGGACTTTTAATCTCCAGCAGGAGTGAAAAAAGTCAAGGACAAGAGCATTTTGAGAGTAAATCAACCCCAAAACAACATGAGAGCAGAATTTAAACTCTTTTATTTAAAACATCAGCTGCAACAAATTCATTTTCATCCAGCAGGAAAAGTGAATACATCAGTGTGAGGAGTTCAAGCTGCTTTACATAACATAAAAAGCTTAAAGGATCATTTGGGGTTTATTACAACTTGGGACTTATTTATGTAGTTGCCTTTGTGCTCATCAAAGCTGCTGTTGAGAAGTCAAACGAGACAAGAAGCCAGATGATCTAAAGCACTTTAATTGGGGGTCAAACTGAAAGTAAACACACCTGTAACGCAGTGGTGGAAAGTAATTAAGTACATTTACTTGTACTGTACTTGAGTATTTCCATGTGATGCTACTTTATACTTCCACTCCACTCATTTCAGAGGGAAATATTGTACTTTCTACTCCACTACATTTATTTGACAGCTTTAGTTACTTTTCAGATGAAAATTTGACACAATGGATAATATAACAAGCTTTTAAAATACAACACATTGTTAAAGATGAAACTAGTGGTTTCCAACCTTTTTGGCTTTTAACGTCTTACAAAAAGCAGTGTGTAGTCGGGGTCACATTTCAGCCGACAGCACTGAGCGACCTCACAGTGATGTGATGGCTCTTGTATGGACATCCTGGTGTGTGTGAGTTCAAACAAATACGGTGATAACGCAACACAAATAAGTTTAACCAAGTGTTTGTTATACAGTGTGCACTAATTGATGCTTAATGTTTGTGCAAATACTGTAGATTTCACAGCATTGTTAATGTTATCACACAGTCAGACTTCATGTTCCCAGACCGACGTTATCGCACTGAACCGGAGATACAGTACAGGATTACATGTTGACATTACTTCATTGTTTTCATGCTAACGTTACTTCATTGTTTTCATGCTAACGTTACTTCATTGTTTTCTAATGCTAATGTTACTTTACTGTTTTTATGCTAAAATTACTTTATTGTTTTTCTAATGCTAATGTTACTTTACTGCTTTTATGCTAACATTACTCTATTGTTTTTTAATGCTAATGTTACTTTACTGTTTTTATGCTAACGTTACTTTGTTTTCATGTCAACGTTACTTCATTGTTTTTTTAATGCTAATGTTACTTTATGGTTTTTATGCTAACATTACTCTATTGTTTTTTTAATGCTAATGTTACTTTATGGTGTTTATGCTAATGTTACTTTATTGTTTTTTTTAATGCTAATGTTACTTTACTGTTTTTATGCTAACGTTACTTTGTTTTCATGTCAACGTTACTTCATTGTTTTTCTAATGCTAATGTTACTTTACTGCTTTTATGCTAACATTACTCTATTGTTTTTTTAATGCTAATGTTACTTTACTGTTTTTATGCTAACGTTACTTTGTTTTTTTATGTTGAGGGAAAATTCTGGTTTATTTGAACCTGGCGTTTCCCATAAATGTGGCAGTTTTGACTGTATGTGTCATGCTAACTTTGCTCTCTGCAGCTCCTTTATTGAGATTCTGGAAATTCAGATTGTGATTCAGGCAAACAAGGCCTCACGTATACTGACAGTTACCGGGGCAACTTCCATCAGCCTCCTACTGCTTTTGAAATAGACATGATTGTTTCAAACATTTGTTTCTGAGTCTGAACGAAAGTAACCACAGGTACTAACCATCTGTAGCAGCTATTATGGCTAACTGCAAAGGGAACTACACCTGGGGCAGCATACCAGCTACTTGAACCACCCACAAGTGCAATGACAGATTATCCCGTGGACTATTATGAGGACAATTGTGAGTCATTTCACTTCGATGGCCAAGCATATTTATTTGAGTACACAAAGGAGATAAAACAACTGAAAGAGGAAAAAATGAAGATTGGAGGCAGAAAGGCAACAGGACCGTCAGGAAAGACAATGTACAGTAACGTTAACAGAGAAACTGCTGGTGTTCCTGCAGTCACTGCTCCTCTTCTGCTGAGTGAAGAGGAAAACTTTTTCTGCGGTGAGACTGTTCCTACCAGACTCGGAAAATCTACACGTAAGGGATAATCAACGAGTAGGTGTGCGCTTAACGGTTTTAAGGCACGACGTGGAGACGAAAAACCACCTGACGCAAAGTGCCTTAAAACTGTTTAACGCACACCTACTAGTTTATTATCCCGCTCATACCATGGTCATTTGCC
The DNA here is from genome assembly GCF_963924715.1 of Thunnus thynnus. NCBI lineage: Eukaryota > Metazoa > Chordata > Actinopteri > Scombriformes > Scombridae > Thunnus > Thunnus thynnus. The sequence continues at coordinate 3,020,165 of NC_089535.1, forward strand.
AACAATATAAAAGAAAAGCATTTGCAAAGTTTTGCACTCATAATTGAAAGGTTATAAAGCAGGAACTTACTGTTGTCATGACAACTTGCCACCAGCCTGAACTGAACCACAATGAATGGAAGTCAATGCAATGTCCTAACAAGAACAGCTGAGCAAACAGACCTTGTTTCCACAGTCCAAAACTGTTTTATCCTCAGTACAACAGCTGCACTATGACCCACACAAAAAGTGAGGACAATTTAAATTTCAGTTTGATTTCATTCATTAAATAAACATATTTCTCTCTGTGTGTGTGTGTGTGAGTGTGTGTGTGTGTGTGTGTGTGCGTGCGCTCATGCCATCAGAGGTAACCAAGGAAACCAGGGACGAGGGGAAACGGTGGTGCTACTGTTCTTTTTTTTTTTTTTTTTTTTTGCCGTTCGGCCACAAGCGAAGACAGAAAAAGATGAAAAATCCATCATCTCTTTGCACCTTCTCCTCACAGGCGGAACCACTTTTCAACCCACTTTCTGTTTGATTCGACTCCTCTGAAATGAAATCCTTGAGTTCCACCTTCACATGTTCGTCTCCATGTTTATTCTTTATATATATCAAACTAATGCTAATGTATGCAAAGTGAGTCACCCGTGCGAAAGCCCAGCAAATCCCTCTGTAGTTCAGAGCTGCTGTGTGTTTTCCAGGCGAGCTGAATCCCTCTCTGCGTAGTTGTATACAGTGTCAAATTGTCTGCTGCTGCATTGTGCTTTAAACACCCCCCACCCCCAACCCGCCCCCCGCAGCAGTCTTGTTGTTAGGGGCTTGAAGAGCTGGTGGCAAGAATCTTATCTTATCTCCGTGTACTTGTCATGTTGAATCTCAGGGATTTCTGCAGCATCTTCGAGACACAAACTGCAGCTTAAAATAAGACAAATCATCAGTCAAAGCAGCTGTCCTCATAAGAGCAGTCACACAGAAACAGTGTCATGATGTAGGCAGTCTGCTGCCGAAGACTCTGCCAGCACAGCAAGCTCCTATCTATAATTGAGGTTTAGAGGGATAAGGGCGGAGGATATGAGCTGGGTCACAACTGGACAGGACATATTTGGACCCCCCTCCACCCCTCCATCCCCCGTGGGAAATCAGACTGAGGCTTTGATCTGAATGCATTTTGTGCTCGCAGTCATGTACACGTGCAGAGGAGAGATGCCTGCCAGCTGCTGTTTGAAGTCACGCAGCACGTTTTTATCTCACGGCGAGTTCAAGTTCATCTCTTATTGCGTCATTATTGTCTCATCGACCGCTTTAGAGGCTTCACCGTTACAAAACAAGCCAAACTTGTTAAAATCTGTGAAATTGATGTTTAGATGTCATCTGTGTTTAGTCTAAAAACACTAAGACTATATCTCAGGAGTTATTTCATAATAGAAGTCTGATTTATTATTTATTACATCACGGCTTAATTGTTCACAAGAAATGTTTCAGAAATAGAGCGTCTGTTCTTCAGCAGCCAAATTTCTAATAAAAAAATCTAATTTTTTCTGACATTTTAACTGTTTTACCAGCCGTCAGTTCTGTCAAAATATTTCCTTTAAAGGATATTTTTCTTCTCGTCAACAAATCTCATGTTTGGATCCAAACCAACAATGAACTGATCTACTAACAAGTATTGTGTGTGTATCAAAACCTGATATATCTTATTCCTCTGTTGTTGTCCAGAAACTATTAAAAACATGTCAGTGAGCCACACTGCTGCACTGGGTGACATGTTCCTTCATTATGAAGAGTTTGGTCAAGTGAGTCTGTTTAGAAACGGCTCCAAAGACAAATAACAGCTTCACGTTTTTAGTGTAGAGTAGTTCTGTGGAAAAACCCCTTAAAGTAAACCCATGAAAAACACCTACCTACACATACCTTGAAATGCCTCAATTTTCTAATTAAGGGGAAAATTCAGGGGTAGTTTTCATGGGTTTTTTCGCACTTCCCCCATTCGAATGAATGGGAGTAGAGCTTTTCAGCTGCGGGCATTTTGGCCGTGGTAGCGCCACACTGGACTGCGGCCAGAAAGTTGAGCCAGCGTCAACTTTTGGAGAAACGCAACCCCATGTCACTGCGGCTGAAGGCTGCGGTGATCAATCACAGCCGGAGATCAGACTGATCAGAGCTGTAAACTCTGCCATGAGGGAGAACAAAGACGTTACTAGGACGAGGGGAGGACATTTCTCTTAGTTTGATAACGTTATAAGTAAAGTAAGTAAGCAAATAAAGTTAGACTTTGCTGTCAGCTTCCTGACTCATTTTAAAAAAGACCAGAAAAAGAGAGAGAGAGAAAGAGCAGATGTGGTCAAGTGAGCTGAAGAATGAGTGGAGAGACAAAGTGCTGATAGCGAGAAAGAAGTGAATCAGAACAATAAAACATTTTCTGATTGTTTCAGAAATAAACACACTCACACCCCCACACCACACACCCCTGCCTGACCCTGCGGCAGTGTGCCGCATCGCCTGATTTGATCTGAATACAGCTTTAGTTATGTGATGAGTTAAAAGCTCTTCTGTGCAACAAACAGTCTGGTTCAAATGTCTCATCATAATGAACTAACTTGCATATTCATGATCATCCATTCAGGCTGCACAAACCTGCAATCACAGCAGAGACGCGGCAGTGTTACAGCAGAGTTCATTAGACTGACAGGTAATTCAGTCTGTGTGATGACAGAACAGGAAGCCGGTTTGCAGCTGGAGGCCAGGATTCAATCAGCGGCACTGCCTGAGGCCACTTCACAAGTCAGTGAGTTGAGTGGGATTATTTCTGTCATGCATACAGAGCTGATGGTGGTCGCAGAGGATGTGAGGCGCACATGCTCGCAATAACTCATGATATGTTACGCACACACACACACACACATATATATACACAGAGCTAATTAGATGGTGGTAATGTTGTACTCTATATAATGGGAGACAACAGACCACCAACAGACTTCATCATGGAATGAAATGAGATTGTAATGGAGTTAAAGTCTCACAGAGTGATTTGAAACAGCTGGATTAACAAGAAAAGTCTAAAAACTTGTAGCGTCTCATGAGCCACCTTCACTTTCAGCTCCACAATTACAATATCATTAAACAAAACAGAGATAGTATCAGCTCTGACTTTATTTAATGCATTGTGCCGTTTTTCACTTTGAGAAACTAATCAACACAACAACAACTAATCTTAGTCTGCTTTGAATAATAATTTGTGTGTAATTTGTTTTTTCCACAAGAAAGTTTAATTACCTGATTAGAAATTCTTAAAGCAAATCTACTTCTTTTCCCACATTAGGTGCGTTTCCATCCACTTGTCTTTATTTGCATTTTCAATTTGCAGTGGAATTTGAGTGGAAACACTGAAAATTACAAAAAGACAAAAAGGGAAACTTTAAATTAGTACTTAATGAAAAATATCTGCAGATCCCGTCCTTATTAATATTATCATCACGTCATGTTTCTGTCCAGTATTCACACTGTCACTTGATCCATTGCTAATATAAAAATATTGATTACAGCAGCTTCAATAGTATTGTAAGTCTGCGTCATATTGTGGCCATAATTGGCTCCAATCCCCTCGACGAGCAGAGAGCAGAGAGCTCATCATGCCCTCTGTTGACATCTCGTCATCAGTCGATAAAGAAACCTCAGCTGCTGCTGTCAAACATCTGTCCTGACTGGAGGTGAGATCCACCTGTGAAGCCTGTTTCTCCTTCAGCTGCCTGAGTGCAGAGATGTGAGCTGTCTGGAAAATAGTTTTATATTCTCTCCCCAGTCGCCTCCTCTGTTGACATCAGCACGTAGCTGAGGGCTGAATCAACACCGCCATCCTTTATTCCGTCTACATCGGCCACGTCCCCTGCAGCGAGCGTTGGGGGGGGGGGGGTTCTGCTTCTGTTTGTCACCTGCAGACTTCAAATCTGGCTCCCGTCCGCCCTCGACGAGTCGCTCAGCAGGCAGGACGGCTGATTCTATCATCAGCTGCAAGATGTGCTGCTGTCTGCAGTGTTTATCAAGAGGAGAAGAAGACAAACTAAAATATTTCACCGTAAACAATAAATTAAATATAAATACAAATACAGGTAAATATATGTTTTAATTTATACAGTATATGCTGTATATATACATAAAATGTGAAAATTACTATATAATTTACTGTGCTTTTTATATTAATGCTTTATGACTACATGAAAAAGACTTCATGCTTTATGATAGATAATATAGCTAGTAATATTGGACTATATCTGTTAGTATAGTATTTGCATTTTTACTACAAAGAGCTTTACTGCCTTCTTGTATGATGATTAACTGGTATTAAAAATATAGATAAAAAAACATGTTTTTACTCCGAAAACATGCAGAGCAGGTACAATCCTTTTTTTTTAGCCCTGAGTCTTGTCTGCAGGCTTCATTTTTTAGGCTGCAAACAGTCCCAACAAACTGCAGCAGTAAAGTAGGGCAGGGCAACGAACTTCAGCATCTGCAGTTTCTCCTTAAATTTCTTGCTGTGAGCGTACGGTAATAATTGACTCAGATGATGAGCATATTTTAAATTACATCTTCTTTCATCTGGATTTTGCTGGCTGGACAACAAGAGGACACAGTTAAGAGATATTTTAAAAAAGCAAATCAAGTGTAAAAGTGGGGGGACAGAAGTAGGAATTTGAATATTTTCACAATGCGAATCATGGCCTTGGCTTTGATACACATCCGCAGAATGGAATGAGCGGTAAAGATGAGAGATTTACATCCATTTTGCTGTCTTTAAAAGAAGAGAATGGATGAATGAAATAAAGAAATACTCATGGTAAGTCACAATTACTAGGAAGCAAGTCAAAGTTTAGAATTATTTACAACTTAATTTATTATAACATAGGATTTTTGACATGGTTACTCAAATTTATCTTCATATCCTATAATTTTAACTCAGTTTTCAAAAAGTACTTAAAAAGTTCACACATCAAAATCACTTTTGTTTCTATTGTTACGCCTATTTTGTGCATTTTCCCTCCTTTGCTAAAACTGTCAGAGAAGAATGACAATAACAACAGAAATAATATCAACAAAACAACAAAATACAATTTACAGGACTCTGATTTGGTTAAACACACTCCAGCTCCCTGTTTCAGTCTTTGGTTTGTTTGTTTTTTCTTCTACTTCTTGTATTTTTAGTTTTATCTAAACTTTTCATCTGTTTTTTTTTTTTTATTTTCCCGGCAGGACGGGGCTTCCATAGAATCCCTTAAATATGTGCATTTAAGTAAGAATGTTGATAAAGGAGTTCAATTAAGTTCATTAAGTGACATCCAGCAGACCTGTAAAACACTCTGGAGCTGCTGTCTCCTTTAATCAGGAGACACCTGACTGACGCAGCCAAACTGTGCAACATCAACATCTGTACAAACATGAATGTCTTCAGCAAATGTCACGACAATCCATCAAATATCTGTCAAAACATCTCACTCTGAACCAAAAATGTCAACCTGCTGCAGGCTGAAGGGAAAAGTCCCCAAAGAGATTCGGATACTTTGACGAACCATGAACGTCTGTACATGTTCCTGACATGCAGAGTCAATATATACTTTCTATAAGATGTAAAAGTCTTAATAGTTCATTTAATTTCTTCTAGTGTGGCGTTTGGTGATGATCTTGAAATCAGTTTCAGTGTCAAAACATAGATGTGGGTGCTGCATTTGTCACTTATTACTCAACAAGACCAAACATGTTTATGAACACAAAGTGTGGTGAATTTTCGCCTCGTATCGTTTGACTGCTGCTGTTTGTGCAGTCTGTGTTTATTCAACCCAACATCCCAGGTAACAACTGTACAGACGTGAGCAGCAACCGTGTGTGTGTTTATGTTCAGCTCAGCCTCAGTTTTCTTTCTGTCATTTCCCTCCAGTCTCTGTATATTTATGAAGTCATTTAAAGGGGAAATATTCTGCACATTTCCAGGTCTATATTTATATTCTGGGGCTCTACTGGAATATCTTTGCATGATTTATAGTTTAAAAACTCCTTATTTATCTTCTACTGGTCCTTTATGCAGCCCCTCAGTTCAGCCTCTGTCTGAAACAGGCCGTTTTAGCTCCTGTCTCTTTAAGGCCCTGCCCTCCTGATGAGCCCACTCTGTTCTGATTGGTCAGTTTCAGGAAGCTTCCTCTGGCTCCGGAGGCTACGTAAACAAACCATAGTAGCAGGATTTCACTTCTTTTTCTCCTTCTTTACCCCAAATGTCAACTTCTCAAATCCATCCGTACATGTTGGAGCTGAATCACATCTGAAATATGAGAGTGGACAACACATGGAAACACCTTAGCAACCACCTTAGCAACCAGGGCTACTGATCAGACGGCTGTTTATGATCATGTGCGATGAGCCCACGTCAGCTCGTCAGCAAGGTAGAAACCTTGCAAAGAAACGTCCAGAGAAGGTTGACGCCCTGACTGACTTGCAGGCAGCATTTCTACATATGTTAACCTTACGTTTTAGGAACTTTGACCATGTTTAACATCCAACAACAGGATATAAATAACAGAAAATAACAAATAGCATAATTTGTAGCCTTTAATAAAGCCCTGGGACAAATTCCTCACTCAGGTTGAAACATTTTGAACTTCCATTGATGCCTTCATCTGTGCTTCTCCAAGCAAATTTGTGTCTAATCGTGTCTTTCCATTGACCTTGTATGTAATTGTGTATGTATATATGTAAAAGTCTAAATGAAAAGTCAGAAAGATACAGGAGTATCTCTGTCTCCTGAAGAAGACTGTGAGCCACAGTTAAAACTCTGGAAAAAGCTAGTAAGCGGTCTTGAGTATGTTTCTAAGGCCAAGAATGAACTTGTGGCAACAAGCTGGCAGTTGATAAGCAGCACCTGTGTTGGATAAAGTTTAACTAGGCTTTTACATCATCTTTGAGGATTTATTTTTTCCTCTGTGTCTCAGATAATACTCTTCTTGTAAATGGCTCATTTATAAATCTATTACCTGGAAAGAAAGCTCTTTCATCCCATCATTACCCTGTAAAACCCGACCAGACACAGCCTTATGTCGAGCCTGGCATCCATCTGCCGTGGTTGCCCTCAGGAGACCTCTGTCACAAGTCTCATACAGCTGTAGAAATGAGCTCTCCCATATGTTTCAGGCATTCAGCCTCACTTTAGAAACCATTAGAGCCCGTAATCGAAGTAGTGTGGCCTCAGCAGTAGTGAAAAGGTACATTTGTGGTCTCTGATGGCTGTTATTGGCAGCTACTAAGTGTACTAAGGTTCAGACAGATAGATATCTACACAGTAGGTAGCAATCTTTCCAAATAAGTCACTTTAGCCAGGTTTCCATCCGAATGTAATGCAACTTTTAACAGAATTTCCAGAAAATCAGCAAAAGAAAATGTGAATTAATGCTCATATCCATCATCATAACTGTTATGTGAATATAAGAAGTTGGTTTGTTGAGATAAACAGCTGACGAATGATGGAAAACATGACGGAAATATGACATTTCTGTTTGTTTCATCTATTGATGTGAGGAAGGTTACAGTCTCATCATCGCTCCACACAGATCTGATGTTTTCAGCTCTTCAGTGACGTTTAAGTCACATGACTCATGGACGTCATCATTTATTCACTCAGTCTATTTACATTTGCTTTTTATCCACACAGTTACTGTTACACCTCAGACAAGGAGGAATATTATTTTGTGATATTCTTCTTTTTTTTTTCAACATTATTTATGCACAAATTGAAAAGGCAAATAAAATCAGATGTGGGTGGAAACATACTTACTATACTGTATTTAACGTAATTCCCAGTCAACTACCCTAAACTTTTAACAACAAATCTGCTTCTTTTTAGAGTTTTTTTATGTCTATGTATAATCACTGTTTGGGAAAATAGGGGAAAATATCATGCATATTTCCAGTTGTATATTTATATTCTGAGGCTTTACTTGAATATCTTTGCATGATTTACAGTTAAAAACTCCTTATTTATCTTTTACTGGTCCTTTATGCAGCCCCTCAGTTCAGCCTCTGTCTGAAACAGGCCGTTTTAGCTCCTGTCTCTTTAAGGCCCGCCTCCTGATGAGCCCACTCTGTTCTGATTGGTCAGCTTCAGGAACTATTTATGTAAACAAACCATAGTAGCAGGATTTCACTTCTTTTTCTCCTTTACTCTGAATGTCAACTTCTCAAATACATCCGTACATGTTGGAGCTGAATCACATCTGAAATATGAGAGTAAACAACACAAACAAACTGTTTATGAACATGTGCGACGAGCCGATGTCACAGCTGAAGCGTTCAGAGCAGGTTGAAGCCCTGACTTTTGATTTGCATCAGCATTTCTGTATACTTTAACTTTAAGTTTTGGAACACCTAAAATTCAATGAAAGTATTGATCATTACTTTTACCAGCAAAGTGTGCAGTATGCAACCATCCATGTGATTTTCAGGCAATTAGATGAAAGAAATCCATATTTCTGATATAAAAACATTTGAAAACAGGTCAAATTTGACCCGAGGACAACAGGAGGGTTAAGACAAAAAAGATTACAGAAGAGTTTATATTTTCAGGCCGTTTGGGTGACTCTGGGTGTCTCCACTTGGACTTTTGATAACTTCGTTGTATCTGTTAAAATTGTTCATCTTCTATTGTTTAAATAGCTAAATCTTTAGCTCAAAAACCAAATCTGGTTAATTTCCATTTATAATTTGTGAAGTTATGAGCCGTTCTTTTAAAAACTTGGTGTTTTTCAGTCCACACTTAAATTTGTGCATTTCCAGATGAAGCCACACACACTGCACACTACATTTTTCACACTTGGTTTAATGACATGGTCACAATGAACTGACAAACTTGACAGAGTATTCAGCGAAGAAGAAAAGCCAAAACTCACTGTTACATCACTCAAAGATACACTCCCTGATTTATGACTCATAATCCAGATTTTCCTTCCAGTTTAAGGGAGAATAAATAAAAAGAAATAAAATTAAAGGCAAAAATGGAAAATTAAATGTAGCAAGTGAATCATTATTCTGCTTCACAACTAAGGATAATCAGGCATAATTAAATGTTAAAAGGAAACTGAAATCACGTTTGGATATCGTTAAATGTTAAATTTTGAAAGTGAAAATAAAAATGGAAAAGGAGGACAGAAAAGCTCAGATATAAATGCTCAAAATGAAAAAGCTCAAATTGACATTTGTAATGGAAACATAAATAAAATAAAAGTGAATTTTAAGATATAACTGTCTTTTTGTTGTTTTTTAAACCTGGGAGGAAATCTATGAAACCAAATCCCTTCTTTTTTTTTTTTTACCTTAAAATTCCATTAATTTATCTATTTATAATTATGAAATTAAGTTTTTTTAAATGGGATTTTAAGGGGATAATTAATGGATTGTAATATATTAGGCCATTATATGCACAGATGAAGGGGGTTTTATGGGGTAAATCCCCCTTAAACATGGGGGGAAAATACCCCTCCCCTTAATTTACAAAAGCTTTGTTCTTTATATTAAGGTGTACATTCAGTGATGTTTTTTCATGATTTTTGTAATGTTATTTTGTATATTTTAAGGGGTTATTCCTTTTAAGAGGCCCTTAGTAACACCTTAAACTGATAATTATAGTAAAAAAAATGGCTATCCTACTAAACACAATGGGTTTGGTATGTTTTCAGGTGTAAGTTAAAGGTTCACAATGCAGGATTTGTCGGTTGGTGTTTGTAAACATAACATTCAAAGTTGGCCCCTCCTCCCCGGCTTGACACCGGAGCAAGTGAGAGAGAGAGAGAGAGAGAGAGAGTGCAGCAAGCGAGCTAGAGAGTAAATGAAGAGAGCGAGCGGCGCCAGCGAGACCAAAGCCTTGAATCAGATAAATAAGATGTTATTTTCTGCTGCAGTTTTTTTATACATTCATGACAGAGACAGAGAGCAGAGCGGAGCAGAGGAGAGGCACTACACTACGAGTCACGACTTCACACCCTGGGCGCTTTTATTTGCTGATGGCTACACACCCACTGCCCAAAGGCTGATGCCCAGAAGCTTCTGAACACAGCAAAATAATAAGAAGATGCAGGCAGACGGCAGAATCTCTTCTCCTCTTCTAGTGGGTCATAAGTGACGATTGAGAGGGATTACTTCTGTATGAGTCTATACATTGTTTTTTAGGAAAATCCTGCATAGTTTACCTTTGAGGAGTAATTAATGGTGTTTTAAGGGATTCTTGTTTCATCCTGTTAATTTGAGGAGATTTGGTGGCATCACTGAGCGCTTTAACAAAAAAAACCCCCCAAAAAACAGGGAATGTATCTTTGCAATTACTCTCGTTAGGTGTTTCCTGTGACTTCATAATTCATAACCTGGTGTTGGATTTGATATCTGCTACAAAACATGCTGATTCCTCAGTATTTTGAAACATTCCTACAAAGTTTTGTCCCATTCAGAGAAAGTATAAGGCTGAGTGGCATCAATAATAACTACATCTCTCATAGACTTCAGTGTGTCTATAACTCAGCTAACGGAAAACAGGAGAAAACCCATTCAAGTTTCTAAATAGTCATCATAGCAAATGCATCACTTGTTTGGTGGTTTATAATGAAAACCTTCATAGTTCATGAGTTATATAATACAATAATGTTAGGCAGCAATTGCCTCATTTACTTCCATTGTATTTAAATCAAGCACCAATAATCTCCACCAGACTTTTGAAATGCTCACTATGGGATGCTTATCAACAGTGTTCACTATCATAATGATATCATTTACACTTGGCAAGTCACATATGAAATACATGTATGTCTGCAAGCTGTTTCCATTTCCAAACATCTGTCAAGTTCTCCCTTTATGACATCGGCAGTATTTTTCTCACTCCTTTCATCTACATCTTCCATATTTTGTTGTCAGTCACTGCTAACAATCGACTGTTCGCTAAACCCTCCGCTTGACAAGACACGTTTGTTGGTGTTTGAATTTCTCCACATGTTGAAGCAGTGTACAGGAGCTGCAGTAAGAGAAACACTCTGTATACAAAGAGTTTGGAGGGTCATCTTTTTTTTTTTAGCCTTTTCAAAACCAAAAACACAAGAGCAAAAAAGTCCAAGACATATCATCAGATAACTATTTTAGTTTGTGGGGTTACAGGTGATGTTCGAAAAAGCCTTGTTCAGGACTGGAACACTCACTGTGGTGGGGCTGGTCCTGTCTGCTAGTATATCAGAGTTTTAAGCTAACGTTAGCAGCTATGTCCTGCTCTTTATTTGGTTTGGGGAAGCTTACACTCCAACAACTACAACCAACATTCAAACATTTCTTCCTGCAGACCCCAGAATGTTCCAGGAAGTGCAGGATCATTTCTCTGGTTTTGTCACATTTGCTTTAGCATCATAATTAAAATCCAGTCATTATGTTTCTTTTTAAAGAATATATTTCTTCTTGTGAACAAATCTTGCATTTAGAGCCAAACCAACAATGAACTGATCTACTAACAAGTATTGTGTGTGTATCCATCTCCGTTGTTGTCCAAAAACTATTAAAAACACATCAATGAGCCACATTTATCAAGAAGAGTTTGGTCCTGTTAGTTTGTTTAGAAATGGCTCCAAAGACTAATAACAGTGATCACGTTTTCAGTCTCCGGAGAGTAGTTCTGTGTCAGGAAGAGGCCAATGAGCATGTGCAAGGATGCAGTTCTGTTTACAATACAGTAATACAAATTACAGCAAAACAATTGCCATTTTTTCACGCTCACTTGATCAAACTCTGAACCAGACATTGTAAATTTCTCAAAGAAGTTTAGTACAAATTCAAGACTTCGTGATACGTAGTGGCGTCCTCACGCATGCATGGTGGCCTCTTCCTTACATGGAAATACTTCCTGGAGAGTAGAAAAATTGATCGCTGTTATTAGGATACACATATAAATACACTTTCTGTATTCCCATTTCAAAATTTTAGTTAGTTGATCCTTGGTATTACTTAACATAGAAACACGGGACTCTCCTAGATACGAACAATCACAGAGTTTACATATTTAAGTTATGAATTCAGTTTTGATGATTTCGCTTCCAGACTTCGATTATAGTTTCTGACAAATCAAGTTTTTTCGGTCACTTTGGATACTCATAACTCTTGGCTGCCGTTGCTATGGAGAAGAAGCCGGTCAGAGGCACGAATGAAAGCGGTAAAAAATTCAAATGTTTCGTAATTACAGTTGTACAAAAAAACGCAGCCCCACAGTTACTAAATTCACTCAAAGTGACTTAGAAATTATTTACGCTGCAGATTGTAAAATCAATTTTCTCAAAAATTCTTTCCACCCACCGTTAACGGAACACGTGAAAGAATTTTTAGCTCTGTGATTGGACGTTAATTTTTTATTTTTTGCCCTTTTTGTGGTTAACATCTACCACAACGTTTTTATGTACACAGTCTTGTAGCTTCGGCTTTTTTTTTCTTTTTTTTTTACATCAAAGAACCAGATATTTTCTAACATAGTTGTTAATTGTTTGGACTGATGATTCAACCAGGAGAGTTTCATGTTGATCTAAACTGTAGAAGTGAGTCACTAATGTTGTCTATGAGAAAAACGAAATGAGATGTTTCCTTCTGTAACCAGAGCACCTGAAATCTTCCTCATGTCGCAACTCTGAGTGCGTTTACATGCGCACAAGTATCCCGGTTTTGAGTCTTATCCTGGTTTTAATCATATTTAATCATATGGTGTTTACCTGGTTATTCATATCCATGTTTACATGATTCTAACAGTATCCAGGTTTCTAATCATCTGTGTGCAGCTGTATCTTGATTTCACATCACATTTCTGAAACCAGGTTGAGATGTTTACATGCACAAAACATAACCGGGATACTGGTGCACATATAAACGTGTCTATGTAAACTGCAGACGAACCGTGCTAATGTGTAAATCCCGACAGCCGTAGCAACTGTAACCAAGGGGGCGGGGCTTAGCGAACAGTCAACTCTACCAGCTCTTCCGCTGCTCTATGTCCCTCTGCAGAGTCCATTTGCCTCTTGTGTTTGGACTTGAGGATCCATCAGTGAACCTGTCCTGTTCCCGAAGAGTCAGCCTGACTGAAATAAGCTGTTTCATTCTGGCAGGAAAGTTATGGAAATGAAGTGAAGTAATTGACTCGCTCAGAGGTCCCAGACAGTCTGTTACACACTGTTCCAGCTGTCAGACACTCACAAGCTGATTGCCTTCAGCCACTTGTCAGAAAAGAGTTTGCTGCCAGTCATTCCTAGGTGTTAACTGGTATTGTTTTAGCTGGTATCTCTGAGCTGATCTCAGGTTTGGGTGAGGGAACACACACAGATCCCATCCTGTTGAGGGACGTGGCTTTGGTCATGCCCTCGCTGCCCACGGTGGAGAGAGGGAAGCTCTCGTAGCTCTCTGCCGCCCGGTCGCCGCACTGGCAGCGCTGCAGCGTCACCTTCAGCTCCCTCTGGAAGTTGCTGTTGAGAAAGCCGTACACCACGGGGTTAATGCAGGTGGAGGCCATCGCTGTCAGGTGGCAGGCGGAGAAGATGACGTCGTGCTGGCAGTCGGGTAGGGCCTGGTGGTGCCAGTCGAACAAGGTGTTGAAGACGTTCAGCGGCAGCCAGCACAGAGCGAAGGCTATGACGATGGCTAACAGCATGACGTTAATCCTCTGGGCCCCTCGAGTCCTCCTGCTGCGCTCCAGCATGTCCCTGCAGACACACAGCGTGACGCCTATTGTCAGACAATCCACTGTGAAATATCACTCCAACCCTCAGGCACAACTATGGGACAAAGTGATGACAACGTGCCTGAAAAACTGTCTTGATATGATGGCATTGGATTGGTTTCAGAAGTGGGGGAAACATAATAAAGAAAAGCACAAACTCTCTCTCTCTCTATATATATATATACATATATACATATATACTATATACACTCACTGAGCACTTTATCAGGAACACCTGCACAGTCTAATGCAATCAAATACAACAGCTCTGCCATAAATTCTATTTTTACGAAGCTTCTACGTTTTCAGTTTTTGTTGACATTGTCAGAAAGGTGATATTGTATTTTATGTTTATTATTGAGGTCATACTGGGTGGTAACGGTGGCGTACTGGAGTGTATTAAATTGAAAATGTTCCAAATATTCTGTCATACATACGTGAGGGCTGCTGTATTGGATTGCATTAGATTGCACAGGTGTTCCTAATAAAGTGCTCAGTAAGTGTATATATACAGTAAACACAGCAGGGCTGCAACTAATGATTATTTTCATTATTGTTTAATCTGCAGATGATTATCTCATGGATCGATTAATTGCTGCAGCCTGATATAAAGAGTCAAGGTGACATTTTCATTTATCTTTTTTGGATTCGGCCAACAGATGATCAGTTGACTGTCATGAACGACAAAGAAAAGCAATAAATCATCACTAACGAGAAGCTGAAACTAGAAAATGTTTTTGGCATTTTTGCTTAAAAAAACAACTAAAACAATTAAACAATTATCAAAACTTTAGATTAAAATTCTGTTGATCATATAAATGATTAATTGACAAAATGTTGCAGCTTTAATACACAAACACACAAATATATGATAATTAATGATGGACTGATAGATAAGAACACTGTCCTTTGCTGCCTAATCTTTGACTGATGCTAAATCATTTTTTTGAGAATGTTAACTGTTTAATATAATGTAAAAATACAGATTAAATAATAATTATTTTTACCTGAAAAACACGAGCAGTGAAGTACTTTTAGAGTATTGTCTGAAGCTTTTCCTCTCAGGCTGCATTCAGCCCCAGTAACCTTCAACAATAATGTAGGTCAGCCTGTATGAAGCCTGAGAGGCGAAACCGAGGGCAAAAAGGCTCCTAAACACTTGCCACTGCTCGTTGAGTTTCTTCCTTAACGAGCAATAATTGAAAGCGACTCAGATGAGATTATTTATAACATTTATATGAACTTAGATGTTCTTTCATGTGGTTGTACGCTCAGAGGAAATGAAATGATTTACAGAGATTTTAGTGAGAAAATCAACCTGAAACTGTAAAAATTAGCGATTTTGAAAAGTCGACCCCCGTTCCCAGTGAAGTTATGGAGTAAGAGATAAAAATTATAGATTTTACTGCCAGATGGATGAAAAGTTAGACATGATAAAAATAAAAATACTAATGGTAAGTCAACATTTAGTGTTAATATCTCCTAATTTTGACTCAGTAACTCAAAATTCGGTCTTTATATCTCATTATTTTAGCTCAGTATCATAAATTTAATATGAGTATTTCTAGTTTTACAAAGCTGACAGTGACGGCGACTCAGATGTGCTTAACATCAACATTTTTATCAACTCGTATCTGCGCTGTGGTTTGTGGATATTCTCAGACGCTGCTCACAGAGATTTAAATGGGAGGAAATGATTTTCTTGACATAACGACACAAAACAGGCTGTCACACACACACTGGATGGCAAATAGCTTGTGATGTGAATGAAGTGCGCCTTTGACAGCGGAGCGACCTGCGTCGTCTCAGGCGCAGGAAGATCCGCAGGTAGCAGAGGAGCACCAGCAGCAGAGGCAGGCAGTACTGGAAGAGCAGCAGCGAGGTCGTGTAGGCGAGACGATGCTTATCTGACGGCCACAGCTCCATACAGATCAAGTGGTCTCTGAGACGAAACAGACACAAGGTTACTGCACGGGAAAGGAGAGAGCTATTCGCCTATTTGACATACCCAAATGGAAAAGCTTATAATAGATGAACTGGAAGGCTATGATGCATGTATTAGGCTTCATTTGACAAGTGACATCTTCTAGTTTCTGGTAATGTGTTTGTTTAGCATGTAGCTAAAACACAAACAAAACTACATCAGTTCAAATAAGGCTCAAAAAGGTGTTTTTGGTCTTCGTCTATGATGAGTCATACTTGAATAACAATAATTAGGACATGCTTTATGCCAGAACGATGCAGAACACCATAAACCTTCTACATTTTGTCAACCTGTATAATATTCCGGACCTCTAGGCCTAACCTTATGGGAGCTTTTAGTCTGTGGTGTCACTGGTGTCCCTGAACCTCTCCAGTCATCTCCAATTGGACAAATTGGGCCGATTGCTTTGACTCATTACTGCGTGATTTTACCGCTTATAACCGGCTTCAGCGAGTTATGAGGATGTTATGAGGTTAAATACAGAATAAAATGATTAAAAAGCTCCACATCAAGGCATCTCATTACATTCCACGTTTTTGTCAAACATGATTTTGAAGTTATTAACGTTTTGTGTCGGTTTATTTTTTTGTTTTATATATTAATGGCACTAAAATTAGAGGAAAAAAAAGTTTCTATGTGTAAAATCAACCTTTAGTTTGGTGAGTGAGGTCAAAATGAGCTGAAAAGATTGAGAAATGTTAAAATACTTTTTTCATTTTTCACCATCTTACAGCTCATGTTAATGTTTATTAGCAATAATTAATGCTATTAATAGTAACTTAAAGAAATAACCCTCACCCAAAAAAAATCCCAAAACAAAACCACAGGGTTAAGTTTAGTGGATGATTGTAGTGATGGTTTTCCTGTCCACATATATACGTCATCTGAACTGCACCACTGCTCCCAGTTACTACGACCGCTAGACGGCAGCTGTCACTCAAACGTAACTATCGGTCGTTTTTGGGTGACTGACAGTACGACTTTTCTTGGGAGGGCAAGAAAGGCTCTGAAAATAAAAACGACAGACGGACAGACGGATTAAAAATACTCGTTTTGTTCACTTTATTAACTTTTAGCACTCGATTGTCTCTCTCGCACAGAAAAACTAAAGAAATGTAAAAGAACTGCTTGAGTGAGACAATTTTATGTTCTTCTCATGTCAGATCAATCTATGAAGATGTTTTACAAATTACACGTGATTAAAGAGTCGGCATCTTCACCAATTTACCCAAACTGTTAAGTCATGGTTCCCGCAGCACTCGAACGCACCGCGGCGAAACAAACTGCAGAGAGCAGCGAATGTTTTCCGATCAAGGTGCGGCGAAGAGTGAAGTCGTTGTATGATGACTGCATATCGTTTGATGAAGAGGAAACAATGAATTCATTGTTTCTTCAGCCGAGTGCTTCAAAGCTCTGAAGGGATTTACGTTTCAAAGCAGGCGGATAATACGCTAAATGTGTAATTACCATACTCACTCCTGCTCATGTCGGTGTGTTCTCCTGACGAGGGAAATGACTTTGAAGTACTTTTACTGTAGAAAACACACAATGTCCACACTGGAAGCTGCTCACACACCCACACACCAACACACACACACACACACACACACACACACTGCATTTGTTGTTGCTGTCGGCTGTGTTATGAGCCTGCTAATCTTATAATTATGTTCTTGTTTTACTTTTTCTTCATTGAAGCTGTTGCACTTCTTCTTGTTGTTCGGCGTTTCTTGTAGTCTGGCTGCCCTGTTGATGCTGGAGGAATATTAACTTACTTTGTCACTGTGCTCAGTCTGCACTAAATGCCCAAATGGGGAAATGCAAATGAGTGAATTAAACTGTACTGACATCTTCCCTGCACTTCATAATAAACAGAACTTCATAAAAGCTGCAGTCTTTGCTGCAAATATACACCTGAATTATACTGTTGATGGCGGATCATTTCCTTTGTTTAGTAGCCTTTGTCTTTGCGGTTTGAATGCATACACTTGAAATCTGTGAGTGTCTGTTGTTTGGAAAAATACAGAATCATCTAAGAATCTAATAACTGTTAGATCCTGGTCGATGCTGTTGCTGTGTTGGGAGATTTAAATAATTAATGTTAACGATGCCTTTGTCTTAATCCAGAGATTGTAGATGAAACATTAAAGTTCCTGCTGCTCATGAAGACGAACGCAGGTGTTTAATCAACTGAAAAGATGCAATTTCATTGTTGTTGGAAACTCAGTCGAATGAATATCGACGTTTCTGCAAAAACTGTGAGTCCCTGAATGACACTCAGTGATGTGTGAATGATATTCTGGGTGAGACTCAGTCATTAATGCGCCCATTACAGGCTCTGCTTTAATCACATTAAAATGTGTCTTTTGACGCACATATCAATCTTCATTAGATTAGAAAAAAAAAAAAAGTGTAACATCATACATACAGGATGTGGTGTTTTGGAGATGTGTGTGTGTGTGTGTGTGTGTGTGTGTGAGCCTCTTAAAAACAGAAGCCACAAAAACGTCCCCGTGTCTGTGATGAGAGGTGGTCTGAACAGGCGGAACGGCGATGCAGAAAATGTCCCGCGTGGCCTGAAGAAAACTGCAGAAGGACCGATGTGGTGCTGTCGCTTTTTCAAAATGTCAAGTTTGAACAAATTCAAACTAACAAGTTAGTTCGTTTGAATTCATTTGAACACAACCCAGATACTGTACTGACTGTCATAAGCATATATGACCAGCGATGACCGTTCAGTATAGTCTTTATGTTTTCCCTGTGTGGTGTCGTACAGCTGCACTATGTGTGTTGAGATCACACCGTGTCTGTCCAGGTTGTAGAGCTGCCTCACCTGTGTAGTAAACTAGCTGCTGAGTCCTCAGATTTGTCGTCGCAGCCAGATCTTTGTAGGCAATTTTATCATATACAAAGTAGAACCCAAAATACTTCCACGATTCTGTTGTATTGTGATTATCCGATCAGATTAGGTCAAGCTGATCTCTGTTTATAGACTATACAGCAATACAACATCCTCCGTCCATAGATCCTTGATTCAAATAAGCAAAAACTCCCTAAAAAACCTTTTTAACAGGGAGAAATGAGGAAGAACAACAGAGGAGGATCCCAGGACGGTCAGACATGCAGTAGATGTGTGTTCAGAATAGAACAAGAAAGACAAACTATAACATACAGAAATAATATGATCAGGAGGACGCTGAGCAGCTTCCAGCTGCAGGTCATTACAGTTCAAACATTACATTTTACCCCATGTTTCAACTGAAGTTCAAATTTCAAATAAAAAGTGTAAGAAGCCCTCGACTGTGTTTGTGCTACCAGGGCTGGGTATCAGTACTCGATACCTTTAAAGCAGTGGTCCCCAACCCCTGGGCCGCGGACCGGTACCGGTCCGTAGGTCATTTAGTACCGGGCCGCACAGAAACTTACGTTATTTCCGTTTATCTAAGTTTGAACGATATTTTATTTTGAAAAATTGCCGGCTTCTCCCCATTACATCTGTCTATGATTTACTCTTGATGCATGTCAAGACGCTTGTCTCGGTCACGTGATACGTTACCACTAAAAATTAAACCCCCAAGCTAGCAAAATGAGTAAAAAACAAACGTCTTTGGAAAGCTTCTTTGTGAAGGGGAAAAGGTCCAGTGAGGAGACAGAGGAAGAGCCTTCGACTTCCAAGAAAAGGAAAGCTGCATTTAACAGACAATACCAGGAGTCCTACTTAAAATATGGATTTATCGCGACAGGTGATTCCTACAAAATCACGGAGTAGACCGGACATAAGCAACACACTTCGGGTGTCATTGTCTCCCGTTACCACTAGATGGGACGTCTTGTTGCAGAGAAACAAGCTCAGGTCCGTGAAAATATTGTCTGACATTAAACCGGTCTGTGGCGCAAAAAAGGTTGGGTACCTCTGCTTTAAGGTATCAACTGAAATAACCCAGAACCAAGTAGTGTCCAAACCTCTCCAGTCAAACGACACCTGCATTCAGTCCTTTTTGTACCCTGATCTAGAAAAAAATGACTATTTGTGTGGTTTCGTTGATTCAATGCAACATGTGATTGGCTCACTGCTGCAGCAGTTACGACACATACAGTCTGTGGTTATAATACTTAATTGTACAGTTTTGTACAGTTATTTAAATAAATATTTCAATCATTTGAACACTTTCAAAATATATTTGTGTAAAAATCATTTGGATTGAGAGGAGTGGTGGCATTTTACGCAACTAAATGCTTCCATTCACATGTCGGGTATCAAATGAAGAACTCTATTGGTATCGGTATCACTTTAAGGGTACTGGTATTGGTACTGGTATTGTAAAATAGGGCATCAAGGCAATCATCCTGAACTCTTAAAGCCTGCTCACACTACAAAGTTGCACAGCAAAATGAATCTTTGCAAAATATTTGGTTTCAGAATCTTGGTGACGTAGTGACTTCTCCCAGGATTAGCTGGCGAGCTAACGGCTAACACGCTAGCCACCAGGGAACATTCGAGTACAAGTCAGTCACAATATCTGGGCCACTTACTCCCCCTGACATTTTGTTCACAGGACTGAACATTAATTAATTCAATAAAGAGTTCTCCAAGAATCTGTGCTCACTAACTGCTTGTTAGCTCTGTTGCTAACGGGACTATAAGTTCACACAGTTTATTTGAATCACTGACTCCTGTTTCAACTGAGTGTAAACCATGTTTCTGTTGAGGAACAGTTTATACTCCAACAGAGGACTTTAAAGTAGACGGGATGGTGACACACAATTAATAAGCTATATTAGCTTCCTCCATTTTTGCTCTCCATCACCTCAAAGGTCAGCATCGTCTGCTGTTGGTTAGTGGTGTAAATTCACAGGTTTGATTGTGACATTTCCTTTGGAATAAATGCTGCCTTTTCCCTGATGCCGTTACAATGTGCTATATGTAATCAACACATACCTGCCCACACGTATCTATATTTGAGCTCACCTGAACGGGTTGGCAGGCAGGCTGATGTTCTGGAAGGGATCATTAGTGAGGATGTTGAAGGAGAGGAAGGGCAGAGAGATGAAGCAGGCGACCAGCCACGTCAGCCCTACAGCCAGGTAGGAGTGTCCGGCGGCGGGGGACCAGCCGGTGGGATGGAGGATCAGCTGGTGACGCTCCAGAGCGATCAGCACCAGGGAGAAGATAGAGACTGTCACTGACATGCACTGAACAAATGGAGTCACCTGATAGAGACAGACACAAAAAACATAAACAAATCTCAGCCAGATTTAGACGTTTTAACACACTTTAAAAGACAAACTGAAAATAAAATTTGTTTTTTCTAAGAATTCAATATCAACTCATTGATTGTTTTGGCATGCGTACTTAATTGATAAAAACTGTAATTACTAAAGAGAAGAAACTTAATTCATCTTCACAGTTTGTCCTAGTTTGTTGAACTCGATTTTTGATTTGTTCAGAACTATAATTACAGCCTCAGGAGCAGCAGCTCCTTGTTCAACTGAAAAGCTGACACAATTATGACAAATAGTTTCAAACTGTGTCGATGAATCTTTCAACTTGATTGAAAAATTCATGAAAGAAACTGAAGTGAAATAACAGAGAAATGGAGTCTCTGCAGTGGCTGTTTGGGGCGAATAAACAAAAATGTTCAAGCGGTCAACTTTTCACTGTCTGTCTGAACACACATTAAAGAGGACACATATTCTGCACATTTCCAGCTCTATATTTATATTCTGGGGCTCTACTGGAATATCTTTGCATGATTTCCTGTTGAAAACTCCTTATTTATCTTCTACTGGTCCTTTATGCAGCCCCTCAGTTCAGCCTCTGTCTGAAACAGGCCGTTTTAGCTCCTGTCTCTTTAAGGCCCCGCCTCCTGATGAGCCCACTCTGTTCTGATTGGTCAGCTTCAGGAAGCTTCCTCTGGAGGCTATGTAAACAAACTATAGTAGCAGGATCTCACTTCTTTTGCTCCTTCGGCCTCGGACGGCCGTGTATGAGCATTCGTGATGAGCCGACGTCAGCTCGTCAGCAAGGTAGAACAAAACGTCACAAACGAAGCATTCAGCCCTGACTTTTGACTTGCAGGCAGCATTTCTACATACATTCACCTCAAGTTTTGGAACTTTGACCGTGTTTAATATCCAACATCATAACAGGATATAAATGACAGAAAATCACAAAAAGCAATAATAATAATAATAATAATAATAATAATAATAATAATAATAATAATAAAAACCGAACAGCACCATAGATCCTCCCATATGTTGAATATTGTAAAGGGACAGACGCTAATGTGCGACGCTATGTGGACTTTTTGAAAAAGTTGTTGTATCATTGTTCATAGGATACACATTGTGTCCAGTCAGTAGAGCACCACAGACAATACGTCTCCTAGCAACGTAAGCTCTCTGTTGTCAATCAACTGATACCATGGAAACGGATCCTGGCAACGCTCAGAATCTGTTTCCACAGTCCAGAACGTTTATCATCAGTTCAATAGCTGCATGATTGTAGTTTGCACAAAAAGTGAGGACAATTTAATTTTTAGTTCAACTTAAAGCATTAAATAAACATATTACTGTGTGTGTGTGTGTGTGTGTGTGTGTGTGTGTGTGTGTGGACCTACAGTAAATCTATTGACACAGTTACATTGTAGGGACTCGCCTCCCTTTTGGGGACAAGAAGCAAGTCCACATAATGTAAATCATTTAATTTTATGAAGACTTGGTTTAAAGTTAAAAATGCAGATTCATAATTTTTCAACCTGTTCATACTGGATATTAAAAGATCCTTCAAATGTGCTTTCAATGGAAGTGATGGAGGCCAAAATCCACAGTGTGTCCACACAGTCATTTAAAAGTCTCTGTGAAGCTTCTATTCAGCTTCAGCAGTCTGAGTTAGTCATATCAAGTGGATATCTGACACATTTACAGTCTTTTTAGCATCAAATTCCCTCTTTGTGTTTCCTCGGACAGTGTTTCCCTGTTGAGCTGCAGGTGGAAGTATAGTAACAAAAAGAGGGACTTTGGCACTAAAAAGACTGTAACGTTGAAAGATATCTACTTGATTTAACTCATTTGGACGCTGAAGCTTCATATTAGCTTCAGATAAACTTTTAAATACATTTTTGCACAGAAGGAGGACTGTGGATTTTGTCCTCATCACTTCCATTGTAAGTGCATTAGGAAGGGATCTTCTAATGGTCAGTATGAACAGGAGGAATGATTACAGCAAGAAAAACATGTTTCAATGTTCTTTCAGGCTCCCGACTGTTGTTTTAAGACACACTTGGAAAAAATGTGAGCCTGTGCTTTCAGGTAGGGACAGGGTCAGGGTAAGTCTCCAGAAAATGAATATAAGTCAATGTAATGTCCTCTGAAGTGATGTAAACGTGTGTGTGTGTGTGTGTGTGTGTGTGTGTGTGTGTGTGTGTGTGTGTTGTTTACAGACCTTACACAGGGCCTCTCCCAGCACCCAGCGGTCCATCAGCGTGTATATGACGGTGACGGGCAGACACACCACACACATGAGGATGTCAGAGCACGACAGGTTGGCGATCAGGATGTTGGTGACATTACGCAACTCCTGTTGCCGGGCGATGATGAACACCAGGCCTGCATTGCCTAGCAACCCGATGGCTATGACAGCACTGTAAGCCACAATCAAGAAAGTCGCCCCGCCAACCGAAGGCGGACACTGAGGGGTTTCTGCCCAATCGGAGGCCTCCCAGGCGCCGAGGAGGCTGCTGTCGTTGGACATGGCAGAGGGAGGAGAGGGGAGGGGTGATGTGAGGAGAGACTGTGTGTCACGGGTCAGGCTGAAGGGGGACCAAAGCCCGGAGGCTGCTGTTAAACTTCTCCCCCCGAAAAAACAAACGTGTACGACCGGATCAAAGTAGAGATGACAGGATGAGGAGAGGCAGGAAACAGTGATGGACTGCACAGTGAGTTGCAGGAGATGAGGGCGTGTGTCTGAGTGATTCAGATATAGATGCTGTTCTCTTTTTCATTCACTGCCGGCATCCCCCGGTGGATCAGCTCAGCATCGATGTTTCCCCCTGCGAAGGACAGAAAACAAAACAAAGCAGAGACAAAAAAAAATGAAAGACAGACAGGGAGGCGAAGGGCTCTCCACGGACGACGAGACGCAGTTAGAGGTGAAGATGAAAGAGAAAGTGAAGTGAGGCTGTGTAGAGGAGCAACTTTAAAAAGGGAATTCTGAATACAGAAGAAAAGAAAAAAGGAGTTTTAATGTCCCTTTCTTCTGTGTTTTCTGTCAGACTGTCTCCACAACACTCATTAACATACAGCGTCGCTGGTTTGATGGCACATTATACAGCTCAGTTCAGCGGGGTCAGACTCGTACCAACAGATTAGTTCTGAAGTGGCTCGTACAAGAGCTTCAATGGAATCTGTGACATTCATCATCATTTTTTTCACGTATTTCTTTTCAATAGAAAATCTAAAACGATCCCTCGGAGACCACCTACTTCAAAGCCACTGAGCGTTCACACCGTCTGGCAGACAGAAGAGCTGAAACCCTCAAAGTCCAACTGAAGATAAATTGCATTTTTCGTCTACTACAGTATACATGTGTTTTTATTTTTAGAGAAAAAAACAACCTGAAGGTGAGATTTACCTGGTGAATGTCTCCTTTAGCTCTGCTCTCTACTAGGGGTGTACCCGAATACAAATATATTACTCGGCAAAGCACAAATAGCGGGTTTTATACGAATATTTGTTTCATACAAATATTTTAAAAATTATTTGTTGGGGGTGTTCCCCAGAGATAAAGCTGAGCTAGTCCCAATGGACTCTCCATAACTTGTTGTTCCCCTTCTCCTTTCCACAAAGTTAGGTTGTAAGGCAATAAATGAAAAGTACAAAGCAAGAATCACCTCTGAAGTTTTTCTACATGTTACACGCTGTGCTGTCTCTGTGTTATGGGTGTATAAATAGGTAGAGGTCTGTCTGCAATGAGGCGATGAGTAAAGTTTTAGCTCAGTAATCAGCGCAGTCGTCTATGATCTGGGAGACTCCAGTTTAAGACCCGATGTGTTGACCTCCTTCATAAGGTAGTTTATTCATGTAACACTTATTGTAACACTTTTTCTAAAATTAAAAGTGTCATAAAAACAAAAACAGGATTTTTAAGCCTCTTTCCACTTTTATTCAAATACAAATACAAATACTGGGATCTCTGCACATCTCTGCTCTCTACCAACTCCTGAGGGAAATATCTGTCTCTTTAGCTCCTAAATGCTCCACTATGTTCACCAGCTAGTCTACAGCTTCAGATCAACTTTTAAAATACATTTTTTTGCATTTACATTTATGAAAAGATCTTCTAATGATCGGTATGAAGAGGAGGAATGACTACAGCAAGAAAAAAAACAGGTTTCAATGTTCATTCATGCTCACACATTTGAAAAACTGTGAACTCGTCCTTTAACGGCAGGAACAGACAATATGTACATAATAATATTATGATGATTAAATTCCCAGATGACTGAATTCTCATTTCAATAATATTACCAAACTCTAATTACTTTTATGAACATAATGAACCTTGCACATATAAAACCACACACAAATATACATGAGCATGTAAACAGACAAAATGTCACGTTTCTCATAAACAATTAAATGCTAATAAATAAAAACACATATACACACACACATATGCAGTATTATGTTTCCTCTCCAGCACTTAGCTGCAACATGCTTTCTCTCCCTGAGGCAAAGTGACTTTCTGCTCTGAGTGAACTGTTTAATTAAGATACAGCTCATTAACAGCCTCAGCCTCCTCCTGTACATCACATCATCTTATCCTGCTGGCACAATAATGCACATCCACTGATTACAGCATTCATCAAACCCTCACTCACATTAGCATATACCATACCAAGCAAATTGAAACAATCAGCTGACAGCCGCCCATTCACTCTGCCAGCCCTCTCTCTCTCTCACTCTCCGGAGAGCTCCGTCTGTCTCTCCCACTCTGAATTTCTTTTCTCCTCTGACAGCCTTTATGGGCCCCCGAGGGACGGCGCTGCCAAAGAATGAGACGCATTCACAGGTGTTACAGCGAATCCAGGCTGACTCACTCGCAGCCATCCACCCGGCTTGTGATAACACCCGTCAAAAAAAAAAAAAGCTCGCTATCTCCTGCAAACGCACACAAACACGCCTCTTTTATAAAAAAAAACGTCTCACAGGTGTGACAAAAAATAACCCCACCCTGACAACAAAGAGGTGATATTTGTAACCGCGTTTCTCCATCTCTTGCTTTTGACAACAGTGAAGGCATCACATATTTATTGCTAAATCTCCCGGAAGAGAGTTATTTCTGTGCAAACGAACAGACAAGAATCTATTCCATCTTTTTTTTTTTTTTTTTTTTTTAAATCCAGTCACCTCCAGAGTAAAGCATTAGCTTCAGCTGTGGGTGCAGATTTGGCATACTTTGGGGGATATTACTGGGGAAAAGGTCATCATGGAAACCTGCTTTGCTGCCTTCATCATAAACTGCTTATTTCTGCCAAAATTTGAGAGAAGGACGGTAGAACAATGTCTGAAACTGGCTCCTCCATGGCTGGATTAAAGAGGACATATTCTGCATGTTTTCCAAGTCTATATTTATATTCTGGAGCTCTAATGGAACTGCTAGAAATATTATGATGTGTTCTGTTTGAACTGGGAAGTAGGAATTTTCAGGTTCCAAGTCGGAAGTTTTGACCCTTGAAGTCGGAAAAACCTCATCAACCCCGACCTCAACATCCAAGATGGCGGCTCCGCATATCAGCAGTGTGAAAGCGGTAATAATATACTGTTTATTAGCACATGTAATATAACCTGGACACAACATGGAGGCTACGACTGAGTCTGTAAAGCTCATTGCAGAAAAAAATAAATTGTTAGATAACAGTTTACTTTATACTAGGGAAATATTGTACTTTCTACTCCACTACATTTATTTGACAGCTTTAGTTACTTTTCAGATGAAGATTTGACACAATGGATAATATAACAAGCTTTTAAAATACAACACATTGTTAAAGATGAAACCAGTGGTTTCCAACCTTTTTGGCTTTTGACGTCTTACAAAAAGCAGTGTGTAGTCGGGGTCACATTTCACATGTCTATGAGTTGTTAACAGCTCCACCAAATAGTGATTTTTCCCTCTAAACTTCTCACATGCTTTCATTTCAATAAATGTTCAAATGATCCAATATTTCAGCAAAAATCAAAGATTAGAGAAAAAGTCCAAAAACTGAAAACAGATTTGTGTATCAGAACTTTGTTTTTTCTTCTTTCCTCTCCCATTAATCATCTCACCACCCCTCAGATTTATCTGCTGACCCTTTGGAGGGGCCCGACCCCTAGGTTGGGAACCACTGGACTAAACTAGCTAACTGTATATAAAGTAGTGTAAACTAGCTCCACCTCCAGCAGCTACAACAGTAACATGCTGCTCTAACACTGATGCTTCACTATTAATAATCTAATGATGTCATATATAATAATATATCAGTCAGAGGGACCAAACCACTACTTTTACTGCAATACTTTAACTACATCAAGCTCATAATACTTATGTACTTTTACTGCAATACTTTAACTACATCAAGCTCATAATACTTATGTACTTTAACTGCAATACTTTAACTACATCATACTTCCATCACTGCTAATTATTGTGCTGTCTGAATAAAACAGAATTTAAAAAAGCAGAAAAAAATTGCAAATGCTTTGCTGCCAACAGAAATTGTTCAGTTCATGTGCTCCTACACTTGAATAAGTCTTCAAAGATATATTATATTCACTATACTGATAGATATACTGAATAGGATAATATAGTGAATAATTTCAGTTAAGCTAGTTAGCGTATTAACAGTTGATGAATAGAACCAAACACAAAGTAAAGTTACACGTCTGTAGGATTCATCGTCTGCACATCATCAATGTCTGTTCAAAATGTCACGGGAACTCATCCAATAGTTGTCGAGATATTACAGTCTGGTATGAAGTGGTGGAGGTTTCCATCCCCGGAGTCACGCTGCTGGAATGGGTAAAAATAAGTAATCAATGAAAAATATAAACAAAGCAGGTCTTGCCGTAGAGAATCGATTCATGGCAGTGGAGATGTTTATCAGATATTTATCAAAGGTGTCTGTTTATGTGTCCATGTAAACATGGTCTGAGTGGATGATAATGAAACGATGATGCAGTTAATCTCACTGAAGCTGCAGACAGACACATCGATCCAACATACTAATTAAAATCGGACTCAAGGTCATTCAAGCACATATTGTTATGTTACAAAGCCAGAAAGTATTAATAGTATTAATGTAGGATTGTTTTCCTGCACGGGCTCAAGCAAAACTCTACATTTTAAGTGAAGTTATTAGAGTTATATCATCCATGACATTAATTTTTATGGATGTGGAGGAGCCCAGCGGGTGAGAGCTTTGCCACTTTACCCCTTGATGACGACGATGCCCTTTTCTATTTAATATATTTATTTATTTGACAACACAGCCTCACTTTACTTCACCTCACCTGACAAAGCTGTGATGCTGAGTTTAGTTTGGACTCTTCATAACTCTGAACAATATAACATTTAGATGATATTGTAGGATTATGTCCATCCACTAAAATACTTACTGGGCACCTACAAGAGACAAGAAGTAATAATGGGGAATCAATTTTGTGTTTAAGAGAATTTAACTGTAAGTTTTCTTTAAATTACAGAGTACTGATTTAATAAATATGGGGGTTGTTATTATTGTTACTGGGTAAAAAGACCATTTTCTCCATTTTAGTTTAGTGTGTTAGCATGCTAACACTTGCTAATTAGCACTAACACAAAGTACAGCTGAGGCTGATGGGAATGCCATCGGTTTTACAGATATTTTCTCATAAACCAAAGTATTGGACACATTAAAGTTTTAACCAGATAATGGTGCTAAATGGAAAATCATAACGATTACATTTCATCCTCTGGGGAAAATGAATGTGTGAACCAAATGTCATGACAATCCATCCAGTAGTTGCTGAGATATTTAAAAAATTGCTTATGCTGTGATATATCTCAACATCTACTCGATGGATCGGCACAAACGTTGGTTCGGACATTCATGTTCCTCAGATGATGAACTATAACAACTTTGGTGATCCTCTGACTTTTCCTCTTGCGCCACCATGAGCTTCACTTTATAGTTCCTTAATGAAATATCTTATCAACTATTGAAAGGATTGCCAAAAATTTGGTGTTCACATATTCATGTTCCCTGATGATGAATTATAATAACTTCAGGGATCACTTGTCTTTTCACTTGGTGCCATCATCTGGTCAAAATTTTATTTAGTCCAGTACTTTGGTTTGTGACCAAATACCTGCAAAACTGATGACATCACCATCAGCCTCAGCTGTACTTGTGTCTAGTGCTAATTAGCAAACGTTAGCATGCACACGTTAAACAAGCACTGTGAGCATGGTTAACATTATATGCTGGCGTTATGCTCACATCGACACCCAAGCTATAATTATTGAGTGAAACTAGGAACAAATGAGAAAGCATCATGTTAGTTTGTCGTTCAGCGTAATTAAACCCAAATTTAATGGATATAATACAATTTAACAGAATTTTACCACCAGCTCACTTCACACTTGTCAATCCTTAACATGGGAATCCGACATAGCGTGAATGGTCCATTATCTCTACCTCAAAATATTTAATAGGTATCAGGTAATTTAAAAAGTTCTTACAGTGTAATTTATTTCTCAGTTCCTCTGAAATGCAGATTTGCTACATGTACTCCAGTGTTTCCTGTACTTCTACCATTATCCTCCACTGGGCACCCAGTATTTCACTGATACCCTGTATATGTACAAAATATTTACACTGTAATTTGCAGACTGTAATCTACACTATTATGCTGAAAATTGTGCAGCAACTTGTGTCTAAAAGTGGTCCTGTTTGTGCAGATAAAGCCACTATGTACTATTCTATTGTTATATGCATATACTGTACACATTAATTTCTGTAAATGTCATAAAACAAACATGACAAAACAAACATAGAAATACTAGCAAATGAACATAAAACACGGAAAATAAAAGAATCCTCTACAAGTCAATTATCTCCAGGCCATTGAACATGCATTGTTAATACTGCATAAAGAATTAAATAATGTTTTCATAAAGCTTCACCCAAGGCTCATGAAGAGGATCATCGAAAAAATCTTCACTACAAACACTGAAGAAACAAAAAGAAAAGATATCTGTGCTGCCTCAGTAGCAACTCACATCAATGAATCTCGGTCAAACTGTTCAAGCTCAATGCTTATTTATTTAATTTTTAATGAGATATTGTGCACCAGACATTACGGTTGAGCTGAATACTTGGATGAAAGAAGTATCTGGTAAAGATATTGTACTTTTTACAGTGTCATCCGAGTAATATGTGTCAATATCTGTACTCGTCATGAAGGAAAACCCTCATTGGATAGCTGTTTCTACATCGTTCTGTGATAGGCCAGCCACACACAAAGCCTATACAAAGCAACATCCCCAACTTCCGGTTAGGCAGCAACCACATCCGGTTTAATTTAGTTGGTTGAAGAGACACAGATCACGGTGCACTCGCTCACCCCTACCAATCATGCAGTTCAAAGAAAACTTTTGATAAATCAGAGCTGTCCTGGTGATCTGACAATAGAGACTGCTCCACTTTGAATATTACTGCGCCTCCCACGGTGAAATCAAACAGTTATTGAGCTGCACTGGTGCCTCACAGCGGGAGAGTCCTGATTGTGAACCTGACCGGCTGCAGCCTTTCTGTATGTCTGCATGGGTTCCTTCCATGCCGATCGAACACACGGCGGTCAGGTGAATCGGAAACTTGCTGGTAGGAGTGAAAGGAAAGTGTGATTGTGTCATATGTGTGAGATACTGGTTGGTGCGTATTGTGGGTGGATGGGTGATGATATTTTTACATTAAGTCGTGCAGACACTGTTTGGATTCAGCTTGATTTTCACCTCGAATGTCTGTCAGTTGTGGATTGACGTGCAGTTTGAGGTCATGACGTCTGATTAATCACCTGATTGATCGGTTGGGTTTCTGGCAGGTCAGAAACCTGCAGTTTGAGCAGCTCTGAGATCAGATTCCCCAACATGGCTGCTGTCAAAAGATGTGTTATAAACTGTGGTGAGCTGGTTTTAATGTTATAGGAGTATACAGACGGGTGACAAATTAAAGGAAAAACCAGTACAGGTCTGAATGTTGGACCCCTACAGTGAGGGGGTCTGGGGGCTCTGTTATGCTGTGGGGGGCATTTTGCTGGAATGGTTTGGGTCCACTTGTCCTCTTAGAGGGAAGGGTCACTGCTGAATGATAAAACATTTCTATCCTGATGGGAGTGGTCTCTCTTCCAGGATGATGATGCCCCAATTCACAGGACACATAACAGAGCCGCCGGATCCCCTAACTGTAGGGGTCAACATTCAGGCCTGTACCAGTTTTTCCTTTAATTTGTCACCCGTCTGTATGTGACATATTGTGGTTAAACGCTGTGATAGAAAACTGACCTTCACATCAGATTGTCTGCATCTTCCAGACATCTGCAGCTCCATGTTTTTCTTTTATTTTGTAGCAGAATTGCATAAAGCAACGCTGCCTTTCTCTGTTTTTGTGAACATCGTTGAGGACACGGTCGTCTAGTTTGAATCAACTTTATTCAAATTTTAGTCAGGTTGGGTTTTTTCCCCACTATGATGGTGGTGCGCTGCAGCTTTGTGTCTCCTGACACAGTGCTTTGTTCTTGTAGGGCCCTATTTTTGTGCACCCATGGTGCACTTAGGTACATGGCGGGATCAGAGAGAATACATTACCATACATTATAGGAGGGCATGTTATAGGCTGTGGCATTCATGGCCAATCATATCCGCTACTTTTATCCCCTTTAAACACAGGACTTTCCCTATCGTGACACACTGACAGTTTGGGAATCCTGCATAGAGAAACTGTACAGAATAATTAATCATCACTGATAAGTTTAATCAGCACAGCAAGCTGAGGTTTCTGTGGTTATTTTGCAGCAGTCTGGTGCCGGTTGCACAAAATTAAACCAGCAGATCTGGTGTGTGTAATTGCGCCCTGGCAGCACAAAACATCATTCCAATTAGAGACTGCAGAATGAAGAGATACCTGACATGTTCAAACAGCTGTAAAGAGAGTAAACAGGTGGAAGAAGAAGAGGAGGCTGTCAGTATGGGATGCTGGCTGTTGTGGATGACAGATGCTGGTAAGAATCCCTCATTATTCTTTAGTCTCACAGGTATTTAAGCCATTACCAGAAAAACAAAAACTGTCTGGGAAGCTGTAAAGATGAGCAAAACACATTATATAGATGTGGTTTCACAAAATAAAGTGACAAGATAATACTGAACATTAGTGTGATGAGCTGTTGACCTGCTCTGAGCAAAATGCACCTATTCTTGGCACCAGGATTGCGTCAACACACCCTCAACCGCACCTCTCCTCCCACTGTGGTGCATGACGAGTCACCAAGATACCAAACCTGCACAGCCAAGGATGTAACCTCAGTGCACTGCAGGGAAATACCAGAATACAATAGGTCCTTTAGTGGTACTATTGTTTTTCATTTAGTGTTATGGTGTTATATTGTGTTTCCTTCTTTTGTTATTGCATGTTTATATTGTGTTGTGTTCAATTGCATGTATATTTGCTCTTTATCTCTTTTATCTGCCTTTAGGAGCCACAAGACACTTTTCGCTGTACATGTTCTCTGCACTGTATAATATCTTTATATATCTCCTCACATATCCTCAGAGTTTTTGGTGTAGTGTTTCCAAGTGTTGGAGAGTACTACTGTATATGTAAAAAAAAGTAGTATAAAGCCTTTTGTGTGTCCAGAGGGGGCTGCTGTGTGAAATCTGATAAATTGCCTCAAGTGACATCACTTCATCAGTTAGGGCTGATGTTTGAGAACGACAAAAATCTGGAGGTGTGGAGTTAGAGAGAAGTGAGGTTAGCAGAGGCTAGCAGCTCCAGGCTACATTAGCCGCTACTAGCATAACACACACTAATCTCTGATTGAACTGTCAGCGGTGGAATTGCATTGTGGGTAATTTAGACACCAGGTTTTGACAAAGAAGAACAGAATAAAAAAACAAAACAATATCTTTGGTTCTGCCATCATGAATCTGACTCTTCATGTATTAGACGTTTTACCTCGAGGAATTTGTGTTGAGACCATTTAATGTGTGTTTAAATGTTGTCATCGCCTGGTACGTTTACCGGTAATGAACAGAGACAAGGTCCCTGTAATAATGTTTTCTGGTGAGTGTGAGTGTTCTCGCTGCAGAGATATAAATAACTTTGGTGTTTTGTGAGTGTGGAACTGGGACAGTCAGATAGTAAAGCTATTTAATCCCTTTGGATTAAACTACATCATGGTTTACTTTATGTTAAAAAAGAGAAGAAGAAGAAGGAGCGCCTCGTCATTGAGGCATCTCTGAGGTTATGTTGTGACGTTCTGAATGACGCTTTGATATT
Organism: Thunnus thynnus; assembly: GCF_963924715.1. NCBI lineage: Eukaryota > Metazoa > Chordata > Actinopteri > Scombriformes > Scombridae > Thunnus > Thunnus thynnus. Next base: position 3,053,463 of record NC_089535.1, read on the forward strand.
AATTAGATGTGTCAGAAAACAAATGATTTACTCCTTTAGTGTTATTACTGTTTGGTCATCTGCATGTTTAGTTGTGACTTTGTGTCTTTGAGTTTCGCACACATTCAGACAACACAGCCTGTGGACCCGTGGAGCTGCAGTATGCCATCTTCAATCTTTGCCACGCAGGGCCAAAGATGGTTGAAATGACTGGTCGGTCAGTGTGGGTGAAATGATCCTTCAGGTTTAATGTCTGTTAGGATTTAAAGTGTCTTCCCAGCTCGAGGGAGAATAACTTCACACAATGAACACGGAGCCGGGAGGGGCGAGAGAGAGAGAGAGAGAGAGAGAGAGAGAGAGAGCGAGATAGAGATAGAGAGAGAGAGAGAGAGAGAGAGAGCGGCTACGGCAAAAAATAGAAGGAGAGGACGAATTCAAGGACGAAACCGCACAAAGAGCAGGAAAATCTCTGCTTGTGTGCTTGTCACATTGATGCAGATGGCGTATTCTCACTTCTCCCCTTGATTGAATTTGACTGTCACTTTCCGTCACACTGAACAGACTGTTATGTTCCTGAAACGCAGATGGGAATAACAGAGCTGCTGCACCTTTTCATGAATTATTGAACCAGATTTGATATGAACTCTAAAAATTGTCTTATTAAATGAAAATTTCAGCTGCGGATGAGAGGTTCAAGTACATGTTGTTGTTTTTTTTACACGTGCAGGAGTGGGAATCTGTTAAGGTTGAAAGCACCAATTTCACCCTCGTTTAACATCTCCATCAGTCAGTAGTGACAGCAATGAGGACGCGATGCAAAAAAAAACAAAACGTGGGAGTATACACAACCTAATTTCCTCAACGCTGATATTACTCACACACACACACACACACACACACACATTATCCCTTTCTCCTTTTCTTCTATCTTACGCAATCCCACACAGCAGAATACAGGCTGCTGGAGATCAAACGAGATACTCGTCAACAACCTCATCCTCTCTAGTTACAACAATCCCCACCTCCTCTGATGCTACTTCAAAGTTTCCCCGAGTCACAGTCTTATCTAAAATAAGATCTGCTGGCAGCCTGATCTGGTTTTAAAATGAGCCTGTGATGTTAATCCCTCGAAAAAGAGGCGTTTTTTTTTTAATTTATTTATTTTTTTATCAAGTTGAACTCGATTTCACAACTGATAAATTTCCTCTTCTACAGTAGTCTGAGAGCTGTGTTGGAAGATTTGTGTTCCAGTGACAAAATAATTAGATACTGAAGCCTCTCAATCCAATTGCTATGATGCTTTCATTATGAAACCGTTTAGTCCGATAAGAAATTAAGCAGAGAAATAATACTGTTTTAATACGCATTCATTGTAATTATTGTTGTTGTTTTGGGTGAAAGAGGATTGTAGGGATGCTTGTTACGTCGCTAAAGGCAGACGCAAGGTGCTAATCTGTGCTCAATTCTACCAACAGCTGAGAGATAAACATAATTAGCATGCAAATAGATCTGGAAGTCTCTCTCTCTTTCTGTTCTCCCTCTGAGAACACACTTTTCATGTTGGAACTCGTGTTCACGTCCCAAGTGGCTGGAAAAGTTTTTGTAAATCAGATGAGACAAGTTTCTAGTGTTTATCTCGCGGCTCATCCTGTGTTTGTTGCCATGACGGCGTTATAAAGAGGAGCCCATGTCCTCCTGGTTACGCAGGGAGGGGGGGCGGTATGATTAATGATGTTTCCATTAAATGCGGCGCCATGTTCCACCAACTCATATCATGTTATCAGCTCACAAACAGAGAGCTCATTGTGAGGTAATAGCCTTGATCTTCACTTCAGTTTTTGTCCTTAAGGCATAAGCCCTAAGAAATCTTAGAGAGATCTTTCAAAGCCTGACAAGGGGGGTTTGTTAATGCCAGCAGGGCTCAGACAAGCGATTCATCCAGCAGATGGCAGGTCGGTCTAAAGCCAGGCTGCCTCTGGCTGGCTCTGCCACGGGGGCCCCTTATGGGCCCTTAGCTCTCTTTTTATAATCCTTTCCTAATATTAAAAGATGGCTTCACAATATCTCAAGTGTGTCTTAATACAGCAGTCAGGTGTCAGTATGAGCAGTGAAAGAGGTTTTTCCTCGCTGTTCATTCTGGCTATTAAAAGATCTCCTTCAAATGTACTTTCACTGTAATTGACTTGCGGTGTCTTTCATGGGGAAAGACACTTGGCTGGAAGCAGGAGATGAACAGTGGTCTCCTGCAGTAAAGGCCACTTTCTGCCTTTTTGCCATTTTGCTAATTATCTAAGGAAGTCACCTGAGCTGCGTCACTTCCCCGGGTCATAAACATAACCATAAAAGTAACCATAAGTCGTTTTTGCCGGCTTAAATTTTAGACCTATACTGTTTCACGTCAACCTCCAAGTTATCATTGCAATTTAATTGTAGTTAAACCCAAATATAATGTAATTTAGACGACCCACTCTGTGTTTTTACAAGCTTCCTGAGTTGTCAGACGACGTGGACATGGACTGAATCTGTCTGATTTTTCCCGCAATCTGACGTAACATAAACAGCATTATCATCGTGAGCATGCTCCGTCCACTATCAATACCAAACTGCAAATGCAAATTTGTTGCCCCCTTGTTCTCGGTACTTCTGATAACCTGCATGTTCAAACTATTTATAATTTAAATGTACAATAGTTACACTGCAACATGTGCAGCAGTAACTTATGACCAAAAATGGTTATGCTTGTGCAGATAAAGCCGGTGTGTACTATTCTGTTGTTATATGCATATACAATAAAAATAAATATATATGTGCTATGATCATGTGACCTCTGTAATTAAACCTGCAGTGTGGAATTTTTACATGTAAATGAACATCTGCTATTTTCAAGCCAAATGAGTTCACACAATGCTGATTAAACCACCAGATAAATCTCTGTATTTCACAGTATAAATATTAATCTGGTGTTGGGTTTGACATTCCCACGTTGACCGGATGAATGCATGAATGTAGCCGGCTAACTTCCAGTTAGCTCTCTGCTAACCTGAAGGGGGATAAAATAATTTAATCGTGCAGCTCTTCTAGACTTTCCAAATGTTTTCAGACCGAAGGGATCAAATTCTGATAGTGAAACAGTTCATTTCATGGGGGTTTCTGTGACGCTCAAAACAATTTATCCACCATTTTACAGCTGCAACAGTAGTGATGCAGTAGGCTACGGCTGCAGCTACGACGTTAGCATGTGTCGAAAGTGTTTTTGTAATTACAAAAGTCCCGCACTGCAGCTTTAATTGATTTCTGTAAATGTCATAAAGCTGATAAATTGCATCACAATTTCCACAAATGTCTTTAAAAAAAAAAAAAACACAGACAGCAAATACAAAACAGATTTAATTAATTATGATTAATTACATCATCAACATGTAAAGGAAGACAGATGCATGGTGTTAGAGAGAGAGAGAGGAGAGATAAAGGAGGAGGAAAACATAATCCTCTTTAAGACTTTGATATTGTCTCTGCAGTTCATTTACACAGTCATAGCTGCAGGTAAACAGGAAAGTGTTTGAATATATGTGAGGGAGAGGCAAAGAGGTAAACATGAAGATATATTCACACACACACACAGCTCTGATATAGCTGTAGTTGTTCCATATTCATAACTCAAATGTTTATTGATGAGCTATCGTCCTAATAGGCCCAGAAGGCCAGAGAGAGAGAGAGAAAGAGAGGAAGTGAAAAAGGACGGGAGAGAATATTTATACTCTATTGTTCGGACACAGTCTGATGCCTGTCCTTGGCATTTTTTGGCTCTAGCATTCACTCTTGCAACCATCCTTCTCTGCCTTTTTATAAATAAAGAGGAAATGAGCGGATGAACAATCCTCCCACGCGCTGATTATTAAAAAGAAGCGTGACGTGCCTTTCACAAACGCTCGTGACGGCTATCTTTAAGTCAGCGATCAATCTGCTGAATGAAGATATGCTTCAAGGACTGAGTCACTTCTTTTATTTCATGTGCGACTGCAGGACGCAGCTTGATCACTTTGACTTTAGCCTTCTTCATCCCAGTAAACTGAGGATTTACCACCATTCAATCCAGCGCTGAAACTATAAACATGGGTCATTTAAAAACAGCATTAATTATTGATTGAACGTCAGAAACATGTTTGACATATTATGGTCTTATAGAGAGTCAAAGTCTGCTTTTCTTCTTCTACACATGTTAAACACAGAAGATGGAACATGTTGTTTAAAGAGTAACTACATAATCAACTTCTGCTTGCTCCCTCCATCCATTTTTAATATTTTTTATCAATTTATATTGTTGTATTATGCATCTTTCTGCTCTCTCTATACACAGCACTTTATAAAGCCTTTTATCTTTACTATTACTACTATTATTATTATTATTATTGTTATTATCATAATCAAAGTGTTTCTAAATGTATGCCATATCTAATAGGCACATTTTTAGATGAACAAAAAACCCAAGTACCACCCCCATAGCTGCAACTTTCTAATTAATGGACCAAATATGGAGTCACCCATGTCCCTTCTTGGACAACGATTGGCCTGAAGCCACATGACCATATATCCAACCCATCTTTGTAGATGCCCCATTGGCTGATATGTGTCTGGATGTATATGATTGGTTGTCTTTGGTTAAACGGTTGTCTTTTTCATACCCACCTCCCAACGACCCTGATGAAGGCCACAAGCCGAAATGCGTCGGTCAACTAATAAAGTTGTTCTTCATACTACAAGTGTTGCTGGAGTTCTCATCTCTCTTCTTCGTGCACCTTGGAAGTAGGTGAAGTTGTGCCACCAGACCCTCACTCTGCATCTACAGCTCCCTCCATCCCAACATTTTAAAAAAAATGCAACAGAGTAGTGGAGGGAAACGACTGTGTGGAGCGTGGCCACGTCGAGTGAGATGCCACGGTCAGGGGTCACGACTGACCGCCGCTCAGTGTAGCATGAACAGCGATGTAAAGCTGGTAGTTGGAGCTAACCAGCCATGAACAGCTGCTGTCAGACTCTTGGTGTCTGTGCTGGAAACACAGAGAGAGTCTACTACTGCAGCTTTGACCGTCACTAGAAGCTCATTCGACTAAACCCGTGTTGTAGCTGAGCAGTGTGTGTCAGTACGTAGCCGTAGCCCTATTGTTCACCACATTATCGTTGACCACCGTCAGCCTTGAGTATCTTGTTAAGCTAAGAATATGCAGGAATGTAAATTACTACAACTTTTCCACATGAAATGTCCAAATCAACAGACGGCTTGTGATTCAGACCAACTGTTGCATTTGTTGTTGTCGTGGTAACTTACATCATCGGAGCACATTCAGCAAGGACTCAGGCGCATTCAGGTGGAAGATGGACAAATCTCACCTGTCAACAGAAATTATGCCACAGACCGAGTGAAACAATTCCCAAATGTTTTGCACGACAGCTTGTAACATTGTGGTCGACCACAAGAGGAAATCTTCATTGAACAGTCACTTCTCTACCAGGAAGCATAAGAAACCATAAGTAAATATTATTTTAACAGCATTATTGACTGAAGCTAAATAAATAAAGGCTGATAAATGGAACCCAAGTACAGTATTTTCTTTTTTATATAACTTAGAGCCGGTGGTTCTCATGTTCAGAAAATAAATTAAAACATACACATATGCGATTATGTGTACTGCATAAACAAAATGATTTAGTGCATAGTTACTAAGGGTGTGTCCGAATGCAAATACATTATTCAGCAAAGTACAAATAGTGGGGTTTTTTTAACGAAGATTTGTTTCATACAAATATTTTTAGAATTATTTGTTTTTGGGAAGAAAAATAAAACATGTCTGAGCAGGTCGGTTACATCACTATCTCAGTGTCTCTCCTCTGCTCCGCTGTGACGTCTATCAGCAGGTCTCAACGAGGGGAGTCACATCCACCTGCTACATGACGCATATTTCCTAATTTGGACATCAATTTAATTTTCATCTTTAATTTCTAAAATTATAAGTGTAATAAAAACAAAAACAGGATTTTTAAGCCTCTTTCCACTTTTATTTGCATACAAATACAAATAATTTTGCTGCCTCAACAAATACAGATACAAATACAAATACACACATCCCCAGTAGTTACCCTTTAAAGGAGCCTTTGATGGAGCTGACGACTGAGTAACAAGTAATGTAACTAATTACGTTTGCTGTTAAGTAATTAATAATGTGATTACTTTTTAAACGAGAAATATACTACGTGTAAATGAAACTTGCACTACATGTAGACGTTCGCTTCATTGTTCATATAAAATAATTGGAGCAGCTGTCAGTGTAGCCGGCAGCGTGCACTGGGGAGATAATGGAGGGAGGGAACCCTGAACGGAAGGTCAGTCAACTGCAGAGCTAAGACACAGAAAGACACATTAACATAAACCCACCGGGGAGTTTGGACTTTCCGATTCACCTGACCTGCATGTCTTTAGGAGTGTGGGAGGAATCCAGAGCAACTGGAGAGAAGCCACACATACAACAGAGAAAAAGGCCAGACGTGGCATCGACCACTGAGCGGGACTGAGTCACTTTAGCACCAAGCAGAGTGTAGTTTCTAACAGATTGCATGCTTGTTTTCTTCTGTATAATTTGACCAATGTATAATTACAATCAAGCAGACATTTAGAGACAAGCAGAGTCAGACCGAGCAGACCAGACTGGCTTTACCACCTCCTTTATTTGCAGGGAGCGTTCGCCAGCTCTCAAGGCTGGCATAAATCTTAGAAATTCATAGTGTATGCCTTAGTTTTTATCATTCTGACTATAACAGATGTTTCTTTATACCAGGACATGTAGATTTCTGCCTCGGGTCATAGTCACTTTGCTGATAAAGTTTTCACCACGTAATTCTCATTTTGCTCTTTCATGACTTTGCTTTTTAGAAAAGAGTCCAAATTATCATAAATGTTATTATTTTATCACAGAGAATTCAGACCTCTGATAGAAATATTGATGCCCCTCACATAAGCGCAGATTGTTTTGTCCTGTCCTTCCCTTTAGGCATGATTAAATGCATAACCTCCCACTTGTCAGTCTACATCAAAATGGTACAGCTTTGACACAAACTCAATGTGATGCTATTTTGGTTGTTGACCATCTCTGGAAAAATCTTTACATCTCCAAAAATATCTGATTTCTCTTTGACAGTACCAGAGATTAACATATCATACTACAATTATTTTCATTATCGAGTAATCTGCAGATAATGTTCTCGGTTAATCTTGTAATCTTGTTTTGTCTATAAAGGCCTTTTCACACCAGGATTTAAAAGCGGCACAATTTAGCTGAATTAATTTCAGTGTCATTTCATGTCAGAACATTGTGAAAAATGTCCATCAGATGTTTGCTTAAAGGATAATTCTGGCAATTTTCTATATTTTTCTTCTTAACTGATCTACTAACAAGTATTGTGTGTGTATCAAAGCCTGATATATCTTATTCCTCCGTTGTTGTTCAGAAACTATTAAAAACACGTCAGTGAGCGACACCGCTGCACTGAGTGACATGTTCCTTCACCATGAAGAGTTTGGTCACGTTAGTTCGTTTAGAAACGGCTCCAAAGACTAATAACAGCATCATGTTTTCAGTCTCCAGAGAGTAGTTCTGTGTAAGGCAGACGCTACTGAGCATGTTCTGTTAGCTTCACTAGCTTGTTGTGCTACATATCACGAATTCTGGACTTTATACTGAAGTTCTTACAGAAATATATAATGTAGTACAAAGTCAAATGGTTGTGATATGTAGCACGTAGCATGTAGAAGTGTTTATAATTCTGGACGACAACAGAGGAATAAGATATATCAGGCTTTGATACACACACAATACTTGTTAGTAGATCAGTTCATTGTTGGTTTGGATCCAAACATGAGATTTGTTGACAAGAAGAAAAATATAGAAAAACCAGCCAGACTTTTCTGGAAAAAACAAAAGATATACTGAAACAAAAAAATCAAGAAGTTGCTGATTGATTTTCATATAAATTAAATATAAAATGTGGTGCATATCTCAGAGAGAAATAAGGACAAATCAGGGTGAGTTGAACAGTATGAGAAGAGCACAGGGAACAATTCAAACAGCTTGACCGGAGTGCTGCTGAATAGCAGGGCTGAAAACTACTGAAATGTTGTCATTTTAAACTGACATGCTCCTTGCCATCATTGAGCGAAGCCCAGCAGGCGTATGAGTCATGCTGCCAGTTTCTTTCTCACAGAGAGCTGTTTGTGTCGGATGCCATGAAATAAAATCAAATCAGTGTCCAGCTCTGGTGGTTTTTATCCTCTTCCTTTTCAATTTTTAACAATCCCGTCACCTGTGGACTCTTAACCGCGGCTCATCTTATCACCATGTTTCACTCTGTGTGATGCTGATGGATATTTCTATGAAACTCAAACATGCAAATGTTTCCTGCATGGTGACATTTTGGATTTGAGTTTGCAACTTGACTGCAGATGACCTGCAAACACTTGTCAAGCAACAGTCCATATGAACAGTGAAAGAGGTTTGTGGATTTTGTCCTCCATCACTCACATTGTAAGTGCATTATGAAGGGATCTTCTAATGGTCAGTATGAACAGGAGGAATGATTACAGCAAGAAAAACAGGTTTCACTGTTCATTTGGGCTCCTGACTGTTGTTTTCAGACACACTTGAAATATTGTGAACCCTTGAGTAGACATATTTGTCATTGGATAGTAGACCTGGGACGACATGCTTACTGTATCTCCTGTGTGCCAAACCATTCACTGCTGTCCTCAGTCCACTGAAATACAACATGAAACATAACTGGCAGATAAGATAAATGGTCTGCAGCCTTTTTTTAATTTAAAAAGTTAGCTGTGTTAATTAATGAATCAATTAATTTGAAAAGCACCTTACAGCCTGCCTGTATGAGAATAACAAACTGAATGGGAGGAGACAGACTGCTCCGCTGTGTAGTTATTAACGTCATGTCTCCTGGAGTGGAGAGCAGCCTCTCTGCTGCACCGTAAGACATCGTTTTACAAGATGCTGAGCGACCACAAGGTGTCTGAGGTGAAACAGACTGAGCACAGAGTTACTTTCTTCGCCTCAGAGTTGGTTTAAGTTGTTTAAAGCTGCAGTGTTTGTTGGTCAGCTGGTGATGATGTAGAAAGTTCACGATATACTTCACGTTCATCTCACAAAGGTAATTATTTAATCATTAAATCAAAAAAACTTCTGCATCCGCTGCCTCTTTTGAAGATGAACTACAGGATAACTCTAGCGTGTGCGCAGCGTGTAGACTGTCCGGCTGCTACACCGCCCTCGTAGTTGAGTTCTGCCTTTTTTGTTCCATCAACATCACGTTATTTAACTAACATTTAGAAAATCTATTCTTGACATTTGTGAAATGATTCAGAATCGTAGGAATTGATTTTTGATTGATTGATGAATTGATTTTTTTCAGCCCACCCCTCGGAGGTAACAGAGAAAAGTGGCTTCTGGCTTACACAGAACTACTCTCTGGAGACTGAAATCATGATGCTGTTATCGGTCTCTAAACAAACTAACATGACCAAACTTTTCATGACAGAGCCAAACCACATACATTATAATCACAAGAACACAGAAACTAGACCTTCATGTTACATACAATTCAGTACAAATACTGCCAGTATTGCAGAAAACAGGTATAATTAATTAGAGGTAGAATGGAAAATACAGTTTTCCATTAAAGTCAAAGGGTTTAACTGTGTTGATACAGTGTAGATATTGTAGTTTGTGCTGTGGTTGTAATGCATTTCTAATATTATGAACTGAGCTGATAAAGATGTAATCTACTATAAATACTACATGCAGCTGATCTGTCTTTCAGGAAGGTAAACATCTAATTGCACCCGAGTGATTAATATTAACCTGTTCTGTCTTTTCCTACACACCTGACATCATGTTGGGATGTATAAACACTTTCTTGAGAATATTTTCTGTATCATAGCTGCACATCCAGACTATAATCTCCTCTGTGTTGGACATACCTTAATTAAAATGGAGTACAAACTTTCCCTGAGGAAGCTTTTATTGAATCCATGTTTCCTGTGTCTCTCTCATCCAAATTAAATGCTCTCTCATTATCTCAGTCAAGTAGAAACATTACTCCCTGACGACCTTATAGCTCCAGTTATAAAAACGCCATTGAGGACTCAGTTAGTGCCGTTCTCGTTGAAATCAAAGTGTATTACACCTATTCGCCACTCGGCAAGTAATAATTAGTTGGACTTTTATACATCCTCTTAGAAAAGTGAGAGGTACATCGAAGCGACGTCTGGGTCAAATTCTAATTAGATGTCCACTCTCTGTAGACCTGCATTCAATTAAATTATGTGCTTCATGAAGATGAACAGGGATTTACAGACTTGAATTATAACAGACCTGGATCATATCTACACAGAGTGAAGCTGAAAGACCAGAGAAGGGAAGAACAGTTCAGTATTCTTATTTAAACCTTGCTGACTTTTTTTTTTTCTGTCAGGTTTGTTCGTACGACTTTTCCAGCAAACTCTCTTAAAATGTGTCTTGTTTCAACTGGATGAATGCTCACTATGATACACCTGTAATATACACACTACAATCTGTCAGTCAAAGAATTGTCAAGGGTCCAATTTATTAAGAATTTTTGCTAATTTACAACCACATAGTGTAACGTTAAAGGTCTTTGCACACCAAGTCCGTTTTTCTCGTATGCGTGTTTTTAATCCGTCATCCGACAGAAACCTTGCAAACTGAGTCCAATGCAATTTATTACTATATTCGCTGCGAAAACTCGCAATATGAGGCAAAATGGAGTCGTCAAGCAGTGAGGATGATTTTGTGGTCCTCTAAACTCTTGAAAGAAAAAAGAAAGAACCACCAATTGATCACAGGTGATCAGCCTTTCGACTGGATCAGCAGATATTCAGGGCACAGCCTCAAAACGCTGCAACATACAGACAAGATCCTGATCAATAGTCGTCCTGTGATCAGTCTGTGTGTAACTTCTCTGCTGGAGCTGATACTATCAGTGTTTCCAGGCTGTGTTGTTTGCGTGTACGGTGGCTCTGAGTGGTCAAACAACTCTGTAAAGGCTTTTGACCAAGCAGCAACATCCGGGGCTGTAAAATGAAGCCAAAAACTGCAGTTCCTTGAATGACCACTTGAGGCTCCAAAAGCGAGTCAATCCCCATCGACCTCCATGTTAAAATGTCCAACTTTACAGCAGAAATAAACATGTTTACAGCCTGGTACAAACAACGGTTTTGGTCTCTAAAGCTAATTTCCGCTTTCATGACAACTGTACGGGGGGTGAATTTTTTTATAACTCACCCGTTTAAATGTTATTAAGCCGTAAAGTTATGCATAATGAAGGACATGGCTGCTTTGAGTGACAGGCCCGCCTCTTTGCCCATTTTTGATTGGCTGGGAGTTAGGCAGCGTCACGCACTGCCAAGATGGCGACGGCCGGAGTGGCTCACTTTGAGCAAAACGGCTCTTCAGAAACCAACGAGTGACGTCACGGTAACTACGTCCATATTTTTATACAGTCTATGCTTTTGACTGATGCAAAAAAACGCAGAAAATTGAACCTGCTCTGAAAAGTTTAATGATGGACGAAACTTTCATGATTGACACAACGTGACGTTGTATTTATTTTTTAACGTGTGGCAATATCGGACGAAAAAAACAGACTTGATGTGCAAAGACCTTGACACTACAACAACGGCTCAACAAAGTTTTTTTTAACATGTTATTTTAAAAAAAAGCAAGAGTTGAGGAAGACAGACTCATCAGACCACAGCGAGGTCGGCCCGGCCGCTCGCTCTCTGGCAGTATATCGCTTTCTCTCGGCCAGCCTGATGAGAGTTCACCCGTCGGTTTATGAGCAATTTATGAACCACCTGCACAGCCAAATTTGTAGGTTTTTCCCTGCAAAATCAAGGTGCTTCTCATTACAGCAGTATAGATAATTTTCTTGGTTTGAATACAGTGTAAGGACGCCGTTTTCTGTAAAAATGTGCAGACTCGGTTATCCGTGAGCTGACCGGTACTGAAGTAACAAAGGCTGTAGGCTATAATGAATGGACCAGCGGGATTATGCTGTGTGTGCCATTTCTGTCTAAGTTTATACTTTCTCTGCTGCTGTCTGGGTTTATGTTTAGTTGCCACTTTGTGTAATAAAATAGTTAATTAACTGCCATGTGCTGTAGAGCCGATGAGCAGCTGGTGCAAATATACTGTATTTTAAAGCTGGACAAGCTGTTGTGCTGATGCTGTGTTGGTTGAGGATGTTGGATTCATGATGCAGAACGTTGCAAAGTAAACTGGTTGCTGGTTTTTCAGTTTGTCTGTGTTTGTTTGTTTTTCTTTCTTCTAACTTTTCATAAGTCAGTTTTTCTAAGAAAAGATGACTCACCCGCTTTTGTACTAGCCCACCCAAAATACAGTTTCTGCCTACACCAATGATATGAACCTAAATATAATGAGTGGGTACTTACCAACTAAACCAACTTCTTCCCAGCTTCTTCCCATAATTTGTACCAAATTGCACCACCCTTTCTGTAAGATGTCCTAAAAATTAACTATTAAATACCTGCAAATTACACAGTAGTATTAAATTAAAGGACCTGTGAAAGCCAATCAGAGGCAGAGTAGGGCAGGTCATGACCTCACCATCCTAGGGAAAAAAAAAATTGGCATACCCTACAGCCTGACAGAGCTGCTAGTACGGATGTGGACTGTTCCCATGTGAAAACTCCTTTATCTTATCGGCAGTTGTTGAGATTTTAATGACAAATAAAACACCCAGAGAGAACAAACTGAAGTCTGATTACAGGAGGTGAATAAAACTCTATGAAACCAGACGATGCTCGAAGTCTTTTACTGATGTAAGCAGCTGGTGGAAGTCATAATAACATAATAATGCTGGAAGGGTTCGCAGCCGGAAGCTGTTTTTAAATTAATTTATTTATTATGTGTGTAGCACTAAAGCCAAATCCAGTGAATACAAATATGACCAAATAGCAAATACACTGTAAGTTCCTTCATCGCCATGAACACACACACACACACACACACACACACACACACACACACACACACACTGTTGTTTATTTTGACTCAGTCACACACACACACACACTGTCCTGCTGCCAGAAATGTGGATTCATCCACTGCTGAAAATAGTCCACAACAAACGCACTATGTCCTCCTGTTTGTTTGTTAAAAACTACAGCGTCCAGCTCTTTAAGATCATTATTGAGCCTTTTTCAAACATGAAACTAAATATTTGTGAAGCAGTTTTTCAGTAAGGAACCAAACTGAGAGACACAGACAGTCATAAAGAGTCTTATACTTAGTTATCCTTTAAAGTTGTAGTTTTGGTCTTGTCTGCCAAAATAGCCATTGATTATTGTTGTGATACAACACAATGTAGAAATAATCACACTTGGGTTGAGTTTTAATATGATTTCTTTAGCTGTAGTCAAAGGTGCAGTGGAATTTAATAAATGTCTTTATCCTCGGTATTATGCATAATCCTCTACCGCATATACACCAGCCTAGTTACACAAGCACAACAGCTACACCTATGGTGTGTGTATAATCTCATAATCTCCATCTACAACAGATCCATCCAATAACCAGTTTCTGTAGAGGAAACACTTCAGAGAAGCTGAAAAGAGACTAAAGAGTAGATCCTTCAGAGAAGCAGACACGATAAACCAACCTGAGTGGAAACGCCAGAAATTCAGAAATATCTCATATTAATAATAAATCAGTCAGACGGATCAAACTACTACTTTTACTGCAACACTTTGACTACATTTTGCGGCTAATATTTACTTTTAATGAAGTATTTTTACATTGCTGTATTGGTACTTTTACATAAGTAAAGGATCTGAGTGCTTCTTCCATCGCAGCAGAACAGTTATCGCTTACAGATTTATAGAGACGTCAAACAGCCTCACTGCTTCCTCCCGTTTATTATCCTTCGCACTGACACGTGGCGAAGGAGCGGCTGGTGGCAAAGTTCAAACCAGTGAACCGTGAAATGGAAGCAGCGTTGTGTGTTTAACTCTTATCAAACAGCGTCTGCACTGATCTGCTTCAGTTGTAAAACTAAACCGCAAAAAGTACGGAAGCTCGTTTCTGCCAGGAAAATAAAAAAATGGCTGAAAAATAATGCATGATAAAAATAGAAAAAAATATGAAAATATAAGTCAGTATTTGTTGATTTATGTATTTTATGTAGCTTTTTACAATGACATCATAACTGGATTAGGAAAAGTTTGCACTTAGTTTTAATAAACTGAAATGACATTTAGTTATCAGTCATTGCATCTCAAGTTAATCTCACAACATGTGTGATGGATTCCCACATTAACGACTCTAATAATCAATAATCATCAATCATCAAGACGCACTTTTATTGACTCGCCTTCTCGCCTGACAGTTAGACTTATTTGTTTACATAATACAGCTCTGTTTATTTTACCTAATAGATGATTTTATCTCTAAATGTCTCCTGGAGCTGCAGCGATTAGTCAATTAATCGATTAGTTGTCAACTATTAAATGAATCGCCAACTGTTAAGATAATTGATTAATCATTTTTTAAGAAAAAAAAAGTCCAAATTCTCTGATTTCAGCTTTTTAAATGTGAATATTTTCTGGTTTCTTTAGACAGTAAACTGAATATTTTTGAGTTTTGGACAAAACAAGACATTTGAGGACGTTGTCTTGGGCTTCGGGAAACACTGATCAACATTTTTCACCATTTTCTGTCATTTTATGGACCGAATCAATTAATCAATAGGGATCAATCAAGAAAATAAACAGCCTTAATGTCTTCTATGTTGTTGTTCTTTTGTGTGTGATTGTATTTTTTGTTTTGTTTGTTGTTACATCTCAATGTGATTGTCTTTTATGCTGTCTCTCCCTGGAGAGCACTTTATGCTGGAAACTTGTCCTAAATAAAAAGTGCTATATAAATAAAGTAATAATGATAATTATTATTACTTACGTGTATTTTTGGTAGGAAAATGAAGCATAAACTGCTTTACTTCCACTCGATACTCACATATCCTGTTTCTGCACTGTTGTGGCCTTAAAGATGCACCAAATACTCTAAACACTTGAAAGGTTCATTATATTTAGATTCAAGTTCACTGAGACAGAACACTCAAACTTCTCGGCTGGAACGCAAACTTTACTAAACAGACTGAAAAAACGAGACCAAGTCTAAACATCAACAATTGCAGGATCACCGTGTTTTGTTTGGAAAAATGTTGATATCCACTTTTATAAAATGAACAAAGATCATTTCTGCAGAACTGATGCAGAAGCACGACGGGTGGTTTTGATAAAGAGCTGCTGTGTATTACATGTAAGATTAAGTTATTTTGCCGGGAAATATGTTGCACAACCTCTTTGCTCGGTCAGATATGAAAGGTATTGATAACACATGTTTGTTTCTCAGGCGAACGCACACACAGGTGCAAACACTCACACACTTCACATGGCTTTCTGTTAATGATCTGTTCGCACGACAAATATAGCGTAGCATTAATTATCAGAGCTCATTAAAACCAACACAGTAAAGTCACCTAAAGCTGTCAGCATGTATAGAGAGAAATTAGTGTCACAAGAGCCGAATAAAAACAAGATTTACAAATGTGCATGAGGAAAAACGTGCATATAAAAGTCAAAAAAATTACTTTTTAAAAACATTTTTGTTATTCTTTTATCGCTAAAACATTTAATCAATTAGGTTGATTCATCATTTTAGTAATTTTTTATGCAAAAATGTCCAACATTATCTAGTTCCAGCTTCTCAAATGTGAGAATTTGCTGCTTTTCTTTGTCATAAATGATGCTAAATTGCATTAACACTACATGAAGAGAAATTAGTGTCAAATGTGTCACATGATCCAAATAAAAATTTACAAATGTGTATTTAGATCTGTAGATGTATTACGGTGCTACTACTAACTTGAATAAACGTCCAATAATAATTTCTTTTCAAATGTTCTCTGTGTATTTAAATGTCTTAAATTATTTGTGAAATATTGTTGCCTTTATTAACAGATTGATGAATCTGTGTGCTTGGATCACCTGATACACGTTGATCAGGTTACATTTCTGAAATGATTCATCAATTAGTTGATTGACAGAAAATTAATTGATTTGATTTTTCATGCAAAAATGGCCGACTTTATCTAGTTCCAGCTTCTCAAATGTGAGAATTTGCTGCTTTCTTTGTCATAAATGATGATAAATTTAATATATTTGGATTTTGGGCTGATAAACAAGTAACTTGGAGACACTGACTCTAACGGGCATGTTTCATTATTTTTTTCATTTTATCGACAAAACAATTGATCGATTAATCAAGAAAATGAAATAGTTGTTAGTCTTTTCAACAGAATCACCCCTAAATTCCACCGGGCACGTGTGCGCCGCGTTCTGGCCCCGATGCGGCCGCCGGAGCTGATCGCGGCCACTCTAGTCAATGTATCCGATTCCACCGGGTGCCGTGGCGCGTTTCAGAAGCGTCCCAGAAGTGGCTCTCCGCTCCGCTGCACTAAAGATAGACGCCTCGTCTATTTTTTATGGAGGCCGCGTCAAGCAGCACGCGGCCTCCGTAAAGCTGGGCAGGAAGTCAGACACAGAAACAGCATTGAACATCCGGTCAATTTTCAAAATAAAAGACCCCATGCAGACTCCTGGTCGTATATCAACAATAAACACAATTAAAACAGACGAATAAAGAAACCATTTAACTGCGTAGCTACTTAACCATAGCAGAAGCACAAAAATCAAGGAAAATGACCAAATCAACGAAAGCTGAGCAAGTTAACACAATTGAGCGGTTTAGTTGCCCTGCTACTGCAGTAATTACGGTAGCCTCAAGGGACTTTATCAGCTTTGACTAGGCTGCTGTAATTACTGTAGTAGGAGTGCAGATGAGTTTAAACGGCGGAAGGCTTCCCCACAGTGAAGACGCTCCGCTTCTGACACGCTCCCGGTGGAATACGGCGCCGTGCAGAGGACGGAGCAAAACCGCGTTGGAGCCGCCTGGGGTCAGTCAGCAGGTCTCCCAGAACGACGCCTGCTTACATTGCAGTGACGATGCCCTCTAGTGGTTGTAGCAATTATGACATCACTTCCTGTTCCTAGCCACAAGTTGGGTTTTTTTTAAAACCATGATCCAACCTTGAAGGACCATACTGGTGGTTTTGTATGTTTAATCCAGATAACCGTCTGCTTCCACCTTCCTGTTAGTGCCAGTCATTTCTCAAAACCTGCTGACATATTTTAGCTTTTGTAATAATCAGCAGAATTCTGACACACGTCCACATCTCGAACTCATGATGTTGGTAAGTTGTTGTTTTACATTGATCAGTCTAGTTTCATCTGGCTTTGATTTTGGATAATTTAAAGATCCCCTCCAGATATGTTTTAAGATATGCGAAAAATAATCATCTTTGAATAATAACTTGTATCAAGAAAGTTCAGTTAATTAGTTAGAGTTTCTTAAAACGTCAATGTGAGTCTTTAAATATTGTTGATTTCTAAAGTTTTCCCGCTGGACACAAGATGTTGCTCCAAACTACATCACATGCATCATTCTGCACAGAGAAGAGAACAACATCCAGCTGAAGGAACAAGAAGGAAACACGTCTTTCAGCGGAGGAGGAGGACTTTAAATTCAGCACATTAATAAGCACCTGTACGTGTTTCCCGCACTTTAAAATCCCACATGAATGCGCTGAAAAGCTCGACGTCAGAGTTTCCCACTGGCACCTTAATGCAACACACATTTAACGATCTGAAGATGAGCGAAGAGTCTAAAAATTGTGACTCAGTTCATACATTAATGCAGATTCATATAATATTAATATAACCAGGAGTCATTTTAATAACAAATGCTATTGATTAATGAGCTTGAAGTTGGAAATATGCAGATTATTGATGTTTATTCAAGTTAGGTTGTATTTATTTGTAAGATTGTTTTGCATTTATTCAGGTTGGTTGGTGCAGATGTGTTTGTGGATCATTGACTATCAGGACTGCAGCTTCAGTTAATCTGTCGATCATTTTAACTTTTAATCGGCTAATCAATAAGCCTAAAAAATGTCTGAAAAATATGAAAAAAATGCAAATCACAGCTTCCCAGAGCCCAATATGTAACGTCTTGTTCTCCAAAGATATTCAGTTTAGAGCTGCAATGATCAGTTGAAAACTGTTCTGATAATAAAATAATCTTTTGTCTTTTTTTTTTTTAAAGCAAAAGAGCCAAACGTTTGCTGGTTTCAGCTTCTCAAAGGTGATGATTTACTGCTTTTCTTTGTCATACATGATAGTAAAGTGAATATCTTTGGGTTTGGGACTGTCGGCTGAACGACAACAACAACAAAAAAGTATAAATAGACATAAATGTCCCCTGTGACATTTTCTAGACATAACAATTAATCGATTCATTGAGAAAATGATATAAAACAGAGAAAAGAAGCAAATTTCAAAAGCTGAAACCAGAGAAAAATGTCTGCTTGAAGAATGACAAATGACAAATCAATTATCAAAATGGTTTCTATCAATCTGTGTAATTTATCATCAAAGTTCAGGAAAAATATGGTTTAATAGAGGAAATAAAAATCAAATATTTGTCCAAATTCTGTTTATTCGTGACCCTGAGTATCACTGACACATAAAATATAAATCTAAATAAAATTCTGTTCAGAAGGTTAAACTGATAAACATCATGTCACCATATCAGAGGAATATCTGCACCTTCACCACCTAATAATCCATCAATTAAACGACAATTAACCCATTAAACCAGCTGCTCTCAGTACTGTCTCCTTCATCCTCCAGTTAAGATAAAAATGAGTTTCAAGTGATGCTTAAATGATATATTTATTATGATTTTAATTAAGATAACCGATGCTTCAGAAGTTCATTTTCCTCTAGTAACTATCTCTGATCTCTCTGAGCATCTTAACCGCCCTCTGACAACTGACATCCTCTGAATTTCTGCCTGTAACATCTGGTCTCTGTCGTCTGTCTGAAACAGCTGGAAAATCGACGTTTAAAAAACACAATAAACATAAAAAAATAAAAAAAGCGCCATCGCGGTTCGGAGGAAGGACGCAGAGAGCTGCACTCACCTGTCCGGGCTGTCGCTGTTGTGTCTGGGTCCGCGTGTGTCTGCTGATGGTGTTCACTGCTCCGCACGGAGAGGAAGCGTGTATGTGTGCGTGCGTGTGTGTGCGTGCGTGTGTGTGCGTGTGCAGGATCTCCTGTATATAGCGGCCGGTGCTGCGCAGGAGGTCTGTGCAGTTTGGAGACATTGCGCAGTGAAATCCGCTCTGGAGACAAACACGACAGAGGAGCTTATTTATTATCGACCTTTATTATTCAGAAAAGGTTACTGTAGCTCCTGTGGGATCAGCTCTGCAGACTAGTTGCAGGATTTTTAGAAATACTGAGGTCATTATTGACATTACTGTAGACTTTTTCCTAAATAACACACTCGGATGTGTTCATGCATAAACCAACATGAGTAAAGCAGGCAAGCAAAACTTTATTTATAGCACATTTCAGCTCAGGTGGAAGCACAATGAGCTTCACACAGCTACCAGCCACAAAAACTGTATTATACAGGATAACACATTAGACATAAACACAATTAAAACAAACACATATATATGTAATAAACCATTAAAAAAATAGGAATAAAATGGAATAAAATAATTAAGACCAGCAACTGACCAGAAAAAAAATAAGGTGTGTATTAAAAACCATTTAAAAAGTAGGAATAAAATAAAATAATAATTAACCAGCAAACCAGACTACTGAAAGCTGCAGACAAAAAGGAATGTTTTCAGTTTAGTTTTAAAGGACCAGTGTGTTGGATTTAGGGGGAATCTACTGGCAGAAATGGAATATTATATTCATAAGTATGTTTTAATTAGTGTATAATCACCTGTTAATAAGTGCCTTTAGAATGAGTCCTTTATATCTACAGAGGGAGCAGATCCTCTTCCACCGAGCCCACCATGTTGCACCGCCATGTTTCTACAGTAGCCCAGAATGGACAAACCAAACACTGGCTCTAGAGAGGATCTGTCATTGCCACCATAGGTTCTCCTACACACTTAGAAGGGAGGAGGGAGGGGTAGTCGGTCGGTTGCAATCTGCAACCCCACCACTAGATGCCAATAAATCCTACACACTGGTCTTTTAAAAATTGATAGCGTAGGAGCACACCTAACATTGGGTAGGATGTTCCAGCAGCTTGGAGCATAAAAGCTAAAAGCTCACTAATTGCCGGACAATAACCAGACATCCTGTTCCAGATGACCTGAGTTGCTGAGTCATAAGCATATCAGAGAGATATTAGGGTGCCAGACCACGTAGGGCCATAAAAACGAGTGTTCAATTTTTAAAATCAACTCTAAAATTTACTGGAAGCCAGTGTAACGACCTCAGCGAAGGTGTTATAGGGTCGTATTTCCTTTTTCTAGTTAAAACTCTAGCAGCTGTATTCAGTTGTAAAGTTTTTCAGCATCCTCCTGGGATAAAAAGCTCCTTAGCTTTGTGATATTTCTTAAATGATAAAATCCGGTTTTAATTTTGCTTCTAATGTGGCTCTGGAAAGTGAGGTCAGCGTCCAGGATGATGCCAAGGTTTCTGACCTGTGTGACACTTTCCCGAGACAGTTGGGACAATTTAAAAGACATTTCCTGTCTGTTAGCCTTTGCCCTGATAACCAGGATGTCTCTCTTGTCACTGTTTAACTGTAAAAAATTACTAGACAGAAGTAAAAACTCCAGCAACAATGAACCTGATGAAGGTCACAAGCCGAAACGCATTGGTTTAACAATAAAGTTGTTCTATATACTACAAGTGTTGCTGGAGTGTTGACCTCTTTAGACTTTTTTCCCTTCTCCCTTCTGCACCTTGGAATTAGGTGAAGTTGTCCAGAAACCCGTTCTCTGCATCTAAAAATTACTAGACATCCAGTTATCAATATCCTCGATCCATTCTGACAGTGGCTCAGGTTATCGGGGGACAGGGGAATATATAGTTGCGTGTCATCAGCATAATTATGGTAACACACACTGTGTTTCTTGATAAGTTGGCCCAGAGGCAACAAGTACAAACTAAACAATAGTGGGCCTAAACTTGAGCCCTGGGGAACACCAAATGAGATAATTTTTTCTTTTCGATCTAAAATTCATAAGACAAACACTAAAATCACTTCCTTTAAAATATGATATGAACCAGTCCAGTGTTGACCCTGACAGACCAGCCCATCTCTCAAGATCCTCCATTACAATATCATGATTGATCATCTCAAATGCCGCATTTAGATCCAGTAATACTAAAATAGAAACACTACCATTGTCACTATTTGTTCTTAAGTCATTAATAATTTTGATTAAGGCTGTTTCTGTACTATGGGTGGGGTAAAAACCATATTGGTAGAGATTCTGTATTTTGTATGGCTGCTAGGTGGTCAAACTGCTTGTGGACGACTTTATCAATAACTTTGCTCAGGGATGGGAGGTTAGAGATTGGGCTGTAGTTATAAATAATAGATGGATCTAGAGTAGGTTTCTGTAAGAGTTGTTTAACAACTGAAGATTTGGGTGAGCTTGGAAAAATACCAAAAGATGCAGTACTGGTCTGATAAAGATACGTCAAGTGCTGACACAGAAAGGACATTAACTCCTTTGGACATGAATAAATCTAAGGTATGGCCTCCAGGTTATGAGTGGGTAACCAAAGACCTCCAGGTTGTTTAGCTCTTTAGAATAATAGGGTTAGGAAATTTTAGAATAAAAGGCCTCAAAGATGTCTTTAGGCAGGAGTTTGACATTTAAGTTAATTTTCTTTCAATCAACTCATTAAAAATTTATCAGCAACCATTTAATTTATCAAGCAAAGCAATAGGAAGGTCTGGAAAATGTTAACAAGCATTTTTTAACTATTGTGTGACATCTTATAAACTAAACAATGGATTCAATTTTAAAAAAGTAATTAAAATATGAAGCAATGATTAGCTGCAGCCCCACCACTGACAATCTGCAGCGAGGTAATGAGGACCTGGGGACAGGCAGATGTTCACGGTGCCTTTTTAAATCCCCTGTGTGACTCTGCAGCCCGCCTTCCTTATATCCACACAACTGTAACTCATGTTTGTCATGTCTTGTGATACTTAAAGGACGGGCTCACAAATGTTCAAGTGTGTCTTGAACTAACAGTCAGGAGCCCAAATGAACAGTGAAACATGTTTTTCTTGCTGTAATCATTCCTCCTGTTCATACTGACCATTAGAAGATCCCCTCATAATGCACTTACAATGTAAGTGATGGGAGACAAAATCCACAGTCCTCCTTCTGTGCAAAAATGTATTTAAAAGTTTATCTGAAGCTAATATGAAGCTTCAGCGTCTAAATGAGTCAAATCAAGTAGATATCTTTCAACGATACAGTCTTTTTCTTGTTCGAGGACCTGAGGCTCGTTTCACTAAATTTGCAACATGCAAGCTGTGATTTGCAAAAATGAGATAATTTCCACTCTGGTGAATTATGGCATGTTTAACTAATGAAACACAGTACTTGTGCATGTGCCTGTGAGTGGACAGAAGGACACACAAATTTACCTGCAGTGAGTGAATGCCAATTATTTGTGAAATGAGCGTTCTGATCTGAGAACCTGTTCTTATCAAGCATCTCAAATAGGGATGTCCCGATCAACAGGTATCTGCAAAAGCTGAGTCTGTAATGTACATAATGTACTCATATTTATATAAAACACACAGCTGCACAACTGAAGCTACAAACTGAAAATGAAATAATGCAGACTCATGCTGATGATGCTCAATATGCAGCATATAGTAAAAATAATTATATAAATTACGCTACATAACAGCAAAATAAATTTAATGTTGATTTAATATCTATTTGACACATTGACATATCAGCAGCAGCCTTCAGGCTGTGGCACGTTTTTCCGGAGCTACTTGATCCAAATACTGAAGGTTCTATTTCAAAACTATGAAATCAGTCAATTTAATTATAATATGAAGGAAAATTGAACTACAGAAAGTGACGAGAGGCAATCCTCAAGAGAGAAGACGTCTCACTCTGTTGTGAGTTGCTGGAACCGCAGAAACAGTCTGATCGTACAGTGGTGTTACAGATCGTGATCTTTGGTCAGGTTCAGACACACGAACTGACAACAAACAACTTTCACTTGTCATCAAATTACTCACAGAATTAATTAGTGACAGCTGATATGAGCTGCTACCCAAAACGTTTGTCATTTTATGTAAAGTGAAGACTAAGAATTAGAAGCTGCTAGCTGAAGCTTTTCTACACTACTACTTTTACTAGAAAGAAAAAGAGAGGAGAGATGCCTGATATGTTAATACAGAAGTTTAGCAAAGCGTGTGCACTTAAGCGAGAGGCAGCTTTAACTTCTGTATGGTGGTGACGAGAACTTGTGTCCATGTGTCACCATCAATGCAGCTTTAATGAAATTCATGAGCTCTGAAAGCCAGAGAAGAATGGGCTCCCTCACATAGCACAACAGGATGTCAGTGGTCCTGGATCAGGCTACGTGCTACCCTGTGCCAGACCACCAATGAGCTGCCATCATTCTGTGCTTGAAGTCCCATGAGAGGCTTTTAACACAAGTCAAATTTATCCCTAAAGTCTCCAGTGAGCTTCATAAACTCACAGCCCAGTTAATATTGTTCCAGTACCTCCGAGGATGTAAACATAATGCATGCCAAGAAGCTTTTGTGCCATCCATTTAATTAAAAACATATTTTATCAGTTACTGCAGTGCTGATCACAACTGCAATGTGTCTTTGATAACTCACTAAGTTTATTTTCATTATATCATTCATAACATCAAGTCCCACTGGACCTCTAAATATGATGTGCTCTCATTTTAAAGCATAAAAACTCGACTTAACTGCCTGCAGAGTCCTCGTCTGTGTAGCCTTAAAGGGATTAAATTGAATAATGCCATTGATCGAATAACATAAAAGCTGCTTGTGGCTTCAATCACATCATCTCTAAAGAGATCTTGGGTACCAAACAGAAAATGACTATGTAGAGAGAGAGGAATAAAGAGGTGGGCAGGGCAGTGTGAATGTGAATGAAGTGGCTCAGGGCAAATGAATTTCATCCCTCTTCTTCTGGGGTCATTGTAGTGAATCAGTTTTTAAAGGGCAAAGGAGGGAAGAAGAAAGGTACAGCTAATATTGGACATGACCAGAGAGAAGAAGTGGACTCCCCTGACAGTCCTCCTCAAGAGAAAAGCTTCCTTGCTCACGTCCATATGACTCTTAGTTTGACCATTATCGCTTCCAATTTCACTCGGCATATAATCACAGTGTAGCACTTCACATCTTTCCCATTATCAGTTCAGTTCCTCCAGGGAATGTCTTCAAATTGGATGACTGCATGAATTTATGTCAAGTCTCGGTGCAGGAAGTCATGTTCCCTTTATGTCCAAAGTCCTGTCACAGACCTGCAGATATGGCTCACAAAGAAAAAAAAAAAAAAGCTAAGCAGTTTGTTTTTTTTTTAATCTCTGTTCTCCTTTTCAGCCTGCCAATTCTGACACACTGCTCCACCTGCTGTCAATCAAACACAGATACTGACACGCCCCTACAGCTGCTGTCAATCAAACACAGACACTGACACGCCCCTCCAGCTGCTGTCAATCAAACAAAGACACCAACACACCCCTCCAGCTGCTGTCAATTAAACACAGATACTGACACGCCCCTCCAGCTGCTGTCAATCAAACACAGATACTGACACGCCCCTTCAGCTGCTGTCAACCAAACACAGACACTGACACGCCGATCCAGCTGCTGTCAATCAAATGAAGACACCAACACACCCCTCCAGCCGCTGTCAATGAACACAGACATCGACACACCCCTCCAGCCACTGTCAATCAAACACAGACACCGACACACTCGTTCAGCCACTGTCAATCAAAACAGACACCGACACACCCCTCCAGCCACTGTCAGTCAAACACAGACACTGACACACCCCTCCAGCCACTGTCAGTCAAACACAGACACCGACACACTCGTTCAGCTGCTGTCAAACACAGACACCGACACACCCCTCCAGCCGCTATCAATCAAACACAGACACTGACACACCCCTCTAGCCGCTGTCAATCAAACACAGACATGACACACTCGTTCAGCCACTGTCAATCAAACACAGACACTGACACACCCCTCCAGCCGCTGTCAATCAAACACAGACACTGACACACCCCTCAAGCCGCTGTCAATCAAACACAGACACTGACACACCCCTCCAGCCGCTGTCAATCAAACACAGACACTGACACACCCCTCCAGCCGCTGTCAATCAAACACAGACACTGCCACACCCCTCCAGCCGCTGTCAATCAAACACAGATACTGACACACTTGTTCAGCCGCTGTCAATCAAACACAGACACTGCCACACCCCTCCAGCCGCTGTCAATCAAACACAGATACTGGCACACTCATCCAGCCGCTGTCAAACACAGACACTGACACACCCCTCCAGCTGCTGTCAATCAAACAGCTGCTGTCAATCAGACACCAACACTTTTCTTCTTTTATAACAGGTATCTGCAAAAACAATGTCTGTAATGTACATATTGTACTCATATTTATTTAAAAGACATAGCTGCACACTGATGCTACAAACTGAAAATGAAATAATGTAGACCTTAACTCATGCCGAGATAATATTTTGTGTACTTGATGTGTATTGTCACACTTTATTTAATATTCAGAGCATGGCACACTTACACTCAATACAGGCATACGAGCTGCTGTAGAGGAGTGAGCCCCGCACAGTGGGATGAATACTTCTTATTCTGTTTCACACCAACCTCCAGGAGTGATTACTCTACGCATGATTATACCGAAACAGACATAGAGAATAGAATAAACAGATGTTCTTTGTTTCTCTTTCACATAAGGACATACTATTCAGATGCACAAACATGATTTCTATGACTGTCACTAAGCAGTTTTAACCTTTCACTATACATATTCATACGGTAATTTCCCTCACATTGCCCATCTTTTGATTATTCTTAATCAATAAAGCCAGAAATTATTGCATGCTGCGTTCATAAGGAATTAGATTTTGGTTTGCACAACATCCTCATCATAGTATGGCAGTTCTTGCAGAGCCATTTCTTTAATTTATTTATGCACATTGAATGATCGTTGCGATGAGCATGGATCTGAACAGCACAGCAACAAAGAATAAGGAATATAGTCATTACAAGTGGGAACAATCTTCATCTGACTGCATAGCCCTAGCCAGAGCTGTCATGCTGGGAATACCTGATTGAATAGCCTGCCCATCGTCATCATTAACTGGGATAAAGGTACAGCATGATGTCCCAGTAACAGCCTATACGCCTCCCTGCACAGCGGTGGTTTGATCATCGCTAAAAGCTGCATCTGTCTCTATAGTGATGTTGACAAAGGAACCTGTGCTTGATGGTTTCCAGACACTTTTAAAACTGCAAACATGTATTCATCATGCAAGAGGAATGCTCCACGAAACTCCTTTACTAGATTATTTCTGTAAACAAACATAACCGCCATAACTAATATAACGGGCCCACTTGCTGCTTACTACTTCTTTCTACCTGCTGCTTCAATCATGTTGCACCGGACTTTAACTGCTGTGATACATGAAAAATCTGGGAAAAATAAACAGGAGACCACTGCGAGGAACAGAAAGCTCTCTCTGCTCTCTGCGTGCTGAATTAAATTGTCATTTGCATTTCTAAGTGAGGAAGCCGAGGGACAATTTAGATGAGATAATCTGTCACTTCGCTCTCATTCAACATGATGAACTACAGCAGTAAAGTTCTGCAACATGTGCTCTTGACCCAATACCTGTTAAGTTGTTCAAAAATGTTCTGGACTCTTCCTCACATGATATTATAACCCTGTTGTTGAAAAAGAGCGATCTTGATCATGTGTTTTTGAGAACTCCAAACCAATCTCAAACCTTCCATTCCTGTGAAAAATTAGGTTGTAAAGGTTGTATACCAACAATTACATATGTATCTGTCATCTGACAATTTATTTGATGTTTACCAGTCTGGTTTTAGAGTTAACCACAGTACTGAAACTGTACTGGTTTATTTTTATTTTGGCTTATAATTAGCTCAGACAACCATTAAGTCTCTATTCTTGTACTTGTTGACCTCAGCGCAGCCTTCGACACAGTTGACCATATAATTCTTCTTCAGCGCCTAGAACACTGTTCAGGCCTTAGACGCACAGTTCTTACTTGGCTTTCTTCATATCTTACTGGAAGATTGTTTCCTGTTTCTATTGCTAACTTTAAATCAGTTGAAGTCGGCATCACATAGGGAGTTCCTCAAGGGTCAGTTCTTGGTCCACTGCTGTTTAATTTGTATATGCTCCCAATTGGGTCCATTAGATATGTGCTTCCACTGGACGGATCCCTTAGATCATCAAGGAAAGGTCTCCTCACTATACCTAGAATAAATTATAATCAGCTTATGGTGCCTTCAGTCATTATGGTCCTACTCCACACGAATAAAGGTCTGCTACAACAGTGTCTTCTTTTAAAAGTGGACCAAAAACATCTTTTTTCACAAGCTTTTAGTCAGCTTTAAAGTATGTGGTTAACGGGTAAAACTTTTATTTTAGAATTACTATTATTATTATTATTATTCCCTTTTAAATAATAACTTGTAATACCTTCTTATCTTACATGTTATTATATGTTTTTGTCATGTATGATCTTTGCCTTTTTTTTTGCTTTTTATCTTTAAACACATTGAGTCTATGCCTGTGGTATGAAATGTGCGTTATAAATGGACTTGACTTGACTTGTAGTCTGTTGTCATGGTAAAAGGGAAAAGCATGTCCTAATAATAAACGGCTGCACTGTGGCATTTCAAAATGAACATTAGGAACATCTCGAGTGGAAGCTTTACACTATCCCGGGGGGGGGCAGTGGTGAAAGGAAACAGAACAGCCTTTAGTGTCAATACCGTGTAATCTACAAGATCGGTGCTGTCAGTAGGAGTCTAACAGTACACACTGTTCAGAACACACAGTGAATCAACATAATCTTATTAGTCTAATATAGTTTAATCACAGTCCATTATTTGCCACTTACATAATACTTTTAATTCATAAAAAGTGTGGTTTACACTTGGAAACCTTTGGCACTGTATCATGTGTTCACTGTTAGCTACTGCTGTTGAGGAAGTGATGTGTCACGATGCTTTATCTTACGATATGTTGGGATACATTGTGTTGTGTTATTTGTGTCGTCTGTTTTTGACAGTTGACAACTGGCATTTATTTTACAGTTGACCCTAAAGTAAATGTTTGAGTGCAAATGTAGGGTGATGCGTTACTTTGCGACGCATTGTTTATGTTGTAATACCTTATGATATGATGTAATACAATGTGTTGGGATACACTGTGTTGTGTTATTTGTGTCATCTGCTTTTGGCAGTTGGCATTTATTTTACAGTTGGCCCTGAGCAAATGTTTGAGACATGCACATGTAGGGAGATTCATTACATTTGTGATGTGATGCATTGTGTTACCTTGCAGTCTATTAATTTGCGATGCATTATGTTTTGAAGTGTTACATCGTGATACAATATGTTAGGACACATTCTTTTATTTTACAGTTGGCTCCAAGCAAATATTTGAGTGCACATATAAGGTGATGCATTACATTGCGATGCAATACGTTGGCTTTCATTGCATCATGTTGCTTCGTGTCAGGGTCCTGCATCACCCTGTCGGGGTTCTTCTCACAATAAAGACCCACTCGCTGTACATTATCCCTTACTTACAATACAATGTAATACATTATGTAATACATATATGTTGAGATACATTTTTTATTTCAGTTGCCTTTTTTTGACAGTTGTCAACATTTATTTTGCAGTTTGCCCTGAGCAAATGTTTGGGTGCACATACTGTACAAGGCGAGAACTCACAATCTTTTCTTTCATTTTTTTTCTTTTTATTGAACTATTAGCAACACTCACTTGCATACACAGATTTTCAGACTCAGTGCTGAGAAAGAAGAATACTTGGTGTGAATTCAGTGGACTTTTGATCCTGGCTGGTAGCAACCTAAATGATTTAAGAGACTTGAGGACGGCTTCACAGTGTTTTATGTCTGTTTTAAAATAACACTCAGTGACTAAATGAACGTTGAAACATTGTGTTTCTACTGTAAGTGATTGTTGTTCACAGTCTGCTTTCTGTTCATAAAAGTATTCAAAGGTTTATCTGAAGTTAATTTGATGCTTCAGCCGTCTCAATCAGACAAATCAATCGGATATCTTTCAAAGTTTTTTTTTAGCGTGAAATTCCCTCCTTCACTAACATGTTTCTTTGACGAGCTGCTCATTGGAGGGACACAAAGTGAGAAATTTCATTCTAAAAATGCTTTGACTTGATTTGTCTAAACTGTCTAAATATCATGAAACTATCCTTTAATATGAAGCCGACAAGTAGAGCTCATTACTTTCTTTGTTTTTCTGTTTGAATCATATTTTCATGGAAAAAGTTGCTATTTTACTTTTGACATCCATCAAAATAAATGGAAATATATTTTATATTTTCCCCTCTCCCTCCTCAAGCCTTAGTGTCTCTAGTCAGAACTATTTTATACTCTTTATTCTTCTTAAAATGACACACCATTTCAAACAATCCCTATGGGCACAGTGCATGACAGATAACAGAAATCCTTTTAAGTATTGCCCTTTTAGATTAGAGTTTTGAGTGACACTGGCACAAATGAAGGTTTGTAGTGGCTCACTCTCCGTGGAGGAACCTTAAGTGGTTTGCCAGAGGGAAGCAGCTCTTATTCCAGGTGGAGAGTTTTTTTTTTTTAAAGCGATATGTCGACTGACTGTGTACAGACGGCCTGAAGGGACGGGTGCTCTTTAACTCCAATGATCTGAAGTGTTGTTTCTGCAAGTTTGGATGCGAGCTGTGACACTGTGTCTTATAATTCTCTCTGACATGACATAATAAAGAGCAAGACGCAGGCTTTGTTTAATTCTGAAACTTTTACAGTCAGAGTTACACACATGAAACATTTTAAGGCTGCCAAGAAAAAAACGACACAATAGGTAGTAATTACCAGTAACCCAAAACATCTACAGTTACGTTTGAGGTTTACGGTTTCTCCCAGGAAATGTTGTGCCCTTAAAACAGGGAAAATATTGAGGGAAGAGGGATGAGGAAACCCGCACACTTCTCTCGTTTTCACTCGTTTGTATTGAGTCTTAATTATGTACAGTACAACCAAATTCACACATCTTCTCAGTATGGATACACGCAGTCTCAGGACCACATTTTCCACAACTAAGTTTTTTTCTAAATAATGTAAATTATATTTTTAACCAACATAGACTGTAACTTAAATTATCTTTTTAACTTTCATATTTTACCTAACACATGAACTGACTTTCTACAGTAATAACATAATGTTTTTAAACACCTTACAGACAAACTTAAATGCAGAAAATGGCGGAACAACAGTTAGACACTATATCGAGACAACAGCAGTAGCTAGTTTACATGGTGACGGAGTTAGCCAGAAACTCTTTAACAACATAAAAGTACAAAATTCGCCTCTTTCACTCACAATGACAAAACAACAAGTATCAACAATGTGTGTCGCTAAGTTTATAGTGCTTTAAGTACAGTAATTACCTTAAAACAGGGAAAATAGTGAGGGAAGAGGGATGAAGAAACCCGTACACTTCTTTCGGAGAGGAGTGCGGTTCCCCCTACTGGAGCCCTGAGGCATTATCGATAGCTTGACGCATAATCAACCCAGAAAAAGAACACACATTACCTATTTGTACTGTTTACCCTCTGGCTGGATATTCTCCCATAGACTGTATAAAAATATGGACATAGTTACCGTCACGTCACTCGTTGGTTTCTGAAGAGCGGTTTTGAAGCTCAAAGTGAGCCGCTCCGGCCGTCGCCATCTTGGCAGCGCGTGAAGCTGCCTAACTCCCAGCCAATCAAAAATGGGCAAAGAGGCGGGCCGAATGGCTGAAACAAGCCACCTAGCGGCTGGCGGACCTGTCACTCAAAGCAGCCATGTCCTTCATTATGCAGAACTTTACGGTTTAATAAAATTTAAACGTGTGAGTTATAAAAAAATTCACCCCCGTACAGTTGTCATGAAAGAGGAAATTAGCTACAGAGACCAAAACCGTTTTTTGTACCAGGCTGTAAACATGTTTATTTCTGCTGTAAAGTTGGGCATTTTAACATGGAGGTCTATGGGGACTGACTCGCTTTTGGAGCCTTAAGTGGCCATTCAAGGAACTGCAGTTTTTGGCACTTCCACATTGGCTTCATTTTACAGCCCTGGAGGTTGCCACTTGTATTCTCCACAGTAATAACCTTAGCAACATAACCGAAATAACAATAAAATGATGTATTAAGAAAATATAGCACGAGAAATATGACTGCATAACTCTGAAAACAAATAAAAAGATGTTTCTGAAAAATCTAATTATTTTTAAATTCTTAACTACTACAGAAACTCCCGTAATCTGCATGACCTTCTACCTTTATTATGAATAATTGTCACACACACACACACACAGATCCATAAGTTTTGTAAGTGTTTGTTTGTTATCCAAGTTGCCAGAACGTCTATGAAACACAATCCAGACACAACATACAATTTCAACCCATCTGTCACCACAACCTGATTCATGTGGCGTGTACACAGCGGCCGTCTGCACAGGTGGACTTTCCTCCTGTCCTCTGTCGTCCTCCTTCTGCTGCTGATGTGATTCATCGCCTGCAGGTATCGCTGCTAGAGAGGAGGAGGAGGAGCTGCTTCGTCTCAGCTGGCAGCGAAGTTTAAAAGAACTTGCCAAATTATAAGATACATGCCAAACTCAGACAGCTTTGGTGTCATTAGCTTAACCAGCTAATAAGATGAATATTTATTGCACAAACACTAACAGCAGGGACAAGTTTCAGGTTGATGCAGCCCCCATTACTTCATATTAATGTACTTCGGTTATCACATTCATTATTTGTCCCTTTGTGCACATATACTGTACAACAAGTCCTTCAAATTAAGTAATTTGTGCAATAAATTATTAACTTTGGAGCACAAATTTAGTAAATTCTGTGTACTCATGTATGAATTCAAGAGCAAATATGTTCTAATTTGGTAATTCATGTCCATCGCACCTGCCGGGCGCTTTATAACTCAAAATTTAGTTTTATAGAATTATATTGCATGAGGACTTAAAGAATTACATGACCGGATACATGGTTTGACCATGTGACTCCAGAACGATCCATAGGAGCGCCTGTGCTTTCCAAAATCATCACACATCACTGTTAAACAATAATGATGTTTTATAATGTGACAACACTGTGGTTCAGGTCTGGTTAGGTTTAGGTGCACAAATGATCACTTTGTTAAGGTTAGAGAGACATGTGTTGTGGGTTAGTTACTACTTGCTTAAAGTTTGGCCACCTTCATCGTCATGGCAACGGTAAATACCACAAAACTGTCCCGACTCGCGGTTGGAAATGTGAAACGAACAACAGTCTCCTGCAGAGAAAGTCCAAAGTTCACTTTTTGCAAGTTAAGTGTTGAACCGCCCACCCAACAACCCGCCTCCTCTGACTCTCCGGGTCATAATTACTACGGCCACTAGATGGCGTCTGTCACTCATACGTAACTATGGGTCATTTTTGGCCGACTGACATTACGACCTGTCGTGTCGTCGTTCTTAGGAGGACAGTCTCCTACTGTACCACTGTGCAGCCTGACAGTAACGTCCTGAAGAAGAGATATTTTATTTCAGATGTAAAGAAACTTAAACTTTTTACTTCTAACCTCTTCCACTCCTCGCCTACGTTGGATTAAAAACGCCTAAAGTGACGGACCACAATAGTCCAAATGTCTGTCGGTCTAAATATTCACACAATATGGTGTTGAGTTCAAAGCGGTTAATTTTTGACTAATTGGCTTGAGTTTAAATTTAAATACGTTTAAATGGATGCTGTTTTTGTGAACACTGTCGTCCATGTTTACAGAAGGGGTGTGACGTAGCGGGGCGGGAGGAGAGAGGACCGCTGGCGTCCTGAGGCTAAACTACAAAATGGTTTCACAATAAAACAAACGAACAAACAAACATTTGATTCAACTATGTAAAAAAACGCTGCAAGAAACTAGTGGACTTAAGGAAACTAATACCAAACCAAAGCCGAAAACAAACAAATCAAAAGCAGAAAGAGGAGAAAATGATGATAAAAATACAGAAAAAAACTATAAAAAGAAAGAAAATCAGAAGGACTCAGCAGACAATATTTAATATATGCAGAAAACTATAATCATGCTCATCTTTTCATATGTTTTTTTATTCTCTTCTGTGGATTTTTCCTTTCCTTGGAGTGCTTGTTGATTTCCAGCTACAGGTTGATGAGCTCATAATCGTCTAGAGAGGCACCAAAACCCACAAGGAGGTGAGGGATTATGGGATTAACGAACAGCTGCTGTGTTGTGAAGAATAAAAGAAAAAATGTCTCTTTCAATTTTTTTTTTTTGGAGACGCCTCTTTCTTTATATTCAAGTCAATATTTTTACATTCTGTAAGCTGTCATTGACCTTGTGCTTTGAAATCATAATCCTTTTAAATTACTATTTTTCCTTTTATGAACTTCAGAGATTAGTTCCCCATAACAAATTTCCACTGCTGCCCCTGTGTGACCCCTGAGGACTGAAAGACGAGTAATTGCTTATTCTCAAGATATAATAATTCACCACAACCTTCTGTGGACAAATAGAAGCTTCCTCGCAGCATTAATCAAAGTACTCTGCTGTTTCTCAACGGCCTGTGTTTATCAAACTGATAAAAGCAAAAAAATCTTCACTTTTAATCACAAACATGAGAATGAAAACTATTTATCAAACTAGTTTTAAGTGTGAAATGCAGTTAAATGCAGCGGTGGAAGAAGTACTCAGATACTTTACTGCAGTAAAAGTACCAATACAACAATGTAAAAGTACTCCATTACAAATAAAAGTCCTGCATGAAGGATCCTACTACAGTAAAAGTACATAAGTATTATGAGCTTGATGAAGTTAAAGTATTGCAGTAAAAGTACATAAGTATTATGAGCTTGATGTAGTTAAAGTATTGCAGTAAAAGTACATAAGTATTATGAGCTTGATGTAGTTAAAGTATTGCAGTAAAAGTACATAAGTATTATGAGCTTGATGTAGTTAAAGTATTGCAGTAAAAGTAGTGGTTTGGTCCCTCTGACTGATATATTATTATATATGACATCATTAGATTATTAATAGTGAAGCATCAGTGTTAGAGCAGCATGTTACTGTTGTAGCTGCTGGAGGTGGAGCTAGTTTACACTACTTTATATACAGTTAGCTAGTTTAGTCCAGTGGTTCCCAACCTAGGGGTCGGGCCCCTCCAAAGGGTCAGCAGATAAATGTGAGGGGTGGTGAGATGATTAATGGGAGAGGAAAGAAGAAAAAACAAAGTTCTGATACACAAATCTGTTTTCAGTTTTTGGACTTTTTCTCTAATCTTTGATTTTTGCTGAAATATTGGATCATTTGAACATTTATTGAAATGAAAGCATGTGAGAAGTTTAGAGGGAAAAATCACTATTTGGTGGAGCTGTTAACAACTCATAGACATGTGAAATGTGACCCCGACTACACACTGCTTTTTGTAAGACGTCAAAAGCCAAAAAGGTTGGAAACCACTGGTTTCATCTTTAACAATGTGTTGTATTTTAAAAGCTTGTTATATTATCCATTGTGTCAAATCTTCATCTGAAAAGTAACT
Organism: Thunnus thynnus; assembly: GCF_963924715.1. Lineage (NCBI taxonomy): Eukaryota > Metazoa > Chordata > Actinopteri > Scombriformes > Scombridae > Thunnus > Thunnus thynnus. The sequence goes on from NC_089535.1 coordinate 3,088,420, forward strand.
AAAGCTGTCAAATAAATGTAGTGGAGTAGAAAGTACAATATTTCCCTCTGAAATGTGGCGGAGTGGAAGCATAAAGTCGAATTCATTAGCAGACAGTAACAGGATAAGGTTCATTGTTCATATATTTAAGTCTTATTATTTATTCAGTCAGTGTGAGAATCTAATATAGTTAATTAGTTAGAATATTAACACAAGCAAATAGAAGCTTTCTTAGTCCATAGTTTAGTAGGACTTTCAGTGTAACTAATAGATTGTGAATTGTGATATATATATAGTTCAGGTGTAAACATGTTGAACCTTCTAGTAAAGTTCAGAAAACTTTGACCTTTGAGTATTCGAGTGATTACAAACTCTACAGCCAATAACATCCATCAAGATAACTGTGTGAACTTTTTGGAAGTTTCATTTTTGTTTGTTCAAAACTTTGTTAACAAAGTGAATCTTAATCGTGACTAAAGTCAAACAACAGCCTCTCAGTACTTCGAAAATGTAAGCTGAAACACCAACAAGTGAACAGATGGAACTGGATTTCCACAGCAGATTGTGTTGCAGGATAATTGGCACCGGTTGGAGTCGGATGTCATGCAAATTTTGTCAGCCGGTGCATTTTAGCACCGAGCCTTCCCTGTCAGACAGCTGCCATTTTCCCCCCCACACTGAAACTGTGCATGGTAACAAGAAGCAGGTCACCGCTGTGCCACCCTGCTCTGTTCTGATACCGTCTCCTGCAGCTGTGAGAGCTCTGATGATTTGGTTACAAAGCTTTTGTCTCACTTTTCTCTAATTGAAAATAATCTTTGTCATGCCATCTGTAGAAAGTTTGCTGTAAAATGGTCCATGTGAGTTTGTTTTGCCGCAGATGTTTGTCCGTCCCTCCGAATGACCTCAACTACCAGACAGATTGTTATGAAATTCTTGGTGACCTGCTGATATTTTCCTCCACCATCCAGACCAAAATTTCAAGACTTTCCTCCCAAGAAAAACAACACAACAGGTTGTAATGTTAGTCACCCAACAAAAGACCTATAGTTATGTTTGAGAGGACAGATTTCCTCATTCAGAGGAGGAGGATGGAGGCTTTAACCCAACGGTTGCTTTACCACAGGAGACGCTGTTCGTTTCCTGTTTTTTAAAAAGCGTAACTATGATCGTCCCCTAACCTCAACACCGTGGTTATTATTGTAGCCATTAGGGGTGTGCCCGAATACAAATATATTATTCGGCAAAGCACAAATAGTGAGTTTTATACGAATATTTGTTTCATACAAATATTTTAAAAATTATTTGTTGCGGGTGTTCCCCAGAGATAAAGTGCTCCCAATGGACTCTCCATAACCTGTTGTTCCTCTTCTCCTTTCCACAAAGTTAGGTTGTAAAAAATATACAATAAGTGAAAAGTGCAAAGCAAGAATCACCTCTGAAGTTCTTCCCTACATGTTACACAGTGTGCTGTCTCTGTGTTATGGGTGTATAAATAGGTAGAGGTCTGGCTAAAGGTTTATCTCAGTAGTCAGCACAGTCGTCTATGATCTTGGAGACTCCAGTTCAAGACCCGATGTGGGGACCTCCTTCATAAGGTAGTTTATTCATGAACACTTATTGTAACACTTTAATTTTCTAAAATTAAAAGTGTCATAAAAGCAAAAACAGGATTTTTAAGCTTCTTTCCACTTTTATTCGAATACAAATACAAATACTGGGCTCTCTGCACATCCCTAGTAGCCATGACGACAAAGGTGGCCTAACTTTCAGGAAGTAGTAACTTTAACCCACCACATGTTTCTGACCTTAACAAAGTGATCATTTTAACCCAAACCATCATCTTTCCCTAAACCAAACCGGACCTGAACCACAGCATCGTCACATCATAAAACATCGTTATTGTTTAACAGTGATGTGTGACGGTTTTAGAAAACACAGACACATGATGTCGTCCTGCTGACAGCAGCGCCAGATTAGAAAACGCTGCTATGTGTCGTTCTGGAGTCACATGTATGTATGTTGGTTGTTTAACTTGGAGGTCAAGTTACACATATTAAAATGCACCTAATATTTACAGTGATGGCAAATATAAAGCAGACTTACATATTAATTGATGCACATAACCTCCTACTAGGGATGTGCAGAGATCCCAGTATTTCTATTTGTTGAGGCAGCAAAATTATTTGTATTCATATTTGAATAAAAATGGAAAGAGACTTAAAAATCCTGTTTTAGTGTTTATTATGCTTTTAATTTGAGAAAATTAAAGGGTTACAAATAGTCTTCATGAATAAACTACCTTATGAAGGAGGTCCCCACATCGGGTCTTGAACTGGAGTCTCCCAGATCATAGACGACTGCGCTGATTACTGAGCTAAAACTTTACTCATCATCTCATTGCAGACAGACCTCTACCTATTTATACACCCACAACACAGAGACAGCACACCATGTAACATGTAGAAGAACTTCAAAGGTGATTCTTGTTTTGCATTTTTCATTTATTGCCTATTTTTTACAACCTAACTTTGTGGAAAGGAGAAGAGGAACAACAGGTTATGGAGAGTCACTTGGGAGCACTTTGCATGTGTCAGTAGCTCAGCTGTATCTCTGGGGAACACCCCCAACAAATCATTTTTAAAATATTTGTATGCAACAAATATTCAAATAAAACCCACTATTTGTGCTTTGCTGAATAACATATTTGTATTTGGGCACACCCCCTCCCTCCTACACATCCAAAAAAGAAACTTTTTTCCCCAAACAGACCCGTCAAACTCTCCTATCAGACAATCAAAGTACACATACTTCATGCTGCTGTGCCTGAAATCTATGTGAACTGAACAATCTGAATGCATCAAGATTCAAGAAACTTTATTGTCTGTCGAACAGAAACTCCTCTTTGACACGACAACGGAGGACGAACGTAACAATAACAAAGCAGAGACAGTAAAACATCACAGTAAAACTGAGTTACGAATGCCGTTAGAAGACGAGTTTAGATGACTGAAGGACATTTTAAAGGTGTTCCTCTTCGCGAGTGGTACCCTACAGCGACAGTCTGATGAGAGCAGCTGGAAGAAGTGCTGGAGGGGATGAGACGGATACTGACAGCTATCAAGTGACTAAAACGTGTATCCTGTGTTATCCTTTATAACTATAAAACTGTAGGTCAGTCTGTTCTTCTTCTTCTTGCCATCGTCGTTGCCATGACGACAGCAGGACATCAAAAGATGCAGAAAGTGCTAAAATAAGAGACCAATTACTCAGAAAGATGCTGATACAGTCGATGTTTGTCGTGCCCTTCGTGAAAAGGCTCCGACGCTTCTGATGATGTGTCTTGATAACTCATGTGATCATCACCCAGCGTGACCTCACACAGCCCGGCAGATACTCTGCCTCAGCCTCCTGACTCAGCAAGTCGGGTTCATGTTGGAGCTGAACACACATCGACACAGTCTAACGAATTATGACACTGACCTACAGTGGCCTTCCTGCTAATTCTGCTTGTTTGAACATATCTGACATTATAGCAGTAAATCAGGGAGGGAGGAGATGAGAGATGCTTTTCATTCAGCTAACATGGCTCTCCTCACTTCTTCTTCTTCTTCACCTCTCAGCTCCTCCCAGCAGGGATGTAAAAGAGAGAGAGAGAGAGAGAGAGAGAGAGAGAACCTGGGGACGTGAGGACGTTTAACTCACCAAACAGGACTTCCTCACTCACTGCAGCGTCGCGTAGAGGAGACGACGATTACTCGTGACACACAGCGTCTTAACTGTCAAACACTGTTACCGTTAGATCACACATGAGTCAACTATCACATGTGTAGAACTAATTAAGTAACAGTTTAAAAGGGAAAAAAACGCCTGATGACTGCTGCTGCTTCACTTCTGATTATGGATCTAATGCAGCGTCAGGCCTCACAGAATGTGGCGATTAATAGACAATTAAAATCAGTTTATTACCGAAAGAACAGAACAGACCCGAGGGAGCAATAACAGCTGCTATAAATAAAGATCTAAGGAGCACAGATATAGAAAGTCTGGCGTCTTTTTCTTTTTTCAGAAAACAAGAAAAGAAGAAGAAAAGTAAAATCTTTTAGATTATGAAGAAAAAAACATTAAAAAAAAGTGTTTCCATGACTCATTCATGATTCAGATTCTACACATATGTAATATTTTATGAATAACTCGACAGCTGTCCTGTTTACATGGGTAGTTTGAATCATCTACAGCAGGGGTGTCAAACTCACCGAGGGCCACATCAGCATAATCGTTGCCCTCAAAGGGACAGATGTAACTTTTAAATGTAACTACTCCTTAATGTTCAATAACTCTGAATGTATTACTTATTCAAGTTACAAATATTATATATATATACTTGCATAGATGTAAAAAAAAAAAATGTTTGCTTGTTGCTTTGTGATTATAACATAAATCTTTTTAATTTGTCAGGTTATGAAACCCACATTACTCCATCAATCAACAATCAAACCATCCAAGAGAATAAAGAAAAATAACATCAAACACAAGTTATTATTATTAATAACTCCGCCCCGTGTTTGGTGTCAAAATGCTGATGTAGATCGTTCTCTTTGACCACAGACGCCGCCTCATAACACAAAAGACAAACCGTTTTTTCTCCTTGAAGCACAAACATGTTTTCTCCTTCCCGTCTTTCTTGAAACTGCTTCCGTCTGCATCAGTTTTTCTCTTACTGGACATTTTGGGCTCATTATTTATATTTCTCAATTCCACTTGTTGGGAAAATCACATTGATGTTGATACATTGCGGTCTAGCGGCGGGATACCGTCACTTCCTGGGTAACATAATTGGCATGCATTGTGGGAAATGTAGTTTTCGGTCAATGCCCGCTTTTGACTTATTTATTTTTTTTACAATCAGACCTTTTTCTCTCGCGGGCCACATAAAATGACGTGGCGGGCCACATTTGGCCCGCAGGCCTTGAGTTTGACACATATGTAATATAATATATAACTGTTCCTTCAGATCAGCTGGACGATCAATAAAAAGATTCTGATCAAAGGGTTGCTGCTGTGCAGTAAAAGACTCCTGCATTAGATCCTCTCTCCTCGTCTCATCCAAGCAAGCAAAGTTGATTTATAGAGCACCTTTAACAAGCACCAGTTACAAAGAGCTTCACAGTCAAAGAAATAAAATACAATAAAATAAAATAAAATAAAATAAAGTGTAATAAAATAAAATAAAGTGAAATAAAAACAAAATAAAATAAAATCAGAATAAATAAAAAACAAAGACACCAGATAAAATATACAAGGAAAGCAGATAAAATGGACAAATTAAGATAAAATATCACATACTACCCAAATGCCTGTCTGAACAAATGGGGTTTTAGCTGCTTTTTAAAGGAGTCCACATCATCTAAAGACCTTAAGCTTGTTGGAAGACTGTTCCAAAACTTAGAAGCTGCTGACTGGAAGGCGTGATCCCCCCCGGGTCTTAAAACGTGTTCGAGGTTCACTTAGAAAGCCCTGGATGGAGGATCTGAGATCTGGACTTAATCAAAGACACATTTAAACCATCGGTTTGTGTGTGATGGGCTGGTGGACGAAGGAGCGAGGACGGGAGGAAGCAAAATTAGCAGAATCGAAAGCTTCCAAGAGGAGAGAGGCGGCGCTCTGAGCTGACCTGTAAACATTCTGACCGTATCAATCCCGCCAACTGTTTCCTTCAGCGTCATTACTGTGATTATCATGGTTTTCAGAAGAAATCGTCAACACAGAGCAGCTTCTGCCTTCATCAGCCGTTTGATTTTGTTTAGTCAGAAGGAAGAAGCTTCGTACGGTCGAACAGACGCAGAATAACCAGAGAACCAGTTTCCTGTCTGGACGTGACTTTCTACAGAAGATCGCACACGTCACGTTCTTCCTCACAGATCAGCTTCAGCTCTGCTTTGATTTGTTCGTGGTGATGTGGAAAAGGCCCTTTCATGCATGAATTATGAAATCAAAGAGTAATAATATTTTTATTGTTTATTTTTACTCTTAAACAAGTGAAAAATCACGTCAGTAACTTTTTAAAAAATATATATATATTGTATTTAGAAATGTGTCCACTGTAAAAAGTGATTCATGGAAATCAATATAGGAAAAAAAACATGTTTTTATATATATTATTTTACTACTAAGAGCAAATGGTATAAATACACATAGGAACATTAAATAACAACAATAGAGAGGCCTGATAGGCAGAATGTACCCTTCGGTGCATGACGTCCACTGGAGTGGACAGATGTATTTTCAGTATTAAAAACTTGATAAAAGTATTTCTAACATCTTGGTCCCCTATCCACCTACATGAAGAGTTCTGTTCTTCGATTCAGGTCTAAGTTTCAAACCACACATTAACAAAGGTGTCCAGTCCTGCTTCCTCCAAATCAGAACCGTCTCCAGAATTAAGCCGATGCTCCACCAGTCCGACCTTGAAAAAAATCATCTACGCTTTCATTTTCTCCAGACTAGATTACTGCAACTCCTTCCTCTCCGCTATAACACAAAAATCCCTGTTCCGCCTCCAACCAGTCCAGACTGGTTACTGGTTTTAACAGACGACATCACATCACCCCGATTCTGGTTTCTCTCCGTCGGCTCCCTGTTCGTTTTAGAATTGATTTTAAGATTTTACTGATCACTTTTAAAGCACGTCTGTGTCTGAAGCTCCAAGCTACATAACAGATATGTTGACCCCCGTACGAGCCGGCCCACAGATCCTCAGCTGGGGCCCTTCTGTCTGTTCCAAAGTCGAGGCTTAAATCTAAAGGTGCTTTTTCCATCAGGGCCCCTCGACTTTGGAACGACCTGCCTGAGGAGATGAGGCTGCAGAATCAGTGACTTCTTTTAAATCATAAATAAATAAAGACTTGCTTTTATGTGATGTTGTCTTTAGATCATCTGTCTTTTAAACTTTTTATCATCTCTTTATTGTCTTTCTTTGCCTTTGACCGCCATCTTTTTAAGGTCAGATCTGTTATTGTTTTCTGTTTCATGTCTTTGCTTTTTGCTTTGTCTGTCAAAGCGCTTTGTAAACTCTGTTTTTAAGAGGTGCTATATAAGTTATTATTATTATTATATCTTATTCAGTTGAAAAATATATATTTTTACCTGTTTTTTTCTCTGAGAATAAAAGTATTTACCAGATATTCCCTCCGCCATTTTGAATTTATGATTCAATAACTCAAAATCACAGAAAGAGTCAAAAATGATATTCAGATGGAATTGTAGACGACACTTTGGGGGTTCAACACCTGGTAGTTGGGACATGGTGCTATAACTTAAATGGTTCAAAATGGCTTCCAAATATCTGTCCGCTGTAGTGGACACCATGCATGAACAGAGACAAAAATCAATCAATTTCTGTCAATCAATAACTGTCTTAAACTTTGAACAGCATATTTTTGTTTACAGAGTTTAAACTGTTCATAAGTTCTTGATGCAAAGTCCAACAAAGCTGCAACATACTGTTGATAAAATCCAACACGATCATGGTGAGAAGTCATTTAACACTATTTTGAAATGCATTTTCTCTTTTGTCTTTCTGTCTCAAACACACATCATCAGTCCCGCAGCTTCATGCACACTGAGACAAACAGAATGTCATCTCCATTAAAGAAAAACGTTACAGCGAAATCAAAGGCGGCATCTGGCGTTCCCGGTGAAGAGCTCTAAGTATTTTACTCTCACACACACACACACAGATCAGTGTGGCGCGCTCTCACACTGATGAATGACTCACTGTCACTTTCACATCGCTTTCAGTCACAATAACAAACGTTCGCTCTTTCCTGAAGCTCGTGCTGTGTCACTGGGTTTCCGCTGAGTGCTCCGCAGCCTGGCGACAAGTTGAAATACTGGAGGAGGGATGTGGCTTCAGAATTGGTCCAAAAAAAAGGCCTTTTTTTTTGGATAATGTCAAAGACAAGACTTTGAAAAGGTCCATCTCTGAAAATGTCAGAGCGGTTGAAGTTAAAAGCATCTCGAGTCACACGCAGACAGAGAAATAATAATGAGGCTGAGAGTGGAGGATGATGGGAGTATTTGGGTGATAATTGCAGCGGTTTTATGCACTGTTGACCCAGACTGAACGCTCTGTAGACGTTATGTAACTGCCATCAGGAACAATTCCGGTTTATGAGAACTTAGGTCTTATTTTCATTGTTTTGTCCATCGTTTCTATCAGTAATCATGACGTTATCTCACCGAGTTAATGGCTGAGATCTGGACCAGTCTGGACACAAACCAACAGGTTAGACGATTATATTTGGAAGAGAAAACGATAAAATTATTACTTAAATTGTCAACAGCTTGCTGATCGACTTCCTGTTTCAACTGGCTTACTGTACTTCTTATCATTGTGTGCACACAGTCTTCCTGCAATGAAGTTGGAAAAAACACTTTTGGTTTTACCTCCAGATAAACCTGTTATGATTGGTGCCAGGAGTGTAGCGTTGCCTCGGCATATCCAGTATTTGTTGTTTCGCACCTTTCTGGTGACGAGAGTGCAGGAGCCAGAAAAAACTGCATAGATCATGACCAACATGCACAAAGAAAGAAATGTGCAGATGTATTATTTTCATCAGATTTATAAAGTTGTGAGTTCTGTTTTATAAATCTCAGTCATTGCGACACATGCACAAGCTGAAGATAAACCCTTAACCAGTCGTTTTCACATCAATAAGCTGCCTGATACACCAGTTTTTATACCTGACGATGAAATAAATATAACAGAAGAAGAAGAGCACCGATTATGTTGCATCGGACAGTTTCTCTGACAGCAGAACATCTGTTTATCATCACGTCCGTATCATCAGTTCATCACATGGACCTGTAAACCATGATGTCATCTTCATTATTAAAGGTCAGAAATGTAATCAATGATACGTTTGTAGCGTTCATGTTGAATTAATGTAGATGAAGAGTGGAAGTATACCTCAAAAGTACCTCAAAATTGTGCTTAAGTACTTGAGTAAATGTACTTAGTTACTTTCAGCACTGCCAATCTGGGAAACACCTGTAATTAATTTAATGAGTAACCATAATGAAATACAAGAAAATTGGAAACATCAAAATGGTCCATGGTGCAAAAAAGACTGTGAACGCCTGGTTTAGATAATCTCTTGTATTTTTTTTAAATTTATATTTGACTTTCTTTATTGTCATCTTGAAAAAAACAACATTATATTGAAAAAAACCTTCTGGAGTCTGTGAGGACAAGACTTCAAGTGACCCAAATCAGTAATAGAAAGAATCAATCCTGAAGTCTGTCAGAAGTTCCTCATGTGCTCATGATGCATTAGAGAGACGCTCTGAAGCGTTGTCTTGGTGTTCTCAGTTTGATGAATATGACACAGCTGCCGCAGGCAGTGATTAGAAAGCACAAATTACTCACCAGTCTTTCTTTCACGACATCTTCATCGTCTCCTGTGTCCTTGGATATGAAAATGACACACTTGACTTTTTAAGATGCACTGAAATCAAACTTTTCTCCGTAACTGAAGTAATTTAGTCGATGACTGGTGGGAGACAGCGCTGTCTGTCTCTGAATACACACACACACACACACTGAGAAAACAAAATGAGGCTCAGAGAGACAGTTTCAGCCTGAGCTGAGGTGGTAATGATGGCTAATAATTGGAGGCAACTCCCATAAGGCTGCATTGAATTACATGGGCTGTCATGCATTCAACCCACCGGAGAATATCCAGAAATACCTCTCTAGGATGGACACTGAGTTGATGCTGTGAATTCTTAAATTGAACCAGTGGCTTGTGAACTCCTCATACAAACATTTACTGCATAAATCATTTACTGTAAAACTGTAATAATAAGAAAATGGAAATATAAATATAAGGTAAACTTTCCTGCAGTCTTTTACTTTACTTACTATGATTACTGTGTTGATGCTATGTGTGTTTTTACTTTTTAACAGTAAATATGACCAATTTATCATGACAGTCGCAGAAATAATAAATTACCTTGAGACAATAAAGGTATATTTAAATAAAAATTGACACCGACAGGCACTAAAGTCCTCTAACTATCAGCGAAATTGCAGCAGTGAGTCTCAGTAGGAACAGTATCCACAGGCTAACAAGCTAACTGGCTAACATGCACCGAGTCCACGATAAAATAAGAGAATTGGGATGTATCCCAGTATCAGTATCAGCAGCTGAGTTGAGTCTAGTTTACAGGTTTTTAGTGCTGAATGGTCTCAGCACAGCAGCGAGGTGAGCGCACACAGCTACGGTGACCCCGGTATTCCACCGGGTGTGTGTGCGCCGCGTTCCGGCTCCGATGCGGTTTTGCTCCGTGCTCTGCACAGCGCTCTATTCCACCGGGAGCATGTCAGAAGCAGAGTGTCTTCACTGCGGGGAAGCCATCCGCCGTTTAAAGTCGTCTGTTTTAATTGTGTTTATTGTTGATAGACGACCAGGAGTCTGCACAGGGTGCTTTATTTTGAAAATTGACCAGATGCTCAATGCTGTTTCTGTGTCTGACTTCCTGCCCAGCTCGATCTGCTCTATGCTGCTTAACACGGCCTCCGTCAAAAAATAGATGCACACGTGCCCGGTGGAATTTAGGGGTAAGCCCAGAAGGACAAACATGTGTCAGTCAGTCACCACTTGCACTAATTAAAGCAGCTAAATATGGCCAAACAGTACTCAAATAAGCTTTTAATACAGTTTAAGGTTATAATGCCTGCGTTTTTATTGCTGTTAGCTCATCTGGTAACATATACAGCTGAGTAGGCAGGAGAAAGCCAGTCTAGACTCTAGTTTTAGAATTTAGAGTGTGAGTATATGTCTACTTTCTGTAGGCCGTATGTTCCAGTACAGTACCAGTACAATCCCAATACGTATAAAAGAATCAGAATCATTTGTTCATTTTTTGCCAGCCAGATTTGAAAACGCCTAATGAGAAGATTGAAATCAAAGTGTAATTTTCTGACTAACATCGCTGTTTCAGTGTTTATTGTAAGAGAGGAAAATAATTGTCTCTCCAGCAGTGTAGAGCAGCTTCTCTGCTGCGGCGCTGGTACTTAACCCCAACCTCCTCGAGAGAAATAAATCTCGTCCGTTTGGGGCTCGAGTGAGGAGTGTATAATGAACATCTCATGCAATTTTAGTCTCATTGTGAGCTCATTTTGAATTGGGTTCAGTATCACCAACCAAACCTCACAGAGAAATGTGTTTTTTGTGGTTGTAAATTTGTAGCTTTTCAACCGTGTAATTAAGTTTTTATTCTCACAACATCAGTCATTATGGATTCAAAATCTAACGCTGCTGCTCACAGCCGCTGTTTGGGATTTGTGGTACATTCTGATAGATGTAACCGATCTTAGCAATTACAGTAGCTCTTGATCCAAATTTACAACCAATTATTCATACTCACTGAGCCAAACAAATGTATCTGTTCTCCACATTATCTCTTGTTAACTGTGTGTGAGCTCCCTGGTCTTTCAGAGAAGATGAGAGAAAGAGAGAAGAGGGTAGAACAGAGGAGACGGAGAGGGAACGAGACAAGACGTTACCGGCAGTGAACCCACACTTTTCTATTGTATATCTCACCTTACACACACACACACACACACACACATAGCCTTGTTAGCTGGTGCACTGAGGCAGCCCCAATGATCACAGGATCAAAGTTAGGACCTGTCAGGAAAACACAGTTGTCATGGAGACAGAGTACATTAGCAGTAATTGCAGACAGACCTGCTTATAAGGGAGAGCTAAGTTTGGAATTTTTGCATCTATGATGAGGAAATATCCAAGTGTGTGAACGTGCATACATGTCAAACTGACACATACAGAATTAGTTTTTGGCTCACTGGTTGTTAGGTAACGTTCCTTTCTCTGTGTCTTTGTGTGTCATTTTACTAACACAGTGGTCAGATACATGAACTGTCCAATCTAGAGCCAACAAGGAGGGAAACCGTGCGCTTTAAAGCACTCTGAAAAGTGAACCATCCAGTCTAGAGCCAGCGAGAAGCAAAACGGCGCGCTTCAAAGCGGTCAGAGACGTGAACCGTCCAGTCTAGAGCCAGCGAGAAGCGAAATGGCGCGCTATAAAGCGGTCAGACACATAAACCGTCCAATCTAGAGCCAGCGAGAAGTGACACTGAGTGCTTTAAAGCAGTCAGAGATGTTCCTGGAAAAACTTAAAAAATGCTGACTCCTTCTGAGGTGCTTCATAAATACAGGTGCTGCTTTTGGTCGGTCACTAGCTTAACGCTTTGCTAGAAAGCTCTTCTTTCCTTTATTCTTGCAGTTGTCATCTGTAATTACTGAATGTGACAGAAAAGGTACAGCAGTATCCCTGCTCCTGGTGGGTGATTTTGTCCTTCCTCCACGCTGTGACCTTCAGAGTAGTTTGCAGTCGAGTGTGACGCAGATGAGATGAGGATCAGCACCTCTGAGTCAGAGAGCAAGCTTTTGTCCCAGAAAAAGATAGATTGCTTTATCTATCTGTCCTGACTGGAGGAGTTCGATCCTTTGTGTTCTCAAGACTGACTGCTGCTCAGCAAAGCAGGCAGTCCTGATGTCACATGGAACTAACTGATTTGCTTTTTGCTTTGTTTAATTAGACTTGTTAATTGTTCATTTATTAAGAGCCTTTCACTGTGTTTAACATTATAAATTCAGGCTTCACAGCTCTTCAATATATTAATGGACATGAACATCAGACCATGCAAACGCTACTGGGTCAGGAGCTTCCTGTGGGAAAGGAGGCTATGTTAAGGTGAAAAAAACTTTAAAGGGGACATATTATGCTTTTTGTGGTTTTTTATTATTTATATACTTTATGATATTGCATGCTAAACATGGTCAAAGTTCCAAAACTTGAGATTAATGTATGAATAAATCAAAAGTCAGAGCTTCAACCTGCCCTGAACGCTTTGTGACGGTTTTTTTCTTGCTGATGTCAGATTGTTGCAGATACCGACCAATGGCTGTTTTTCCATGTGTTGTTCACATTGTCAACATGTACAGATGTATTTGAGAAACTGAAATGTAAAGTAAGGAAGGAGAAAAAGAAGTGAAATCCTGCTACTATAGTTTGTTTACGTAGCCTCCGGAGCCGGAGGAAGCCTCCTGAAGCTGACCAATCAGAACAGAATGGGCTCATCAGGAGGCGGGGCCTTAAAGAGACAGGAGCTAAAACGGCCTGTTTCAGACAGAGGCTGAACTGAGGGGCTGCATAAAGGGCCAGTAGAAGATAAATGAGTTTTAAACTGTAAAGCATGCAAATATATTCCAGTGGAGCCCCAGAATATAAATATAGACCTGAAAATGTGTATAATGTCCTCTTTAAACTTGCCACTGGTTCTTCTCTTTATACACAAACATTTTCACATCACAGCACAGTTCAGTAAAAGTCTTTACTGTGAGTACACTAATGATACACACATAATATCAGGCGTGGAATGAACTTCCTTAGAAGCACTCCCTTCTTTGAATACCTTTAAAGGTCTTTTACAAACTGCCCTGAAGGAAACATGTTGCTGTTTTACATAATCCTTGACTTGTGGTGGACTGCGTTATGAATATTGATGGATGCTTCTTTTCTTTTACTCTTTCCCTTGTGTGGTTTTTATGTATTTTATGTGTTCTATTATGTGAAATTGTTTTTTAGGTGAAACTGCTTGTGCTGCCGTCTTGACAAGGACTCCCTGAGAGAAGGGATTTTGTTTCTCAATGGACCTTCCTGTCTAAATAAAGGATAAATTAAATAAATAATAGGCCTCATGTCCAAAAGCACTGACAGTTATTGGAGGCTGGAGGCCCAAACAGTCACCTGGTGACATAACAACAACCTCCAGCTCAACACATCCAAAACCCAGAAACTTAGAATTGATTTCAGGCACAGCGCTGCACCCAAATCTCCCACATATAACCATCATGGACTCATTTAAATTTCTTGGCACACATACTGGCAACACACACTTAAAGTCCAACTGAAATCACATTTAATAATCCCTAAAAAATAATGTCATGTTTTATAAAAAATATATTGTTAACAGTTTTGCATTTATAGAATGAATAAAAAAGGTCTTTGGGGAAATATAAGTGTCGGTGTCTGTGTTTGATTGACAGCAGCTGGCAGGCTACCGGTGTTACACCGTATGAACAGAGACAAAGTAAACAAACTGCTGTAGCTACAAGTACATGGACAGACAGCGTGTCGCTAACAGGGATTTTGAAGAGCAACGACCAAACTAGCATCTAACGGGTCTGAACAGTTTACACACTGTTTAATGTGCTGCAGCTGAGCTAATTAGCTATCTAGCCTGCTAACTGATGTTAGCGGTGCAATTTTCCCGGCTCATTCATCAAGCTAAGGTGCAGCACAAGATGTGTGTTCATGTCTGTAAGTTAGATAAGAAGCCGGGATGTAGCCCCCCCTTGTGGTGGCTGTAGGTTGTAGCTTCTTACATTCAGCAGTGTAGCAGGATGCAATCAGGCTCAGTGTGACCGTCTGCTCTGCCGATGATAGAACGACACGTTATCGCTTTGTGTAAAGATTTGATTTACTGCATGGCATCAGTAATGACTCCAGCTATGTAAGTTGATGATGGAATGATATTTAAAGAGGACAAATTATGCTCATTTCAGCTCTAAATTTTTATTTTTGGACTCCACTTCAGTAGCTCCGCATGATTCAAAGTTCAAAAAACTCCTTATTTATCTTATACTGGCCCTTTATGCAGCCCCTCAATATACCAGTTTCTCTTACACACCGTTTTAGCTCCTGTCTCTTTAAGGCCCCCCTGAGCCCGCTCTGTTCTGATTGGTCAACTTTACGTATCAGAGTTGTGTAACTTTACCGTCAATGCAAACCAAACATTTCCTGCTTTACTGCTTCAAATTAAAAGCTTTTAAATGAATGACTAATGGGAGACTTTTATTGTGAAGAATTTATAGGAAGGAAAAACGTGTTCCTCACTGATTTAGCAGAGCTTGGTTAGCGGCGCTAAAAAACGGTCGAAACTATAACATATGGAGCTATTTGGAGTTATTTGTTCAGCGGATCAGTTTGGAATAACGCAGGGAGGAAGAGTACAAGCAGAAACAGCCACAGTGATGATGATGTTTTGTGAAGAGCTGCAGACAACCAGCACACCTCCAACAGATAAACTACTTATTTGCTTTGCTGCGCTGTGTAATGGAGTCGTGGCTTGGCATAACTACTCTCGGAGCGGAGCAGCGAACTTGCGCGCTGTGCACGTAGCAGATGTCCATATAAAGAAATCTGTCACGAACGGACGTCAGCTCGGGATGAAAGTAGAAAAGACCGTTGGAAACTTAGCGTTCAGAGCAGTCTGAGGATCACTGCTACATGCGTTTACCTCATTATTTGACATGTTGGCCACTTTTAACATGAACATCCAATATGGTGACATTATATATATGTCTGAAAATAAGGAAAAGCATAATACGTCCCCTTTAATCTAAATGATGCAAAACTAGGTGGCGCCATCGTGAAATCAAAGAACTTACATATAATTTTCACCCTTTTGGTTTCTGATGTTTTCTCAAGTGATTTACAGAGAAGAAATGTAGCTGTAGTGGACAAAAGGCAGTTTAATTTCACTTTAATGGAATATTAACTCACACTACATCTCTAAAAAAGCCCAGCAGACAACTTCAGAAATTCAAAGTGAAACACTGAGTTCTTGTCCAGTTCTCTACAATCATCACTGACACTATCATTACTTCTGTCTGCACAGCTTTAATCTGTTCTCCAGCAGATTCTTCAGCGTCACCTCCTCAGCTTTAAACTGAAGAGTGCTGGATTAGAGAGATCTGAGCAGTACAGCAGAGCGTTAATGCTGATCAGCCCTGATAGTTGTAGCAGACTTTCTTCTCATTAGCCCTGTGGCCATTTACTCTTTAAGATGTAATATTAATTTAAGTTGCAGTAAGACCATCTCACACTGTGAAGGGACTTTCTGGAGGAGTTACTGTAAGTCTGTGCAACTTATAATATTACAGTCAGCTTGGTGGAACGGCTGCAGAGCTGTCAGGAGGAACTTTCTGAAGGTCTGGGTCCAGGCGGAGTTGAAAACTTTCAGAAAATCCTTGAAGCAAGACGTAGGGAGCAAAAGTAAAAAAAAGAGAAAGAGATAAAAGCACTCCTTCAGTATTAGCTGAAATTCCTTTATAGCCAGAGGCAATTCTTTCAACTCAAACTGAATGAAAGATTAAGGCTCACAATGGTGCATTCCAGCTCTCCGGGTACTGTCTGCAAGTGCATGTCTGTCTGTGTGTGTGTCTGTGTGTGTGTAAATGTGTAATTTATCAGGTGCATCCACTGTATGTATACTGTTGCAGGGTTATTGTACAGCAAGATTGTATATCTGAAGCTCGGTGAGTGTCGTGCTTTAACCTCCTCATTGACTTATGTGTCTTACTTACATAAAGCAGGTTTAAAGGCTTCCAGCTGCATTATGGAACCACTTCAGCACCATGAGGTAAAGTGTAAATATGACAAAACGAGCTTTCAGAGAAGTGACACGAAATACGCTTCCTCAGCTCCCCCTTGGTCCCTGGAGTTTTTGGATAAGTGGCAGTAATGACTGCGAATCAATTCTTTCAACATACATCCTACTTTACAACCATTAACCATTGATATATACGGAGCCTGTAAGGGTCCATGGAGGGAAAAAAAAAACTAATTTGTGTTCTCAAACGAACACTTTGTGATCTAGATTTAATGAATTGCGCTCCCAAATTAATAATTTGTGCTCCTGATTCAATCATTTGTGCTCTCGATTGAACTATTTTTACGAGTCAGATGGAAGTTTTAAGAAAGCAATAAAGAAGACATTTCTCCTGTAGCATCAGTTACTGCTCCAAGCTGGATCCAAGGCACGAATTACTAAATCAAGAGCACAAATCAATATTTCTTTTCTTCCCAGGATCTGTAGATTTATGTCGTTTGTAGTAAAATACATTTATTGGTTTTCAACACAAAAAGCTATTGGATACATACAGAAAAATAACAACTAAGAATTAGAAATAATGATTAATAAATATGTCTATGCAGTTATTAACTAGTTCATCATTCTGTCACACAAAAGCTGCATTTCTTTCTCTTGGTTGGATAAGCAGTATTTGTTCTGTAGGTTCTCTTTAGTAGCGTATGTCAGATTCTCCATGACCAGGAAGCTTTGATGGTGCCACTTCACCACTTTGCCCCAAACAATTTTAATTTAAAGAGGAAAAAACAATAGCTGAAGAATGAACTGAGGAGGTTACTGTTGTGCTACTAACACACACTGTAGTTCCTTATTTGTAAGCACTTAAATAAGTGTTTTCCAGGGTAACTATAGATCTTTAGCCAAGCTAGCAGTGTTGTTCTGACAGTCGGTCCACCACCAGAATGAAATATCTCCACAAGTTTCAGATGCCATTAAATTTTATGCAGACATTCATGGTCCCCAGAAAATCCCGTCTGGACCAACATGCTTGTATTTTAAAGTGGATGTCTTGAGTTTTTTCAGTGGGAAGCATTGCTTGTTCTTCTACAACAAAAATATTTTTGCTAATGGAAACGCCAACATATGGGCCTATTTCAGAGCCAGTATGATGACAGAAAAAAATGAAACCATCAGGAGAGCAAGACCCATGAATGTATAATAAGAGCTGGATAGGGCGCCGCCGCTCAGCCTTGCAGCCAATTTTTCCCAGTGTCCACTCGCGGTATTGTAGCGAAAAATCGCCCTGCAGCCCAAAAAGCATTTTCCCCATAGACCACCATTGTAAAAGAGACACCTGTAAAACTGTTGACTGGACACCTTGAACTGCAAACAACGTCAATTATGACTCTTTCTAGTATGAACTTTTGATCCAAGGAGGTTTCATGTTTATAAAACTTTCCTCGAGCCGAGAAAAGCAATTTAAAAATCTGTGATGTCATCACAATGTAAAGTCTATGGACCGAGCGGGAGCTCGCGGGCGGGGCCAATGGGGGAAACACTACTGCGCATATTCAGTGGGCCGAACAACGCGGAAGCAAACCCGGAAG
Organism: Thunnus thynnus; assembly: GCF_963924715.1. NCBI lineage: Eukaryota > Metazoa > Chordata > Actinopteri > Scombriformes > Scombridae > Thunnus > Thunnus thynnus. The sequence continues at coordinate 3,106,471 of NC_089535.1, forward strand.
CTAGAAACTTTTTTTGGTGTATGCGCCAGGCGAGCAATTCCTAGAGGACTGAATGGGCGCCATTTTTAGTCCCGTATCCAGCTCTTATAATACATCCATGGCAAGACCCCATCATCAAGCTCATCAAATGAGCTGTTCTGATGTCAGCTGTAGGTCCAGTCGGTACCGCTCTTCTCTTTCTTTCTCAGGTAAATTCTGCAGCTTCTTTTATTCTCTGGTTTCTAAGTGGATTCATGGAGATTTATTGGTGATGCATATCTGAGATAATGATATCCTCAGGAAATGTAGGTCACACTGAATGATATCAATATGTGTTTCATGTGTGTTCACATTTGATATAACAATGAGAAGGAGGACAATTTTTATTGACTTCACACAGTATCTTTGACTCACCTTCAACTTCTCATCATCCCTCTGGGGAGGCTTTGTCCTGCTCAATGTCCATGTCTATTACAGACCTTATGCTGTCAGTTCTCCATGGTTGAATTCCCATCCACAGCATGAGTTCAGTAACTGAGGAGCACAGAGAATATTTCATTCCTCATCTCCTCCAGTAATGTTAATGGAGCTTTAGTCTTGACTGAAAATCATTAGAAGAGTAGAGTAAATATTCCTCAATGAACAGGTGAGATTTTGGAGAGAGGTATTATGAGCTTGATGTAGTTAAAGTATTGCAGTAAAAGTAGAGGTTTGGTCCCTCTGACTGATATATTATTATATATGACATCATTAGATTATTAATAGTGAAGCATCAGTGTTAGAGCAGCATGTTACTGTTGTAGCTGCTGGAGGTGGAGCTAGTTTACACTACTTTATATACAGTTAGCTAGTTTAGTCCAGTGGTTCCCAAGCTAGGGGTCGGGCCCCTCCAAAGGGTCAGCAGATAAATGTGAGGGGTGGTGAGATGATTAATGGGAGAGGAAAGAAGAAAAAACAAAGTTCTGATACACAAATCTGTTTTCAGTTTTTGGACTTTTTCTCTAATCTTTGATTTTTGCTGAAATATTGGATCATTTGAACATTTATTGAAATGAAAGCATGTGAGAAGTTTAGAGGGGAAAATCACTATTTGGTGGAGCTGTTAACAACTCATAGACATGTGAAATGTGACCCCGACTACACACTGCTTTTTGTAAGACGTCAAAAGCCAAAAAGGTTGGAAACCACTGGTTTCATCTTTAACAATGTGTTGTATTTTCAAAGCTTGTTATATTATCCATTGTGTCAAATCTTCATCTGAAAAGTAACTAAAGCTGCTGAAATCTGAAATGCAGTGGAGTGGAAGTATAAAGTAGCATCACATGGAAATACTCAAGTAAAGTACAAGTACCTTAAAGTTGCACTTAGATACAGTACTTGAGTAAATGTACTTAGTTACTTTCCACTCCTGATACTGAAGCTTTAAACATGTTCCAGACACTTATTGTATTTACAACAAATTAATTTAGGGTAACTTCTATACTGTTCACTGTAACTGAGGTTCTGTAGGTTGCGTGAGTACAAGGACTGAACAGAAAACAGTACCTCGCCTTCCTTATCTGTGCAGCACAATAACACAAAGTAAAGTGAGCGACTTTCAGTCCACTCCTCTCAAAAGGGAGATAAATTAAGTTGAATCCTTTGACGCATACTATTTCAAATGAAAGACTGAATAGTAGACATCCAGGGAGCAGTGAACCAGGAGACACCGTGTACAGTCATCCAAATCATTCGGCGGCCAAGCTAAAGCCCAGGACTCCAGCTGTTATCTTCAATTTATTGCTTGCACTCATCTCACCTGTCTCTCTCTGAAGATACTTTGACACTAATGTTTTCCACAAAGCTCTGAGGTTTAATTCTCCCCAACCCCATCTGACTCCCCCCCCCCCAAAAAAATCAATACCCCTCACATAACAGTAATAGTTTGCAATAATCCCCAATATATGGAGTTATTAAACATAGACAGACACTTTCAATCTCCACTATTGCAGGCGATACATTTTGCTATAAACTTTATGTCTGTCTGATGTGAGCGTTACGATGCCCTTAAGTGTCAAGCACACTGCAGTTTTCAACTTATATCAAATTTCCAAGCTGTAGTCACGTTTATTCCACTGTTGTTCTTCGTCATTGGGAAGAGTAAAGATGTCCATACGGTGGCCAAATGCTTGAAACAAACTAGTGTGTTGTATGAACAACATGATACAGTAACACCAAAGACAGAAGAATATAAAACTCTATATAGCAACCTGCATCTATATTTCAAAAACCCTGTCATGCATGAGTTATGCTTTGTTTTACAGCTATTTTAATAATTTCCTGATCATTTCCAAAGATTTTTTTGGGTAAAAAGTATTAAATTTGGTATTAGTTAGAGGGAAAATTGAAATTTCCTTGGAAAAAAACTCCATTTAACCCTTTCATGCATGAATTATGATAACCTCAGTCAGGATTTTTTTCCAAGTGTTTTTATTCCTCTTTAGGCATGAAAAAAAAAAATTGAACTTCATTTTTTTTAAACACGCATTTTTCAAGGAGTTTGTCTTAGTGGACAGATGATTAATTGTCATTTTCTCCCTTCATAAAATCAATACTTGGAAATTTTAACAATTGTATTACTCCTTAGTTGTTACTTGATGTTACAAAATTTTATTTACCTGCAAGGGTCTATTACTATAGAAAGATTGGCAAAATATTCCTGAGCTGAGTCGGCCATCTTGGTTTTGAGAAATTTGTGTTGCACTTACAAAGGCTGGCCAATGGATGGCAGTGTATGGGATGAAACACTAGAGTCCACTGTGTTGGCTGATGTGCAACTATACCATTAAAAACCCCATGCATATATAAGAAAACGGCTTTTGAATAGCTGTCCACTGTAGTGACCACTATGCAGGAAAAGGTTAATTAAGGAAGAAGTCGATAATTATTATTATTATGTTTTGATCCTATTGTGAAATAGAGACCAGCTGGTGGAGAAAGTGGAACATTTAGCAACTGAAGAGTCAGATATTTTTCTCAGGAGTCGGTGGAGACCAAACTGGAGCTACGATAAGAGTGAATATTCAGTTTACAGGACTCCAGAGTAAAAGCTAGTAATAAATATTTAAATCAGAAACATAGACTTCAGCAGAGGAAGTCCAAACCTTTTGTCTGCAATAAGATCACTAAATCTCTTGGGATTCTGAGAAAAATAACATTATATTACAGTTTAATGTATCCATATTTAACATACTCTAATATTGTTTTGGCAAGTACTTTTCCAACTGCTGCAGAAACAGTTTATTAGATTAACAACTTTTCCTAAAGCTGTTGTACTAAGTGCACTTCTTTTATTAAATTGCAGTTAATGATTTATATGAAAATTCTTCAAATCTGTACATTTGTCTTTAAAGTGAGATATAATTTACCTCACAGTTTTAGATATAATTTTCTTAGTAATTTACACTTTCATAATTATCGAACTAGACAGGCTTCATCTTCCTTTGTATAAAACATCATGTGGTCAGTTTTCTATCAAATATCATGGAGTTATCTTGTGGAATACAAATGGACATTTAATGGATTTCTTTGTGTTATTGTCTGCTGTCAAAAACATTTGATTTGGAACAATAATCAATAAGCATTCCTAGTAACTATTGTTCATACTGTTAACATGGAAATACTCTGCATTTTTAACTATAATTTTACACTTATTTTATAGTGTAGTTTTTTGAATACAAATATTTAAACTGTATTGGTGATTTTGTATGTTTGCATTTTACCTTTTGTATGTCTTTTGGATGTGGTTTTCATATAAGCTGTTACAGATTTCTACCACATCCTCACACATAGTTTTTTTTTATATTTCATTCACGTCTTTTATCTTTATATGTGTGAAATAAAAAAAAAACCTGCCATAATTATTGTATGTATAATGTTTTCTTTGTTTTCATTCCTTCTCTTCGGTTTTCATCTGCAGCCAGGAACCGATGAAGATGGATGTCGCTGCTGAAGAGGATGCAGCGCACAAGCAGCACCTGTGGCAGACCTTTCTGCCTTAATAAGATAAATATGATGGGAGTAAATACTTTATTGTGATGAATTACAGTGTGTATATGTCTATGTGTATGAGTGGAAGCACATTGAATTCACCAAAGAAAAAAAAAACAGGGACTTTCTTCTTTATCTTATTATCTTTAATTATGACTTACTGTCTCATAATTACAAGAAAACTATTATGAGATGGTTTTCTTGTATGTATGATAAACAGTATAAAAGTATAAAATCATTTGTAGAGGCAATATTGGAATCTATAATCAGAGTTGCAGAATATTGTATAGTAAGTCATAATTTCAAGTGATGGTCTCGAATTTTGGTTGATTGTTGGTGAATGTGATGCTTTTCTGTATTTATTAAATGAAATAACCAATGAACTGAGATGCTGGTGTGTTTAGTGATCTAGGGCTGAAAATTTTAAGCAATTTCCTTATTGATAGTCAGCCATGTTAACAAATAATTATTGATTAATTGTTAACAATTTATGAGATAACTTGGACAGTTATCCATAATAAAACACATAAAAAGTACATTAGGATTTTAAGGTACAGATAAAGTAAATTACTAGAGTTGTAAATTAAAAAACACAAAATAATGACTTCATTTAAATTGCAAAGCTTCCATCTGTTAACAACTGGCAGTCAAATCCAAACAGCTGCACAATTTTCAGCTTCATCAAAGGACACAAATTAAATAAGACCAGATGTGTTGGACATATTTAACAATTAAAACAAATGACACATTTTTTCCACTAATCAAGAGAGCTGCATCCTTCAACAGTAAATAACCTGTAACATTATGAATAAATATAAAATCTCCCCACAACAGCCTTCAGTCTGACAGGTTTTATATTAAATACACAGGCCTGTTTTTTTTACTGTAGCTAACGTTAGTCCAGGTGTTGGAAACGGCTGCTCAGCTGGAACAGACACAATACTGTCTGGCAGCTTTTTCAATGCAGGACATCTATATTTACTGCCACTGCTAAAATGCATTTATGCCTAGAGCAGGGGAGTGTCACTTATACAGTCCAACACTTTAGATTTAGATGGATTCACGTGTCCTGCCAACCCGTTCTCACTCTCAACTCCTCACATATCAAAGCTTGGTCAGGACCCCGTGGCGTCACTTTTTAACGTGCTGGGTAGTCCAATAGACTTCTGTTGAACTCCCACAACGTCTGAAATAGACGCTGAGACCGATGACGTCTACATAAGGTGACAAATTTCAGCCTGATCACCAGATTAAAACGTTGGCATTGTATGTTTCTGCAAACCATAGATACGTTGAATATGTACATTTCAACACCTTTAATACAGAACATATTAACATTTCAACAATACGTATCATATCAACATTTCTGAAGTGACGTAAATTACTTCACATGACATCTATATAAGCTGACTTACTTTCTTATTTGGAGGTGGAGGGGTTGATGGATGGCTTGTAATGTTGTTGGCAGAAACTAACCCTAACCCTAATCCTAACCCTAACCAAGTGGTTTTTGTGCCTAAACCTAACCAGACCTTAACCACCACGTTGTCACAGCATAAAATATAATTACTGTGATACTACGTGTTGAAAAATGATGCTAAAGGGGTACCCAGTGCGTTAAAAAGTGACGCCAGGGGGTCCTGACCAAGCGTCCATATTTGACGAGTTGGGAGTGAGAACGTGTTGGTCCTGCTTGTTCTGATTGTTAGCACCACAGCTACAGTGGCGCTCCCTGCTGTCTGACACTCAGCTCTCAGCCTGTGTTAACTGAGCAGCTGCTTCTGTTGAAGATATTAATATAGCATTAACATGAGCCTCAGATAGCGAGCTGAACCAGACAGCTGCCACACAACAATTACTTTATTCTGCAGTGTTCATCAACACAACTGCCACAGTCAGCAGAGTGATGCACGCTTTCTTCTTTCTTGGACAGCAGGAGGTGCGTTGGATTTACAATTTACTCCATCTCATTAAACAGCAAGAGACTCCACCTAGTGGCCAAACTGGGTACTACAGCAAATGTAACCATGGTAACTCTTCTTCAGTCTGCGTGTGAGACGAGGACCGACACTCACTTTGATTTGTGTGGGGACTTTTATTACCTGGTCAACAAACATGGAAACCCATTGGTCAGTAGTCTCCAATCAGCACAGCTCTACGGAAAAATTAGCTAACATAGCTTAGTGTACTAGCTAATTAAACTAGCTATAAATACTCATATAACCAAAATATAACTAATTTAGCACAAGTGCAACACAATCACCACATTTTGTCATCCAAACATAAACATAATACCATGATAGCTGTGTCATTACATTACGTTTTTGACAGACTGGCACTAAAAAGACTGTAACGTTGAAAGATATCTACTTGATTTGACTCATTTGGATGCTGAAGCTTCATATTACCTTCAGATAAACTTTTAAATACATTTTTGCACAGAAGGAGGACTGTGGATTTTGTCCCCCATCACTTCCATTGTAAGGTCATTATGAAGGGATCTTCTAATGGTCAGTATGAACAGGAGGAATGATTACAGCAAGAAAAACAGCTTTAATGTTCATTGGGCTCCTGACTGTTGTTTTAAGACACACTTTAGAGCTATAATATTTAACTATTTTGCATTAAAATGTCTAAAAATGACTAGACCTATGTTATATATTTTGTTGTGTACTTACATCATCCCAAATGTTTCCAACAAGTTTCAAACCCAGAGAAATCTGTAATTTTAATCAAGGTAATGGTCCATTTTATTTGGTCACCTGTCAATGGCGTCAGACCCATCTACCAAAGTAGTATACGCATACAAGATAATACATCAGTGTTGTGGTTGTCCGCCAGTCATAAATTGACTTTCATTCAGTTTGAAGCCACATTTTTATGATAAACTTTTTAGATCTTTGTTGTTTTTAACTATATATTTTAATTGGATGAAGGATTTTAGTCATCGGACGTCTGGATCTTAAGTTATCAGAGAAACAAGCTGAGCAAACATTAGCAGCAGAGAAACACTGATTTTTTTTTTGCATCAAACTGCTTTATTTAGTGTTTTCACCAGTTTTAATCACCGGGTCTGTTTGTTTTAGAGAGGAGGAGACCTCTGTGGATAATAGAGGTCGGCTGAATGATGAACACTGAAGGAATCCTAACTGGGAGAAACTGATTGCAATGATGAAGACAACAACTCTTCTTCACAACATCATCAAACTCAGTCTTTTCTTATTGTTTTGATTGAGAGCAGCAGAAATTGCATACATTGTACGTTTAAAAAAACTGGCAACCCATCCTTTAAAACCTTAATTAGAATAAGGTGCCAAAATTAACAGTGTTTCCTGTTATTGTGAAGCTACAACCCCGTAAGGATCATTATACCTGTCTGTCTCTTTTCCCTCCAGCTGTCTCGTCTCTGGCACAACAGACGATGATTTGCATGAAAATTACAGGAACAAAGGCGCAGCTTCCTCCTTCCTCTCAGGATATACCCCTCTGAGACTCTGTGGCACTCCGTCTAGCTGTCTGTTTGCAGTTGTCTGTGAACGGTAGCTGAAAATAACTTTTATTGAGAAAACAGATGTAGTTAAGATCCCCTCCAGACATGTTTAAAGTACTCTTCTTTGAAAAATATTTACAGTCTTTGTTTCTTCTTTATTTTTTCCTGTATCATGATAAACGTGTGAAAAGTACTTGTGCTTTTTATGTAAGGAGACACACACCAAATGATGATATCCCTGTTTCCCTCCTGCAGCTCGCCGCCTCTGACAGCCGGGTCAGAGGAGTGCAGCGTGACTGTCGCACATATATCAAACTGTGTCTTAACGTTATTCCCTCCAGCTCTGCAGTGCTCTGACCCAGAAGAGAGACACACAGTCTCCTCCGCCTGGTTGTGGAGGACAGAGTCGGGCTTGATGGCTGAATCTCCGGATTGTAACGCAGCCTGAAGGCAAGATAACTCACACTCCATTACGAAGACAGACAGGAACAGGAGTAAAGGCTGATGGGAGACAAGGCCAGCACAAGTCAAGAATTTGAGCTGGTTAAAGATTTAGTTTATGTAACACCTCTGGCTTCGACTCATAAATGTTTCATCTTCTCTGTTTGGTTCTTTTTAACCTCCTACTACACATTGTTGACCTTTGACAACACGGTGCGTAAAGGGGAGAAAGATATTTCAAAAAGTTGCATCAGTCTTGTAAATTGTTAATGAGATTGTATTCAGTAGGAGGCAGACTTGCTGACAGCTTTTTAAAAGTCTCCGCTCAAAAAATGTGTTTTTCTTCTTGTTCCATCACTGTGATGTTTAAGCTTCTCCGTGCAGAATGACGTACGAACAGAGCTTGTCTTCACGTTCATCTGCTGAAGGAGGAAAGTTTCTCTGATCACCTTAAAGGACCAGTGTGAAGAATTTAGTGGCATCTAGCAGAATGGAATATAATATTCATAAGTATATTTTAATTAGTGTATAATCACCTGAAAATAAGAATGGTTGTGTTTTCGTTACCTTAGAATGAGGCCTTTATATCTGCAGAGGGAGCGGATCCTTTTCCACGGAGCCCACCAAGTTGCACCGCCATGTTTCTACAGTAGCCCAGAACGGACAAACCAAACACTGGCTCTAGAGAGGACCTTTTGCCTTCTTTTGCAAGTTTCACAGCCACCGTAGGTTCTCCTACATGCTCAGTCGGTTGCAATTTGCAACCTCACCACTAGATGCCACTAAATATAATCAATATTTTATTACTCTCCTCAGCTTTATAGAGCTTTATAGTGAGTTTCAGCCATGGATGTATAAAGAGAACTGGATACAGCGTCGGAGGCGGGGCCCCATTCAAAAGCATGTGCACTAGTGACTTTCGCTGGCCGAGTCGGCTACTTCCGGTTTAGCCCTCCGGCTAACTTGAATGGCGATAAAACAATTCTATCATGCGGCTCTTCAAGGCTTTTGAAATGTGATCGGACCGAACAGATTTAATTCTGATAGTGAGACAAGTCATTTCGCGGGGGTTGTGACGCTCAGAAAAAGACCTCTTTACTTTTAGAGTTTGTAGCTTTACACCTTAAACTGTGACAATGTTTTAAAGTCAAACTTATGACAGTTTTGACAAATTTACAGATTATGATTATAGCCTTGTTCTTTTATTCACATGAAGCTTATTTCTTTTTTTTTTTGCATCTTATTTGTTTATATATGAACTTGCTTCTTTTTATTTGTACTTTCATCTGTTTCATGTATGCGCTCAGTGCTGCTTGATATACAGTATGTGCTCTATGTTTCTATTCCTTGTATTTCAAACATGGGTCACATGTGTCTCTGATTTGTTTATTCTGTAAATCATTTTAATCTAGAAAGCATGTTGCTTCAAAACTGCTACATAAATAAAAAGTATTATTATTATGACAGGACATTTTGCAAACCATGTCTTCAGGGGAGAAAAATTGTGTATTTGGAGGCAATCCATCCACGAGCCTCAGCATCATGAATAGTAAACGGAAGGAAATATGGCACTCTAAGATAATACACCTGCCAACATTTGAAGCACACATACCACCAATCTTCAATGCTGGCATTTCCTTCTCTGAATTATTTCAAGTCAACGTCGGTCTGTACTGTAAGAAAACATAACAGTCAACAGAGACTCTTTCCTAACGGCCCCGAGGAGCTTCACAGCACACCGTTACACCCAATTTAAGCTCCTGTCAGACCAAGGTACCAACATTTATCACAGAGAAATGGATTAAAAGAGGCCTTGGCAGACTATACCCCCAAGTTTATGAAAAAGAAATTAAAAATATTTCATTTCTTCACATGTACTTTTCTGCGGGGACCTTGTGTTTTGCTCTACACCGTACTTCTTACATCACCTTTCATTTCATTGAGATGAAATTACTTGCACTCAGAGTCCTGCTCATTCAGGGATCTAATTATTTTTGCTCATGTTGCAACTTGCTACAGGCTTCCTGTTAAGTCGAGCACTAAAGTTTCATAAGGTTTGATGAGAAAATGGTCAAATGAAATTGGTTTTGGTGTCACAACTTCGTGTCTCTGTCACTCCCTGTGAGGAATATTGAGCAGCAGATGAGACCACGGGAGAGATGAATACAAACGCAAAGAACAGAGCCTGCAGGAGGCCGCTAATGAGGGATAAAAGCATTTACAGTAGAAGACATGTAGTGAAGCAGGTGGAGCAACAGCAGCAGCAGGTTTTTAGACAGGAAACAAACAGGGCTGAGTATCAGATTTATTGGTACTATCTGAAATGTAACAGTTCAAAAACAACATTCAGCACATTTCCAGGTGTATATTTATATTCTGAGGCTCTACTGGAATATCTTTGCATTATTTCCATTTAAAAACTCCTTATTTATCTTCTACTGGTCCTTTATGCAGCCCCTCAGTTCAGCCTCTGTCTGAAACAGGCTGTTTTAGCTCCTGTCTCTTTAAGGCCTGCCTCCGATGAGCCCACTCTGTTCTGATTGGTCAGCTTCAGGAAGCTTCCTCCGGCTCCATAGGCTTCGTAAACAAATTATAGTAGCAGGATTTCACTTCTTTTTCTCCTTCTTTACTTGAACTTTCAATTTCTCAAATCCATCCATACATGTTGGAGCTGAATCAGATCTGAAATACCTTAGCAACCACCTTAGCAACCAATATTACAGAACAGACAGCTGATTATGGGCATGAACAATCTGATATCATAACAAGGAGGAAATATAGGTGACTTTGCAAATGAAGCATTCATAGCAGGTTGAAGCCCTGACTTTCGACTTGCAGGGAGCATTTTTACATACGTTCATCTCAAGTTTTATAACTTTGACCATGTTTAACATCCAACATCAGAACAGGATATAAATGACAGAAAATCACTAAAAGCAGAATATGTCTCCTTTAAAAAGCATCCCTCCATTCATTTTCCAACGCTTATCCGGGACCGGGTCATGGTGGCATCAAGCTGAGTAAAGACACCCAAAAATTCTGATCTGGGTCTGCCCCGGGGTCTCCTACCCGTTGAATGTGCCTTGAATACCTCCAGAGAGAGGCATCCAAACCAGATGCCCAAACCACCTCAGCTGGCTCCTTCCAATGCAAAGGAATGGCGGTTGTACTCTGAGCTCACCCCAGATGTCCGAGTTCCTCACCCTATTTCTAAGGCTGAGCCCAGATGCTCTCTAGAGGAAAACTCATTTCGGCTACTTGCATCTGTGATCTCATTCTTTCAGTCCCAACCAAAGCTCCTGACCACAGGTGAGGTTGGGACGTAGACTGACTGGTAATTTGAGAGCTTTGCCTTCTGGCTCAGCTCTTTCTTCACCACAACGGTTTAGTACAACACCCGCGTTACTGCTGATGTTGCACCAGTCCGCCTGTCAACCTCACGCTTTATCTTACCCTCACTCGTGAACAAGACCATGAGATACTTGAACTCCTCCACTTTGGGGCAGCAACTCCCCCCCAACCCAGAGGGAGCAGTCCACCTTTTTCCGGCAGAGCACCACAGCCTCAGATTTGGAAGTGCTGACTCTCATCCCGCCGCTTCACATCAGCTGCAAACCGTCCCAGTACCCGCTGGAGGTCACCATGTGTTGAAGCCAATAGAACCACATCATCTGCAAAAAGCAGAGAAGCAGTCCTGAGGTCCCCAAAGCGGACACTCTTTTCCCCCGGCTGCATCTTGAGATTTTGTCCATGAAAATCACAAACAGAAATGGTGACAAGGGACAACACCCACTGAGAATGAGTAGCATTATTTTGTGAAATATTTAAAAGCATATTTTCGCTATTTTGGAGAGCTTTGGCACACAAACGCCAAAATGTACTGCTTACTATTTTAGTCCAGGTGATATGTGAAAATTATGTTCACTTTTTCATAAAAGCATGAAACTGGGCACACTTGTACAGTTTGGGGCCCTGAACATTTATCACAAAAACACTTTGTGGCGGCCATGGTGGCCATTTTGCTTTCCACCATAACCGAATTACGTATTTTGCACCATATCACCTGAACCAAACATGATAATACAGAAAAGGTGAACAGTTTATGATGCTGTACATGGTATCATTATAATCCTTGGCCATCAAAACATGGGGGTAAACATCACTTTCTCTGTGTTATCATGTTTGGTTCAGGAGATATGATGCAATATACATAACTAGGTTATAGCGGAAAGTAAATTGGTCGCCATGGCCACCACGAGGCGTTTTTATGATGGCTCCATTTCTGAAAATGTTCAGGGCCCCAAACTGTACAAGTGTGCCCAGTTTCATGCTTTTATGAAAAAGTGAACATATCACCTCAAATTTGGCACATATCACCTGGACTATTTCACCTGTAGTGCTTTTACATGTCAGCCTGAAATTTGGTACATTTGAAGAAGACAAGAAGTGTGGGAAATGTAAAATTTTATGATTCATATTTTAGTAGGTCCACTGTAAAACAGAAAAATCCAAGTGCTACTTTACTGTACACATGAAAAAAAAAAGCTGGATTTAAATGTTGGAATGACTGTCTGCTACTATTGATTGAGTTCTGCCAGTAAGATAACTGTGAAACCAGTTACGTGCATCTGTGTTAAACCCAATTGATCTAAGTCTATCCAGAAGAAGATAAATGCTTTGGAGAAATCAATGACCAGGGCAACACAACAGTCCTTCTTTTTCAGAGAACAGATTACATCATTTACCATCTTGTATGCTGCTGTCAAAGTGCTACGTCCAGGTTTGAAACCAGAATGCAATGCTAAGAAAGCGAATGAACCAGAACAGTAAAGCCGGACGGCTAAACAATGAGCTGAAACTCTATAAAGCCCCGTAAAGCCGAGAGGAGCTGCAGAGTCACTGATTATTCTCTGTAGGTTCATCACTACGAGCCTCGACCAGCACATTACACACTGACAGATCGGACTGTGGAGGTATTGAAAATATAGATTATAGCTGCTTTAAATAAAGCATCCGAATACTTATTCAATCACTGGCAACAAACTTGTGAAGAAAGGCTTTACTGTATTAATAAATTAATTTGTTAATTGTATTGGCTCCTTTGTTTTGCTGTGTGGCAGCCTGTTGAAGCTTTAACAAGTTACCAAGCGGAGGCTTCTAGTCAAGGTGATACCGACTCGACAAATTCACTCTATTTCTGGTTCGTGCTGACATGAAATTCTTCATTGTAGCATCTCTAATGACTTTCTGTGACCATGCAATGAGCTGCTGGAACTTAAGAGCTTTCTGAAACACCATAATCCCTTGTGAGATAGCGTTCCTATGACGACCGAAAGGACAGCGATGCTCAATTACCCACACCGCCACTTCCTTGCTATTTCCCACCTCCCTCCCTATGCATGAGTGTTTGTGTTTATGTGTCTGTCTCATTGTTTGTTTGTGAAAGCACGAGTTATGCTTTATTACTCAGACTGTCTCTTCTGGTTCAGCGTATTACAGCTCTTCCTCTACTCATTACTGTCCATTTACCGTTCACTGATAGGAGGAGGAGGATGGGAGAGTGGCAGTCAGAAAGAAAGAAGAAGCCAGAAATACTTTTTTTCTTCAGCACTAATGGGAGAGCAAAATGTGGGAGAGGTTAAAAGGGAGAATAAGCTCACATCACTGCACATATTAACATCATCATGCTCATTAAACACACATGAGGCTTCTAATTTCAGTTTGTCATACAGTTTCTTCTCTACCTACTGTTTACTTTTTGTATCTGTATATAGATTTAATTGAATTTGGGTTTATGGGTAACCCCCCCCCCCCAGGGATCAATAAGGTGTTATCTTTTATGGGAAAGACTCTCATGTTTACAACTTGAGAAGTGTTTACATCATCTGATAAGTCAAGATGGTTGTATGATTACAAAGTTGGTCGAGTGAGAGTTAAAAACATAGCACCATATCAAGTAAATTTGGGTTTAATCACCTAGAAGGACGGACTTTGGCTCATGTGAGGCCGCAGCGTCCTTATCTGCTTTATTTTCAGGCATGAAGCAACAAGTTGGATATATCAAAGCTTTCAGAAAAATCAGAATTTCGTAATTTTAGCTTGAAAGTTGGCATGAACGGGATTCACAAGTCGGAATCTCATATATATACAGTACTATATCCAGTACTGTGCAAAACTTTAAGGCACGTTAGATGTTTAGATTCTTCTCCGTGATGCAACACCATCAGGGAGGCGTCTGATCATCTGCAGCAGGACAACGAACCCAAACATCCAGCCAGAGTCGTAAAGAACTATATCTTTAACAACAAGAAGAACAAGGAGTCCTGCAACAGATGGTCTCTGATCTCAACATCATGGAGTCGGTCTGGGATTAACATGAAGACACAGAAGCAGCTGAGACGCCGAAATCCACAGAAGAAGAAGAACTGCAGCAACTTCTCCAAGATGCAGGAACAACCGACCTGCCGAGTAGCTGAAGCACTGAGGAGAACTGCTGCTGTTTTAAAGGCAAAGCTGCTCATGGCACATATTGATTTACTTTCTGCTGTTTACTCAACTTTGGATCAAGTTAACTGATGAAAAAAACTATTCATGGTATTATTTTTGAAAGCATCCTCACTTTACTTTTAGTGCCTGAAACTTTTGGTGGACGCTCTTCCCTCACTCTGTCTTTATTTCACTACGGGTGAATGTCTGCTATTTCCTCCTGTGCTATTTCTCTCCATCACGTCTAAAAACCCTTCATTCACAATACCGACGTGACCCATCACATTTCTTGCCCACATTGCTCGAGCCATTCAGTCTCCTTCGATGCTGTTCTTTAAATATCATTTCAATTCTACCATTCTGTCTTTCAGACCTACTCACCTCCTCCTCATCACCACTATGGCCTCCGTGATGTCCAAGGAGACTCATCCAAAGGTTTCCATCAACCTCCTGCCGGCTCCGCTCCACCACCATCAGCATCTAGACCCCAGGGGGATCCTGACCTCTCTGCTATCTTCATAACAGCCTTCGCTTTATGAAGATGATTCACATCGATGGGGTCTTTCTGTCACTAACATCAATAAATGTTATACACTTCCAATTGATCTCTCCCTATTGAAATATGTACACATATAACCTGTATTTAATTAGATAATCTCTCTGAGATCAAGACACACAGCCAGACGAACTAAAGCACATTCAGCATCATTTATTCAAGTACTGCACTTAAACCCTGAAAGCATGTGAGAAGTTTAGAGGGAAAAATCACTATTTGGTGGAGCTGTTAACAACTCATAGACATGTGAAATGTGACCCCGACTACACACTGCTTTTTGTAAGACGTCAAAAGACAAAAAGGTTGGAAACCACTGGTTTCATCTTTAACAATGTGTTGTATTTTAAAAGCTTGTTATATTATCCATTGTGTCAAATCTTCATCTGAAAAGTAACTAAAGCTGTTAAATAAATGTAGTGGAGTGGAAGTATAAAGTAGCATCACATGGAAATACTCAAGTAAAGTACAAGTCACTCAACATTGTACTTAAGTACAGTACTTGAATAAATGTACTTAGTTACAAATAAGTACATTGTGGGTTTTATATACGAATATTTGTTTCATACAAATATTTTTAAAATTATTTGTTTTCCGAAAGAAAAAAAAACATGTTAAATACCAGCACACAGGTCGGTTACATCACTATCTCAGTGTCTCTCCTCTGCTCCGCTGTGACGTCTATCAGCAGGTCTCAGTGAGGGGAGTCACATCCACCTGCTACATGACGCACATTTCCTTATTTGGACATCACTCCCAGAGTTGGGGGTGTTCCCCAGAGATAAAGCTGAACTACTGACACACATGAAGTGCTCCCAAGGGACTCTCCATAACCTGTTGTTCCCCTTCTCCTTTCCACAAAGTTAGGTTGTAAAAAATAGCAGTCGTCTATGATCTGGGAGACTCCAGTTCAAGACCCGGTGTGGGGACCTCCTTCATAAGGTAGTTTATTCATGAACACTTATTGTAACACTTTATTTTTCTAAAATTAAAAGTCTAATTAAAACAAAAACAGGATTTTTAAGCCTCTTTCCTCTTTTATTCGAATACAAATACAGATACAAATAATTTTGCTGCCTCAACAAATACAGATACAAATACAAATACTGGGATCTCTGCACATCCCTATTAGTTACTTTCCACCACTGTTTGCTCCTCTGTTCCTGTTTGAGATGCTCAGAATCAGGTTCATCGCTAAATGATGAAAGCATTTGAAGCACTTTGCATTTTGAGAAGTTACTTTAAAAAACACAGAAATCATGCTGAAAACCTCGGAGTCCATTTAGGGTCAAGATCTATCGACGAGGTAGAAGTAGTCTGTCTTATTATGCAGCTGAAGACGCCTCAGATCTGACTCACTTGTGTCTGCTGCAGGATTCAATACAACTCAAAGCTGTGGAGTCTCTTTATATTCAGCACAGCAACTCTCTGCTACATTTTGTTTCTGTTAGAAAGCAAAGTGGTTGTTGTTTATTTATTCATCGCTACACACCTGCAAATCCAGAAAATACACGTTTAGTCAATCTATGGTTGCAGGGCTGAAGAAAAGTAACATTTTAAAACAAAATCTTCAGAGATGATATATTATGACACATATTTTAGAGCTGCAACTATTATCTTCATTAACTATTAATCTGTTGATTAGTATCCATAAAATGTCAGAAAATGGTGAAAAATGTGGATCAGTGTTTCCCAAAGCCCAACATGACATCCTCAAATGTCTTGTTTTGTCCACAACACAAAGATATTCAGTTTACTGTCATTAAGGATGAAAGAAACCAGAAAATATTCACATTTAAGAAGCTGGAATCAGAGAATTTGGACTCATTTTTTCTGACTCAAAAAATGACTCAAAATGATTAATTATCAAAATAGCTGGCAATTAATTTAATAGTTAATCAATTAATTATTGCAGCTCTAATATGGTGATTTGTTCTTGTGGAAAACTGAAGAGTTGTGTTTTAATAAATAAATATTATATTTTCAATTTGATGTGAATAACCTTTATCAATGGATATAGCTATAGTTCAGATTTTAATATTCTGAGATGATCGTTACTGTTTGTTATATGAAAATCGAACAAATGTCAAAGACTGACAGCGAGCATCTCTCTCTCTCTGTATGTTCGGTGACCTAAATCTGCAGCTATGAGGCTGAGTTCAGGTCTGTTGTGCATTAAAAGGTGTCGACACAGAACGACGAGCTGCTGCTGTTAACGTCGCTGTGGTTTGCGGCGTGTAAAGGTCACAGGGAGCAGTGATTTATGGGAGTCTGAGAAACGTCGATGTTGTTGTCACCGTGTTCTGTCACCTCACTACTCGTCTCGTAAGAGTCTGTCACTGTTTTTACATAACCAGAATCATCTTTAACCAACATGTTTCAAAGACGATGTTCCTGGTTTATATGGAGCTATGTGTTACATGCTTCACCGTCAGTTTATCTGTTTGGACAAAAGCACTTCATAATCGATTTTAAAGAGGCTTTTATGTAGATCCAATGTGTTCAATTGTAATTTAAATGAATAAATACGATATTAACATACACTACATTTATTTGACAGCTTTAGTTACTTTTCAGATGAAGATTTGACACAATGGATAATATAACAAGCTTTTAAAATACAACACATTGTTAAAGATGAAACCAGTGGTTTCCAACCTTTTTGGCTTTTGACGTCTTACAAAAAGCAGTGTGTAGTCGGGGTCACATTTCACATGTCTATGAGTTGTTAACAGCTCCACCAAATAGTGATTTTTCCCTCGAAACTTCTCACATGCTCTCAGGGTTTAAGTGCAGTACTTGACACTGAGTCAATAATTTAAATTACTGGACTTAATGATCCACAGTAGCGAGCCTGGAGATTTCTTCTTCTTCCTTTTGTTCACCTGTGGCAGCAACATAAGATTTTAACAAAGGTGTCTAATGTTACTTGATGCCTCATAAGAATGAAACCACCCACAGAGGAGATGTGAAGACCATGTAAACACGCTGAGAGCTTTGACATCAGTGTATCAGAGCAGGAAGTGTTTGTATGTGGCGCCCTCTGCTGGTAGGAGCTCAACAGTGACGTTCACTGGTTCACAGATGAAGGACGATATATTAAAATGATGTCTGGTGATATTCTAAAGTGTTTTTCATGTTTGGATCCAAACCAACAATGAACTGATCTACTAACAAGTATTGTGTGTGTATCCAAAGCCTGATATATCTTATTCCTCTGTTGTTGTCCAGAAACTATTAAAAACACGTCAGTGAGTCACACCACTGCACTGGGTGACATGTTCCTTCATCACCATGAACACACACTGTAGTCTCTGCTTTCAGCTTCTTAAATGTGAATATTTGAATATCTATGAAGGTAAACTGAACGTCTTTGGGTTTTATACTGTTGGTTAGATAAATCAAGTCATTTGAATATGTTATTAAAGTCATTTTTTAACCATTTACTTACATTTTTATCCTAAATGATTAATAAAAATGGAGGAAATACTCGTCAGAGTGATAAATAGATCATGAAAATAATTGTACTACTATTCTGGAATAATAACACCTTGCCCCCGGTTTCCTGTCTGTCTGGTACTTTCAGGAATCAGGAATCATCATCATTTGATAAAACATGAAATATAAACACACATGACCACAACATAAAATAAAATATTAAAGGTCTTAAAACCAAAAGAACCTTTCATACACTGTCCCTCTACTACCAGCTGATGGGAGCATTTGATCCAGTCTTGTGGAAGTGGATTCATCCGCTGCTGAAAATAGTCCCCAAAAAACGCACTATTTACTGTTTGTTTGCTAAAAACTACAGTTACCAGCTGTTTTAGGAAGTTACTGACACTTTTTTAAACATGAAACTACATATTTGTGAGCTGTTTTTAAAGATCTTCAGCAGAACATTTTCAAATTTACACATTTTATAGCAAACATCACTTAAAAGAACAACTGTGTTCATGATAAGATGAAAAAACAATGAAAACTTGTAGTTTTTGGTTCCTTCTGCAGCTTCTTAAGATGCTCTGAACCTCCTACGAGTGTTTAGGAGTCACTCGTTAATCTACCATCATTTCAAAGAGTCTTCAGTTAGGCTTTTGGGAAACATCTCTTAAGTTTAAGATGGATTTTTTTTCATCTTAACCTTAAAGGACGGGTTCACAACTTTTCAAGTCTGCCTTAAATACAGCAGTCAGGAGTTTTTCTTGCTGTAATGATTCCTCCTGTACATACTGATGATCTATTAATATCCAGTATGAACAGGAGGAATGATTACAGCAATGAAAACCTCTTTCACTGTTCACATGGACACCTGACTGCTGGTTTAATAGACACTTGTAAAATCATGAACCCATCACATTCAGCTAAAATATTTTTTTAAGATGTTACCAACAAGAAAAATGCTAGATATGCAAGATATGGAGAGTAACCGATGATAACATCTGTAGATTTTGTGGTGATGAGGAGGAGGATATTATGCATTTATTTTGGTATTGTCCAGTGGTTGCATCCTTTTGGCAGCAGGTAGCAAATTGGTTATCTGAACAAGCAATCCTTTTACCCTCATCAAGATGAGAAAAATATGTTATTGGATGTTATTGTGTTGCTTGGCAAGCTTTATATATTTGATTCTCCAAAAAAGCTGGTTTTGACTTCCTTCATATTATTTTGAAAACATTACTATTTGCAGGTCAAAGATTTGTAGGTCAAAGTCTCGTGACTCATTTAAAGTTCAAATGAAGTCTGTATCTAAAACTATGTGGAATCAGTAAATGTTCAAAAAGATGTGGGTTTGCTCACACTCTCCATTCAAATATATGAGTATCTTTCTGTGTCCAGCTGCAGTTACTTATTGTCTCTACACACCTGACAGTACACATGTCAATCAAACTTTCAAAATAATCATGAATCCATCTTTTAAGATGCTTTTAGGAACTGAAGCCCTGATCTCTGCCGTGCTGCAGATATTGTCTGGATTCAATCTTACTGCTGACCAGACAGACGAGTATCGGTAAGTAAAACCCACTGACAGCAGATACATTTCAGTTAAAGACTTTATTATTTCAATAAGAGGAGTAAGTGGACCGAGTGTAACGTTGTACAGTACATACTACAATGTAAACTGCAGCTGAATGGAAATGTTTCAAAATGTTGTGTCCCAAACCACATCTGTTCCCTGTGTAAATGTAACCAACAGGTCACGTAAAGCAAAGACTGATGAGGTTAGCAGGTAGATCAAGTACTGACACAGAACAAGACGAAGAACAATCAGACGTTTAAGCTAAGACCAGGAAGTAGACTGATCCCGTGATAAATAATCTTCCCGGAGACTGAAAGATAAACATGGCGGTCTGATCCTTCTTCAGCTGGTTCTGAAGGAATATTTCATAGAGAAGCTGACAGAGTGCAGACGCACAGCGGTGTGACAGATGTCTGGAATAACAGGAGGGATGTAGGAGTTAGTGGGGGAGCTCATGGTGCACCAGTTTGTAGTGGGAACCACAGGACGGGCAGCGCTGGGCCTCGCCCTCATGAAGCCAGAACCAAACCACAGCTGTGTTGTCTTCTTCACCTGCACGGAGGAGAGAAGACGATCAGTCCATTTTGTCATTTTTCCAAGTAAAAAAACGTGAACATTTTACGTTTTTCATTTTCATATTTGACAGTTTAATTGAATATCAACATTTTAGACAGTCAGTCAGACAAAACAAGCAAATTAAAGACATCACTATAACCTCTGAGAACTTGTGAACACCATTTTTTAACATTTCATAGACTAAACAGTTAATCAATTATCCAGAAAATAACTGAGAGATTAATCGATAATGAAAGTAATCGTCAGTAGCAGCTTTACAAACAACCTCTGAGATAACTGCACAGAAATGAAACAGTTAAAACAAACCAGGTGTTAAATTAAAGATAAAACTGTGTGTGAAATCCAGACTGGATCTTTGAGGCTCTTACTGATGTTGATACTTTAATTTGACGAGGTTCCCTTAAATTAGTTTATTTAACTGTTGGACGCAGTGAAATATAAACTATAAACTAAACATATAAACTATAAACTAAACAATCAGGACGTATTTGTCTTCATATGTATTAACAAGATTATGTTTCATTTTAAACAACTATATAGACAACAGAGTTGAACTGAATACACTCTTTGTTCTGTGTATTTTGTTACTGAATATATTTCTAAATGACTTTATTTATCTCTAAATATGAATGACTGTTAAAATGACTGAAATACTGTAGAAACAAGTGTGTCATTAATATCTGACGCTGCTGCTGTGATTGTGCTGATGAAGCTGAAGAGAAAGATAAAATGCAAATGATTACTGTTAAGATGATAAAGCATTAAGTAGAAGTGTGTTGAACTAATCACTATATTGAATGTATACTTCACAGAAAACTTGTGATCACTATATGAGCACAGAGTATGTTAAAGGTAATCACACTCAGAGCACCAGACAAAAGTACAAGTGTGTTTATATTAAACTTCACTTTTTAAAAAAAAAAAATAACTGAGAAAGGATCAAGAAATAAGGCTGTAAAACAGCAGTAAAGCCAGGAGAAGAGTCGCCCGGAACAGCTGTAAAAAATAAAAGAGCATAACTGGATGAAACTGGATATGTCAGAAATATCCAGTTCTGTCCAAAACCTATTCCTGAGACTTTGGGTCGGTGACAGATGATGTAAAGAAATGATAACGGTGTAACTGGCTGGTATAAAAAAGGTCAGACAAAAGGTGTGACCTCTGTAGACCCAGATGGTCTAAAAGACAACGTCCTGAGCCGAGAAACTCTCCTCTGCTCTCTTTAAAGTACAGTTTGCTGCTCAGACCTCTGACTCCTGATGATTCTTTTATTTTTTGAACATCAAAGAGAAGTTTTGTCCCTGAGCTGCTCTGAAACTTTTTTCCAACTGGGACCCAAAGATTTACACGATATCACATCGCAACAAACAGCCAAATGCTGATAAACAGGTAACTTACAGACGCATCCCACAATCCTCTTGTTTGTGATGGAGGGAACCAGATGGGGGTCGGCCTTGGAGCCGGTGTACTCCTTCGGCTTCATCATGTTGTAGGGATCCTGAAACACAGAGAGAGGAACCGGGTCAGAAATGATCATCTTCTGTGTGAACAACACAAGTCGATATAAAACTGAATCTGTGTGTTTTATTTCATATATTTATATTATGATGCATCTTTTTATTCAGGCAGCTGGGAGAGACCTCAGATCACATCATTATGCTGTTTAGATACTGAACATATAACACAAGTTTACACTGTTATTGTTGCAATATTTCACTTTATTTACATGTTATTTCATTATTAGTGACATCATGTTACTGACTGACAGTAAAAAAAACAACATTACTTGTCGTTTGTCAATCGATTCAGAAGCGAAGAAGATAAAAAGTAGCTGGAAATATCTAAAATTTGGCATTTTTGCTGCAAAAACAACTGAAAACAATTAATCAAATTATTAAAATAGTTGACAGGTTTCTCCTGCAGAGAGGAAGAGGTTTTATTCGGCTCCAAAATAATAAGAATTGAGAATAAAAACAGTAATTCAAATCCTCTCCAAATGTGTTTAACAGCAATTTATCAAACAAGTGTTGAAGAAACTTCCAGCAGTAACTCGGCTCTCATCTACAGCAGCTGCTGGATAAACGTTGTTTTGTCTGAACGCTGCGCGGTGAAGCTAACGCTAACGCTAACAGGAGAGAGGACTTCCTGTCATTTCTCATAAAATAAAAGCGTTTTTTATTTCTGGTAAAAAAAAAAAAATCTTAAAAACGCTGAATTACAACCGCAGCGTACTTTTTTTACGTCATGTCAGTGTTTCCAGTATGTGAGAATCAGCTGACACAGACCTGATTCTCTTCTTCTTCTTCTGGATTTCATGTAAAAACGACTGCGGACGGCTGTCAGAAAGCCTTTAAATCTGATCACCTCAGTTTCAGATAACATTCAGCGTATTTTCTATGTATTAATATGAGTATATGTATACAGTTTTGTTAACTGCAGTTTCATTTATTGAAGCAATAATAGACATTTTTGTTTATCAAATGTTTAAAACAGGAAAATAAGGTAACAGACTCTTTGCATCGATCACGCTCGCTGTCGAGCGTAGTCGCCCCCCCAAAGGTCCAACCTGAGCCACAAAACACTCGATTAATCAACTAATCATTGCAGCTCTGGTCCAGTATAACTGCTGGTCTCCAGTACAAACAAAGCATTAATTAACACATGACCTGCCAATACTACTTCCTGCTTTCATACAGCGCAGACGCTTTTCTGCTTGCTCTCACCTCTGCTTACATTTTTCTGCTGATATTCTTGTTTTCTTCTGGATACTTATAAATCACTGGGACTCAATTTTTTTTTTTTTTTTTAGATATAGCAGGCTATTAGCTATATTTCAACATTTTTATAACCTCCTCAGTACGACGTGACAGTGACTGGAAACGTGGCACTTAGCTAAAGCTAATTAGCAGCAAGATGCCTTCCTTCTCCAGGGACGACCACCACTAACTTCTACAGAAGATTGATTGCAGTGCTGGAAAACAAAATATATATATGGAAGTGAATGGACTATGTGGGAATGACACCACCTTACCATGGACTCAAAGCAGTAGACAAGAGCATGCTAATACACGGCTGCATCACTATTAAACAACATTTTCTTGCAACTAACAGTCAGAAATGTTTTTCTTTTAAAAATTTTAGACATTTAAACTTGTGGAGGTTTTTTGAACAGAGTTACCAGATACGTGAGGAGGAAACTTTCTTTTATCCGGTCCAATCTGGATTAACCTCTTATTGTAATTAATACAACAGTAAAGCAGAGAGAGACCGACACCACGGCGACAATCCAAGTTCATTATGTGCTCAGAGACCTCCCGCTGAAAACACTATTATTAAAACACCAAACATCTGAGATAACTGAGTTCATTTCCCAGTTTGTCCCACAACATGCCTGCTGGGAGCAGATAACAGAGTCTGATTTAAGGATGTTTCTTATCTACTCAAAGACTAATTACTTAAAACTGGAGATGCTGCCGTTCGATCTCTTGGCTGAAGAATAGCGAAGCAAGAGATTTTTATCAGCACGCTGTTTCTACAGGCGACCGTGAGGGAGTCCTTCCATCTGTTTATCTGCAGCCTGTCTCAGTCCAGGTCGCTGAAGGGGCTCAGGAGGAGGAGCCCACTAGTTGGAAGATCAGCGGTTCGATCCCCGGCTCCTCCAAGTGTCCTTGAGCAAATGACTGAACCCCAAACTGCTCCTGATGGCTGCACCAGCGATGTGTGAATGTGTGTGTGAGACTATTCTGCACTCTAATAGAGCTGCAACAATTAATCAATTAGTTGTCAACTACTTTGATAATCAATTAATCGTTTTGTCATTTTTTTAAGAGGAAAAAAGTCAGAATTCTCTGATTCCAGCTTCTTAAATGTGAATATTTTCTGGTTTCTTTAGTCTCTCTGACAGTAAACTGAATATTTTTGTGTTGTTTTCAAAACAAGACATTTGAGCTGCAACTAAAGTTTATTTAATTATCAATTAATCAGCAGATTATTAGAAAACAAGTTCAAATATCTTCAAATTAAAGCCAAAAATATTCAGTTTATGAGGATATAAAACAGAAAATCTCAGCAGCTTTTAATTGATAAATGTCACAAATTATTCAACAATTATTTAAATAGTTGCAGATTAATTTACAATCCGCTGATTAATCAAGTAAATGTTTCAGCTCTAATTATGTCTGACATTCAATTTACTGTCATATAAAACAATGACAAGCATCAAATATCCACATTTGAGAAGCTGGAATCAGCCAATGACTAAAATTATTGATCAGTTATTGCCGATTTATTTTCTTTCAACCAACTATTTACTTCCAATAATCGACTAATCACTGTAGTTGTAAGTCTTCTGCATATATTGTCCTTATCAGCTGTGATTGATATGATCAAAGGACACCACCCAAACACACACACTATCATTGCAGACAAATGCTTATTGATAGAAATGATCGGTACCGTTCCCTCCTTCATGGCCTTCATGATGATCTTCTCCAGGCCTGTGGCTTGTTCCTCGTCAGTGGGAATCCCTGCAAACAAAACAACCAAATCAAGTCAGAGAAAAAGGATAAAAGCAGCAGATGAGACGTCATTTTCAGTCGCCTTTACTAATCATAGAAGTGACCACAGCTTCACATTAGACAGATTAGAAAAAACTGACTCTATAAAGATATTGAGTGATTGCATTTCAGAAGGTAAAAATAACTTTTCTACCTTTGTGTTAAAGTGAGAAAGAGAAGCTCTACATGGACATGACCGACAAAAATGGAGAAATGTAGAATTTCTAACCACAAGATCAGAGAAGTCGTGTGTTAAATGAGTCTCTGCGGTCTCCTTGGTAACCTAGTCCAGATTCGACAGGTCTAAATATAACATTAGCTGGAGATATATCAGTGAAATCGCCCTTTTTCCGGTTTCAAGTGGGTTTAAACAATGTTAAGGATTTTGCTACGATGTCTACCACTTTTTCATAATTGTGAGTGGTGAAACATCAGAGATTCAGTCGCTAAATATATTTATTCTTAATGTTTCCCTTAAACTCCGTATCGGAAGCTAACGTTATCTTCAGATAGGTTGTGCTTGGTCCCGCTAACATTAGCAGAGCGATTTTTCATTAATATATCTATTTTACGTAAGATGTCCTCCACTGTACAACATCAAATAACAACATAATCACACTTGAACTGAGCTTGTTTATAGGAACCATCAACTATTTGATTTAAATAGTTGAAAATAACGTTTGACCTCAGTTACAGTTAGCGGTACGTCGCTGCTAATGCTAACATTAACCGGCTAACGCGCTGCGGTCAAGCCGCCTCTTTTAGCTCATATTTCAGCGGTGTTTCTGTCTTTATGTCTCGGTATAAATGTCGTCCTCACCTCCAGCAGCCATGCCGCGGGTCAGGGCGGGGACCCGGGCAGCCCGGCAGGTTGTTGCGGCTCTGTAAGCCGAGCGGAGCAGTAACCTTGCAGCCATTCTTCCTCCTTCACTGTCAAGAATTAGTCGCGCGGTGATGACGTGGCGGGTTTGTTGACCTGTCGCTCGTTTTTGACGTCAAATATAGTTTTAGGTACAAAGTTCAAACACTTAAATAGAAAAGTCCCGAAAGGTGATACACTTTATTTATACATTGTGCGAGCTAGATAATTTACTATAAATCCATGTGTGAAACATTTAACCCTTTATTAATAGTTCATAATCATTTATAACTGCAGGACTTATCAGTAAATGTGACTATTAAGAAATTATTTACTATTTACAACACGAGAATTTACTAGAATTTACTAAATCTTCTTTTGAGTGAAGCTAGAAGACGAGAAGGCAAAACAGCACACTGCATATTTCAGTAGGATTAAATAAAACATCTGTAATAGTACCAGTTTAGTATTTAGTATATATTTATTTAGTATAGTATATATAGTATATATTTGGTATAGAGTTTTTAAAACAGGCTACATTCACACTGGAGGCTTTGTGTTTGTCCCTGAACACACGACCATGTAGACCATCTGAAATGAAAATAAAACTTGATTATCTGAATCCTCTCCTTATATGGAGGCTGTGTGCATCTCAAGTTGAATTTACATGAATTTATAGCAAATTATCTTATGTGCACAAGATAATAACTTGTGTACACAAAATAAAATGTAGTAATAAAAAATACAGTTGATAATAAATAAATTGCTGTACGACTTTTTGAGGAGTCAAAGGTGGATTAAATTAGGTTCATAAATAAGGTTCCAGTATCGCCGTACTTGACCATGAAAACAAGAACGTTTGGTAACTTTCAAAAATCACAACTATATTTGAGTGTCTGTGATCTAATGTTTACTCTCATTGATCTAAAGGGTGGAGAAAATATTAGAGCTGCAACGATTAGTTGATTAATTGATTAGTTATCAAATCAATTGCCAACTATTTCGATAATCGATTAATTATTTTAATTAATTTTTTCAGAAAAAACGTCTGAATTCTCTGATTCCAGCTTCTTAAATGTGAATATTTTCTGGTTTCTTTAGTCTCTATGACAGTAAACTGAATATCTTTGAGTTGTGGACATTTTATAGACCAAATGACTAATCCATCAATCGAGAAAATAAACAGATTAATCAATAATGAAAATAATCCTACAAAACATCACAAACATACAACAGCAGCACAAACTACAGCCTGTAAAACGACTGTAAACTTGTATCAACAGCACTCAGTTTAAACAAAAACCTTCTTGAAGCCTCCAAAAATGAGCTCAACTACCATAGTGTATAAAATATTAATATTTTCTCTCTGTTAATGTATAAAACCATCATCCAACCTCTTCTCTCGTGTTGTAGATTTCAATTTCAACGAACCCAACTAAATAAATAAAGCTTCTTAGATATTTAGGTGAGGCATGAAAGAAAGAGTCCAAAGAGTCAAAGACGTCAATAAATAGGAGTTCAGGAAGTTTATTATTTCAATAAGAGGAGTAAGTGGACCGAGTGTAACGTTGTACAGTACATACTACAATGTAAACTGCAGCTGAATGGAAATGTTTCAAAATGTTGTGTCCCAAACCACATCTGTTCCCCGTGTAAATGTAACCAACAGGTCACGTAAAGCAAAGACTGATGAGGTTAGCAGGTAGATCAAGTACTGACACAGAACAAGACGAAGAACAATCAGACGTTTAAGCTAAGACCAGGAAGTAGACTGATCCCGTGATAAATAATCTTCCCGGAGACTGAATGATAAACATGGCGGTCTGATCCTTCTTCAGCTGGTTCTGAAGGAATATTTCATAGAGAAGCTGACAGAGTGCAGATGCACAGCGGTGTGACAGATGTCTGGAATAACAGAGGGATGTAGGAGTTAGTGGGGGAGCTCATGGTGCACCAGTTTGTAGTGGGAACCACAGGACGGGCAGCGCTGGGCCTCGCCCTCATGAAGCCAGAACCAAACCACGGCTGTGTTGTCTTCTTCACCTGCACGGAGGAGAGAGAGCAGTTTAGAAA
The DNA here is from genome assembly GCF_963924715.1 of Thunnus thynnus. Classification (NCBI taxonomy): domain Eukaryota; kingdom Metazoa; phylum Chordata; class Actinopteri; order Scombriformes; family Scombridae; genus Thunnus; species Thunnus thynnus. Next base: position 3,134,530 of record NC_089535.1, read on the forward strand.
GAATAAACTGACAAATTAACCCTTTAAACTTACAGGACTGTTGTTTTAAGACTCGAAACATTGTGAACGTTTCCTTCATATTTATGCAGCTTCAGACGTTTCGTAATAGTCATGAAAAAACAGTCTGACTTTCTTCACAAGAGGAGAAACACTGCAGCGATTAGCTGATTAGTCAATCGACAGAAAATTCATCAGCAATTATCTTGATAACTGATTAATTATTATAGTTATTTTTCAAGAAAAAGCCACATATTCACTAGTACAAACTTCTTAAATGTGATGATTTTATGCTTTTCTTTGTCATATATGATAGTAAACTGTATATTTTGGGGTTTTGAACTGTTTGAATGCATTACTTTTACACATTTTTCACTATTTTCTGACATTTTAAAGACAATTTATTGATAAAATTACTTGCAAATTAACCGATAATGAAAATAACTGTTTGTCTGAATAACTTTGGAGTTTGGAACATGTCACCCAGTGCAGCTTTGTGGCTCACCGATGTGTTTTTAATAGTTTTTGGACAACAACGGAGGAATAAGATATATCAGGCTTTGGATACACACACAATACTTGTTAGTAGATCAGTTCATTGTTCTGGTTCATTGACAATAATAAAAATATAGAAAAATCACCAGTTTGATCCTTTAAGAATCACTGTTTTAAAGGGTCAGTTCACCTCTCATAGTGATACTGTTTGTAGTCTAACAAGTTCAAGCTACTCCTAAGCAGACTGTAGTTTGCCAAATTTGACGATAAATAGATTAAACTTTTATCTTAAAAAGGTTTAAAAAGTGAACTTTTTTAGGCCACATTAACTTACAGACACATCCCACGATCCTCTTGTTTGTGATGGAGGGAACCAGATGGGGGTCGGCCTTGGAGCCGGTGTACTCCTTCGGCTTCATCATGTTGTAGGGATCCTGAGACACAGAGAGAAGGATTTGGTCGGGTTTACCACTCATTAAAACAGGTTCATTAATCTGTTTTTAAAATCATTTTCATACATAGAAAACTGCCTGACTTAAGCTTCATAATCTACTGACTTATGTTAAAGGGTAAAGTTTATCATGGATGTCGTCCAGCCAGTTATTTTTAGATTCATACCGTTCCCTCCTTCATGGCCTTCATAATGATCTTCTCCAGTCCTGTAGCTTGCTCCTCATCGGTGGGAATCCCTGCCGTCAAACCAACAACGTTAAGTCATAAATAAATTGCCAACATCATCAATACAAAGCAAAAACAAATCTGCAAACTTGTTAACGGTAGTGCAGAGGTATCACTTTATCAGAAAACTAATAAATCACATTAGAGAAGGAAGTAACAAGAGACATTAAAGATGATGACACGTCATCTGGCTGCAACTATTAACTGACAATTACTTTCATTATTGATTTTTTTAGTTGTTTCGTCAAAAAAAATAGTGAAAAATGTTGTTCAGTGTTTCCCAAAGTCAAAGTTCACGTCCTCAAATGTCTTGTTTTGTCTACAACTCAAAGACATTCAGTTTACTGTCATAGAGACTAAAGAACCCAGAAAATATTCACATTTAAGAAGCTGGAATCAGAGAATTTAGACTTTTTTTTCTTAAAAACATCGGGGATTCAGCCTCACGCTCCCAAAATCTGGAAAACCTTACCAGCAAAATTGAAAGAGGTGACCTCAGTGAACTTTTAAAAGCAAAGTAAAAACTTAGATATACAAACTGGTCTTTAATTCACTTCCTCACCAACATCTACCTGTATGTTTATTGTACTTTAATGTCTAATTGTTAATATATTTTCATATTTTATTCTTTTATCTTTTGTTAGTTTTAAAATGTATTTTCATTTTTTCTTATGTGTACAGCACACTGAGTTACAACTAATGTATGAAAAGTTCTATACAAATAAATAAACTTAAAACTTTAAAATGACACAAAACGATTAATCGATTATCAAAATAGTTGGCGGTTAATTTACTAGTTGGATTAAACATGGTTGCACATGGTTATTTCAGTCTAAGTCTGGTGAGAACATGAAGAGCAGAAGAAGAAAAAATATGAACATTTATTTAAATTAAAATAATTTTTCGTATTGTCAATTTGAGCCGAATTCAAGAACATTTGAGTCTAAATCTACTGTGTAAAATTTCTTTCTGTTTTACGGGATATAATTTACACGATACACGATTTCTTAATAAATTGTTATATTTTTAAACGACGTCCGGCCTGACTCATCAGCAGCGTTATCTGCCCTTGTCGCGGATATTTCAGCGGTGTTTCTGTCGTCATGTCACGGTGTAGATGTCGTCCTCACCTCCAGCCGCCATGCCGCGGGTCAGAGCGGGGACCGGGGCAGAGACCCGGGCAGAAACCGGGGCAGCCCGGCAGGTTGTCGCGGCTCTGAAAGCCGAGCGGAGCAGTAACCTTGCAGCCATTCTTCCTCCCTCACTGATCACACGTCTGGTAGGCAAAGTAATGATGACGTAATGACGTAAGGTACCTTCTTCTTCTTCGTTTTTGGGGTTTGACGGCAGCTTGGTGTTGCATTACCGCCATCTCCTGGAGGCAGTCAACTACTACAGTTTCCGGTTTGTCAGATTTTTTTCCTATCAATCCTGTTCTTCAAAGAACTGGAATGGAAGAAGTACTCAGATCCTTTATTTAAGTAAAAGTATCAATACCAGAATGTAAAAATACTTAATTACAAGTAAAGTCCTGGATTCATAATCCTACTTAAGTAAAAGTATAGAAGTGTTACCAGCTAAATGTACTTAAAAGTACTAAAGTAAAAGTATTTGTTTTGCAGAAAATTGGGTTGTGACTGATATGTTTAATATATTTAACAGTTAATGTACAAGCAACAATTTATTATCATAGCTGGTCCAGGTGGAGCTAGTTTGAACTGCTATAAGGGTCACAAGATAAATCTGAGGGGTGTTAAGTTGATAGATTGGGTAGGAAAGAAGAAAAAACATAGTTCTGCTACATAAATTTGGATTCATTTATTAAAAATGTTTCTTTAATCTTATGTTTTTGAGAAATATTGGAGAGTTTTACCTCTTTGGGCCTCAAACTGTTATTTATTTGAAACCACGTGAACTGCTAACAACTCTGACATCTGAAAAATGACAAGATATATCTACACAATGATTTTTTTGTAAGGGTCTACCATCCAAGATGTTTGGGAACTAATCTTTAACAATGCAGTGTCATTTATAAGCTTGTCAATATGTTATTTTATGTAAATTTTTAATCTAAGTAACTAAAGCTGTCAAATAAATGTAGTGGAGTAGAAAGTATAATATTTCCCTCTGAAATGTAGTGGAGTGGAAGTATAAAGTAGCATCACATGGAAATACTTAAGTAAAGTACAAGTACCTCAAAATTGTATTTAAGTACAGTACTTGAGTAAATGTGCTTAGTTACTTCATGGGGGAATTAGGAATTATTATTGTGCACAACTTCCACATGAAATTATTCATCCAGTGACATATTAGAGTAGGTATAATAACAGGTAAATAGTCCTCCTTGTTGGCCACACAAGAGAGGTCAATGAGAATTATGATTGTTATTAATCTCAATCATGAATTTGCAAGGGTTTAGGTCTTTTAAGGTTAAATGACTGAGATTCAAGCACAAGAAAACACAAACAAGTCCACTTTAATTACATACACATTTATTACTAATACTACAGCTACAAGTACTAAACACTACATTTTACAGACAAGGCACAAGAGGGAAAGGGAAACTGGTACACAAGGCTATGGCTAGTGAATGATTGAAATGCATGATGCAGAGTTATCTATTGTGCAGTTGACCTGATAAACAGATGGGATGACTGTTACCTGAGAAGCAGCGAGTCAAATCAACGGTACAACAGCTTAGTTCTGAATTGCCAATTGAAATTACAAATCATGAAAGCTGTTGTCTATGGCTATCTTGTCCACTCTCTAATTACCCATAATGCCCATGTGCACAGCAACCCAAATGAGTGTGACCATAGTGCACGTGAGTTACTTATTATGTCATTCAGTTTTAACATTTTTGTTTTTCTTCTATTATCTGGATGTGTGCACAAATAAAGTAAAAATGATTACAAAATTAAATAAAATAATAGAATTACTAATTTTATGTTTTTATCACGAAAAATGTATTTAATAATGTATGTTACTGAGACAAGGATTTGATATTTATTGTGATTTTTCCAACAGTGTATTAATCCAGTCAATGATGTTAAACAGTGAGAGATTTTGACAGAAACAAACCTTTAATATGACAAAGACAAGACAAACAGGTTGATGTAAAAGAAATCATCTTCATCCATTTCCTGCAATGGAAACAAACTAGAGAAGCTCAACGTAATTGGCGGGAAACATGCCGTAGTGTCCGTCAGGTCCGTAACCTCTCCACCAGCCCTCGTCCACCATGTCTATCTGTGTGATGATGTCATCGGGGTCAAAGGTGATCTCAGTGTCATCAACTGTGGAGGACAGGTGATGGTGAGGTCATCAGCATACAGTAGTGTGTGTGTGTGTGTGTGTGTGTGTGTGTGTGTGTGTGTGTGTGTGTGTGTGTGTGTGTGTGTACGTACCAGCCTGGTAGTCATACAGAGCTCTGGCAGAGATGTTCTGTCCACTGCTCTCTGTGTTAACGTCTCCAGTCTGAAATTTTAAAGCAGATATAAAGACATTTCACAGTTATTTTCGTCCTTTTGAGCTCCTCTAAACTCCTCCTGCTTCCCATTTATGTTTAAAGGGATAGTTTGACACTTTTGGCAGCAAACTGGTTAGCCAGGTTTCCATCCAAACACAAATTTTAACCAAATTAATGCATGTTTCTACTCCTGGTGTGTGAATATTAGCAGATAAACTTATTCTCCAGTCGGTGCCATTAAACCACACAACGAGATGACATCATTGACAGAGCGACAGTCAAAGCTCTAATGGTGGAAAACATGATGGAAATATGACATTCCTGTTAGTTTCATGTATTGATGTGAGGAAGGTTACAGTCTCCTCATCATCGCTCCACACAGATCTGATGTTTTCAGCTCTTCATTGACGTTTAAGTCACATGATTCACGTACGTCATCATTTATTCACTCAGTCTGTTTATATTTTTATCCACAGAGCTGCTGTTACATCTCAGACAGGAAAGACTTTCTTAAAATTTGACTTTTCCTTCTTGAATTTCTGAAGTTTTTTAGGCACAGATTGAAAATATGTGTAAAAACAGGTGGATGGAAACACACTTAGTAATGATACAAACGTAAGATGATTATTAAATGTCTGAAATTTTAATTTACTCCTCATAGGAGGGTTAGTGAACACATATATAACGAATGTGTGACCAGAATATATAACGAGTGAATATATAGTGTGTATAGTGAGGTTTTGTAGAAGGAATATAGTAAAAAATGTCTTAGTAATTATGATGTTTTTGGCCACAATAATGGCACAATGACATTTTCATATAGCATATTAACATCTCTGTAGCACATGTCTGATGATGCTGACAGAAGATGGACGAGGTCTTAATAAACTGAACTCCAGAAACTAAACGCTGCTACTGTATAATATGAATATAATATAATATAAAGTTGGACTGACTGTTGGTGTTTGTTCGTAGACATTTTCATACAGATCCTCCTCTATCACCGCTGATTGTGGTGCTTCATACACATCTTCTTCAGCTGGGAATTCATCTGTAGATTGGATGAAACATTGATAAGATCTCACAGTGTAAAAATATTGTTAAATTATATCAAATAAAAATAATTCTTGTACATTTAAATCATCAGTTCAGTTCATCATACCTTGTGTCGCTTCATCTGCATCATCATCAAACTCATCTGACCACTCCTCTTCTTCTGTGTAAGCAGCATCTGAGTGTGTTAAAGACAGAAAGAGAGACATTATGCTACTTAATCACCATTTTGATTCTAATTGTCAGGATATTAAATCGGGATATGAAAGCAGACAAGCCACCATCACTGCAGTAGTGAGCTGTAGAAGTAGCTTCACCAGCTTGTTGACTTTTTACTACATTTTACATCGTAAATAACTTCAGTACAAAGTCCAGAGGTTGTGATCTGTAGCACAACAAGCTAGTGAAGCTGTAAACAGAACCACGTTCCTGCACATGCTCAGTAGCGTCTGCATTACACAGAACTACTCTCTGGAGACTGAAAACATGATGCTGTTAGTCTTTGGAGCCGTTTCTAAACAAACTAACGTGACCAAACATGGTGAAGGAACATGTCACCCAGTGCAGCGGTGTGACTCACTGACGTGTTTTTAATAGTTTCTGGACGACAACAGAGGAATAAGATATATCAGGCTTTAGATACACACGTTATACTTGTTAGTAGATCAGTTCATTGTTGGTTTGGATCCAAATATGAGATTTGTTGACAAGAAAAAAAATATAGAAAATTGCCAGAGTTAACCTTTAAATTAAATTTTATCTCTTTGTTGTAACAAACTTGGTGCCACTTGATTTTACTCAATGAAACTCTCACACTGGAGTCAAACAAATCAAACTGATCAAACTCCAAAATTCTGCTTAATAACATGTTTTTAAATTAAAACCCTTAAAAACCCAGAAGGAATGAAAGCTCATGATTGACTGTGTTGTTGTGTTTATTAACCTATTTTGGAGCAAAAACCTAAATTAAATCAAGCAGCAACCTCTGGGACTGTAAAATGAAGCCAATGCGGAAGTGCCAAAAACTGCAGTTCCTTGAATGGCCACTTGAGGGTCCAAAAGCGAGTCAATTTTAACAACCCCCATGTTAAAATGCCCAACTTTACAGCAGAAATAAACATGTTTACAGCCTGGTACAAAAAACGGTTTTGGTCTCTGTAGCTAATTTCCTCTTTCATGACAACTGTTCGGGGGGTGAATTCTTTTATAACTCACACGTTTAAATTTTATTAAGCCGTAAAGTTCTGCATAATGAAGGACATGGCTGCTTTGAGTGACAGGTCCGCCAGCTGCTAGGTGGCTTGTTTCAGCCATTCGGCCCCGCCTCTTTGCCCGTTTTTGATTGGCTGGGAGTTAGGCAGCGTCACGCACTGCCAAGATGGCGACGGCCGGAGCGGCTTGCTTTGAGCTTCAAAACCGCTCTTCAGAAACCAACGGGTGACGTCACGGTAACTACGTCCATATTTTTATACAGTCTATGAATTAAATACAGCAATGAAAATGTCTGTAGCTCTTGAACCACAGTGACTATATTCATAAATAAGGTCTTTCCGGACAGGAACCCTCCCAGAGTTTCATGTGAAAGTGTCAGACGCACTCGATTTGTTACAGAAACAGAGCAGAAAGCATTTGAAGTCAGTAAAATTTAAAAGATAAAAATGTGTTTTCAGTCTAAATAACTGCCTGTGTCTTTGTCTGTAAAGGTTGAGGACAGTTAGGGTCTGTACACTAAATACCTGCCTCACATTTAAGGAAGATAGCTCATAGTATGTCAATTCTACAGTGTTTTTTTTATTCGTGAAAAGGTCCAGGCAGATTTCCAAAAAGGAAATTTGGAGACTCCATATTTTTGTAAACACAAAATCTTCCTGATTACAGCAAAAAACACAAAACTACTGGACGACTGGTGGACGTTGATGAGGTTAACAAACAGGCTGCAGTATTAGCTGTGAGTCTGACCTGCAGCTGGAACAGGTGAGGCTGCCGTCTCTGCTGGTGTAGGTGAGACAGCTGCAGCAGGTGAGTGAGACAGCTCAGGTGAGGCAGGTGAGACGGGTGAGACGGGTGAGGCGGGTAAGACGGGGGTCAGGGGGGTCACAGCTGGAGCGTTGGAGGCCGGATACTGAGGCTGCAGCGGAGTTTCTCCCTCCAAGGATTTCTGAGACAAAAACGGACTCTGCAGCTTCCCTGAGAGACAGAGAGACAACGTCGGTATAAATAGTCAGTTCAGGTGTCGTCACGTGTTGTTTATTTGTGTTGTTTATTTGTGTTGTTTATTTGTGTTGTTTACCGGGTCTGGACTCAGCAGGAGACTGTCTGTTGACCTCAGAGTTCTGCTCTCGCTGCTTGAAGACGTCTCTGGGATTGAATGATCTCTGAGATATCAGTGATTTGGCCTCCTGAGTTTCATTAAAAAAAGAAACATGTTAATATAATTATAATTTAATGTGATCATATAATTCTTTATTTACAGATAAAACGTCGGTGCATCTTTCATGCTCACGTTTGCTTTCTGCACAGATGCAGCAGAGTTGATGCCGGTTTTCTTGTTTTCTTTTTCTTGCTGGTTCTAAAAGAAACACGTGATTTTATTTCACTGATTTTATTTTTATTTGTTAACACATTTCATCCATTCATGTACTTTGTTCTCCATCATACAAACTCATCATAACTCATCATAACATAAATATCATATAAATCCAATATCAATAATTTTAAATCAAAAGAAAAAAAAGAATAATAATATAATAAAATAAATAATAATAAATTCAAAGGTAAATGAAAGCTAATTGCAACAGTAATAGACAAAAGGGACTATATGTCATAATAGTTCCCTTTAGTCAGCATAACATTTAGAAATTAAACTTTCTGAAGGACCAAAGAAGAAGAAGAAAAAAAAAAATAGCAAACACCTTAAAGGAGGTTTATGACCAGTATCATCAACTGGGCAAAGTGGGCAGCTGAGCACGATCCCCAGTCTAGAGTTGACTAATCGATAAGTCGATTTGAAAATGAATCTATGTATTAATCTATTATCTATTAATCTAAACTATTTCAAGCAAAAACCAAACATTTAATAGTTCAAGCTTCTCAAATATGACGATTTGCTGTTTTCTCTTTAATTGAATATCTGAACATTTTAGACAAAACAAGCAGTTTAAAGACTTCAGTGTGGTTTCTGAGAAGTTGTGAATGCAATTGTTTAAATAACATTTCATAGATCAAATAATTAATTGACTTAACGTGAAAACAGTCAGCATATTAATCGATAATGAAAATGTCTTTATCATGGTAACCAGAGAGGTATTACATAATAAGGAAATACAGTTCCTCGTTATAACAGGAAATGTTTTCTTGTTATAACGAGAAATGCAAACGTGCTGCTGTACACACATATTATAGTTTGATTGATGATAAGAAAAGTATATAAAACCACCAGACTTGTACTGTAAGAAAAGTGTTTGTCTGTTCAGTTACTCACCAGTCGCTGCTGCTCTTTCTCTCTTTCTTCTTCTTCTCTCTGCTTCTGATAAATCCTGACACACAAACACACAACAGTAGCTTTGATTCTTGGGTAATGTGTGTGTGTGTGTGTGTGTGTGTGTGTGTGTGTGTTCTTTGACTCACTTGTCCTGTTCAATCTGCAGAGCTCTCTCCTTCGCTCTCTTCTCCCTCTCCTTCGTCTGCTTCTCCTCCATCTCCCTCCTCTCCCTCTCCAGCGTTTGCCTCTCCAGCTCCGCTCGCTTGCTCTCCTCCTGTCGACGAACCTCCTCGTCCCTCTGAGGAAGACGTTTTATTTTAAATGAAATGAAGCTGAATACTCTGGTTTTGTGGTCAGTGATTAGCAGTGGTGGAAAGTAACTAAGTACATTTATTCCATTACATTTATTTGACAGCTTTAGTTACTTTTCAGATGAAGATTTGACACAATGGATAATATAACAAGCTTTTAAAATACAACACATTGTTAAAGATGAAACCAGTGGTTTCCAACCTTTTTGTCTTTTGACGTCTTACAAAAAGCAGTGTGTAGTCGGGGTCACATTTCACATGTCTATGAGTTGTTAACAGCTCCACCAAATAGTGATTTTTCCCTCTAAACTTCTCACATGCTTTCATTTCAATAAATGTTCAAATGATCCAATATTTCAGCAAAAATCAAAGATTAGAGAAAAAGTCCAAAAAACTGAAAACAGATTTGTGTATCAGAACTTTGTTTTTTCTTCTTTCCTCTCCCATTAATCATCTCACCACCCCTCAGATTTATCTGCTGACCCTTTGGAGGGGCCCGACCCCTAGGTTGGGAACCAGTGGACTAAACTAGCTAACTGTATATAAAGTAGTGTAAACTAGCTCCACCTCCAGCAGCTACAACAGTAACATGCTGCTCTAACACTGATGCTTCACTATTAATAATCTAATGATGTCATATATAATAATATATCAGTCAGAGGGACCAAACCACTACTTTTACTGCAATACTTTAACTACATCAAGCTCATAATACTTATGTACTTTTACTGCAATACTTTAACTACATCAAGCTCATAATACTTATGTACTTTTACTGCAATACTTTAACTACATCAAGCTCATAATACTTATGGTATTGGTACTTTTTACTGCAGTAAAGGATCTGGATACTTCTTCTACTGCTAGATTAATGATACCTGAGCTTTGACCCAGAAGTCGTCTTTGTTGATTTGTTGAATTTCCTCCACAGCGTTGACTTTCCGATAGACTGAACCCTGTTATATCAGCAGAGAAAAAGGCTGTGAGATTATAAATGATGCTCAAAGTTTCCATATTTTAGTTTGTGGTCTGCAGGTCGTCTCACCACAGGTCCTCTGGGTGCGTCTCTGTATTCTTGTGTTTGTTTGTGGAAGTTAAAGTTGGCTCCAGACGCTTTGGCCACCTTTGACAAGATGGTCTCTGGCTCCACGTCCTGCTCTCCCCGGGCGTTTATAGTCACATGGGCTCCCTGCGATCACAGACATGTTAGTGATCATCAATGAGCCTGGATCATACTACACAGCTGCATCCACAAAACAGCCACAAATCAGCATTTTTTTTGGAAATGTTGCTTAAATTTAAATAAAGATGAGATTTGAAAAGAAATCAGTTACACATCAGTTAACATGACTAAAGGAGATATTAACTCAGCCTGTCACCATCAGGCACAAACTTTTGCATCACAACTATTGTTTAATTTAATTTAGAGTGGTATTTACTGGTGAGATTAAAAATGTAAATGAGTTGCAGTTCGTGTGTGAGATCTGATGTTGGCCTGTTTTAATGCAAGTCTGTAAAGAAATAAAGCGTAAACAGAAAGTGTTTTCTGCTGCTGAATACTGGTGGAAGAGAACTGCATGAATGTATTGATCCAGCATGAGGAACATAAACGTATTTGAGGAAATATGAGCTAAATAACTTCATGTTGTCAGCTCAACAAACAGATTGAATGAGTTATGAAACATCAGTGGGAGATTTTTGCTCGAACTTCCTTTGACAAGATTGTGTCTGTAAACAGATAATATAACAGTTAATAACTATAATTGTCTGTTTCAGTCACATCACGCTGGAGCTGCTGTCAGTCAGGAATAATGTGCAGGAGGGAAACCGAAAGATAAACTAACTTTATAACATTTAAAACTGTGTCGCTCTCTGTTTCTGTCTGCTATAGTCAATTCATGTCAAAAAGCTTTATTAGCATGACCATAACAAAATACAGTACTGTCAAAGTTCTGTACCAATAATGACTGTTGACAACATTTAAAAGAGGAATCTATACACACACATTTATATATATAAATACATATATACAGTCTCTCTGTTTCGCTGTGATTAAACAGAGCTGCAGATTCAGTTTCCTGCTGCAGAGGTCGGTCTGTGCTGAGAAATCAGATGCAGCAGATGTTTGTATGAATTTACATTCTCTCCTCTTTTGCACCTCTAGGAACATACATGTTACATTAGACTAACATGCAATTTGCAGTGGTTCCACTTCTATTATTTTTAACCAGTGCAGTACCCAAGAGGCAACCTCTGGCGCTGTAAGATGAAGCCAGTGCGGAAGTGCCAAAAACTGCAGTTCCTTGAACGGCCACTTGAGGCTCCAAAAGCGAGTCATTCCCCATAGACCCCCATGTTAAAATGCCCAACTTTAGGCAGCGTCACGCACTGCCAAGATGGCGACGGCTGGAGCGGCTCACTTTGAGTTTCGAAACCAACGGGTGACGTCACGGTAACTACGTCCGTATTTTTATAGTCTGTGTGAGTGTTCACCTTGTTAGCTTAGCATAAAAGCATGCTAACTTTTGCTAATTAGCATTAAACACAAAGTACAGCTGAGGCTGATGGGAATAGTTTTGCACATATTTTCATAAATAAAAGTATTGGATAAACAGAAATTTTGGTGTGATGAAGGATCAGTTATTACATTTCATCCTCTGAGGAACATGAACGTCTGAACCTCATTTTACAACAATCCATTTAATAGTTGCTGAGATATTTCAGTCTTGTCTTGAGGCCATTTTGCTAGCCGTGTCGCTAGTGTGGCTAAAACACTGATGAAAATCTGCTGCTGTAAAAAAGAAGCAATATTAGAGGAATATTACAAAGTCAGACTCACCTTTAGGAAGTTGGCTATTGAGCTCACATGATTGGCACATAATCCTTTCCGAGAGTCCTTCACACCTTCACCTGTCTGTTGAGTGTATACATACATACAATATATGACACATACATTTATAAATACCAGTATACCAGCAGCAGTGTTGCCAGACTGGACAGTTTTCCTCCCAGCTGGACTCTTTTTTATTAAACTGGACGAGTTGGGGCAGTTTGTGATGATTTGGGCTACTTTTTGTAGCTTTAGGTTAAATTATAACTCAAACCAAAACTAAAATAATGTCATTTCAGTTCATTACAACTAAGATGAAACTTTATTTTCCTATTCAAATTATAATTCTGTTATAATTCTGTAATAAAACACGTCATATGAGTGAGAACTTTCAACATTTAATGCAACATTATTTATTCTATTCTATCTATTCTATTTTAATTTCTATTATATATTTTCTGTATTATAATTATAGTAACTGTGGTTTTAAGTTTGCACAATTACAGTATACCGATAAAAGGAAATACAGTGTATTTTATTTCTTTCCCCAACTAAACTAAACTAAGCAGAGGAACCAGTAGAGAACCTCTGAAGAACCATACAGGGGCTTAAAAGGTTCTATGTATGGCAGCAGTGCTATTTAGCACCTCAACCACCCCAAAGAACTGCTGAGGAACCACCTTTTTTATATAAACAGTATATATACTGTATATATAAGTTTTTGATCCAACGCTTCAGTCACTAAGACTTGATGATGTGCAAGAACTTTGCTGATATTAAGATCTAAATTAAAATTAAAAATTGGGGTATTTTAATGATGATTGGGCAAGTTCTCTGTACCTGTAACTCATGAAGGAATATCTGTATATTTGCTTGTCTTGCATGTTGCGTGTGTTCATGTGTGTTTGTGCGTCTCACCCAGTTTATGAGGACATATTTGGGCAGACCAGAATTGGGGTCCTGGACGCGACAGAAGGCGTACATCACCTTCCCACTGCTCAACTCCTCCACCATCTCCTCTAATCCACCGTCTGCACACACAGGATCATATTATTCAAGACAAAGAGTAAAAGAATCACTCATCTGTTCACTCTGTTTTACAACCATCAGATCTTACCTCCTTTTTCTGCCAGACGGATATCATTACTGTTCCCTTCATAAGTAAACAGCGCCCTGAAAACACACAAATGTATAAAAAACAAAATGATATAAAACTATCATGATGTCAACTCAGATCATAAAGTATTGCAGTAAAAGTACATAAGTATTTATGAGCTTGATGTAGTTAAAGTATTGCAGTAAAAGTACATAAGTATTTATGAGCTTGATGTAGTTAAAGTATTGCAGTAAAAGTACATAAGTATTATGAGCTTGATGTAGTTAAAGTATTGCAGTAAAAGTAGTGGTTTGGTCCCTCTGACTGATATATTATTATATATGACATCATTAGATTATTAATAGTGAAGCATCAGTGTTAGAGCAGCATGTTACTGTTGTAGCTGCTGGAAGTGGAGCTAGTTTACACTACTTTATATACAGTTAGCTAGTTTAGTCCACTGGTTCCCAACCTAGGGGTCGGGCCCCTCCAAAGGGTCAGCAGATAAATCTGAGGGGTGGTGAGATGATTAATGGGAGAGGAAAGAAGAAAAAACAAAGTTCTGATCCACAAATCTGTTTTCAGTTTTTGGACTTTTTCTCTAATCTTTGATTTTTTCTGAAATATTGGATCATTTGAACATTTATTGAAATGAAAGCATGTGAGAAGTTTAGAGGGAAAAATCACTATTTGGTGGAGCTGTTAACAACTCATAGACATGTGAAATGTGACCCCGACTACACACTGCTTTTTGTAAGACGTCAAAAGACAAAAAGGTTGGAAACCACTGGTTTCATCTTTAACAATGTGTTGTATTTTAAAAGCTTGTTATATTATCCATTGTGTCAAATCTTCATCTGAAAAGTAACTAAAGCTGTCAAATAAATGTAGTGGAGTAGAAAGTACAATATTTCCCTCTGAAATGTAGAAAGTAGCATCACATGGAAATACTCAAGTAAAGTACAAGTACATTAAAGTTGTACTTAAGTACAGTACTTGAGTAAATGTACTTAGTTACTTTCCACCACTGATGGGTTTGCTGATCACAGATTACACTCAACAAGGAAGTGAGATATGTAACAACTTTTCTAACTCAGAGATAACTCACCAGTTTGTGTTTGACTTGCCGTCCACCACTTCTTTATAAGCAGCTATGAGTGCAGGACCGTTCTTACTCAGATTCACTGCCATTTTCTTTCAGGTTTCTTCATTCACAGATTCAAACAAGCTGATATTAATCCCACACAAACTCACACCAACAGACTCAGGAGGAGGAACGAGAAAACAACTGCACAGCTTTCTGGAAAATCCAAATGTATATATATATATATAAAAAAAATGATCCTACAATCTCCGTCTTTGTATAAAAAGCTCCGCAGTATCAGAGCTGAACGACTGCAGCTCTGATTTATTGTGACTTCCAGAGAAGATTTTTGCTTCACTCTGATGTGTCAGACCAGTTTTGGGAGCAGATAAAAAACCAGATCGACCACATTCTCAGAGAAATACTCACCTCGTTCATTCATCAGCAGCAGGAGAGTAAAGTATCTGAAAGAGAGCATACACCTTATTCATTTTATCCCGGGGTGTGTTCTCCTGGGCCACTGATTGATCGGTTTCTCTGCTGTACTTTTATTTCCTTTGTAGCATTTTGGGGAACTTCTTACTGCACTAAAACTGTGTCTCTAACCTATTACTTCCACTGGATTTATGTCTCTATTTTTAACTTTTCAATATCCTTTCAAAAACTTGTCTATTCATTTAATTTGCATGTTTAGGTGTCACGCTGTTTTCTTTTCCTAATGTTTTAATGCATTATGTAAACACTTTGACTTACCCTTGCTTGTGTGTGCGTGTGTGCGTGTGTGTGTGTGTGTGTGTGTGTGTGACCTGAATGACAACAAACAGGGTGTGATCGAGGGTGATAAAATGAAGCATCCGCCTACAAAAAGTGAACTGCATGGATTTTTTTAATACATTTTTTGTCTTAACCTTTATTCATAACAAAGTTTTTAACAATATAATATAAAATGCCACAGGGGGGAGACAGAAGAACATGTATAGATATATATATATAGCTGGAGTACTTTATCACTGGCAGGGGGAAATTAAAGTGTTGCAGCAGCCACTTGACATAAATCAAAATACAAAAAAGAGAGTAGGTAAAAAGGCTAAAATATATACCATTACTAAATTAACTTACTCAAATATAACAATGTATAAAAAACAGAATATAGTATATACAAAGCAAAGGACATAAAATTAAAAAGAAAAGCAAAGATAGGGGGAAAACTGCCTCAAATAAACTCTCATTTTAGTTTCATCTTTCCTCCAGAAGCTTTGAATGATTATGTAAAGCTTCATTATTGATTATGTAAAGCTTCAGATTGTTCACACATCCAATCAGTGAAGTCTGTTAAATGACTCTTATTTAATGTTCAGATTCACTTCGTCCACACAATCAGTTAGTTTAACCCAGAATATCAGCTATGTACAAGAACATAATAAATGATTATTATCATGATAATTACAGTTTGATTGTACATTTCTATATGAATTTACAAAGTGGTTTTTAAGTGGTGAGAACAAAATATCTATGATGAAGGAAGTTCTGCTGTTTTCTCTGTTTAAGAAATAAAAGCACACAAATACATCAATACAAACATGAAACTAACATTTAGAACAAAGAGAAGTTTATATTTTCATCCAAATAAATGTCAGTGAAGGTTAAAAACATCATCATGAGCAGTGATAGCCTCCATGGATAAAAACACACAGGAAGAAGTGACATTTAAAGAAACTCAAAACATCAACAGAACAACAAATGAAAAGAAAAAAGTGTTGATAATCTCAGTTTGATTGACAGCTGATCTCTGTGCAGTTCAGAAACACCACAGCAACGAGCTCTCAGAGACAATGGAGACAAAAACATGAAGAATTACAACAGAATCTGACACATGAAGTCTGAAATGACTTCTGTCTATTTGAGTTTACACAACTCAGCTGTGTCTCCAATAGCTTTAAGCCAAAGTCCAGCATAGAGAGGCTGAGTGAATGTGGTCTGGACTCTGTGGAGGAGAGTCATGGTTTTAGAGACTCTGTAGAAGGACAGAATACCTGCTCTGTGATCCAGGTACACTCCTACTCTGGAGGAACCAGGACCTGAGACCGGAGTTGAGATGTTGTTGAACCAAAATGAAGAACTGTTAGCGCCACAATATAAAGCCCAAGATTTGTCATTACGTCCAAATCCACATTCATGCGAGTTTTGTGCTCTGCTGATATTCTTGTATGCGACTGCTACACTAACTCCTCTCCCTCTCCACTCCACCTCCCAGTAACAACGTCCAGTCAGACTCTCTCTACTCAGGACCTGAACCCATCCAGTGAATCTGTCTGGGTGACGAGGATAAGACTGTTGTTGACTCATTACTTCTACTTTTCTGTTCCCCTCAGATAACAGCAGTGTGTGTGCCGTGTTTGGATCCAGAGTGATTTCACGTGAATATTTTAAGAATCCAGCTCTGGTCTTGGGTTCTGGTTCTGACAGTAAAACGTCCACTTCAGTCACTGTCAGTGAGATGTTTGTCCATTTCTCCCTCAGGATGTCCTGTAGTTGATCTCTGAGCTCTGACACAGCTGCTGTCACATCCTCAAAGTATCTCAGAGGACGGATATTGATGCTGGATGAGTCTGTAGATGCACTGAGTTGTGACAGTGAGGGGTAGTTGTGTAGAAACTGGTTGTGATCCTCTGTGTGTGAGAGCTGCTTCAGTTCAGCGTCTTTCCTCTTCAGCTCAGTGATCTCCTGCTCCAGCTTCTCCTGAAGCTCTTTGACTCGACTCACTTCATTTTCCTGCTGGGATCTGATCTGCTGCTTCACATCAGAGCTTCTTTTCTGGATGAGACGGATCAGCTCAGTGAAGATCTTCTCACTGTCCTCCACTGCTTTATTAGCAGAGCGACTGACGGCCTCCACCTCCTGTTGAAGCAGCTTCACATCTTTCTCTCTGTCCTGGATTCTCTGCTGGATGTTTTGTCGACTCACCTCGAGCTCTCTCTGCCTCTCAGTCCTTTCTGCTGCAGCTGAGACTGTGTCGTGGCCTTTATGTTCATCCACAGAACAGAGATAACAGATACTCTGCTGATCAGTACGGCAGAACATCTTCATCACCTCATCATGACGAGAGCAGATGTTCTCCTGGAGCTTCTCTGAGGGGTCGACCAGCTTGTGTTTTTTAAATTTAGTTGATTCAAAGTGAGGCTGGAGGTGTTTCTCACAGTAAGAGACGAGACACTGCAGACAGGACTTGATGGCTTTCAGCTTCCTCCCAGTGCAGAAATCACAGGCCACATCTTCAGGTCCAGCATAGCAGTGATCAGCAGGAGCAGCTTGGAGTCCAGTCTTCTTCAGCTGCTCCACTAAAGCTGCTAACATGGTGTTTTTCCCCAGGACAGGCCTCGATGTGAAGGTCTGTCTGCACTGAGGGCAGCTGTAGATCTTCCTCTGCTCCTCTTCATCCCAGAAGCCTTTAATACATCTCATGCAGTAGCTGTGTCCACAGGAAATAGTCACCGGATCCTTCAGTAGATCCAGACAGATCGAACAAGAGAAGGTTTCTCTGTCCAGCTGATCTCCTTTCTGCTCCATTTCAGCTCTCAGTGGCAACGACCGTCTGAGTTTCACTTCCTGAGAAGTTGAACAGGTTTAAGCTCCGATCTGAACAACATGTGTTTCTGCAGTGAATGCAGCCTGCAGCTCTTGTACAACATTACATGTTGCTTACACCCATCTTCAAATTGTAGATCTGAGGGGGAGGGAACAAGGAAACACAGTATGAGCACAGGGTGGAGCTTGTTGTGTTTGAGAGCAGAAGAGGGAGGGCTTATCAATGATTCATTTCAGGAAGAGGAGCGGTACTGAGAATTAAACTGAGTTTCCTCATTTACAGTGAAGTCTCAGTTAGTGTATCACAGTCTTAAAACCTGCACAACAATATCGTGACAGGGTTCAACCTCTACACATAATGTAGTAATTCAATCTCTGCGTGCACCTAAAAAAAAAGAAAAACTCTCTCAAATCGACTAGAGAGGAAGTCAAGATGATTGACATCAGGAGATGGGGTCTCTGTGACATCATAATAATAATAATCATGTTTCCCTTCCAACCTTCACTAACAAGCTGATGAAACCATTTTACTGGTTCTTCTGATATACTGTAAACTATTCCAGATGTCAATGCTGGAATAACTGTCCCAGTGTGGTGAGTTTGTTTAACTAACTGTTATATAATACATACATTGTGACAGCAACAGCACAGTATGTGTTATATCTAGATTCAATTTTCTTGTGAGATCGTCAGCAGAAATTGTCATGACCATTCCTCGTCTAAACAGGAGCTCACTAAAGAGATATTTTATTGGGACATTTCACCCCCTGCAGAGAGTAGAAATCTTTATTTTTTAAAATAATAATTCATTGTTCTTTTTTTGAAACAAGGTATACTTTGGATATTAGGATTAAATTGCTGTGTGGTTAAAAAGAAAAGTGACAAAGACATCTTCTGCCCGAGCAGGTCAGTTTAATGTTTCCTCTGAAGAAAAACAAAGTGTGATCTGACTGAGACGACATTGAGAACAAAGTCCATTTATGATTTATTGCTCCTTATATGATGATTTAAAGACTGTGCTCGTCAACAAAACTGTGTATACAGTAATGTTTAGATCCTCCTCTGTTGCTCTTCCTGAGCTTTCTTCCATTGTTTTCCTGATAAAGGGTCTTTTTAGGTGTTTTTTCTTTATTTGAATCGAGGGTCTAAGGTCAGAGGATGTTGTGTTGCTGTACAGACTGTAAAGCTCCCTGAGGATAATTTGTGATTTGTGATATTGGGCTATACAAAAAGCAAAAACAGTGATACAGTCATGTGAATCATTCTGATTGGTCGTTTTTTCTGCCATCTGCTGGTTTCAATGAAAGACTCCTCTTTAATCCCAACATGTACAACTTTATTTAAATAATCAGTGTGAGCTGCACATTTAAAATAGTGAATCTAAGAGTCAGAAAAGAAGAGAAAGTAGAAAAAGAATGAAAACATTTTATTACCATGAAATTCACCAGTGTCCATTTGAACCAAGTGTTTGTACTTTTTTCTCCCCAGGTGTTTGAATTCAACATCTGACTTCATAACAGTTTTTGTGACTGAAAATTTTGTTTATTATGGACAAATGAACATCAAACACAAACAACAAATGAATGAATGTCAGTCAAAGACAATCACTAACAACCTGAGATTCTCCCGTATCAGGTGTGCGGTGGCCTAAAACCAGGATGACGTCTTTTTAAAATCCTTTACGCTCGATCAGCAGCAGAGCCACTTTGTGAAGAACTTCAGGTGTTCTCCAGCCTATGGACACTTGTGGACGAGGCCTGCAGAGGAGTCTATCTCACACTCACACACACACAAACACACACACATTAGAAGACCTGCAGGGTTGCACAATCACAGACCACTGCAGCTACTGAGCTGTTTGTCAGGAAAAGGAGCTATCATGTCCTTCAGCTCAAAGCCGATCGCCAAAACTGTTTCTGAGAATAAAAGGAAGAAAAAGAAGAAGAAGGCAAATGAGTCTTCACTTTTTACTCTATTATTGAGTCAACACACAAGACACCAGATAACTGAGACATCATGTGTCTCATGTGTCACTTTACTCTCAGGGATAAGTTTCTCCACTTCTTTAAAACAATGTCTGAGCTGGCAGTGTGTTGGTTGTGGCTCATAGTGATGAACCTACAGATAATTATCAGCGACTCTGCAGCTCCCCTCAACGTTACAGAGCTTTACAGAGAGTTTCAGCTCTTTGTGTATAGCTGTCTGGTTGCAGCTTTACTGTTTTGGTTCACTCACAGGACTGTCATAGCATTGTTTTGGGCCACAAAACAAGCTCTAAAAAGCCACTGTACACTACCCACTCAACACCAAATAGTGAACAGACACAGTTAGCTGTAGACTAGCTGGTGACCGTAGTGGAGCATTTAGATATTTCCCTTCATTTGCAGTCAGATCGAGGAGAACAGAGGACTGTAAAACCCATGGACTTACAAATGTGGTTGTAGATTTTGTCTAATTACAATTAATATTGTATGTTAGTATATGTGTGTATATCACAATATATGTTGTTATGTACTTAAGTTAGACTTTTATTCCACTGCTTTAAGGCCAAGAAATGTACCACTAACATAATCCCATCATCCATGATGATATACAACACTATCATGTTTAGTATCATTTTGCTTGTTTCACTTTCAGAAAGCTAAAGCTACTATTGAAATTGCAAAATTGGGAATCATGCAATTACTAAATTGTAAATACTTTGATTAAAAGAATAACCACATTCAGGAATTGTACCCGCCTGTTCATGGACAGGAAGGGACTGTCTCTGCTCCCCCAGAACTCTGCAACCCCTGGGATTGGCCGAAACTTCAAAACAGTGTCTTATCTGAGACTCTAGGCTGCTTTAGGCTGGTTGCTGGCTTGTGTTCCAGGCTGCCTGCTAGTTTCTTCTTGCTTTTGTCTTGTCTTCTTGCTTTCTGCCATGCCGGTGGAAAGTTTGCATTTTGCTAGTCTGAAGATGTGACTCAGAACAATAGGAGGTGAAACCTCAGAATCTAGAGTCATGAGTTGAGGGTCAAGCCTAGGAGAGCATGAAAGCATAAACCAGGAACTCTCCTCCAATGGGAACTTTTCAAGCACATTACAAGATCCAGACTCCAGCTCCTCACCCCAGCGCATCAGACTCCATTCGTCACAAGAAGCCACCCCAGGGAGCAAGCAAGTATTTGTACAATACCTTCATCAACTTGCTTAAACCCTGGTGCTTTCATGATTTGTAATTAATTAAAAAAGTATTGTATTTCATGTGTTTGTTTGTTTCTTTCTTTCTTTATTATTTCGGGACATCAAACCTAAATTTGACCCCCTAAACATGCTCAAAAACTCACCAAATTTGGCACGCACATCAGGTCTGGTGAAATATTTGATGAAATGTAATAATTAACCCCCAAAGTGCCAAAATGTGCTCTCTGGCACCACCTATGTAACTAAAATGGCCGCCATGACCCGTAGGAATGTCGTAGAGAGATCAAACCAAAACTCAATTATTCGTCTCATCAAGACCTACAAATAATACACTGACACCCCTGACCTAAATCCAGTAGGAAGTCCGCAATTAGCCTTTCAAAATAAGACTTTGCCCCAATTTTGGCCTCCAAACAAACGCTATCTCCTCCGAGGGCGTTAATGGTATCGACTTCAAACTTTGATACATGACTTATGACACTGTGCTGAAAAAAGTTGTTCTTGTACTGCTTTGTAACAACTCGAACGGTTTGGATTTTATAAGCCCCAAAAGTTGCAGTGCCACATCACCCTTACAATGTATACTAAGATAATACATAGGAAACACATGTAAATCATGTGATATCTTGTCTGTTTTCGATGAGAACATAAATCTGTTGTCACAATAGAACAATACTATAAATTTGAATTTCACTTTGTTGGTAAAATCACATATCTGAACCACTCCATGGCTAAAATGAGCTCTTCTTTGTTTAGAAACAATATGTATATGCTAAATGTCTTTAAAGAAGCAGCCTTTACACCACTCAGGGGTTTTTGTTTTTAAAAGCAAATTGTTTTATTGGCATATAAAATTGCCCCCCACCCCTCTGATTTCATCAGGTGGGGGACAATGATATAGTTTGATGTGGTTTATTGTAAGATTCCATGTTGGTTTTCCTCCTGTCCTCCCCAATTTTTGGAGTCACCAGCCTCCACTGGTGTGGGGGTTGAATGCAGCTCATTTTTGTAGGATACAGCAGAAAGGCCTATATACATACAGTACATTATATACAAACTTTGTATGAAGTTTGGTGTTATTATCAGTTATTTACAATAATTATAGGTCTTATATTTATAATTCAGTAGT
The DNA here is from genome assembly GCF_963924715.1 of Thunnus thynnus. Lineage (NCBI taxonomy): Eukaryota > Metazoa > Chordata > Actinopteri > Scombriformes > Scombridae > Thunnus > Thunnus thynnus. The sequence goes on from NC_089535.1 coordinate 3,156,924, forward strand.
GGGGATGACCTATGAGGGGAGGGGAAAAAATGGAGTGAGGGTGATAGTTTAGTGATAAAGTGCTGAAGAAAAATACCATCAAAACTAAAATTTGTAGCTCTGTACTGCAGTTTTTCCTTTATTAGGGCCCGAGCACCTAGCGGTTCACTCACACTCTCCATTCAAATATATGAGTATTTCTCTGTGTCCAGCTGCAGTTACTTATTGTCTCTACACACCTGACAGTACACATGTCAATCAAACTTTCAAAATAATAGCACACCACACTTGTAAGAAATATCCCTCATTTTTAAAAAGCAAAATGATCTGATCCTGACGGGCCAGAGTGCGAGGTCCCGACCAACGCTGCTTGCAGCTTTAATTCTAATTGACCTCTCTTGTGTGGCCAACAAGGAGGACTATTTCCCTATTATTATACCTACTCTAATATGAGTTATGTCACTGGACAAATAATCTCATAATTCTCCCCTAAAATCATGAAGCTATTTGTGTGCACAAATTCCTACAGAGGTCAGACACATGTTATCAGACAGACAGAAAACTCACCCCTTCCTAGGTAGGAAGTTGTGGGATTCATCACTTTTCTCGTTCTAAGAATTTTCTCTGAAGTTCAGTGCTATCATATAAACAGACTGAACTAACTTTCTTCACAGGAGAGAAACACTTGTTTGAATTCTAGTGATAATGTCTTAATCTAATACCCCAATCAACTAAAATACTGAAATTCATGCAAAATTAATATTTTGTTCACCTTATTATCATCATCATGGCTGCCAGTTTACCAAGAGGGTTTTTAGTTTTTTTTTTAGTTTTTATTGGCATGTTTTCTTGCTGCAACTTCTACACTTCAGTAGTTTGTAGGAAACTTCTCTGACTGTGACAATTGTCTCTGTGTCTCTGCAGATCTGTGTCTGGTAATGACATACTTAACTGTTCATTTAGTAGGCACTATGCAGTAAATACTGATTGAGTATGTAGTAGGTAGTATGATGTATGTGATTTCGTACACAGCCTATAACTGTAACACTGACGCTACATTCAGGTCACATGGGAAAGATGGGAGAGAAGAGTTTCCAGTCCACAAATACTATTCACATCAGTGTTCAGGTTGGAAACAGAACTTGGGAATGTGAGATTTGATGATACAAGCTGCAATTTTTCTGACTTCTTGTGAATAATTATATGTTCAGTTTATAATTGAATAATGTTATGACTGGACATGATAGAGTCTATATTTGTTTAATTTGTTGTTTTTCAAATATGAATTTTTTTTAGTAAAAACTGTAACACTCAGTAGTTGAATGACGACTGAGAAAGCTTTGAAACCACATTTATCTTCACCAAACATCTATTATTGCATCTTCACAGCTTCTAACTGGAGTAACAATGTTTTTTCCTTCTGATGTTTATTACGATTGAACTGAATTCAGCATTTGATATGTGCAGAGTTGATGATTCCTGAGTGGCTTCTGCAATAGAAAAGGTGGAGTTACGTTACCTGTGATGCTGCAATAAATCAATCACAATTGTCAGGTAACTAATCACCACTGTTTTAGATACATTTCCTTGTTGTCAATTAATATAAATTACAAAAACTCTACAGCACAGCAGGCTCTGCTCTTTTCTCTGTGACAAAGCTGCTTTAATGAAGAAAGCTGAGAGTACAGAGACTGACTGACAAATATTTGTCTGCTCTGAACATGAACTCTGTAACTTGTGGTGTTTCAGGAAAAAAACTGCCTCAAATAAACTCATTTGAGTTTCACATTTCCTCCAGAAGCTTTGAATGAGACCCTGAGATGAAGACAGAAGAAAATACTTTGCTCATTGTTGAAAAAACATCTTTATTGATTATGTAAAGCTTCAGATTGTTCACACATCCAATCAGTAAAGTCTGTTAAATGACTCTTGTTCAATGATTTCATGTTCAGATTCACTTCATCCACACAATCAGTTAGTTTAACCCAGAATATCAGCTATGTACAAGAACATAATAAATGATTATTATCATGATAATTACACTTTGATTGTACATTTCTTTATGAATTTACAAAGTGGTGAAAACAAAATATCTATGATAAAGGAAGTTCTGCTGTTTTCTCTGTTTAAGAAACAACAGCACACAATTACATCAATACAAACATGAAATTAACATTTAGAACAAAGAGAAGTTTATATTTTCATCTGAAGAAATGTCAGTGAAGGTAAAAGACGTCATCATGAGCAGCGATAGCCTCCATGGATAAAAACACACAAGAAAAATTGACATTTAAAGGAACTCAAAACATCAACAAAACAACAAATGTAAAGAAAAAAGTGTTGACAATCTCAGTTTGATGGACAGCTGATCTCTGTGCAGTTCAGAAACACCACAGCAACGAGCTCTCAGAAACAATGGAGACAAAAACATGAAGAATTACAACAGAATCTGACACATGAAGTCTGAAATGACTTCTGTCTATTTGAGTTTACACAACTCAGCTGTGTCTCCAATAGAATAATTAAGCCGATGTCCAGCATAGAGAGGCTGAGTGAATGTGGTCTGGACTCTGTGGAGGAGAGTCATGGTTTCAGAGATGCTGTAGAAGGACAGAATACCTGCACTGTGATCCAGGTACACTCCTACTCTGGAGGAACCAAGACTTGAGACGCGAGTTGAGATGTTGTTGAACCTGAATGAAGAACTGTTAGTGTTACAATATAAAGCCCAAGATTTGTCATTACGTCCAAATCCACATTCATCCGAGCCTCCTGCTCTGCTGATATTCTTGTATGCGACTGCTACACAAACTCCTCCCCCTCTCCACTCCACCTCCCAGTAACAACGTCCAGTCAGACTCTCTCTACTCAGGACCTGAACCTCTCCAGTGAATCTGTCTGGGTGACTAGAATAAGACTGTTGTTGACTCATTCGTTTTGCTTTTCTGTTCCCCTCAGATAATAACAGCAGTGGGTATGCTGTGTTTGGATCCAGTGTGATTTCACGTGAATATTTTAAGAATCCAGCTCTGGTCTTGGGTTCTGGTTGTGGCAGTAAAACATCCACTTCAGTCACTGTCAGTGAGATGTTTGTCCATTTCTCCCTCAGGACGTCCTGTAGTTGATCTCTGAGCTCTGACACAGCTGCTGTCACATCCTCAAAGTATCTCAGAGGACGGATATTGATACTGGATGAGTCTGTAGGTGCACTGAGTTGTGACAGTGAGGGGTAGTTGTGTAGAAACTGGATGTGATCCTCTGTGTGTGAGAACTGCTTCAGTTCAGCGTCTTTCCTCTTCAGCTCAGTGATCTCCTGCTCCAGCTTCTCCTGAAGCTCTTTGACTCGACTCACTTCAGTTTCCTGCTGGGATCTGATCTGCTGCTTCACATCAGAGCTTCTTTTCTGGAGGAGATGGATCAGCTCAGTGAAGATCTTCTCACTGTCCTCCACTGCTTTATCAGCAGAGCGACTGACGGCCTCCACTTCCCGTTGAAGCAGCTTCACATCTTTCTCTCTGTCCTGGATTCTCTGCTGGATGTTTTGTCGACTCACCTCGAGCTCTTTCTGCCTCTCAGTCCTTTCTGCTGCAGCTGAGACTGTGTCGTGGCCTTTATGTTCCTCCACAGGGCAGAGATAACAGATAATCTGCTGATCAGTACGGCAGAACATCTTCATCACTTCATCATGAAGAGAGCAGATGTTCTCCTGGAGCTTCTCTGAGGGGTCGACCAGCTTGTGTTTTTTAAATTTAGTTGATTCAAAGTGAGGCTGGAGGTGTTTCTCGCAGTAAGAGACGAGACACACAAGACAGGACTTGAGGGCTTTCAGCTTCCTCCCAGTGCAGAAATCACAGGCCACATCTTCAGGTCCAGCATAGCAGTGATCAGCAGGAGCAGCTTGGAGTCCAGTCTTCTTCAGCTGCTCCACTAAAGCTGCTAACATGGTGTTTTTCCCCAGGACAGGCCTCGATGTGAAGGTCTGTCTGCACTGAGGGCAGCTGTAGATCTTCCTCTGATCTTCTTCATCCCAGAAGCCTTTAATACATCTCATGCAGTAGCTGTGTCCACAGGAAATAGTCACTGGATCCTTCAGTAGATCCAGACAGATCGAACAAGAGAAGGTTTCTCGGTCCAGCTGATCTCCTTTCTGCTCCATTTCAGCTCTCAGTGGCAACGACCGTCTGAGTTTCACTTCCTGAGAAGTTGAACAGGTTTAAGCTCCGATCTGAACAACATGTGTTCCTGCAGTGAATGCAGCCTGCAGCTCTTGTACTGCATTACATGTTGTTTACACCCATCTTCAAACTGTAGATCTGAAGGGGAGGGAACAAGGAAACACAGTATGAGCACAGGGTGGAGATTGTTGTGTTTGAGAGCAGAAGAGGGAGGAGTTATCAATGATTCATTTCAGGAAGAGGAGCGGTACTGAGAATTAAACTGCGTTTCCTCATTTACAGTGAAGTCTCAGTTAGTGTATCACAGTCTTAAAACCTGCACGACAATATCGTGACAGGGTTCGACCTCTACACATAATGTAATAATTCATGTAGAAATTGTCATGACCATTCCTCGTCGAAACAGGAGCTCACTAAAGAGATATTTTATTGGGACATTTCACCCCCTGCAGAGAGTAGAAATCTTTATTTTTTAAAATAATAATTCATTGTTCTTTTTTTGAAACAAGGTATACTTTGGACATTAGGATTAAATTGCTGTGTGGTTAAAAAGAAAAGTGACAAAGACATCTTCTGCCCGAGCAGGTCAGTTTAATGTTTCCTCTGAAGAAAAGACGAAAGTGTGATCTGATTGAGACGACATTGAGAACAAAGTCCATTTATGATTTATTGCTCCTTATATGATGATTTAATGACTGTGCTCTTTAGCAAAACTGTGTATACAGTAATGTTTAGATCCTCCTCTGTTGCTCTTCCTGAGCTTTCTTCCATTGTTTTCCTGATAAAGGGTCTTTTTAGGTGTTTTTTCTTTATTTGAATCGAGGGTCTAAGGTCAGAGGATGTTGTGTTGCTGTACAGACTGTAAAGCTCCCTGAGGATAATTTGTGATTTGTGATATTGGGCTATACAAAAAGCAAAAACAGTGATACAGTCATGTGAATCATTCTGATTGGTCGTCTTTTCTGCCATCTGCTGGTTTCAATGAAAGACTCCTCTTTAATCCCAACATGTACAACCTTATTTAAATAATCAGTGTGAGCTGCACGTTTAAAATAGTGGATCTAAGAGTCTGAAAAGAAGAGAAAGTAGAAAAAGAATGAAAACATTTTATTACCATGAAATTCACCAGTGTCCATTTGAACCAAGTGTTTGTACTTTTTTCTCCCCAGGTGTTTGAATTCAACATCTGACTTCATAACAGTTTTTGTGACTGAAAATTTTGTTTATTATGGACAAATGAACATCAAACACAAACAACAAATGAATGAATGTCAGTCAAAGACAATCACTAACAACCAGGTGTGCGGTGGCCTAAAACCAGGATGACGTCTTTTTAAAATCCTTTACGCTCGATCAGCAGCAGAGCCACTTTGTGAAGAACTTCAGGTGTTCTCCAGCCTTTGGACGCTTGTGGACGAGGCCTGCAGAGGAGTCTATCTCACACTCACACACACACAAACACACACACATTAGAAGACCTGCAGGGTTGCACAATCACAGACCACTGCAGCTGCTGAGCTGCTTGTCAGGAAAAGGAGCTATCATGTCCTTCAGCTCAAAGCCGATCGCCAAAACTGTTTCTGAGAATAAAAGGAAGAAAAAGAAGAAGAAGGCAAATGAGTCTTCACTTTTTACTCTATTATTGAGTCAACACACAAGACACCAGATAATTGAGACATCATGTGTCTCATGTGTCACTTTACTCTCAGGGATAAGTTTCTCCACTTCTTTAAAACAATGTCTGAGCTCAGGCAGTGTGTTGGTTGTGGCTCATAGTGATGAACCTACAGATAATTATCAGCGACTCTGCAGCTCCCCTCAACTTTACAGAGCTTTACAGAGAGTTCAGCTCTTTGTGTAGCTGTCCGGTTGCAGCTTTACTGTTTTGGTTCACTCACAGGACTGTCATAGCATTGTTTTGGGCCACAAAACAAGCTCTAAAAAGCCACTGTACACTACCCACTCAACACCAAATAGTGAACAGACACAGTTAGCTGTAGACTAGCTGGTGACCATAGTGGAGCATTTAGATATTTCCCTTCATTTGCAGTCAGATCAGGGAGAACAGAGGACTGTAAAACCCATTGACTTACAAATGTGGTTTTAGATTTTGTCTAATTACAATCAATATTGTATGTTAGTATATGTGTGTATATCACAATATATGTTGTTATGTACTTAAGTTAGACTTTTATTCCACTGCTTTAAGGCCAAGAAATGTACCACTAACATAATCCCATCATCCATGATGATATACAACACTATCATGTTTAGTATCATTTTGCTTGTTTCACTTTCAGAAAGCTAAAGCTACTATTGAAATTGCAAAATTGGGAATCATGCAATTACTAAATTGTAAATACTTTGATTAAAAGAATAACCACATTCAGGAATTGTACCCGCCTGTTCATGGACAGGAAGGGATTGTCTCTGCTCCCCCAGAACTCTGCAACCCCTGGGATTGGCCGAAACTTCAAAACAGTGTCTTATCTGAGACTCTAGGCTGCTTTAGGCTGGTTGCTGGCTTGTGTTCCAGGCTGCCTGCTAGTTTCTTCTTGCTTTTGTCTTGTCTTCTTGCTTTCTGCCATGCCGGTGGAAAGTTTGCATTTTGCTAGTCTGAAGATGTGACTCAGAACAATAGGAGGTGAAACCTCAGAATCTAGAGTCATGAGTTGAGGGTCAAGCCTAGGAGAGCATGAAAGCATAAACCAGGAACTCTCCTCCAATGGGAACTTTTCAAGCACATTACAAGATCCAGACTCCAGCTCCTCACCCCAGCGCATCAGACTCCATTCGTCACAAGAAGCCACCCCAGGAAGCAAGCAAGTATTTGTACAATACCTTCATCAACTTGCTTAAACCCTGGTGCTTTCATGATTTGTAATTAATTAAAAAAGTATTGTATTTCATGTGTTTGTTTGTTTCTTTCTTTCTTTCTTATTACGGGACATCAAACCTAAATTTGACCCCCTAAACATGCTCAAAAACTCACCAAATTTGGCACGCACATCAGGTCTGGTGAAATATTTGATGAAATGTAATAATTAACCCCCAAAATGCCAAAATGTGCTCTCTGGCACCACCTATGTAACTAAAATGGCCGCCACGGCCCGTAGGAATGTCGTAGAGAGATCAAACCAAAACTCAATTATTCGTCTCATCAAGACCTACAAATAATACACTGACACCCCTGACCTAAATCCAACAGGAAGTCCGCAATTAACCTTTCAAAATAAGACTTTGCCCCGATTTTGGCCTCCGAACAAACGCTATCTCCTCCGAGGGTGTTAATGGTATCGACTTCAAACTTTGATACATGACTTATGACACTGTGCTGAAAAAAGTTGTTAAAAACTTTGTAACAACTCGAACGGTTTGGATTTTATAAGCCCTGAAAGTTGCAGTGCCACATCACCCATACAATGTATACTAAGATAATACATAGGAAACACGTGTAAATCATGTGATATCTTGTCTGTTTTCGATGAGAACATAAATCTGTTGTCACAATAGAACAATACTATAAATTTGAATTTCAATTTGTCGGTAAAATCACACATCTGAACCAGTCCATGGGTAAAATGAGCTCTTTTTTTTGTTTAGAAACAATATTTATATGCTAAATGTCTTTAAAGAAGCAGCCTTTACACCACTCAGGGGTTTTTGTTTTTAAAAGCAAATTGTTTTATCGGCATATAAAATTGCCCCCCACCCCTCTGATTTCATCAGGTGGGGGACAATGATTTAGTTTGATGCGGTTTGTTGTAAGATTCCATGTTGGTTTTCCTCCTGTCCTCCCCAATTTTTGGAGTCACCAGCCGCCACTGGTGTGCACACAATCAATTAGTTTAACCCAGAATGTCAGCTATGTACAAGAACATAATAAATGATCTCCTCGTTGATTATTATCATGATAATTACAGTTTGATTGTACATGTCTTTATGAATTTACAAAGTGGTGAGAACAAAATATCTATGATGAAGGAAGATCTGCTGTTTTCTCTGTTTAAGACACTGAAGTGGAAGAGAAACAACAGAACACAAATACATCAATACAAACATGAAACTAACATTTAGAGCAAAGAGAAGTTCACATTTTCATCCGAATAAATGTCAGTTAAGGTTAAAAACATCATCATGAGCAGAGATAGCCTCCATGGATAAAAACACACAAGAAAAATTGACATTTAAAGAAACTCAAAACATCAACAAAACAACAAATGTAAAGAAAAAAGTGTTGACAATCCCAGTTTGATTGACAGCTGATCTCTGTGCAGTTCAGAAACACCACAGCAACGAGCTCTCAGAAACAATGGAGACAAAAACATGAAGAATTACAACAGAATCTGACACGAAGTCTGAAATGACTTCTGTCTATTTGAGTTTACACAACTCAGCTGTGTCTCCACAAGAAAAATTAAGAAAAAGTCCAGCATAGAGAGGCTGAGTGAATGTGGTCTGGACTCTGTGGAGGAGAGACATGGTTTTAGAGACGCTGTAGAAGGACAGAATACCTGCTCTGTGATCCAGGTACACTCCTACTCTGGAGGAACCAGGACCTGAGACGGGAGTTGAGATGTTGTTGAACCAAAATGAAGAACTGTTAGCGCCACAATATAAAGCCCAAGATTTGTCATTACGTCCAAATCCACATTCATTCGAGCCTCCTGCTCTGCTGATATTCTTGTATGCGACTGCTACACGAAATTCTCTCCCTTTCCTCTCCACCTCCCAGTAACAACGTCCAGTCAGACTCTCTCTACTCAGGACCTGATGCCATCCAGTGAATCTGTCTGGGTGATTAGAATAAGACTGTTGTTGACTCATTCGTTCTACTTTTCTGTTCCCCTCAGATAATAACAGATATGTGTGTGCTGTGTTTGGATCCAGTGTGATTTCACATGAATATTTTAAGAATTCAGTTCTGGTCTTGGGTTCTGGTTCTGACATTAAAACGTCCACTTCAGTCCCTGTCAGTGAGATGTTTGTCCATTTCTCCTTCAGGATGTCCTGTAGTTGATCTCTGAGCTCTGACACAGCTGCTGTCACATCCTCAAAGTATCTCAGAGGACGGATATTGATGCTGGATGAGTCTGTAGATGCACTGAGTTGTGACAGTGAGAGGTAGTTGTGTAGAAACTGGTTGTGATCCTCTGTGTGTGAGAGCTGCTTCAGTTCAGCGTCGTTCCTCTTCAGCTCAGTGATCTCCTGCTCCAGTTTCTCCTGAAGCTCTTTGACTCGACTCACTTCAGTTTCCTGCTGGGATCTGATCTGCTGCTTCACATCAGAGCTTCTTTTCTGGAGGAGACGGATCAGCTCCGTGAAGATCTTCTCACTGTCCTCCACTGCTTTATCAGCAGAGCGATTGACGGCCTTCATCGTCTGTTGAAGCAGCTTCACATCTTTCTCTCTGTCCTGGATTCTCTGCTGGATTTGTTGTTGACTCACCTCGAGCTCTCTCTGCCTCTCAGTCCTTTCTGCTGCAGCTGAGACTGTGTCGTGGCCTTTATGTTCATCCACAGAACAGAGATAACAGATACTCTGCTGATCAGTACGGCAGAACATCTTCATCACCTCATCATGACGAGAGCAGATGTTCTCCTGGAGCTTCTCCGAGGGGTCGACCAGTTTGTGTTTCCTTAATGGAACAACATCATAATGAGGCTGGAGGTGATTCTCACAGTAAGAGGCCGGACAAGCCAGACAGGACTTGATGGCTTTCAGCTTCCTCCCAGTGCAGACATCACAGGCCACATCTTCAGGTCCAGCATAGCAGTGATCAGCAGGAGCAGCTTGGAGTCCAGTCTTCTTCAGCTTCTTCACTAAAGCTGCTAATATGGTGTTTTTCACCAGGACAGGTCTCAGTGTGAAGGTCTCACTGCACTGAGGGCAGCTGTAGATCTTCCTCTGATCCTCTTCATCCCAGAGGTCTTTAATGCAGCTCATGCAGTAGCTGTGTCCACAGGGAATAGTCACCGGATCCTTCAGTAGATCCAGACAGATCGAACAAGAGAAGGTTTCTCGGTCCAGCTGATCTCCTTTCTGCTCCATTTCAGCTCTCAGTGGCAACGACCGTCTGAGTTTCACTTCCTGAGAAGTTGAACAGGTTTAAGCTCCGATCTGAACAACATGTGTTCCTGCAGTGAATGCAGCCTGCAGCTCTTGTACTGCATTACATGTTGCTTACACCCATCTTAAAACTGTAGATCTGAAGGGGAGGGAACAAGGAAATAAGAGCACAGGGTGGAGCTTTTTGTGTTTGAGAGCAGAAGAGGGAGGAGTTATCAATGATTTATTCCAGGAGATGGAGCAGTTTAAAAGAGATACTGTGTGTTTCACCTGTTTATACAATGGAGCTCATTTGTCATTTAAAAACTCTGCTCACTTCTTCTTTCTGATGCCAAAGGGATCTGAGATGATTCCCCAGTGCACAGAAAGCTTTCACATGTTATAATCATGTCGTTTCTCTGCAGCAGTGCTGTGTTTGAAATAAAAGCAGGTAAAACCATAGAGGTCATCTTATCTAACAACACTCTCCTCATAAATGTTGACTTTTGACAATCACATGATCCTCTGGTTTAATCTTTAACAATGTGTCGTATTTTAAGAGCTTTTTATATTATCCATTGAGTAACTAGTAACTAAAGCTGTCAAATAAATGTAGTGGGATGGAAAGAATAAAGTAGCATCAAACGGAAATACTCAAATAAAGTACTTCAAAATTGTACTTAAGTACAGTGCTTGAGTAAATATGGCTGCTACAGACAGTAAAGAATGTTTGTTACACCAAACTTCTTTCACTTTACTGGTGAAAAAGTATATTTGAGGTCGAGACCAAACTTTGTTCCAGTGAATCTTGTTTTCATGTTTATTGCAGTAAACAATGGCGCTAATGATACATTTTCATTCTGAAAAAGTGGGATTTTTTATACATGGTAAAATTAGTTCCAGAAGTAAAAATCTCTTTCATTTTTCTCACAGACAACGTTAGTGACTCTCAGTTCTCTCTTCTACAGTTTGGATCAACATGAAACTCTGCTGGTTGAATAATCACAACAAAGGATGAACAACTGTGTTAGAAAATCATTAGAAAATAATAAGAAAACATTGAAAGTACATTATTTTGTACATTAAAACTTTAGGGATGAAGTTACCTACGACTCCCAAAGTGCATTTGTCAAGAAACATTCAATCACAGATCTTAAATATCAGTCACGTGAGCCTCTAACGGCGGGCGGAAGCTAAAGATTACGTTTTTAAAAACAAATTTTTCAATCTGCAGTGTAAATCAGGTCACTTTTAAGTGAACTCAGAAAATATGGCACCATTTTTTGTTTATAATTTCAACGACAAAGCATTGTGAATTAATAACCCTCTGCTTCGCGCCTATCTCCAAAGCAACAGCAGCCAAAGCTTATGGGTATTAAAGTATTGTTATCCATCCACCAAAATAACAGACAAAATGTGATTTCAGAAGAACAAAGTTTGAAAATGGTGTTCAGAATATAAACATATATGATCGTTACATTATCCAGGGGAGTCCTGAGTTTCTATGTTCAGTAATATTCAGGATATCATTAAAATAAACAAAATGGTAACACAGGAGGTAAAACACTTCAGGAATGCACTAAAGGGCTAAAACAACAACAACAACAACAACAACAACAAAAACAAAGCTAAATGTAAAGACACACACCTCTTTCATTTACATTAGATTCAACATTATTGTCATTAGGCTACATGTTTTTTTAAAATTGCTTTTTATCTCACATACAGCATTTATTGACATTTTATCTACTTTTAATGTTATTATCTAAATCTTTCTGTAATTTGTCTTTTTTTAAATCATTTCTTTTATGTTTTTAATCTTTCAATATCTCACATCTTGCTATGTTTTTTTTCATGTTTTGTGACGCATGGTTGCATGATAACACTCTAAACTAAGATGGTGAACATGATAAACATTATACCTGCAGAACATCAGTATGTCAGTATTATTATAGTGAGCATGTTAGCATGCTGACATTAGCATTGAAATCAAAGTACAGCCTCACAGAACTGCTAACAGACTGTCGACTCTTAGTCTTGTTAATTGTAAAGTCATGCTGTCATACTGATGGACGTGTGTGACCTCTGGCTGACCTTTATTGTGTTCTGCAGCTAAAACACAGGACTACATGTGTTGTTACTGTTTATGGTGAACATGGTAAACATTAATAAATTCTACCTTGAATCTTGAACTACAGCACATCAAAATGCAGTTTAGAATCTGATCAGAAACTTCAAAAAGTACAGATACTTAAACAAATAAATGAATGTACAGAATGAATACATTAACCAATGGCTGATGTCCTCAGATGTCTGGTTTTGTCCGACCAACAGCCCAAAACTCAAAAGTTTTCACTTTACAAAGATATAGAACAGAGAAAAGAAGCAAATATTCACACTGGAGAAACAGCAAATAGATAAAGGCTGCTGTTTTTAACAAGTAATTTACTGCTGATCAACTAATTGATTAATCTACACTCCAATAATTAGAAGCTTTTCAACTTGAACCTGAGCTCTGGTTTTCATTTGTAAGCCGATCATCCTGCACCGGGTACGTGTCATCTGACATTGACCTGAAGGTGGTACTGTTGCATCATGTCTGGGGTGAAAAGCACTGACTCGACTTTGTGTTGTTGTGTCATCAGTCAGTATTCTGGCAAACATCACTGAAAGATGCTAAAAACAACATTTGAGATTAAAAATTAAATGTACAAAAATACAACACCTTATTTCCTTATTTTTATCAGGAAATCTTTAACAAAGACCAACGCTCTCAACCAAATGACTGAAGAGAGAAAGTCAAGCTAAATAAATATATATTTATTCTGACAGAGTGTATCACAGTCTTAAAACCTGCACGAAGATATCATGAGAGGGCTTGAGCTCTACACATAATATAATAATTCAATCACTGTGTGCACTTAAAAAAAGAAAAACTCTCTAAAATCGACTAGAGAGGAAGTCAAGATGATTGACCTCAGGAGATGGGGTCTCTGTGACATCATAGTATGGAATAATGAATGATTTGCTTTATTTCGTGACAATTTTTTAATGGTTTTAATGTTTACTTGTACAGTATTACAGTAGGTGAAGCCCTTTGTGGGTCACATTTGTATGAAATGTGTGATATAAATAAAAGCATTTATTATTTATGATACGTTTGATTCACTTAACTTGCAGTGATCCAGATTTACTGCTGTTCCCTTTCAATCTGCACTAACAACTAACACTAACACTAACTGATGAAACCACATTACTGGTTCCCCTGGTAGGGAAGGGTGGAGGTGTGCTCCACCCTCTGGACAGGTGTGGACGAGACAAGTTCGGACTTGCGTGCTTACTAGTTCAGACTTTGGAAGTTCGACTTGGGAGTACAAACTCCCGGGGACGAGAGGATGCAGTATGATCATTCTGCAAGTGGAACAGCAGCGTACTTGCTGACAGCAGCAGCTCAGCTTCAACACAACCACCTGAATGTACTGTGACAAAATAATTTCAACTCAAAGCTCCACTAACACTGTTTTTCTCACGAAAAAATAACCTCATTGACAGAAAAATCCAAACTGTTATGTAGCTTAATAAAATAAATGAAATTAAAGCTCCAAGCAGCATTGAATGGGCCTTCGCACCCTTGCGCATGTCGGGGCGCGGTGCAGTCCAATGGCTTCTGTGACGGGCATGTAGATGTCTTCAGACCCGGCTGTTTTCAGATAGTGCAAGAAGGAGAAAAACATCACTTCCTTTGTCCACTATTTTGCCTGCTATTGGGGCTGCTTTGCTACAATTTCGTAGAGGGCGCTATTCAGCCAGTTTGCATCACTGACTGAATATTGTCATGAGGACGTGTTCAGGCTGGGACTCTTATCAAACATGCAAAGTTTGGTGCAGACTGGAGCATTTACAATAAAGTTATAGCAACTTCCTCTGTCATGGCAAAACATCAAATCTCAATGGTGTGAGGATGAGAATTTTCTGCAGGGTGAGACATGTCTGTCTTGCTCACACCTGTGGCATCAAAATTATGCAAGTTTTGGTTTCAATAAATAAATTGAAAACTTTTGATGAGTTTGTGTGTAAAACAAATTTCCTAATTTTCATCATCTATTTTTAGAAAAGGAAAGACTTTTAACGCACATGATCTGGTCAAAGTTTGATTGACATGTGTACTGTCAGGTGTGTAGAGACAATAAGTAACTGCAGCTGGACGCAGAAAAATACTCATATATTTGAATGGAGAGTGTGCGCGAACCGCTAGTTGCTTGGGCCCTAATAAAGGAAAAACTACAGTACAGAGCTACAAATTTTAGTTTTGATTTTATTTTTCTGCAGCACTTTATCACTAAACTGTCACTCTCACTCAATGAGCTCCATTCAACCCCCGCTTTAATGAAGAAAGCTGAAAGTACAGAGACTGATTGACAAACGTTTGTCTGCTCTGAACATGAACTCTGCACTTTGTGGTGTTTCAGGAGGAAAACTGCCTCAAATAAACTCTCATTTGAGTTTCACCTTTCCTCCAGAAGCTTTGAATGAAATCCTGAGATGAAGACAGAAGAAAATACTTTGCTCATTGTTGAAAAAACAACTTTATTGATTATGTAAAGCCTCAGATTGTTCACACATCCAATCAGTAAAGTCTGTTAAATGACTCTTGTTCAATGATTTCATGTTCAGATTCACTTCATCCACACAATCAGTTAGTTTAACCCAGAATGTCAGCTATGTATAAGAATATAATAAATGATCTCCTCATTGATTATCATCATGATAATTACAGTTTGATTGTACATTTCTATATGAATTTACAAAGTGATGAGAACAAAATATCTATGAAGGAAGTTCTGCTGTTTTCTCTGTTTAAGACATTGAAGTGGAAGAGAAACAACAGCACACAAATACATCAATACAAACATGAAATTAACATTTAGAACAAAGAGAAGTTTATATTTTCATCTGAAGAAATGTCAGTTAAGGTAAAAGACGTCATCATGAGCAGCGATAGCCTCCATGGATAAAAACACACAGGAAGAAGTGACATTTAAAGAAACTCAAAACATCAACATAACAACAAATGAAAAGAAAAAAAGTGTTGACAATCCCAGTTTGATTGACAGCTGATGTCTCTACAGAGGGGTGTACTACGAAGCAAGTTCAACATACCCAGGCTTTCTTTATGTGAGCTGGCTCGACAAACCCTAAGCTCACAATCAGAGATAAGTGGTATCACAATGGTGGTTTTCAGGCTTTCTGCTTCAGGCTCTGTTCATGTTCCCATAAAAGGGAGATGTTTGGCACGTCATTTGACTCTTCTTCCGCACAAAATGGACCAATCACGTGCTACCTACTTCAGTCAGGAGGAACAGGTCAGTATGACGGAGGGCTTTGAAGAATATAAAGACATTATCACAGCAAAAAGCAACACTGTTCCTGTAAATAAGGTGTGAGAGGAATGCTGGCAGAAAATTGCTGATTGTTTAAATCTGTAAGTTAATATGTTTATTTTACCACTCAGTGCTCTCTCAATGCCTCCCACATCCAGAGCTCTTAAAATTTAAACTTGATGCGGCAGATTTAAACATTATACTCAGGAAGTGCGTTTAGGTCTGACTCTGTCCCATAATGAAGGATAAGTAGAAATCACTTTAGTTTTCGGCCAAATCAAAGTGAAATTAATTTTATATATTGAATATTATCTGTGACAAATAACAATAGACTAATCTATTTTCTAATAGATATTCTAATAGCTGCAGTAGCAGCAGTGTTAAACTGACCTGGCAGTAAATCAGGTGGTTAGTGAAAGGGCGGCGCTTTTTATAGCTGATTTGAGCCAAAACTTGGAACATAATCTGCTCCGGACCAGGTTAAGTTTGCAGCATCAGTTACCATGGTGATCTAGCCAGGTTAAAAGAGAGCCACCTTGTGACATTGAAAACCCTGCAAGCTCAACATAGCTCGTTAACCCACTAATCTCGCTTCATAGTACCCCTCTCAGTTCAGAAACACCACAGCAACGAGCTCTCAGAAACAATGGAGACAAAAACATGAAGAATTACAACAGAATCTGATATATGAAGTCTGAAATGACTTCTGTCTATTTGAGTTTACACAACTCAGCTGTGGTTCCATTATGAACATAAAGTCCAGTATAGAGAGGCTGAGTGAATGTGGTCTGGACTCTGTGGAGGAGAGTCATGGTTTCAGAGATGCTGTAGAAGGACAGAATACCTGCTCTGTGATCCAGGTACACTCCTACTCTGGAGGAACCAGGACCTGAGACGGGAGTTGAGATGTTGTTGAACCAAAATGTATAACTGTCAGTGTCACAATCTAACATCCAAGATTTCTCAGTATGTCCAAACATACAATCATTTGACAATCCTCTTCTGCTGATATTCTTGTATGCGACTGCTACATGAACTCCTCTCCCTCTCCACTCCACCTCCCAGTAACAACGTCCAGTCAGACTCTCTCTACTCAGGACCTGACGACTACCAATGAATCTGTCTGGGTGACTAACATAAGACTGATGTTTACTCATTACTTTTGCTTTTCTGTTCCCCTCAGATAGTAAAAGTATTGAGTGTGCTGTGTTTGGATCCAGTGTGATTTCACATGAATATTTTAAGAACTCAGCTCTGGTCTTGGGCTCTGCTGCTGACATTAAAATGTCCACTTCAGTTACTGTCAGTGAGATGTTTGTCCAGTTCTCCCTCAGGATGTCCTGTAGTTTATCTCTGAACTCTGACACAGCTGCTGTCACATCCTCAAAGTACCTCAGATGATGGATATTGATGCTGGATGAGTCTGTAGATGCACTGAGTTGTGACAGTGAGGGGTAGTTGTGTAGAAACTGGTTGTGATCCTCTGTGTGTGAGAGCTTCTTCAGTTCAGCGTCTTTCCTCTTCAGCTCAGTGATCTCCTGCTCCAGCTTCTCCTGAAGCTCTTTGACTCGACTCACTTCAGTTTCCTGCTGGGATCTGATCTGCTGCTTCACATCAGAGCTTCTTTTCTGCAGGCGACGGATCAGCTCAGTGAAGATCTTCTCACTGTCCTCCACTGCTTTATCAGCAGAGTGATTGACGGCCTCCACCTCCTGTTGAAGCAGCTTCACATCTTTCTCTCTGTCCTGGATTCTCTGCTGGATGTTTTGCCGACTCACCTCGAGCTCTCTCTGCCTCTCAGTCCTTTCTGCTGCAGCTGAGACTGTGTCATGGCCTTTATGTTCCTCCACAGGGCAGAGATAACAGATAATCTGCTGATCAGTACGGCAGAACATCTTCATCACCTCATCATGAAGAGAGCAGATGTTCTCCTGGAGCTTCTCCGAGGGGTCGACCAGTTTGTGTTTTTTAAATTTAGTTGATTCAAAGTGAGGCTGAAGGTGTTTCTCACAGTAAGAGACGAGACACTGCAGACAGGACTTGATGGCTTTCCGCTTCCTCCCAGTGCAGAAATCACAGGCCACATCTTCAGGTCCAGCATAGCAGTGATCAGCAGGAACAGCTTGGAGTCCAGTCTTCTTCAGCTGCTCCACTAAAGCTGCTAACATGGTACTTTTCACCAGGACAGGCCTCGGTGTGAAGGTCTGTCTGCACTGAGGGCAGCTGTAGATCTTCCTCTGATCCTCTTCATCCCAGAAGCCTTTAATACATCTCATGCAGTAGCTGTGTCCACAGGGAATAGTCACCGGATCCTTCAGTAGATCCAGACAGATCGAACAAGAGAAGGTTTCTCGGTCCAGCTGATCTCCTTTCTGCTCCATTTCAGCTCTCAGTGGCAACGACCGTCTGAGTTTCACTTCCTGAGAAGTTGAAGAAGTTTGAGCTCTGATCTGAACAACATGTGTTTCTGCAGTGAATGCAGCCTGCAGCTCTTGTACTGCATTACATGTTGCTTACACCCATCTTCAAACTGTAGATCTGAAGGGGAGGGAGCAAGGAAACACAGTATGAGCACAGGGTGGAGCTTGTTGTGTTTGAGAGCAGAAGAGGGAGGGGTTATCAATGATTCATTTCAGGAAGAGGAGCCGTTTTAAAGACATACTGTGTGTCATTTCTCACTTTAAAACACTGCTGACCTCTGCTTTCTGGTGCCAAAGTGTTCTTGGGATCTGAGATGACTCCCCACTGCACAGAGAGCTTGTTGTGTTGAAAGAACAGGGAAGGTTATCAGGATGAGGAGCGATACTGTGAATTAAAACTGTGTTTCTTCATTTACAATGAAGTCTCAGTTAAAACCTGCTCACCATTTGAAAACATTTTTGTATTTAGCTGTAAAATACTTGTTGTCATGTCAGGGTTTGTTGATGGCTCCATATTTCTGTAACTCTTCCTTAAAATCAGATCAATTTATAACAATAAATTGTCATTAAGTTAAAAAAAAAAAAAAAAGCAAAACATGCTGTGAAAAGAATGATCTTGGATTGGATAATAATTCCAGTTTATTGTAATATTTGGTAGTTCTGTCCATCATTTCTATCAGTAGTGCTCTGCAGCTAAAACACAGGACTACATGTGTTGTTACTGTTTAAGGTGAACATGATAAACATTAATGACAATAAATTCTACCTTGAATCTTGAACTACAGCACAACAAAATGCAGTTTAGTATCTGATCAGAAACTTCAAAAAGTACAGATACAAATAAATGAATGTACAGAATGAATTCATTAACCAATGGTTGATGTCCTCAGATGTCTGGTTTTGTCCGACCAACAGCCCAAAACTCAAAAGTTTTCACTTTACAAAGATATAAAACAGAGAGAAGCAGCAAATATTCACACTGGAGAAACAGCAAACAGATAAAGGCTGCTGTTTTTAACAAGTAATTTACTGCTGATCAACTACTTGATTAATCTACACTCCAATAATTGGAAACTTTTCAACTTGAACCTGAGCTCTGGTTTTCATCTGTAAGCAGATCATCCTGCATTGAGTACGTGTCATCTGACGTTGACCTGAAGGTGGTGCTGTTGCATCATGTCTGGGGTGAAAAGCACTGACTGGACTTTGTGTTGTTGTGTCATCAGTCAGTATTCTGGCAAACATCACTGAAAGATGCTAAAAACAACATTTGAGATTAAAAATTAAATGGTAATATACAACACCTTATTTCCTTATTTTGGCACATATCAGCTAATCTTTAACAAAGACCAACGCTGTCAGCCAAATGACTGAAGAGAGGAAGTCAAACTAAATAAATATATATTTATTCAGACTGTATCACAGTCTTAAAACTTGCGCGATGATATCACAAGAGAGTTTGACCACTACACGTAATGCAGTAATTCAATCACTGTGTGCAAATAAAAAAAGAAAAAAAGAAAAACTCTCTAAAATCGACTAGAGAGGAAGTCAAGATGACTGACCTCAGGAGATGGGGTCTCTGTGACATCATAATCAGGAATAATTCATGTTTTGCTTTATTTCCTGACAACTTTTTAATGGTTTTAATGTTTGCTTGTACAGTATTACAGTAGGTGAAGCCCTTTGTGGGTCACATTTGTATGAAATGTGTGATATAAATAAAAGGTTTTATCATTTATGATACATTTGATTCACTTAACTTGCAGTGATCCAGATTTACTGTTGTTCCCTTTCAACCTGCACTGACAAGCTGATGAAACCACATTAATGGTTTCCCTGGTATACTGTAAACTATTCCAGATGTCAATGCTGGAATAACTCTCCCAGTGTGGTGTGTTTGTTTAACTAACTGTCATATAATATGTACATTGTGACAGTGACAGCACAGTATGTGTTATACCTAGATTCAACTTTCTTGTGAGATCTGTGAAACTGTAAAACCCATGGAATTACAAATGCAGTTTTATATTTTCTCTAAGGACAATTCATATTGTATGTTAGTATATGTGTGTATATCACAACATATGTTGTTATGTACTTTAGTTAGACTTTTACTCCATTGCTTTAAAGCCAAGAAATGTACCACTAACATAATCCCATCATCCATGATTATGCAACACTATCATGTTTAGCACCATTTTGCTTGTTTCACTTTCAGAAGGCTGAAGCTACTATGGAAATTGCAAAATTAGGAATCTTGCAATTGTTAAATTGTAACTACTTTGATTAAAAGAATAACCACATTCAGGAATTGTACCCGCCTGTCCATGGATAGGAGGGGACTGACCCTGCTCCCCCAGAACTCTGCAATCCCTGAGATTGGCCAGGATGCACCTTCTGGGCAGGCAGACAGAAACTTTAAAACAGTGTCTTTTCTGAGACTGTAGACGGCTTTACGCTGCTGCTTTTTGCTTGTTGCTGGCTGGTTTTCCAGGCTGGTTGTCCAAGCTGGCTGCTGGCTGCCGGTTTCATCTTGGTTTTGTCTTTTCTTCTTGCTTTCTGCCATGCTGGTGGAAAGCGTGCATTTTGCTAGTCTGAAGATGTGACTCAGAGCAACAGGAGGTGAAACCTCAGAATCTAGAGTCATGAGTTGAGGGTCAAGCCTAGGAGAGCATGAGAGCATAAACCAGGAACTCTCCTCCAATGGGAACTTTTCATGTCCGGTCCGGCCGACATACTCATCATTACAAGATCCAGACTCCAGCTCTTCACCCCAGCACATCAAACTCCTTTCAAGCAAGCAAGTATTTGTACACTAGCCAAAGCCTTGTGTACCAGTTTCCCTTTCCCTTTTGTGTCTTGTTTGTAAAATGTTGTAGTGTTTAGTACTTGTAGGTGTAGTATTATTAATAAATGTATATGTAATTAAAGTGGACTTGTTTGTGTTTTATTATGCTAGCATCTCAGTCACTTAACCTTAAAAGACATATACTCTCATGAAGTCATAATTAAAATTAATAACAATCATAATTCTAATTGACCTCCCTTGTATGGCCAACAAGGAGGACTATTTCCCTATTATTATACCTACTCTATGAGTTATGTCACCGGACAAATAATTTCATGTTGGAGTTGTGCACAGTAGTAACTCATAATTCCCCCATAAAATCATGAAGCTATTTGAGTACAAATTCCTACAGAGGTAAGACACATGTTGTCAGACAGACAGAAAACTCACGTAACAGGACTCATGTGTCCCTCCAGCGATCTGATCAGTGAAAACTTCTTTGACGCTGCTTGGTGGACCTGCAGTGAACCCACACACACAAGTATTTCTTTACTTTCAGTAAGTTATATTTGCTGTCTTCCTAGGTAGGAAGTTGTGGGATTCATCACTTTTCTTGTTGTAAGAATTTTCTCTGAGGTAAGAATGAAATTTACAAGTTCAGAGCTGTCATATAAACAGACTGAACTAACTTTCTTCACAGGAGAGAAACACTTTTGTTATTATGTCTTAACCTGATACCCCAATCAACTAAAATACTGAAATTCATGCAAAATTTAAGCTGCAGGCCCTCACGCCTCCACGCATATCGGGCTGCGGTGCAATCGAAGGGCTTCTGTGACGGGCATGTAGATGTCTTCAGACCCGGCTTTTTTCAGACAGTGCAAGAAGGAGATAAACATCACTTCCTTTGTCCACTGTTTTGCCTGCTGCTGGGGCTGCTTCGCTGAAATTTCGTAGGGGGCGCTATTCAGCCAGTTTGCATCACTGATGGAATATTGTCATGTAGATGTGTTCAGGCCGGGACTCTTATCAAACTGACTGGAGCATTTACAATAAAGTTATAGCAACTTCCTCTGTCATGGCGAAACATCAAATCTCAACGGTGTGAGGATAAGAATTTTCTGCAGGGTGAGACATGTCTGTCTTGCTCACATCAAAATCATGCAAGTTTTGCACCCACTCACTTGAATTTCAATTAGTAAATTGAAAACTTTTGATGAGTTTGTGTGTAAAACAAATTAATTTCCTAATTTTCATCAAGTCTATTTTTAGAAAAGTAAAGACTTTTAACCCACATGACCTGGTCAAAGTTTGATTGAAATGTGTACTGTCAGGTGTGTAGAGACAATAAGTAACTGCAGCTGGACACAGAAAAATACTCATATATTTGAATGGAGAGTGTGAGCGAACCGCTAGGTGCTCGGGCCCTAATAAAGGAAAAACTGCAGTACAGAGCTACAAATTTTAGTTTTGATGGTATTTTTCTGCAGCACTTTATCATTAAACTGTCACTCTCACTCCATTTTTTCCCTCCCCTCATAGGTCATCCCCACTACTGAATTATAAATATAAGACCTATAATTATTGTAAAATAAATGATAATAACACCAAACTGCATACAAAATTTGTATATAATGTACTGCATGTATATAGGCCTTTCTCCTGTATCCTACAAAAATGAGCTGCATTCAACCCCCACACCAGTGGCGGCTGGTGACTCAAAAAATTGTGGAGGACAGGAGGAAAACCACAAACACACAAACTCATCAAGAGTTTTCAATTTACTAATTGAAATTCAAGTGAATGGGCCCAAAACTTGCATAATTTTGATGACACAGGTGTGAGCAAGACAGACATGTTTCGCCCTGCAGAAAATTCTCACACCGTTGAGATTTGATGTTTCGCCATGACAGAGTAAGTTGCTATAACTTTATTGTAAATGCTCCAGTCTTCACCAAACTTCTCCAGGCCTGAACACGTCTACATGACAATATCAGTGATGCAAACTGGCTGAATAGCGCCCCCACGAAATTTCAGCGAAGCAGCCCCAACAGCAGGCAAAATAGTGGACAAAGGAAGTGATGTTCATCTCCTTCTTGCACTGTCTGAAAACAGCCCGGGTCTGAAGACATCTACATGCCCGTGACAGAAGCCCTTCAATTGTGTTGTGGCCTGATGTGCACGGAGGCATGAGGGTCCGTTCAACGCTGCTTGCAGCTTTAATTATGATTTTTATTGGCATATTTTCTTGCTTCAACTTCTACACTTCAGTAGTTTGTAGGAAACTTCTCTCTGTGTACTGTGTTAGTAGGTACTATGCAGTAAATACTGATTGAGTATGTAGTAGGTAGCATGTTAGTGTGTGATTTCAAAGACAGCCTATGCCTATAACACTGACGCTGCATTCAGGTCACATGGGATGGGAGAGAAGAGTTTCCAGTCTACAAATATTATTCACATCAGCTTTCAGGTTGTAAACAGAACTTGGGAATGAGAGATTTGATGCTACAGGCTGTGATTTCTCTGACTTCTTGAAATTTGAGTGACTGGCATAGAAATACATGTGACCAGATGTAAATAATTACATGTTCAGTTTATAATTGAATCATTTTATGACTGGACTTGATAGAGTCTACATTTGTTTAATTTGTTGTTGTTGTTCAAATATGAGTTTTTTAGTAAAAACTGTAACACTCAGTGGTTGAGTGACGACTGAGAAAACTTTGAAACAACATTAATCTTCACCAACCATCTATTATGGCGTCTTCACAGCTTCAAACTGGAGTGAACACGTTTTTTTCCTTCTGATGTTTATTAGGATTGAACTGAATTCAGTGTCTCATGTGTGCAGAGTTTTTATAAAATGATTCCTGAATGAGTTCTGCAGTAGAAAAGTAAGTAGTAGAGTAACGTTACCTGTGATGCTGCAATAAATCAATCACAGTCAGGAAACTAATTACCACTGTTTTAGATGCATTTCTTTGTTGTCAATTAATATAAATTACAAAAACTCTTCAGCCCAGCAGCAGTTTTGTGGAGTGAGAGATTACACCCAGAACAAAATTAGTTTTAATCAAGTCTGGATTTAAACCTTACAAACTCATCTTCATCAAACTTCTCTGAATGACACTTAAGAAAACTCTCGAGTACAAGTAAAAGAGTTTCTGGCTGAGTGTGAGCAATACACTTTTATCAAGTGACATACTCCTACTCACAGCAACGTGGAAAAGTCACTTTTACTCAAGTGATCACATGATTGATCCCATGCAGGAACAGCCAATGAAAGATATGGATTGACGATTCTTCACACCTAAACTTGATCAAATTAATTCTTACTATTTTCCAGTTTTTTTAGGCCTGTATAACAAAGACTTTATCAACTAAATGTACAAAGAAAACCTTGTTAGTTAAAAGCAACAAGCGATTGAAAACTCTGCTCTTTTCTCTGTAACAAAGCTGCTTTAGTGAAGAAAGCTGAAAGCACAGAGACTGACTGACAAATATTTGTCTGCTCTGACCATGAACTCTGCACTTTGTGGTGTTTCAGGAGGAAAACTGCCTCAAATAAACTCATTTGAGTTTCACTTTTCCTCCAGAAGCTTTGAATGAGACCCTGAGATGAAGACAGAAGAAAATACTTTGCTCACTGTTGAAAAAACATCTTTATTGATTATGTTTAGCTTCAGATTGTTCACACATCCAATCAGTAAAGTCTGTTAAATGACTCTTGTTCAATGATTTCATGTTCAGATTCACTTCATCCACACAATCAGTTAGTTTAACCCAGAATGTCAGCTATGTACAAGAACATAATAAATGATTATTTTCATGATAATTACAGTTTGATTGTACATTTCTTTATGAATTTACAAAGTGGTGAAAACAAAACATCTATGATGAAGGAAGTTCTGCTGTTTTCTCTGTTAAAGACACTGAAGTGGAAGAGAAACAACAGAACACAAATACATCAATACAAACATGAAACTAACATTTAGAACAAAGAGAAGTTTATATTTTCATCTGAAGAAATGTCAGTTAAGGTAAAAGACGTCATCATGAGCAGCGATAGCCTCCATGGATAAAAACACACAGGAAGAAGTGACATTTATAGAAACTCAAAACATCAATATAACAACAAATGAAAAGAGAAAAAGTGTTGACAATCCCAGTTTGATTGACAGCTGATCTCTGTGCAGTTCAGAAACACCACAGCAACGAGCTCTCAGAAACAATGGAGACAAAAACATGAAGAATTACAACAGAATTTGACACATGAAGTCTGAAATGACTTCTGTCTATTTGAGTTTACACAACTCAGCTGTGTCTCCAATAGCTTTAAGCCGAAGTCCAGCATAGAGAGGCTGAGTGAATGTGGTCTGGACTCTGTGGAGGAGAGTCATGGTTTCAGAGACGCTGTAGAAGGACAGAATACCTGCACTGTGATCCAGGTACACTCCTACTCTGGAGGAACCAGGACCTGAGACGCGAGTTGAGATGTTGTTGAACCTGAATGAAGAACTGTTAGTGCCACAATATAATATCCAAGATTTGTCATTGCCTCCAAATAGACATTCCTGCAGGTTTCCTGCTCTGCTGATATTCTTGTATGCGACTGCTACACGAACTCCTCTCCCTCTCCACTCCACCTCCCAGTAACAACGTCCAGTCAGACTCTCTCTACTCAGGACCTGATAAAATCCAGTGAATCTGTCTGGGTGATTAGAATAAGACTGTTGTTGACTCATTACTTCTACTTTTCTGTTCCCCTCAGATAATAACAGCAGTGGGTATGCTGTGTTTGGATCCAGAGTGATTTCACGTGAATATTTTAAGAATCCAGCTCTGGTCTTGGGTTCTGGTTGTGGCAGTAAAACGTCCACTTTATTCACTGTCAGTGAGATGTTTGTCCATTTCTCCTTCAGGATGTCCTGTAGTTTATCTCTGAGCTCTGACACAGCTGCTGTCACATCCTCAAAGTGTCTAAGAGGACGGATATTGATGCTGGATGAGTCTGTAGATGCACTGAGTTGTGACAGTGAGGGGTAGTTGTGTAGAAACTGGTTTTGATCCTCTGTGTGTGAGAGTTTCTTCAGTTCAGTGTCTTTCCTCTTCAGCTCAGTGATCTCCTGCTTCAGCTTCTCCTGAAGCTCTTTGACTCGACTCACTTCAGTTTCCTGCTGGGATCTGATCTGCTGCTTCACATCAGAGCTTCTTTTCTGGATGAGATGGATCAGCTCAGTGAAGATCTTCTCACTGTCCTTCACTGCTTTATCAGCAGAGCGCTTGACAGCCTTTATCTTCTGTTGAAGCAGCTTCACATCTTTCTGTCTGTCCTGGATTCTCTGCTGGATTTGTTGTCGACTCACCTCGAGCTCTCTCTGCCTCTCAGTCCTTTCTGCTGCAGCTGAGACTGTGTCGTGGCCTTTATGTTCCTCCACAGAACAGAGATAACAGATAATCTGCTGATCAGTACGGCAGAACATCTTCATCACCTCATCATGACGAGAGCAGATGTTCTCCTGGAGCTTCTCCGAGGGGTCGACCAGTTTGTGTTTCTTTAATGGAGGTGCATCATAATGAGGCTGGAGGTGATTCTCGCAGTAAGAGGCCGGACAAGCCAGACAGGACTTGATGGCTTTCCGCTTCCTCCCAGTGCAGACATCACAGGCCACATCTTCAGGTCCAGCATAGCAGTGATCAGCAGGAGCAGCTTGGAGTCCAGTCTTCTTCAGCTGCTCCACTAAAGCTGCTAATATGGTGCTTTTCACCAGGACAGGTCTTGATGTGAAGGTCTGTCTGCACTGAGGGCAGCTGTAGATCTTCCTCTGATCCTCTTCATCCCAGATGCCTTTAATACAGCTCATGCAGTAGCTGTGTCCACAGGGAATAGTCACCGGATCCTTCAGTAGATCCAGACAGATCGTACAAGAGAAGGTTTCTCGGTCCAGCTGATCTCCTTTCTGCTCCATTTCAGCTCTCAGTGGCAACGACCTTCTGAGTTTCACTTTCTGAGTTGAAGAAGTTTGAGCTCTGATCTGAACAACATGTGTTTCTGCAGTGAATGCAGCCTGCAGCTCTTGTACAACATTACATGTTGCTTACACCCATCTTCAAACTGTAGATCTGAAGGGGAGGGAACAAGGAAACACAGTATGAGCACAGGGTGGAGCTTGTTGTGTTTGAGAGCAGAAGAGGGAGGAGTTATCAATGATTCATTTCAGGAAGAGGAGCCGTTTTAAAGACATACTGTGTGTCATTTCTCACTTAAAAACACTGCTGACCTCTGCTTTCTGGTGCCAAAGTGTTCTTGGGATCTGAGATGACTCCCCAGTGCACAGAGAGCTTGTTGTGTTGAAAGAACAGGGAAGGTTATCAGGATGAGGAGCGATACTGTGAATTAAAACTGTGTTTCTTCATTTACAATGAAGTCTCAGTTAAAACCTGCTCACCATTTGAAAACATTTTTGTATTTAGCTGTAAAATACTTGTTGTCATGTCAGGGTTTGTTGATGGCTCCATATTTCTGTAACTCTTCCTTAAAATCAGATCAATTTATAACAATAAATTGTCATAAAGTTAAAAAAAAAGCAAAACATGCTGTGAAAAGAATGATCTTGGATTGGATAATAATTCCAGTTTATTGTAATATTTGGTAGTTCTGTCCATCATTTCTATCAGTAGTGCTCTGCAGCTAAAACACAGGACTACATGTGTTGTTACTGTTTAAGGTGAACATGATAAACATCAATGACAATAAATTCTACCTTGAATCTTGAACTACAGCACAACAAAATGCAGTTTAGTATCTGATCAGAAACTTCAAACAGTACAGATACAAATAAATGAATGTACAGAATGAATACATTAACCAATGGCTGATGTCCTCAGATGTCTGGTTTTGTCCGACCAACAGCCCAAAACTCAAAAGTTTTCACTTTACAAAGATATAAAACAGAGAAAAGCAGCAAATATTCACACTGGAGAAACAGCAAACAGATAAAGGCTGCTGTTTTTAACAAGTAATTTACTGCTGATCAACTAATTGATTAATCTACACTCCAATAATTGGAAACTTTTCAACTTGAACCTGAACTCTGGTTTTCATCTGTAAGCAGATCATCCTGCACCGAGCACCTGACGTTGACCTGAAGGTGGTGCTGTTGCATCATGTCTGGGGTGAAAAGCACTGACTGGACTTTGTGTTGTTGTGTCATCAGTCAGTATTCTGGCAAACATCACTGAAAGATGCTAAAACAACATTTGAGATTAAAAATTAAATGTTAATATACAACACCTTATGTCCTTATTTTGGCACATTTAACTTTTTTGTGGAAAAACCTTATCAGACACAGATTAGTAGTCAAATAAGTCCCTTTGTTCAACCATGGGACAGTTCTGTCACTGTAATTTCTACAATATTTTTTATTTCTATGAATTAATTTAAGAATATACTGTAACTGATCGATGAAACTGTTTCTTTGAGGACTGTATCCAACAGCAAACATCATTTTTCTCATTAGTAAGAGAGGAACAACAGAATTAGAGCAACTTATATTAATACAAATTTGGCAAAAATGTCCCTTAGATGAAAATGTGTTGCTTTGTGTTGCTCTATCAGCTACAGATGTAAAAGCAGATTTGCTTTCTACTGATAGTTGGTTTGTGCAGCTTTCTTCAGGGGCCAAATGTTTTTGCTGGAGGGCCAGATTTGGCCCACGGGCCGTTGTTTGCCTACCACTGCTTTAGAGGATCTTTAAGCATTACATTTAAAATTTCTGCAATGAATAAAAAATAAAAAAGATACATTTCTCTGTACTGTATTTCTACTTGTTTTTTCGAATGGCAATATTTAAATTTCATATGACTATGGATGTTCATTATTGACCTTTGGAAACAATATCTGATGGAGAGAATATTACTATTAGAATATTACTACTGCTGGCATCAGAGCTGTTCACTGTCAGATATGATTGAAAGCTCCGGTGCTAGTAAGTGGACCTTTAGGCTGAGATTGTCTCCATCAAAAATTTTAGTTTAATGGTTTTGAAAAATCAAACAAACTGTGAAAAACTTTGATTCTCGATTACTGATAATTAGAAAAGTCAGATTTACATGCTGTACTGCACCTGAATGCACCATTTTACAAGACTTCTCCATCAGTCTTAAATACATTTCCAGGCAGAACATAAGAATAATAACAAGCATTAAATAAAATATACATATACATATACATATACATATACATATACGTATGTATGTATGTATATATATATATGTATGTACAAGAATTTTCCAGCAAATATACGTATTTGCACG
The DNA here is from genome assembly GCF_963924715.1 of Thunnus thynnus. Classification (NCBI taxonomy): domain Eukaryota; kingdom Metazoa; phylum Chordata; class Actinopteri; order Scombriformes; family Scombridae; genus Thunnus; species Thunnus thynnus. Next base: position 3,186,034 of record NC_089535.1, read on the forward strand.
GACCATCATGCACCTATAAAGTCTACACAGGAAACACTGCAGTGTACTTCCCATCACTCTCTGTGTTAATCCAATTCTCTAGTGTTACACTACTTTGTTGACATTAATTTAATTACACAGTGTTTTCCCTTTACACACACACACACACACACACACACACACACACACACACACACACACACAGCTGGCAGACGATCCTGTTAGTAAATGAATGGGTGATTGATGGACTGAAGCTGAAGAGTAAATTGCCCCCTGGGGCTAATCTCCCATCTCCCTCCCCCCTTTTTTCCCCCTCATCCCCTCTTCCCCTATTTAGCAACCCCACCCTCCATCCCTCCCCTTCATACACCTCCTCCCCCACCCCACCCCTCACACACACACACACACACACACACTCTCTCTCTCTCCTCACCCGCTCTGCTTATCGGCTCTTCCTGTCACAGGTACCATTAACATTCTCCTTCACACCTCTCTCTTTATCTGTGGGAGGTTTTTTAGAGTCTGTACAAACATCGACACTCACACACAACTCATCTGGTGGTATCAGCCCGGACAGTATACCTAGGAATAGCGCTCAAAAGCATTGTGGGTAATGTAGGCACCACGTTTTGACAAGGAAGAATGTGTGGAATGAAAAAAACGACATCTCTGAATCTGCAGGATTGATTTTGATCTTTTTTTTAAAAAAACTGTCCACTGTGAGTCAGACAATGTTATAGGAGTAAAATGATGAATCTGTAGAGGACTCCTTTTAATGAACGCATCTGCAAAACTTCCACTGACAGCATATTTCATTAGTTTTCCTATAATATCTTTCTGCATATGGCAACAAAAGCATAAAACATCCTTTTACTCTCAGAGTTAGCAGTATGCTACAGGTTTCTTCCCTTATATATATATATATATATATATATATATATATATATATATATATATATATATATATATATATTTGACACAGCCTGTTGCACAAAGAAACATTTTGGGGAAACACGCTTGCTGACAGTTAGATGAGAAGCTACATCAATTTGAAAAAAAAAAGTTCATTGTGAGTCTTAGGAGTGAAATGATGAATCTGTGGAGGACTCTTTTAAGGGTGTGGAGGTCATGTAGAACATCTGGCTCTCATGCAGGAGACTGGAGTTCACAACCATCATCTTTCTAGAATTATAAACACACTTCGGATTTCCAACAAGGTGGGACAACCCATCGTACAGAGCAGCTCTGACTGATCATAAACCGACCCTAAGTTGGTGTTCACACAGAAAACACCACTGCAATACAAAAATGCAGCAAGCAACAGGCAACATTAATGTGAGTGAGTTGTTATTCATAATATATAATATATTTAAAATGTGTTTTTACATCTGCGGCAACTTGCCAGATGATGTTGCACAGTTTTGCTGAAGTCCTCTGCGTTGGTACTAGTCTCATTTAAACGAATGAGTATCTTTTTGAAATATACCTTTATTTCAACGACCTTAATCATCCCGTATTTGTCATGCGCACATATTGTAGGAAGTGAACATTTTAAAAGGGACATATCATGCTTTTTGTGGTTTTATGTTATTTATATGCTGTTCTGATGTTGGATGTTAAACATGGTCAAAGATCCAAAACTTGTATGTAGAAACACTGCCTGCAAGTCAAAAGTCAGGGCTTCAACCTGCTCTGAATGCTTCGTTTGTGATGGTTTTTTTTCTACCTCGCTGATGTCGGCTAGTCGCATACGCTCATAAACAGCCCTAAAGTGTTTCCATGTGTTGTCCACTCTGATATTTCAGATGTGGTTCAGCTCCAACATGTACAGATGGATTTGAGAGGTTGACATTTGGAGTAAATAAGGAGATAAATAAGTGAAAGCATCCTGAAGCTGGGCTCATCGGGAGGCGGGGCCTTAAAGAGACAGGAACTAAAACGACCTGTTTCAGACAGAGGCTGAACTGAGGGGCTGCATAAAGGGTCAGTATAAGATAAATAAGGAGTTTTTAACTGTAAATCATGCAAAGATTATCCAGCAGAGCCCCAGAATATAAATATAGACCTGGAAATGTGCAGGATACAGCCTCTTTACAAACCTTGTCAGTGATGGTAATCCAGGTAAATCTCAACGTTCTTCTCTGGCGACAGATAGGTTTGGATAATTTATAATCCTATAAATCTATAGATTTAGAAAACTAAAACAAACTTTCCATTATATGTGATGAGCTGACGTTTTGGAAGATGTTAATGCCGATTTCCAGGTGCAGACAATCAGAGCCTCTTCGAGCAGCTGTCTCTCTCCAGCAATAACCTTTCACTACAGCTGCGATGACCTCACTCCTGAAGCATTTCATTTTACATACATGCATGTGTCCTTGCACTAAAACGCATTACTGCACAGAAGAAGTAAACAAAAGCCAGAGCCATGCATATCCCGTGACAGAGAGTGAACTTCAGAAACCACAAAGAAAGAAGATGTTTTCTAATTTCGGAGAAAAGGTTGTAAATGAGCTGCAGTTCTCACCCGGTGGGGGGGGGTTAACAGTGAGAGTTTGGCTTTTACAGTGTCTCATTTCCTCTCTGTTTCTGAGCTGTAATGAGCTTTGAGCTGTATAAACATGCAGCCTCACACACACACACACACACACACACACACACACACACACACACACACACACATAAGCCACTGTGTTGTTCTCAGCCTGAAGCTAAATTTCATCATTCCCTCTGTGTCCTTGCTGAAATCTCTATGCTGACTTGTTCCTCGTGTCATTTCGGCCCTGCGAGGACAGAGCTCATTGTTTCATCAGCTTGTAGCTTGTAAGTGGCTCCACTCATCAGAAGTAATGTGATAGCATGAAAACCAGTACCGGTTAGAATGGCTGAGACTGGTATAAAACCGTTTCTGCAAAGACCTTTAAAGCTATAATATGTAATTATTCCACATTAAAATGTCTAAAAACAACTAGACCTATGTTATATATGTTGTTGAGTTGTGTACTTACATTATCCCAAATGTTTCCAACAATTTTCAAACCCAGAGAAATCTGTAATTTAATCAAAGTAACGGACCGTTTCATTTGGTCGCCTGTCGATGGCGTCATACCTCCTCTACCAAAGAGTAAACACGCACACGATGCATACGGCGGCGCTGTGTTTGTCTGCTACAATGGCGTCTACCAAAGAGTCACTTACACACATACAAGATAATACATCGGCGTTGTGGTTGTTCCACACAAACTGTTATAAATGGACTTTTATTCAGTTTTAAGCCACATTTTCATGATAAATTTAGGTGGTTTTTAACTATATCTTTTAGCCGGAAGAAGGATTTTAGTCATTGGACGTCTGGATCTTAAGTTATCAGAGAAATAAACTGGACAAACGTTAGCAGCAGCTCGGCTAACAGCCCCTCCAGGAAGTCCGGTGATCACCAAACATCATGGGAGAAATATTGATTTTTTTTAGGTGAAACAGCTTTAATTAGTATTTTAATGATTTTAATCTGCGTGTACGTTTGTTTCTGGAGAGGAGGAGACCTCTGCGGATAATTCGGTTCCCGGGAGAAACCTGCCGAATGTCTGGATCTAAAGTTATAAGAGAAATAAACCGAACAAGTGTTAGCAGCAGCTCGGCTAACAGCCCGTACCGGACGTCCAGTGGTCGCCGTACATTGTCGGAGAAACACTGTTTTTTTTAGGTGAAACATCTTTATTCAGTGTTTTTACCTGTAATCTCCGGGTCCGTTTGTTCTGAAGAGGAGGAGACCTCTGCGGATAATTTGGCTCCCGGTAAAAACATCCCAAATGATTAACACCAGAGTAATCCTATCCCGGTGAAGCTGGTTATTTAACAACGAAGACAACAACTCCCATGATCCCTTGCTACTTCACACCATCATCACACTCTGTCTTTTGTTATTGTTTTGAATGAGACCCCTAGCGGCTGAAATTACATATTGTACGTTTAATGACGACGAAGAGCCTGATTTTGAAACAGCAGTATCTGTTTGTCTCTCCACCACTTTGGTCCAGACTGAAATATCTCAACAACTGTCGGATGGGTTACTATGAAATTTGGTTCAGACGTTCATGTTCTCCAGAGGATGAATTCTGCTGAGAAAGTTCTTGGTGATCCTCTGACTTTTCCTCTAGTGCCACCATGAGGTTTTTGTTCTTTATTCAGATATCATGACAACTATTGGATGGATTGAAATTTGGATCACACGTTCATGTTCCCCAGAAGATGAATTGTAATAACTTTGATCCTCTGACTTCTCATCAAGCATCATCATCAGGTGAAAGATGTTATTTGTCCAATACTTTGGTTTATGATCAAATATCTGCAGTAGTGAACATTTGTTTCTCCTGTTTGTGAATATTAGGAGATAAACAGTAGTTAGTGCTAATTCTCCAGTCGGTGCCATTAAACCATTACAGAAGAAGAGGACACAACGAGATGACATCATTAAAACAGCGACAGTCAAAGCTCAAATGATGGAAAACGTGAAGGAAATATGACATTTCTGTTTGTTTCATGTATTGATGTGAGGAAGGTTACAGTCTCCTCATCATCGCTCCACACAGATCTGATGTTTTCAGGTCTTCAGTGACGTTTAAGTCACATGATTCATGTACGTCATCATTTATTCATCAGTCTGTTTACATTTGCTTTTTATCCACACAGTTACTGTTACACCTCAGACAACAGGAAACTCTTCTTTAAAAGATATTTTCACTTGTCACTTCAGCCCCAGTAGATGCTGGTGTTACTCTTCAGTAAACACTCAGGCTGCTGTCAATCAAACACAGACACTGACACGCCCCTCCAGCTGCTGTCAATCAAACACAGACACCGACACGCCCCTCCAGCTGCTGTCAATCAGACACAGACACCGACACGCCCCTCCAGCTGCTGTCAATCAAACACAGAAACCGACACGCCCCTCCAGCTGCTGTCAATCAAACACAGACACCGACACGCCCCTCCAGCTGCTGTCAATCAAACACAGACACCGACACGCCCCTCCAGCTGCTGTCAATCAAACACAGACACCGACACACCCCTCCAGCTGCTGTCAATCAAACACAGACACCGACACGCCCCTCCAGCTGCTGTCAATCAAACACAGAAACCGACACACCCCTCCAGCTGCTGTCAATCAAACACAGACACCGACACGCCCCTCCAGTCACATTTTCTATATTTCTCCAACATTTTACACTTCTTTTACACCTCAGACAACAGGACACAATTCTTTGTGATATTTCAGAATTTTTTCAAATTTTTGTTGTTTCCACTCAGGTTTTTTTTTATGTGCAAATTGAAAATGTGAATAAAAACAGGTGAACGGAAATGCACCTATTGTGAGCATTAGCTTCCTGATGTTAGCTTTTGGCTTAAGTATGACTGCAGACTCTTTTTTATAGAAGAATTGTGTCTACGCATTTGGAAGTGATTCATTCATCATATGGTGCTTTCATCAACACCGGAAGAGCTACATTACTCAAGGCCCTAAAGACTATCAAGGATCGGACACTTACTGACACAAATATAAGCTCTGTTCCAGTCAAAATATACAAATCATTGTCGTATAGTATTCTTATTAAACGCATCATTGTAAGAAACTGCGGACATAAAGGGATCCCACACTTGTGGACTACGAAGATGAATGGAAGATGGATATTTTGCCAATATGAAAACAAAATTGTACATAAGAAGCTAAAAATTCAAATTGGAAGTTGAAGAATGGATGGTTCATGAAATCCTGTCAAATTAAATGTTATTTTTATTCAAATTACTTAACTTTTATAATATAAAGATGTAAAATATTATAACATGTACAAAAACGCACCTGTTTAAGGAATTATAAATGTTCAATGTGCTTCCAGCTGCAGTTTGACACTTCAGTATCATTCACTTCCCTAACCAACATTTCCTAACCTCAATTTTTCACGTCTTTGACCTTTTTCAAGCCCTTTTCACTTCTTCTTTTCTTTACCACTCATGCCCTTTAACTAAAACTCCCCAAACTGTATCTGATGATCACACTGCTATATGTGGACAAAAGTGAGAAAGCCAACAGCTCAGAAAGTTCATATCTTTGCAAACAGCATTCAGTTGTATTTTGTGTGAATGCACATGTACAGTTGCATCAAATCATCACCACAGCACACATGTAGTCCTGTGTTTTAGCTGCAGAGCACAATAAAGGTCAGCCACAGGTCACAGCCATGACCAGCTGTAACAACCATGGAAGGAACACATGTGTTATATCCATCAGTATGACTGCATGCCTTTACAATTAACACTGAACCTCCCAGACTGACAGAGAGAGTCAATTAGAGGAGAGAGAAACCAGAGACATGCTAGCAGCTCTGTGAGGCTGTAGTTTAGCTAAATGCTAACATCAGCATGCTAACAAGTTCACAATAACAGTACTCATATGTTGATGTTCACCATCTTAGTTTGGCGCCAGATGAAAAGTCGGAGAATCACCAAGGTTATTACAGTTCATCCTGAGGGGAACATGAGCATGTGAACCCTCCTGAACTGTAAACTTATTTCGTATTGGGGGATGTATTGAAACAGGCCATTTTAGCGCTTGTCTCTTTAAAGGCGCAGTTTGTAGAATTCACTGGCATCTAACAGATCATACTTGGCAGAAATGGACTATAATATTCATAAGTATGTTTTAATTAGTGTATAATCACCTGAAAACAAGAATGGTTGGGTTTCCGTTACCTTAGAATGAGCCCTTAATATCTACAGAGGGAGCGGGTCCTCTTCCACGGAGCCCGCCATGTTGCACTGCCATGTTTCTACAGTAGCCCAGAGCGGACAAACCAAACTGTGGCTCTAGAGACGGCTTTTTCACGAATATCGCAGCCACCATACGCGTTTGGAAGGGGAGGGCTTGAGGGGACAGGTTTTCAGTTGGTTGCAATCTGCAACCACACCGCTAAATGCCACTAAATCCTACATACTGGTCCTTTAAGGCCTCTCTCCTGATGAGTACACTCTGTTCTGATTGGCCAGCTACAGGAAACTTCCTCTGGTTACGGAGGCTACATAAATAAACTATAGGAGCAAGATTTCACTTCTTCTTCTCCTTCTTTACTCCAAATGTCAACTTCTTCTTCCATCCTTACGTGTTGGAGCTGAATGAGATCTGAAATATGAGAGTGGACAACACATGTAAACACCTTAGCAACCATCTTAGAAACAGCAATAGCGACCAAGGCTACAGAGCGGATGGCTGTTTATGAGCGTGCATGACAAGCCGACGTCCGCTAGTCAACAAGGTAGAAAAAAGCGTTGCAAATGAAGCGATCAGAGCAGATTGAAGCCCTGGCTTTTGACTTGCAGGCAGCATTTCTACATATGTTCATCTCAAATTTTGGAACTTTGACCATATTTAAATTCTGACAAGAAAGTCATGATGAAAAGTAAGGACTTCAAGTTATGAGGGGAAAAATTAATGTCTGAACAAAACTTGTCACTAATCCATCAAGTAGATGTTGAGATATTTTCCTTGAATAAGAATAATAAAACTTTGGCCAGAGTCAGTAGGATTCATCCTCTGGGGAACATAAATGTCTGTTCTGAACGTTGTGCCAATCCCTCTGGTAAATGTTGAGATATTTCACAGGATAAGTGAAAATTTTGATCTGATGGTGACTCTACAGGGAAAGTCAGAGAATCACCAGAGTTATTAGGATTCACATTCTCAGCACCGTGAATATCTGTATTATATTTCTTAGCAATCCATCGAAAACAGTTAATTGAAATCCCAACATGTCAACGTCATGGTGGCACTAGATGAAAAATCGCTTACAGTTCATCTGGAGTTAAACCTCCCTGTATGTTCTGTATGTCAAACCCAAACCCATCGGAGCAGGATGCACTCTCGCTTTAAATCTTTTATGAGTCAGATATGGAGGGTTTTCTAAATATTAGAGTGTAGCTTTCTATCTGTGTGACCTATGCATGTTCAGAAACACATATTTTATAGATAGTCACTGTTATGTAAGGACTGATTCACTCAAATAATAATAATTAAAAAAACATATTCATCTCTCTGGCTGTGGTGGAGGAAGTATTCAGATCCTTAGATCACAAAATAAATCTAGGGTTATAAAAAATAAGTAATTTGGCTGCACAAATATCTTTTTTTCTGTGAAATATTTTATCGCCTGAAACAGTTATTTAATTTAAACCATCTGAGAGGTTTAGAGGGAAGACGTAGACATATTAAATGTGACAAGTGGCCCCAATGAGGCACTGATCATCTTTACTAATATTTTGTATTTTATATGCATATAGTGTTTTTTTTAACGTAAAGTCTGCTTTTAATGTGTGATTAACATCCTGCGCTACCTTGGGATTTTGTTTTTTAGTTACTTAGGATCTTTTTAACTTTAACCAAAGTCTTAGAGCATCTTGAAAAGCACTATATAAATTAAATGTATTGTAAATGTATTATTTTAAAATCTTGTTCTGAAATGTAGTGGAGTAGAAGTATAAATTAGCTTAAAATGAAATAATCAGGTAAAGTAACTCAAAATTATACTTAAGTATAGCAGTTGAGTAAATGTTATAGTTACTTTCCACCTCTGCTCATTTGTGGTTTCAACTTCTGTTAAAAGTGTAAATATTCCCCATAAAGCATCTGGTTGTTGGTCATTAAATAGCTGCGATGTGTAAGCTAACTGCCTCTAACGTCTCCAACAAGTCCTCCATTAAAGGACAAACACTGCGGTCGGTCCGTGAAGTCTAGAACGACACACAGAAGTCTTTTCTGATCTGACGCCCCGATCAGCAGGATGACATCATCTGTCTGTGCCTTCCAAACCTGTCACACATCACTGTTGAAGAATAAATATGCTTTATGATGTGACAACACATAACTTTCATGTTAAAGTCTGATGTTTTGTTGATCCATCCATCCAGCTTTACCCCCTCTCTACGTGGGGGTTTTCCATACACGTGTTGGCTTGGTTCGACTCGGTTTGACTTGGCGCTTTTCGATTTCCATCTTTACCACAAACAGTGCTGTGTACTGTTATCTTTGAATGATGATCAGTTCTAGCATGTTTTTAGGGGCATTATCTATTAATAAAAACAGATTAAATTATTTGTTAAAGCATCTATAATGTATATTTTTTTATATTAACACAGTCTGAGCTGTCAGTGTGTAATGTGTTTGGTTTGTAGTGATTCACCTGCAGAGGATTATCAGTGACTCTGCAGCTCCTCTCGGCTTTACGGAGCTTTATAGTGAGTTTCAGCTCATTGTTTATCTGTCCGGCTGCAACTTTACTGTTTCGGTTCACTCTCAGTGCTCTCATAGTGTCGTTTTGGGCCGCAGCAGGCAGCTGTTTTCAGAGAAAAAGCTGTAAAAAGCCACTGTACACTACCTGCTCAGCACCAAACGGCAAACAGACACAGTTAGCTGTAGACTAGCTGGTGAACATAGTGGAGCATTTAGCAGCTAAAGAGCCAGATATTTCCCTCAGGAGTTGGTAGAGAGTAAAAACAGAGCTAGGAGAGAGTGAATATTGGACTTACATTCACCAGGTGGACAGAAACACGACTCCAAATGAATGATAATGTTGCTCCATAACTGCTGGATGTGGAAACAAGCAACTGTTTGCTAACAAGTTCAACATATCAACTTAAAAGTTGATGATATGTCAGTGTTGTGTTCACTGCTTGTTTCTGCTGAAAACTAGTGGACAAAACATCAGTTAATGCAGGTTTATGTTATTACTTTTTAATATTAGCTACATCTACTAGTTCACTACTTGTACCTGTAGACAGTAGACTAGTAGTTTTGTTGGACTCAAATGTATTCTTTGTGCTCTAGTCAGCAGAGATGAAAATTGAGTGAGAGAGTGAATTACCACATCTGGAGTCAGGAATACGCCCAGGTTTCCAGTTTCATTTCCACCATTACAAGCAGGAAAAGGGGTTACAGACCTGAAACCTGCAAGTGTTCAGAGTGGGTTTGTGTTACTGGAGGGTTCAGTATGTTTCCCACTTTGTGATGGAGCTAAAAAAAAAAATCCATCACATTCCTGATGGGCCTCTTCAACCCTGTCAGGCAGATTGAGATATGACCGGTCTGCTGGAGGGGAAGAATGAAAAAAAAAGAAAACACAAACTGTGGCTAGACACTGAAACAGCCATTGTAAGCTGCACACACCAGCAGCTGTGTATATCAGCAGGAGGGGATTACAGAGAGGGTTCAGTCTTTGGCTCAGGGCCAGACAGTGAAGATCCTCTCCCCCAAAGCTATGCAGGACCTGGGGGGGAAGAGGGGAGAGGCTAAGGGGGTATCATTGCATACCTCTGCTCAGTCGTAACCCCCAAATCTGCCTCCTACAGTAGGATGTTGGATGTAGCCGACCCTGACCACAGTGTGTGCACATAAGCAGAAAGCACTGTGCTGGTACAGTGTGTGTTCAAGGGTGGGTGTTGAGGTTTCAGAGTCTGTCGGTGTCGATGGGGAGGAAATCCCTCTTTTGTTTCCAAGGAAGTCAAGTGTTCGCTTTGTGTGTTTAATGGAGGAAACTCAAAGACGGTACAAGCGGAAGGATGAATATGTGGTTCACTCAGTCATGACAGCTGTAGGGAACCAGACAGAAAGAGAAAGTCATACAGAGCCAGGTCTCCTAGAAATTATGTTTATATGCTACTAATTCATGTCCACAAAAAAATTTGCAAAAGACGTTGCTTCGTCAAGGTACTAAAGTTAAAAAGCCTTTATGATAGTGGCAATGATAACGTATAAAATAGCTTAATAAATAAATGATACAATTAATTTGTACTACACTTTTCATTTATAGTGAAACTCAAAGGGCTACAGTATCAATAATATAGAACACACAACATAAAGAAAATAGTAGTTGCAAAAGTCTTTCTGAATAGAAAGGTTTTTAGGCCTTTTTTAAAAGAGTCTAGGGTCTGTGCTGCCCACAGATGGTTAGGTTCCACAAGCGTGGTGCAGCAGAGCAGAAGGCTCAATCCCCCATGGAGCTTAGCACTGGGGGCCCGGAAGAGCAAGCTGCTGGCAGATCTGATGGTGCGTTGGAGGTTTGTGGTATGATCACTTCCTGTAGATAGGGAGGTGCATGTCTGTTGATGGATTTGTATGTGAGTAGCAGGACTTTGTAGTCAATCCTGAAGGAGACAAGGAGCCAGTGCAATGAAAAGAGAATTGGTGTTATATGGTTTGTGTTTTCACAGTCTAATCAGGATCCTGGCAGCGCTGTTCTGGATGCTCCTGCCAGGGATCCCTGTCAAGAGCACATTGCAGTAGTCCAGTCTTGAGGAGATAAAGGCATGGACGAGTTTCTCTGCATCTGACAGGGTTAGAGAGAGGCAGAGTTCAGAGATATTTTTGAGATGGTAGAAAGAGGTTTTGCATAGATGTCTTATATGGTCATGAAAAGTCAGCTAAGGGTCAAACCTAACACCCACATTAGTGACGGAAGAGGAAAGAGGGATGTCCTGGCCGTCAAAGGTGAGATGGGATATGGGGGGGGGGGATCTGGTGTGGAGTGCCAATAAAGAGAGTTTCAGTTTTTGCTGTTTTACTGGATCAAATTTGTGCTAATCCAGTCCTTTATCTCCTCAAGACAGGTGCTGAGGTGTGACATGGCTGCAGAAGGGCTTGGGGCAGTTTTGTTGTACAACTGGGTATCATCAGCATAGCAATGAAAAGACATCACATGTCTGCTTATGACACATCTGAGGAAGAGCACGTAGAGAGTAAACAGGATGGGACCGGCATCCTCCCAGTGAGACCTACCAGAAAGCTAGGACTGAAACCACTTAAGTGCAAAGTCTGACAGTCTAATGGTGGTGTGGAGGCGCTCTAAGAGGATAGTGTGATCCACAGTGTCAACACACAGCGCTCAGGTTGAGGAGAATCAGGAGAGAAGGGGAGCCTGCATCAGTTGCCATCAGCAGGTTATTCACAACCCTGAGCAGAACTGTTTCAGTGTTGTGTGCTGAACAAAAACCGAAATAGGTTGTTGTGTTTAAGGTGGTCCTGAAGCTCAGAAGCAACCACCTTCTCCAACACCTTGGACAGGAAAGGAAGGCTGGAGATAGGTCTGTAGCTGGCAAAAACCTCTGGGTCCAGAGTGGGCTTCTTGAGGAGGATGACAGTGACCTGGACAGAAGATGAAACTCTACTAGTTTGAAGGAAGAGGAGTGACAGTTGGGAGATCAGGGGGCTGAGAATGGGGATGTATGATTTGAACAGAGCTGTGGGAATGGGGTCCACGGCACAAGTACAGGGTTTCATCTTCCTGAGGATTTCCTAAATGTGGCTCTGCCTGACACCAGTAAAAATGGAGTAGAGACACCGAGCTCCTATACAGAGGAATGATGACAGGAGGAGGCAGAGAGGAAGAGCTGGACATCAGAGAGCGGATGTTGTTGACCTTGGCTCTGAAAAAGTCAGTGAAGCTGTTACATCACTCTTCTATATAGCCTCAGTTGGGGATGATGATTGCGGCTTCAGATGATTTATGGTAGAAAAAAAGATGCTTTGGGTTGCCAGGATTGTTATTAATTAGGTTGGAGTAGAACTGTAAGCGAGCATCTTTAATGGACTTTGAGTAAGTCTTTTGATGTTCATGGAAGGCCAGTTGTATGAAGCGTTGTTTGAGGACAGTGTTGGTTGACACGGAGCAGCGTTAGTAGGGGAGGTCGTGTATTTCTGGGAGGAAAGATAAGTTTGGTTTTGGGGGGGCGGTAGATGAGAGTATGGAGGTTTTACATTTTAGAGCAAAGTATTCAATAGAGGAAAGATGAGGCATTGGCAGGGGAGACAGTTTCAGTTCAGCCTTGTGTATCATTGCTAAACCACCACCATGGCCGTGTAACTATAGCCAAGAGGGCAGGCCTCATTAAGCACAGAGTAGTCCCCTGGTTATTCTTCCAGCTTATACACTAAGCTGTGCAAACACTGAGCAATTTTTTATTAATCTTGTTTGTTGTGTTAACTCACACTGCACGTTTTAATCTTCCTTTCTGCATGGTGATTTTTATGCTCACACTGTAGGGATCAATGTTGTGCAATTCTACTTTCATAAAGTAAGAAGAAAAACAGAAATATCTGGAGCCACAGATGCAACAACCTGATGTGAAGTTCAGTTCTCTACATGTCAAATATCCTTCAATCACATTAAAACAAGCTCATTAAAGTTTATAACAGCAGCAATGTTGGGAATCTGATTTCGGCTTTCTGCAATTAATAAATCAGATGTTTTGTGACCTCAAACTGCATGTCAAGTGATAACTGATCTGGCAGAAATTCAGCCCCAATCCTAAAATTCAGGTTTAAAATTGAGCTTAAAGGACAGCTTCACAATTTTAAAATAACCCTAACCCTAATCCTGAAGCCTCATATAAGCTTCACATCAACTTTTACATGACTGTGTGGACACACTGTGGATTTTGGCCTCCATCACTTACATTGAAAACACATTTGAAGGATCTTTTAATATCCAGTATGAACAGGAGGAATGATTACAGCGAGGAAAAAAACCTCTTTCACTGGAAAACTGGAAAAAATTGGAAAAACTGTGAACCTATCCTTTAAGTTTCTTTGCTTTTTCAAACTAGCACAATATAAATGTAATTTGTAGGAGGCAGGGTTGAACAAAAGAGAGTGAAGAACGATCTTGAAATAAAGGAGAAAACAAACAAAAAGACTCAGAGGGTGGGTTACGAGGCAATGGATCTTAATTGCCACCAGGTTGTTCTCCACAGGGGACCCACAATTGAGTTGCGAGTGGGAGCTGTAATGTGTGTGTTTAAGTGTGTGCGCATGTGTGTGTGGCTTCCTTTGTTATACATTACACTCCTCAGCGTGGCATGTTTTAACTGTTTTTATATTTTCAGGTTTTATGCCGCTCAAGCTCCTCGTACAGTATTAAGAGTTTAACCCTCGAGTGTTTAAAGGTAGGTAGGAACTTGGAAAGTAAAACCAAACTAAAGGACTAAATTCAGCTTTTTAAGAGTTTATATTAAAATGTGTGTCAGATTAAGAGATGACTGAAGTATTTTAAGCCCTTTCATGGTGATTCAGAACCATGCTAATGATTTACTGTATCACATTTAAGAGATGTGAGCTTTCAATCATTCATCCACTTTATCCTTGGAGATTTATTCACTAAAGTACTTAATTACTGATTTAAGGTACTTTCACTTGAATATTTCCATTTTGTGCTACTTTACACTTTTAATTCATTATGTTTCACCATAAAATATTGTGCTTTTTACTCCACTAAAACTTATTTGACAGCTATAGTCACTAGTTACTTTTCAGACTAAGATTTTACATAAAAAAACAAACTGTAAAGTAGTTAAAATTAGCTCCACGTCAAACAGCTACCACATTAAAATGCTATTTACATGTTAATACATCAATATTAACAATCCTATAATATAATAAACATAATAATATAAGTAAGTATACAACAATCAAAGGCATAAACATATCAGTAAAAGATCACTCTGAAAGGGGCTCATACATACATAATGAATACTTTTACATTTGATACTTTAAGTACATTTTACTGAAATTTTGAATGCAGAACTTTTACATGTAATGGAGTATTTTTACAGGGTAGTATCGGTAGTTTTACTAGTAGTGCTCAAGTAAAGGATCTGAGTTCTTCTGCAAACAGCAAGAAACAGAATTAGATTGAAAAATTTTGACCTAATTTCCACATGGCGTCATGTGATAAGAAAAGTACGGAGGCCCATGAACGCCAGGGGAAAAAAAACAGTTAGTCATGATAAAATAAAGTCAATATTATGACATAATTAAATTTCAGTCAAAATTCTGTCTTAACATTATGAGATAAAACTTGATTTAATAAGTGAAAATGATGAGATATTAAGTCAACATTTTGACTTACTATCTCATGATTTTGTCTTTTTATTTTTTATCTCTGTCGACTTAGTAAATCAAAAATGTGGCCTTTTTTTGTCTTTTTTCCCTCATAATTTTGTCTTTTCATCTTATAATTTTTTCTCTTTTTGCTCATAGTTTATTAACTTACCATCTCATAATAAAGAGTATGGTCTAGATCTGCTCTGTGTGATAAGTGCCCTGAGGTAACCTTTGTTATGATTTGGCGCTATATAAATAAAACTGAATTGAACTGAATTGAATTAAGTGTCTTTTTGTCTCATAATGTTGTCTTATAATTTATCTCTTATAATTTTAACTTTTTTCTTATAGTTTTCTGACTTATTATCTCATAATTGTGTCTTTTAATCTCACAACTTTGATTTAGTAAGTCGAACTTCTGACTTCTTTACATAACTTTGTCTTTTATGTCATAATTTTGACTTTTTATCTAAATTTTGACTATTTATCTCATAACTTTGGCTTAGTGAATCAAAATTTTGAATTTTTTCTCCTGATGTTGACTTTTTATCTAATAATTTTGCATTTTTTGGAAATCATGACTTTTCCTTTTACTGTCGGAAATGTCTATATACCCCTTTAAACTCTAAAAGTGTGTTTTTTCTGTCTTTACTCCTCCCTCCCTCCTCTTTGTGCCTCCTCTGCAAACAACTGGGATCAACCTGTTGTGGCTGGTTCAGGATCAGCTCAGCTCACTGACATCGACCATGGTAATGTGCTGCTGCTAAACTGAATTACCATCTCAATTCTGACTGTTTATCTCATAACTTAAACCAAGCAACTCATAACTTTTACTTATTATCTATAATTTTGTCTTTTTATCTCATAATTTTGACTTTTTAAACTTGCTTTTCTGATAACTTTGATTTTTATAGTCTTTTTATCTCATAATTTTGTCTTTTCGTGTCATAATTCTGTCTTTATATCACATAATTTTCTTTTTATTTCATAACGTTGCCTTTATATCTCATAATTTTGCCTTTTTTATCTCATAATTTTGACTTTTTATCTCATAATGTTGACTTACTATCTCAATTTTGACTGTATAACGTTGGCTTAGTGAGTCAAAATTTACCATAAGCATTTTTCTTTATAATTTTCCTTTTACTGTTGGAAATAGACTTCCAGAGAAAAGAGTCTATCTGCTCCTTTAAACTCTAAAACTGTGTTTTTTCTGTCTTTACTCCTCCCTCCCTCCTCTTTGTGCCTTCTCTGCAAACAAATGGGATCAACCTGTTGTGCCTGGTCCAGGATCAGCTCAGCTCACTGACTGTGTAGTGAAACCATGGCAACCTGCTGCCGTTAAACTGACCCGGGGTCAGTAAAGATGCCCGGTCCTGCCCCGACAGTCAGTCGCTGTATTCCGACAGTCTGTTCCTTCCACTCCACTTCAGAAACACCGAGCTGTCCGTCGGTGTCTCACGACTTCAGAAAAGGGTTTTGAATCAGCAAAGAATGTAACATGCGGAAATGGACACTTTACATCGGCTGCGGAGGACATTATTTACGGTTTAAACTGTATTAACGATGTAGGAATTTAACGAAAAAAGGGCGGATACTGTTTTCTCCGCTGGAGTAACTGCATCGAAGGGGACGTAAACTTTTCAGACGGTGCGGACGACTCGGTTTCTACAATGTCAACGGTGCTAAACTGGCTATGAATGTTTGTATTTTTTATTTTTAAACCAGTTGGAGCTTTTCCTGTCAATGCACGGCACCTTTTCGACTCTTTTCTTGGTGCAGACAAGCTCACGGAGTTCTTCCACACCTCAGGAATTCAGCGTCCGTGAACGCCGCAGGTAGCTAGCTGGCTAGCTGGTTAGCTAGTTTCTAAGCTAGTTTTTTAACACGCAGAAAAACAACTCTACGTAACGTTAATGCTGTTTTTCATGTGTTCAGCACACAGCTAACGTTAGATGTTTTTTCTTTCTCCGAGGTTTTTCAGTCTTGTTTTGTTTTTGACAAACTGTAGCTATCAACTTGGTCTAAACTCAAGCCGTAGCCGCTGCAGCTAACGTCCAAACATGCCGCAGCTAACCGGGGGAGACGGAGACGACTTGGGAGCAAACGATGAACTGATCGCTTTCAAAGACGAAGGAGAGCAGGAGGAGAAGAGGAATGTGTCTGCTGGACGGGATCTGGACGATGTCAAGTCCTCTCTGGTCAACGAGTCCGAGACCAACAGTAGCTCAGACTCGGAGGTGAGTCAAATGATAAGTTCACTTCAAAGTCAGTCTTAAAACAACAGTCAGGAGCCCAAATGAACAGTGAAACATGTTTTTCTTGCTGTAATCATTCCTCCTGTTCATACTGACCATTAGAAGATCCCTTCATAATGCACTTATAATGGAAGTGATGGAGGACAAAATCCACAGTCCTCCTTCTGTGCAAAAAATGTATTTAAAAGTTTATCTGAAGCTAATATGAAGCTTCAGCGTCCAAATGAGTTAAATTAGGTAGATATCTTTCAACGTTACAGTCTTTTTAGTGTTAAAGTCCCTCTTTTTGTTACTATACTTCCACCGCAGCTTAACAGGGAAACACTGTCCGAGGAAACACAAAGAGGGAATTTGATGCTAAAAAGACTGTAAATGTGTCAGATATCCACTGGTCATATGGACGCTTGACTGTTGTTTTAAGACAGTGGTTCCCAACCTGGGGGTCGGGACCCCTGCTAGGGGTCATGAGATAATAGAAAAACAGAAAGAAACATATTTTTGATACAAGCTGTCCTCTAATTTTTGCTTTTATTTCCTGTGGATTACTGTATTTACTTCCCTAGGACTCTAAACATCATTTAAATAAAACTAAATAAGCCATCTTTCTTTTAACTGGTAGACAGTGCTTTGTGTGTAGAGGGGTCGCAAGTAGACCAGGCTTTATTTTAAGGGGCCACAGGACAAAAAGGTTTGAACCATTGATTTAAGACACACTTGAAAGTTTGTTAACCTGTCCTATAACTGGGGGACAGTAACGTTATTAGCCTTTCTTTAGTGGATCCATCACATCACGTCCCCCTGTGGAGCTTTGTTTGTGTGCCTTTTCGTGGTCTGGCTTTGTTTACGTTTCTGTGTGTGTGGTTTCTTTGCAGGCAGACAGACGCCCCAAGCCCAATCCAGATCTGGAGAGCAGGGCCAGACAGAGTCTGCTGTTTGAAGAAGGTAATACTCTCAAGACTTGATCACTTCATTTATTTATTTATTTATTTATAGGGGACATTGCATGTTAATCATCACTGACATTTTAATAGTAATACTGTCATGTGTTTGTTTAGAGAGTGAGTTTCAATGTGGAAGCTCCAGTTTGAGACCAACTTGTAACACGATAGCAGAAGTGGATGCATCGTATGGGATCCTGTTGATGTGACGTCTCTCAGACTAACTGCACAAATAACGTCAACATACACGTTGAGAGTTAATCAGGCGATCTGAGATTTAGTATTAAACTGGATTTATCAACTATTTTGTCTATTTTAAACATTTTTTTTTAAGCAAAGATGCAAAAAAATGTTGTAATATCAGTCTCTCAAATGTGATGATTTCATGCTTTTCTTTGTCATACATGATAGTCAACTGGTTAGTTTGGGTTTTGGACGGTTGACTGGACGAAATATGACATTTCAACCAGGGCTGCAACTAATGATTATTTTCATTATTGATCAATCTTGGGATTAGTTTTTCTGTTAATTGTTTTGGTCCATAAATCATAATAAAACATAATAAAAAATATCATCTTTTGTGCGACAAACAGTCCGAAATTGAAAGATATTCAGTTTATTATGATGTATGAAGAGGAAAAGCAGCAAAATCTCATATTTGAGAGCCTGAAACCATAAAATATTTTGCATTTTTTCGCTAAAAAAAAGACTCAAATGGTGAAATGATTATCAAAATAGATCGACTAATTGTTGCAGCTCTAATTTCAAGACATAACTTATTGCGACAGGTATTTTATTTGATATTTTATGGACAAAAACGATAAATAATCAGCAGATTAATGGAAGATGAAAAGTCACAGCCCTACTGAAATATACTTAATGTTGTTTTCACTTTCAACAATCAGTATTGGCTTCATAAAGTCGGGGAAACTTGCAAGAGACAGATTAAACAAAGAAAGCTTCAAATCTGCACAGCTGTGGACTTTGAGTCCATCACGTGCAAAGATGCAGGATCCTACATGTCCCATAATGCAACTCAGCAACATGTTCCCTACTTGTTAAATCCTCTCATCTTTCAAACTTCATCCCTGAGTTTATAACGCAGGCTTTGTGTCAAATATTTGAAGTCTTAAGCCCAACTGAAGGTTGAAAATAACCCTGATGATGTTATGGGAGACTTAATTAACTTCCTCCAGATCCTCAGAAGACATTACGCAACAGTTGTGACAGACTGAGCAGGACTTTCCAAGATGACTAAACTGATCTTCTTGTGTAAAATTAGTCGGATTGACCCTTTTTTTAAGTCTGACGTTGACCTGTTGTTTCTCAGCGCTGAGGAGACAGCAGGATGGAGGTCTCTTCCAGCCCTCTCCGTACGTCGGATATCCCTTCTTCATGATCCCAGACCTCGGGAACCTGTGCAGCCCCTACCTCACCAACGGAGCCCTCACGCCAGGCGCCCGGACGGTAAGACGACACGCTGCGGCACACACACACACACACACACCCTGAAGCTGCGTGTAGTTAACACTTTTTTTTTTTTTGGAAAGGAGGGAACCAACCTCTTCATCTTCATCCTTCAAGTCTGTGAACTCTTCCAGTAAAGCGAACGTCTCACCTTTGTTCAGTTTGTCCGAGTCTGTTTTTTCGAGTGCGGCGTTTTCTTCACCTCTTTTCAAAAACAACTCGTGAGATTTATGCTTTATTAGAAATGTTTTTTTTTTGGTTTTACAAGAGAAAAGACTTGAAGGATGAAGACTGATTGCTGTTATTTTCATTATGAGTTCGTCTGCTGATTATTTTCTATAAAACGTTAGAAAACGAGCGTCACATGGTCCTACAAGGTGACGTCATACAAAGTCTTGTTTTGTCTGATAAACAATCCGTAAAAACAAACATTCGATTTACTTGAATGTAAGAAGAAGAAGAAGAAAAAAAATCAGCTCATTCTCACATGTCAGAATGAAACTAAAATGAAAATGGACTCAAACGATTAATCGGTTATGAAAATAGTCGCCAGTTAATCTCGTTTCGATCAACTGATCGATTAATCGTCGCAGCTTTTCTATTGGACATTTTTTTAGCCTTGTTTGACCTCAGAGCTGAAGGTGAGGTGGGTTTTTCTGGTATGTTGTTGTGATGTGTTGTTTACTTTCATACAAGACAAAGAAAATAAGCAAATATTCACATTTGGAACCAGAATGGAACTGATGGACGATTAACTGCTTATCAAAATAGTTGCTGATTTCCTTTTTTTTTTTTTTTTTGTTGGACTAATCAATAGTTTGATTAACGTTCCAGCTCCTGGTCCTGGTGAAGATGGTTTCTGTTGTTTTTGATGAATGTATTGATACTTGCAACACCTCCTGACATGTCTGTAGTTTGGCGAAGACCGTAAAAATGATACCTTGAGGTTATTTTCTAGTGAAGAATGTCGTCATGGTGACAGTAAGAGGTCGACTGCTGTTTAGAGAAGCCGCTAACAGTTTACCGTCTGTAGAAACGCAATATTTAGTTCAGGAGAAGAGTCTGTTTGTTTATTTTGCACCCAGCGTGACGTTGTTCTGCTTACGTGACAGTAAAGTCAATATCTTCTGAGTTCTGGACTGTTGCGCAAAGAAAACAAGCAAAAGTTGATGACCTGTTTAAAATCTTAAGGGGTGTTTTTCACTATTTTCTGACATTTTATAGACTAAATGATTGATTGATTGAATCAAGGAAATAATCAGCAGTTTCTATCCTTTTAGAGCCAAGATTCAGATATGGATAAACCCCCCTAAAAACAACAAACACCTTTTAAACAGGAAAAATATTCATTAGTGGCAGCTGTAAAGTCTTGTGTTGCTCACACACAGACGTTGGTTTTTGTGCCGTCTGGGGCCGCGGTGGCGGCGGCGGTGGTGGCGGGAGCAGAAGTTTACGAGATGTTGACGAATCTCCCGTAAACAGCAAACAGGTTCTAGCTGCTCGGCATTGTGAGGATATTGTTTTTGCAAATTGAGACATGCTGGATACCTCTGACCCGCCATTGTCTTGGAAGCTGCGTGTGTGTGTGTGTGTGTGTGTGTGTGTGTGTGTGTGTGTGTGTGTGTGTGTGTGTGTGTGTGTTATGATAAGGCGGTTGGTGATGCTGCAGGGTTCGACAGGCCTGGACACAGTCCTCTCTCTCTCTCTGTCTCTCTCTCTGCGCAGCAGATTAGCCGCTGTAGCTGGGAGTTGCACAGCGGGATTGACGGCGAGTTGCCCAATTTTTCTCCACTCCCCTGCAGCTTTATGGGAGCTCAGCTCGGATTATCAGGATACCGGCTGATGGTTTAACACACTAATACTCACGGCCACTAATCTAAAAATTGCCTCGGTGGCACACTGAGGAATTTAAGAGTATTTTGAGCAAAATATTCTTGCAGAGGTGGAACAAGCAGTTCACATGTCTGCTTTAAGAAGAGTTAAAACAGTTAAAGTGAAGATATATATATATATATATATATATAAATATAAACATGCAGGTGCTGAGGTCATTCCCTCAGTATTCTTAATTAGTTTTATTTATTTGTTCACATGGTCGGTAAACTGATTCCACTATTTTTAAACTTTATTCCCGTCGGTGTGTAGAAGGATTCAGAAAACTATTAATAGACGTTGGTGTTGGGAAATAATAATAATAATAATCAGCTGACTGAATTCAGGTTTATTATTAACAGTCCGAACATGAAATATCTAAAAAAAAACAAACGTAGAAATACAAGCAGAACGTTGTCTGGTTTGAGAAGGTGTGACTAGATTAAGATTATCAGATTATAGATAGATTATTCTTCCTAAACATGAAGGTTTTTGGGGGTTTGTGCTGTTGTTCGTCACCTCAGACTCATCATGTGCATTTTTATACACAAATCAATCATTAGAGAATAATCTATAGATTCATTAACTATGAAAATAATCATCAGTATCAGCGACGACGTCAAAACATGTCAGACGATCCTCAGCCTTCATTTTAATATTTTTTTAATGAAATAATAAATTTACTGGCTGACAAAAGACACAATCCACCAACTGATGGCGGGAAAAATAAGATTAATGTTTATCGTCTTGTTGTTGAGTTCAGAAGAAAACAACAATAAAAAAAACAACAAAACAAACATCAGTAAAAACACTAAATGTTCTGATTCCAGCTTCTAAAATGTGAATATTTTCTTTAGTCTTTAATAAAACATCTCAGGTTGCATCTTGGGCTTAATTGACATTTTTCACATATTATAGACGAAACAACTAATTGATTAATTGAGAAAATAATCGACAGATTAATTGATAATGAAAATAATTGTTAGTTGCAGCGCTACAGTAGATACAAATCAGTTAATCGTCGACTATTTTGATAATCAGTTAATCATTTTTCAAGCAAAAATGCCAAATATTTGAAGGTTCCAGCTTCTCAAATGTGACGATTTGCGGTTTTAAATGAAATATGTGAACGTCTCAGACTGTTGGAAGACATCAGAGAAACCGTGGACGCCATATTTTCATAGAACGAGCGATTTATCGAGAAAAATAATCTAATCGATAATGAAAACAATCGTCGGCTGCAGCCCCGCGGTAACAATAAGTCGTAGTAAGGCCGAAGCCGAGCTGAGCTTGGGGTTAGTTTTCTAGCGTTCAGGTTTCCCAGTGACACAGATCGGTGATTTCTTTTCCTTCTCTCCTCTCTGGTTTGTTTTGAAGAGTCTTTCCTCTGCGGATTTATCCCAGACACACGTGTGGGCTAAAACACACAGCCGAGCCCTCTCACACAAACACCTGCATTCCTCAGCTTTGTAACGCCACCCCCCCCCCTCCTCCCCCCTTCGCTTTGCATTAGAGGGCGATTGTTGTCATTAGCGGCGTCTGAATAGTCCTAATGCATGACTCCACAGGGGGATCGTTACGTCTCATTATGCTTAACACACTGCCTGTGGCTTCTCCACACACACACACACACACACACACACAAACACACACACACACACACACACTCACTCTACCGCTGCTTCTGACTGACTGATTGTTGCCTCGAGACAACAGTTGTTCCTTCTCTTCCTCTACTTTGGTCCTCCCTCACATTTCTCTTTACACAATGGAGACCTTGTGTATTTTTCAGCCTTCTGAGTAAGAGTGTGAGGTGTGTGTATGGGAGGAGGAGGAGGAGGAGTGAGGAGGAGGAGGAGGAGGAGGAGATGATGCGCCTGCCAGTCTGAAGGCAAGTCAAGGTAAACAGGCTATCGTTAGTTGGACGCTACCTGAACCATAATACAGGCTGTTTACTGTACTCATGTACTCAGGGCAGGAAGCAGAAGGCAGCGTGTAGAGACAACCTGTCTGCTTACTCAGCCGTCCTCCTCTCACCTCCCCCCACCTGCCTCCTGGTCTGCTCCTCACCTCTGTCTCCACTCTTTAAACAGTGTACACACACTGGAACTCACATGTCCTCAACTCTTCTTTTTAAAGGGGACGTATTCAACTTTTTTTGTTATTTATATCCTGTTATGATGTTGGATGTTAAACGTGGTCAAAGTTTCAAAAACTTGAGCTGAATGTATGTTAAAAATGCTGCCTGCAAGTCAAAAGTCAGGGCTTCAACCTGCTGATTGCTTCGTTTGCGTCGTTTTTCTGCCATCCGTTCTCTAGCCTTGGTTGCTAAGGTGGTTGCTAGGGGCTTTCCATGCATTGTTCACGTTGTCCGCTCTTGTATTTCAGCTCCAACATGTAAGGATGGATTTGAGAAGTTGACATTTGGAGTAAAGAAGGAGAAAAAGAAGTGTACGTAGCCTCCTGAGTCAGAGGAAGCTCCCTGAAAGCTGACCAATCAGAACAGAATAGGCTCATCGGGAGGCGGGGCTTAAAGAGACAGGAGCTAAAACGGCCTGTTTCAGACAGAGGCTGAACTGAGGGGCTGCATAAAGGACCAGTAGAAGATAAATAATGAGTTTTTAACTGGAAATCATGCAAATATACTCCAGTAAAACCCCAGAATATAAATATGAAAATGTGCAGAATATGTTCCTCTTGAAGCTCTACACTGCAACAAAAAAAACATCTCAAAAATAGACAAAACACAAGCAAATGAAGCAAACATCAAGCACCGGTTTGACAAAACATAGACGGCGTAAGAAAATGTGCTGCAAACACAGACGACAACACGTGTCTGTGTGTTTTGCCAGTTCGGGTGTCAGAACTCACATTTACACTCTTATTTTCACTCTGATATGCAGTGAAATGCTTTAAAAAAGCATCGTGTAAAAGAAGAACAGCGCTGCAAAAACTGGCAGGTTGAGTGTTGTGCATTTGATCGGGTTTATTTTAGCCGATACGATCTATAAAAGTCTAAATAATAAGAAAAAAAAAAGATGTAGTTGGTTCACAGGTTTGCTGACTTTACAGATCTGGCATACACACACACACACACACACACACACACACACACACACACACAGCTGTCTTCACACCAGTGTCACACCTGAGCGGTGGTGAATGATAGGAGGCGTCTGAGGAGAGATAAGTTATCCGCCGTGCGAGTGTTGATCACGCCGGAGATGTCAGGCCTCTCGCTTTATTTTCACTCTCTGTTTGTTAAAAAAAAGCTTTATGTTGACAAAGCTGACCATCTGTGTGAGCGTTCAGGGGCATGACTGCATGTGTGTGTGTGTGTGTGTATAAATGCGGCAGCGCTGTGTTTAGTTAACGTCTCTTTCGGCAGGCTGAACAATCCCAGAATTCCTCTGTTTACTCAACATTGTCTCCAAAGTCTTAAAATACCAGGAGGATGACCCCGTCTGAAACAACAACAAAGCTTTGTACATACACACTCTCCTATAAGCATGCAAACACACATCATAACAAAGCTCCCACACACACACACACACACACACACACACACACACACACACACACACAAACACTGCTCCATATGTTTGTCAGCAGGAAATCTACAAAAGCTATAAATGGTTTTTGGTTCATGTTAATATGATTCACTTCAGCATCATCAAACTGTGTTTATGTGCAGATCAGCAGCTGTGAGCAGAAGCCCAGTCACACATTATTATTATTATCATTATTATTATTATTGTTGTCTGTTGGCTAATCGTTGCAGCTCTGCAGACGATTTAAGACACCAAAAACACATTTGAGAAGCTGGAATCAAAAAATCTGGACATTAAAAGTAAAAATTGACTTTGGACAAGTAGATTTCTGACGCACTTGCCTGACCGAGTGAGAAAAACATCTTATTTTCACTCATGTGTGTGTGTATATATATATATATATATACATATAATGTTACAGTGTCGGTAATAATGAGGTAAACATGTGTAGCAGTAATCCCTGTGAGCATAAAGCAGAAACCTTTTTGTTTTTTTCCTACTTTCAGCCCCGATTGAGAGAAAATAACGGACAGATGAATCGATTATGAAAGTATACGTTATTTATGTGTTTTTTTTTTTCACCCGTATCGTTGACCTTTAACGACCTCGTCGTCAGCACTTTGTCTTCAATGTGAGGTTTGTGTTTCGTAAACAAGCAGCGAGCCCAATAACTTCTTCTCCCTCCAGTCACACAGCGATTTTATGCTTCCCTCAGTAATGGACTGTGTGTGTGTGTGTGTGTGTGTGTGTGTGTGTGTGTGTGTGTACATTGATTTTTCCTGGTATTTCCAACAGCTGGATCCAGTTAGCGCTCTCAGCAAGAGCTTCCTCGGGCCTCAGAATCGGGGACGGGGATGAGGCAGCATTGTGGAGTTATTTTATGTGTGTGTGTGTGTGTGTGTGTGGGACATTGTATGTGTGTCGCGGGGATTTTTACGCAGCAGTAGGGGAGGTGCGGTGTACACACATATGTTTGTAGGCTTTTCTGAAGAGTGATTATGAGTGGAAAAATGTAATCAGTGGTAGTTTCTAATTTAACTGGATGGTTGTTTGGTTCCTCGTTGTGATGAGTCAGGACATTTATAATCACCCTGATAAGCCATCAGCACGTTTACGTCGCACTTAAAGACGCCCTGTGAGAGTTTTTGAGCGCGAGTTGCTACAGATCAACGTCCCTGTTCTTTGGCTGCATGTTGATGATGCAATAAGCTTTTTCTGCTGCCGTTTCACTGATCTACAGGTAGCAAAGGCAGCGCAGAAGAAGAAGAAGCAATACAGGTTACAAAACTTTGAAGAAGCTTTGCAAAGGTTTTTTTTTATTAGAAAGGAAGTGTGTGTTTGTAAACATTACATTTCCGTCATATGAACATCGTCGTATGAGAATTCTAGCGTGCGTTTCCTGTTTCGGCTGCTACTGGCCGTCCGCAGGGTCAGAGTTCACCTTGGTTCAACTGGAGCGAGGCTGATAGAAACATTGCTGCACTTGTGTTTGGAAATGCAGAAGTTGTGTGTTTCATCACCGTGTCGAGAGAGCACACACACACTGTCACACCACCCCAGACCACAAGCTGTAGTGTCACTCTCACACGCTGTCGCCCTCATCAATATTTATTTATTTACCTGCAAATGTGACATCACCCCACGTCTATAAATAACACTCGATGTAAACAAAATCAAATAACCGTTTTATTCATATTTAAGGAACATTTACCAGTCGCAGCTTCTTAAATGTGAAGATTTGAAGCTTTTATGATGTTTGGACTGTTGATGGTAGTTTATGTTTTTCTATTTCTTTTTGCTAATAAAGTTTTTTTTTTTTCCTCAATTGCTTACATGTGTTTTCTGAAAGCTCATTTTCTTAAAACACAAAATACAAAAAAAAACCCTCACACAACAATGTTATGTCTTCTCAAAATTCAGCGCAATGAAAACAACAGAGCAGAAAGATCCACGTTTAAACTGAACCAGACGCAGGAAACACATCATAAAATAAAAGTCCAACCACTGCAGCAGCAGCTTGATTCACATGTCTGGACAAGAAACCAAAAGAGAGAATTTGTTGTTGTTATTGTTGAATGTTATTATTATTTTTCAGTCTTTTGTTTTAAATGGCACACAACAGAACAATCACAGTATTTTCAAATTAAAGAGTTTTTAATTTAACTTTAATGAAACCAACAGAGGCCTCGACATCCTGACCTTCACTCTGTAGAACAACTCAAAGCTCCAAAATCACCTACGTTTCCCATAATGCATACTGGGTAGCGTGTTGCTCGAGCTAGAGATAACCCTGATGACATCACTGTGACATCATCAGGGTTACTCTCTCAGATTTTAAGAAGACAACTCTAAGTCATTGTGCTCTGGATTCTCTCTCTCTCTCTGTCGTTTGGGGTCAGAGGTCACAGTTGCAACTCTTGTCATGTGATGAATCGGTTTCAACTGAACTTTATGCAACTTTAAGCCCATTAATTAGGAGAATATTTGAATATTAAATGATAATAACGTAATAAAAATACACTCATAAACACTGTCAGTTGCGCCGCCCCCCCCTCTTCCTGCGTCTCCTCTGGATTCTCTCCTCTCTCTCTCTCTCTCTCTCGTTCGGGGTCAGAGGTCACAGTTGCGAGTCTGTTGACGTCACTCACAGTTGAATGAGCACCAAAGGCCTCTTCTTTTCTGCGGGGCTCAGCCGAGTCTGCGTCTCTCTCAGTTTCAGACAGCTCGGTCAACAGTGGGACCCCGGCGGTTTGGGGCTGGTGGGGTGTATGTGTGGAGGGGGCGTGGGGGGGGGGCGCGGGGGGGTAATGGGGGCAGGGTGAAGGCGAACAGTTTAGGCTCTGTCCTTTGTTTAACTCCCATACAGACACTCTCAGAGCAAGCAGAGTCTCTCCAAACTCTACTGCGATGTTCTGTGATCGTTATGATTTCTGTTTGACCTTCAGCACAATAAAACTCATCCATGCGTAGCTTCTCTTTGTCCCGTGTAAGTCGTGTGTGTGTGTGTGTATATACGTGCTCGTCTTTCAGGGTGTGTCTGCGCGGGCTGTGTGACCGCCGCCGTCGTCGTCGTCGTTGTCTTGGTCTGAAGCAGCAGAAAGAATGTAAGCATGTGGGAGACGGAACAACATCGAACCGTGTTATCATAACCTGTAATCAAAGATAGGGATGTGCTGCGGCTCAGCAGGAACCGCAACCCTCCTGCACACACACACACACACGCACACGCACACACACACACACACGCACACACACACACACAAAGGTGTCAAGGTTCATCACAGTTTGTTCCTGTTGCTAAATGACACTTTTTATTTAGAAGTGTGACAGAGGATTGTGCTGCAGGAAGCTGTTTTAATCCTTTTTTGTTTGTTTGTTTCTTTTTGTGGAAGACGCTGGTCATCACTGTCACCGCTGCAGCTGATTTTCTGCTATTAATAAGCCGTTAAGATGTCAGATGATAAACGTGGTCAAAGTTCTAAAATCTGCTCTGAACACGTAGTTCCCTCTAATCTACTTCCTCCTCACGACGACGTCAGGTTGTTCACACACATTCCCCGCAAACGACTGTCTGTCCTTTTAATCTGTCGTTGCAAAGGTTGCTGCGGCTGGTGTGAGATAAATAGAGTTTTTAACTGTAAATCATGCAAAAAAAAATATATTCCAGTAGAGCCCCGGAGTATAAACACAGACCTGCCTGGAAATGTGCAGAATATGTGTCCTCTTTAACTTGATGTAAATTTTAGAGTTGCAACAAATGATTAATAAACTGACAAAACAGAAAATCAATCGTTTTAGTCATTTTTTTGATGGTTTTAGCTTCTCTGATGTGATCAATTTGCTGCTTTTCCTCGTCTTAACATTACAGATGAACAACAAACTGATTGGGGAAAATGATTGTAGCCCTTCAGTGCTTCATAAATAAGTGTAGAGCTGGTTTTCAGTCCTTCTTTCACCTTGAAAAAGGTATTAAACTGCATTCTGATGTATTAAAAATGTCTCATTTGATTTATTTGATGAACACTTACAGACACACTGCACAAAAACAAAATAAACCTTCTCTCTAACTTACAGAAGCTGCTTCTTCCAGTCACACAAGCTGAGAAAGACGCTCACTCGTAGTCTCCTGATAATCCACTAGTGTGTGTAAAATAATGTGTCATATTAGAGAAAGCTGATTGTTTTTGTTTATGAAATGTTTGTGTGACTGTTTGAACCTTCCCTTCCTCTCCGCAGTACCTGCCGTTCCAGTGGCCTCTGCTCGACGTCCCGGGAAGAGCAGCTATGAGAGACTCTGCTACTCCTACACACCTGGTAAGACCCGCAGGTTAACCACACACACACACACACTCATGACATATTAGAGGACTCGTGGTGTTAACTGGAGCTTCGGCCTCCTCCAGCACATTTTTCTAGTTCCTTATAGTTGACATGTTTTGATACAGATCATATGTGGGCGTTGTTGTTGTAACTTTTGACAGATATATAAAAACAAAAAACCGCCTCCTGACTCCTGAAATGAAGAAACAAGCTGTGTTGAATGTTATCAGTCATGACTTCCTGAAACAGGGACTTTGAACTCATGGCTGTTACTTCCTGGAATAATTTTTTTTTTTTTTTTACTTCCTTGAAAATAGTTGATCTTCAACAGCGGCCTCATGTAGGTGTAAATAAAACCTCCCTGCATCACATCACATCACATCATATTGAACTGCTTCTGTTTCCTGCATCCGTTTGTTTTCCACAAAGATCATATCTCAAGGAGAAATGAATCACATTTAAGGAGGTAAAGAAAGTGTTTTATGAGAGTAACGAGTCTGTTAATTAGCAGAGAAATAGTGAAGAATGTAAACATCCTGAAGGGAGAAGATTCACTTTCATTATCCACTAATCTGATTATTTTCTCGATTATTTAGCGGATCTATGAAATATCAGGAAAATGGTGAAAAACATCCATCACTGTTTCTCCCAAAACTCCAAGGTGACGTCCTTAAATGTCTTGTTTTGTCCTGACGGAGCGGAAACCCTCAGGGCAGAGACATGAAGCCAACAGGAAGTGCCAAAAAACTGCAGTTCCTCTAACGGCTGCTTGAGGCTCCAAAAGCAAGTCAACCCCCCCCCCCCCACATAGACCCACACGTTAAAAAGCCTTTACAGCAGAGATCAACATGTTTACAACCTGCTACAGACTAATAAGATATATTATTCATTGGATTAAACTGTGTTATATCTGGATTAGATATCGTTATCTGGATCTGAGATTCAGGTCGTATCTGCAGACCTAACAGCTGTTTACTGATCAATGTCACAGACTTTGATCTCATCACACCTGTTTTCATAATTTCACTATTAGATTCAAGAGTTTTTATGTCACAGATCCAACGTTAACATGACTGCAGTGGCTGAAAGGAACCATTATATTTATCATCAGTTAATCTCTCGATTGTTTTCACGATTAATCAATTAGTTATTCAGTCTATAAAATGTCAGGAAGTGGTGAAAATTGTTTTTCAGAGCTTCAGGTGCCCCAAAATATTCAGTTTACTGTCGTAGAAGATTAAAGAAAACAGAAAATATTCACATTTAAGAAGCTGGAACCAGAATCTGAGTCTAAATGATTCATCAATAATCAAGATTGTTGCAGCTCTGATGAGATTTGTGTTTCTTTAGCTGCTGTTTTATAAGGTTTTTATGTCCACAATCAGATATTTTCAGTTGTTCATCTGTTGTTGAGTTTCATGTCGAGCTGTAGCAGAGAGATGTTTTCATCCAACAGGCTGAAGTTTCGTCTCTCTGCATCTTCTCACTCAGTAAACAAGCCGACTCGACAGAAACAAGATTATAATCTTTGTTTGGAGCATCGTTGAAAGCAGAAAACTTTCCGCTCAGTGTTCATGTTTGTGTTAAACGTTCTGTTAACTGTGATGTCTTTCAGATATTTGTGTGAAAAGAAGCAGAAATCATTCAAAGTGGAGATGATCAATAGAGAGAAAAACAAAGTAAAAGAAGGTCAATCCTGACACCTGGTGGACATGTGACCTCACTGCAGCATCTGTAATCACCTGCTCTCTCTCTCTCTCTCTCTCTCTCTCTCTCTCTCTGTCTCTCTGTGTTTTCCAGTCTAACAACGTGCCGGTGGTGCAGCACCCACACATGACCCACCTGCATCCGCTGCTGTCCTACAGCCCGGAGGCCTTCTCCCCTCAGAGAGCCTCACCTGGCTTCTCTCCTGACACAGGTACGCACAACGCTCTCACCTCAAATCACCACAACATGAACACTGCTTTATTTAATCATGTACGACCACATATAAACGTTTCTGAGCTTCTGTTCAGCAGACACACTGATGCCTGTAGGTTCAAACCCACAGACAGTATATAAAGTACATTCTATTTATTTATATTAACGCGTGTCATGTAGCGAATGACTATTTTAAACGTCAACAATGAAACTTTAAACCTAATAAATAAAGTTTTATTTCCATCTTTACTACAAACGGTGCTGCGTACTGTCATCTTTAAATGATGATCAGTTCCAGCATCTTTTTTATCTGTTAATAAAAACAGATTTAATTATATTTTAAAGCATCTATAATGTATATTTTTGTTATATTAACACAGTCTGAGCTGTCAGTGTGTCATGTGTTTGGCTGGTAGTGACTCTGCAGCTTCTCTCGGCTTTACGGAGCTTTATATTGAGTTTCAGCTCATTGTTTATCTGTCCGGCTGCAACTTTTACTGCTCTGGTTCACTCTCAGTGTCTCATAGCGTCGTTTTCAGAGATAGAAAGCTGTAAAAAGTCACTGTACACTACCTGCAAACAGACACAGTTAGCTGTAGACTAGCTAGTGGAGCATTTAGCAGCTAAAGAACCAGATATTTGTAAAAACAGAAGCTAAAAGAGAGTGAATATTGGACTTACATTCACCAGGTGGACAGAAACACGACTCCACATGAATGATAATGTTGCTCCGTAACTGCTGATGTGGAAATAAGCGACTGTTTGCTAACAAGTTCAACATATCAACTTGGATTTTGGCTGCTGGACTCTTGTTTAAACAGTAAATGAATAATTCTCCCCTGCAGGGATGTCCAGGCCGCCTCACGCCGCCTGCTACCCCGTCTCTCCCGGAGGCATGGCTCAGATCCCGCACCCTCTCGGCTGGCTGTGAGTCAAACACGAAACACATATTGTGAACAAAACAAACACATCAACAAAAGTTTTGGACCTTCATGTGACTGTCGGACCTTTGTTTGTTTGTTTGTCTCCGTGCAGGCAGGGGCAGCACATGTATCCCATCGCAGGAGGCTTCTCACCCGCCGCTCTCGCCATGAACGCGTCCGTTTCAAGGTCAGTGTGTGTGTTCTGTTTGTTACCGCGGGATACGACGCTCGACACATGATGTTAATCTGAACATGTGACGTTGTGTTTTTGTCGGCAGTTTGGTGTCAGGCGGCTTTTCTCCTCGTCTGATGCAAACGCCGCAGTCGTCCATTCCTCATCCCGCCATCGTCGCCACGGGAGTGAAGCAGGAGCCTGAAGGCAGCAGCCAGCCGGGGTAAATAAAAACATATCCTGCTTGTATAAATATTATTATCAGTTTCTTTAAATATAACCTGGCAGCGAGTTCATGTCTCCCTTCCTATTCAGACGGATTTCCAGCCGACCTCGCCCCGATCGGGCCAATCACAGCCGTTTATCTAATAGGGGGCGGGTTATACGATGACTGATGGGCGCTGTTGAGGCTTTTTTTGTAAACAACCAAGATGGCCGCCGCTGATGTGGAACAGTCTGTTGAATCTGTTGCGACAGGATTAAACGAACTGGACAATATATGTTCTCAACTTAAAGCTTTTGTTGAGAAGAATGACGTGTGTGTCGTACCGACAGGATTCGGTTGCTAAGCGCTACGTCACAAGTTACGTCGCTCTGATTGGTTGTAGGTCTGTCCAGTCGTCTGCAGCCGTTGATAACGTCCTGAACCGATGAGACGTCAGGATACTTTAAATAGGTTTGAAGATGAGATTGAAGATGTTTCAACACTGATTGTAATGGATTGGATGGTTGTGTGTTGGTGCAGGAAGCTGCTGGCCGACGCTCAGCAGGAGAAAGCAGACGAGAAGAAGCCTCATATCAAGAAGCCGCTCAACGCCTTCATGTTGTACATGAGGGAGGAAAGACCCAAAGTGGTCGCTCAGTGCAAAGTTAAAGAGAGCGCCACCATCAACCAGATACTGGGACAGAGGGTGAGTCTGTCTGCTCGCTTTTACAAGCTTGATCCTGGAAGGTTAAAGTAGTTTATAATACTAATCATTTTTATTGTTTATTGAGAGTGTTTTGTTTTGTGATGTCACATAATAAGGAAAAGACTCTAAATTAAAGAATTAGCAGCATGTATAAATGTTTTATTTAGTACATGTTGGTTGAATGTATGTTAAGTTTTGAGACTGAAGTCAAAATGTTTTTAGAAAAATGTGAAAATATTTATTAATTTGTGATATTTCAAGACAAAAGAAATATTTTGGAGAGTAAATAAGAAAGTTGTAATAATCAAGATTTCAAAAATGAAATTGAGAAACTACATGTGATAAATAAAATCATGATAAATTCATGATATTTTGAGAATAATGACAAAAACGTAGAATAAAAAATAAAATGTGTGTGTGTGTGTGTGTGTGTATCAGTGTGTGTGTGTGTGTGTGTGTGTGTGTGTCAGTGTGTGTGTGATAACTGACGGTGTTGTCGTCTGTCCTCAGTGGCATTCTCTCTCCAAAGAGGAACAAGCCAAATATTACGAACTGGCTCGTAAAGAAAGACTCCTCCACTCCAAACTCTACCCCGGCTGGTCAGCCAGAGACAACTACGTGAGTACACACACACACACACACACACACATACACACACACACCAGAGGGCTGCACTACGAAGCAGGTTCAACATATCCAGGCTTTCTTTGTGTGAGCTGGATCAACAAACCCTAAACTCACGATCAGAGATGAGCGGTATCACGACGGTGGTTATGAACTTTCTTTGTTAACTCAGGCTCTGCTTCAGGCTCTGTGCGCGTCCCTATGAAAGGGGGCGTTTGGTGTCATTTGACTCTGTTTCCGCACAAAATGGACCAATCACGTGCCGCCTGCTTCAGTCAGGAGGAACGGATCATTATAACAGAGAGCTATGAATAATATAAATACATTATCACAGCAAATAGCAACTCTCCGTGCCTCCAAAGCTCTTAAACATTAAACTTGATGCTGCAGATTCAAACATTATACTAAAGAAGTGCATTCAGGTCTGACTCAGTCCCATAATGAAGGATCAGTGGAAATCACTGGTCAAGTCAAAGTGAAATTAATATTATAGATTGAATATTACCTGTGATAAATACCAATAGATTACTCTTTTTTTGTTCAAAGTATTTTTTCATTAGTTTTTTGTTTTTTATTTGTTTCTTTTTACAATTTGAAATACAGCTTGATATATTGTAACAAAATCCCATCCCACAAGTAACCAGAACCTCTTGCACCATTACAAATTTACAGTATGACATCAAATCAATGGCAAGTATGGTAAAAGACTGATCAGTTTTCTAATCAGTGTTCTAATAGCTGCAGTACCAGCAGTATTAAACGGACTTTGCAGGAAATCAGGTGGTTAGTGAAAGAGCAGCGCTTTTTATTGAAGATTTAAGCCGAAACTCAGAACATAACCTGCTCCAGACCAGGTTAAGTTTGCAGTATCAGTTACCATGGTGATGTAGCCAGGTTAACAGAGAGTTACCATAGTGATGTAGCCAGGTTAACAGAGAGTTACCATGGTGATGTAGCCAGGTTAACAGAGAGTTACCATGGTGATGTAGACAGGTTAACAGAGAGTTACCATGGTGATTTAGCCAGGTTAACAGAGAGTTACCATGGTGATGTAGCAGGTTAAAAGAGAGTTACCATGGTGATTTAGCCAGGTTAACAGAGAGTTACCATGGTGATGTAGCAGGTTAAAAGAGAGTTACCATGGTGATGTAGCCAGGATAACAGAGAGTTACCATGGTGATGTAGCCAGGTTAACAGAGAGACACCTTCGTGACATTGAAAACCCCTCTCTGCTCTCATACTGCTCTACATTAACACACATATATATTTATATTTATATTTGTATTTATGAAGTCTTGACGTGTTTGTTTGTGTCTGCAGGGTAAAAAGAAGAAGAGAAAGAGAGCGAAGAGTGAGACTCTGCTTGATGGTAAGATGATCAATCGATCAGACATGGATTTATTGATAATAAGTGGACTGATCAGTATGTTTTGTTTGTTTGTTCATATGTCATGATGATACTGAGACAAAGTTTTCAGGTAATATTAACAAAAGATCATTTTCAGATTCTCTTATCAAGTGTGACATCTGCCATATTTTTTCAAATGAACCACAGCATATGATCAAATTTATATAATTAATTTAAAATATAATATAAATAACTTTTAACTGGCAACTTACTGTTGAACACAAAAACACAAAGAAGAGCCACTAGATGGCAGAAGATACTTGAGCTTGAATTCCTCACCTGCATAAAACCACCAGGATGAATCCTTGTGGCTCAGACGACGGCGGCGGCTCGTTGTGGTGAAAACTGGGTCGTCACTCGTCGTCTGTCTCGCTGCAGCAGGAAGGAGGCGTTACCGAGGCGTGTCGCAGAGTTCACTGGAGTTCATCAGAGATAAAAAAAAAGCAACAGACAGTCACACTGAAAGTGAAAGTAACGGAGGAGTTAACTGCAAAACAAAGACGACTTCATTAATCTGGAGCTCAGACACTGAGATATAATTAGTTTAAAGTTTAGTGTTGATCAGTTTTGTGTTTTTTTGGCTACATGAGAGAGAAGGGAGGACGGAAACTCGTCTCTGTTTGCTGCTGGATGTTCTTCTTCTTTCTTTACTCTCCTTTGTTTCGTCCACAACAGTCTGCAGTGCAGCATTTCACTCATATATGAGAGTGAAAATGAAAACAGATGAATGTTAAACACTGAACTCTCTTCTGATCAAACATGTTGGGCAGCAGCTCGAATCAGCTGTTACATAACAAACCGTCGTTCTGTGAGTCACCTGATGATGACGTGAAACCGTCTGCTGTTGGTTTTGCGTGTCTGTACTCAACCGAAGATCCTCTGTGAGGGAAGACGCTCCGCTCTGTAACACCTCTGTGCAATCAGTGTTTCCAACAACTCCGACAGAGTGAGACGTCTTCTCTGTAGAGGATCGCCTCACGTCTCTCTCAGGAGCCGCGTTCTGCAGTTAAACTTTCAGATCAGATCAATAATTGAAGCTGATCAGTTTAATAGTTTTGAATTTCAAGCAGCTCCTGTAAACATCAGCTGATATGTAAAAATATCAGATGGGACTTTGTATCTGCAGATAATCAATATTCAGTATTGTGATGTTATGTTTTTGTGTGTGTTGCAGACGACATCTCGCCGCAGCTGAAGAGACCTCATGTGCCGCCCGGATCCGAGGAGACGCCTCACACGCACGCTCTCCTCACACACTCACAGACTGCACCCACGCACACACACGCCCGCTCTCACCTGTCACAGCCTCACACCATCTCCCACCTGACGCACACGCACCTGTCCCAGGCCAGCCCCGCCTCCTCCCTGGACTCTCCGGCGACACCGACCACGGCGCTGGCCTCTCCCGCCGCGCCGGCGCCCACGCACACCGAGCACACGCACTCGTCGTCGTCATCCTACAGCCACAGCGGACACTCGTCGCCGTACGCCGAGCAGCTGCAGCCGCTCTCCCTCACCACCAAACCCCACCGGACCGCCCTCCCCCCCCTGAGCAGAACCACCGCCGTCACTCCGGGACCCTCCACGCCGTCGTCGTCCTCCGACACCCCCACCCCGTCGCCGCACACGGCCTCCTCCAGGAGCACGCCCCCGCCGCCGCCGTTCCTGCTCCCGCCTCCTACCTCCTCTCACCAATCAGCAGCCGGCTCCCTCGGTGCCTTAACTCAGCCGTTCTCGCTCAGACGATCCAATCACCTGTGAGGAGCCGCGAGCTGCTTCCTGTTTTTTTTTTTTTTTTTTTACTGTTCATGAAATCAAATAAAAAAAAAAAAACAGTGAAATCATATAAATACAATTCTCTCTCTTTTTTTAAATGCTGTAAATGATGCTTTTCTTTTTTTAAACTTTTTTATAGATGTATCACGTTTTATATTAGTATAAAAAGGACAAATAACTGGTCAATATTTGACTGCATCTCTAACTTCATGAAACATTTTTGCAAACTGTCACCTTTTCTAATGACTTTTTATGAACGATCAAGTTGTTGTAATTTGAAAACGAGGTGTGGCACACGGGTTTGTTTGTTTGTTTAAGAAAATGTTTTTTGTTTTTTTTTCCACCTGGTAGTAAATCTGTTCTCTCCTCGCTGTGTTAATAAATGTTCACTTGAGTTCTGATGTTGCAGAGCCGGAAAGTTTCATTTCTTTGTGTGTGTGTGTGTGTGTGTGTGTGTGTGTGTGTGTGTCAGAGCATCAAAGCTTATTAAACATTTTTGTTGACATTATATAATATGTTAGTATTAAAATAATACTGGTGAATATACTGTTTATGTCGTGTGTTGCAGTTGGAGACTAGAGACGTATTTTATTGATTATACAATTATAATAAACAGTTCTGTTGTTGCCTCAGAAGAAAAAAAAGGCATCAAAACATTTAAAGTTCAAACATTCATCATCGTTTCTGGTGGATTATTAGACTTTAATGTCAGCAGTTGACAGCAGGGCAGATTAGATGAAATAAGCTAATATTCACCAGGATTTATTTTTATTATCTGCAGTAGATTTGTAAATAAAAAGGAATGTGAAAAGTTTCGATGTAAACTGAAAGTCCAGGAAAAACATTTTCCCCGGAGGGCCGGATTTAGCCCACGATCTCTGGCTGCACTATGTTTTTTTTTTTTTTTTTTTAATTCTTTAAAATGTAATCTTTATTTAATCATTATTTATTTATTTTATTTGCACAATAAAACAGCAGCGGAAACACAACAACAAAAAGAGAAGAAGAAAACTGTGCAGGTGAGATTTAGAGGCTTATAGAAGGAATCTCACCTCAGTACGCTTTATAAACCAATACAAAAGTCACTTAATACACAAAAATAAGCAAACAAGCAGCCATAGAATCAAAAAAACAAACATAAAGTAGGCATAAACATAAACATAAACCAAGCAGAGACATAATAATAATAATAATAATAATAATAATTACAATCACAGTCAGATATGATCAGTTCAGAGCTTATATTTTGAAATTCTTGAGAGAAATCGACTGAAATGTGATTTGAATATAACTTTTCCCACAGCTGAGAGCTGTCAGACCAGTACAGACCACTGGGAGGTGTAGTAATCAGTAACGGAGGATAAACATGCTTGTGTGTTAACAGCTCGGACAGGTTCACATCTGTTGAGTGAAATAAACCTGATGCACCAGTGATAGACGTGTAATTTCAGTACAGAACCTATAATAACATAATTTACTGAAAGATTTACTAGATGTGTTGATTTGCCGCCTTATAAAACTGCTTATTTACACACATACTTCCTAAACAGGCCTGAACCAGTGATTCACTGACAGCTGCTGATGATAGAAGCTGAATATTAGTTCTCTAAGCAGGCGTGTAGATTTTGGGAGTCTGTTCCAGTTATCTACAGTAGTATATTCAGAATACCAAACACAGTTCTTACATATGAAGTTCAGGCAAAATTGAAAAAATAAAATGATTGTCTGCAATATAAACGCACAATTATGAGATAATCATGATTTAAAGCGTGATTTGTTCTCTTGGAGGTAAAATAATCACAATTCTACCAGAATGTTTGTTTTTTCAGGTATGACGGCTGCCAAATGGTTCATAAGTCATTATGACACATCTAGTGTTTTATATCTATGGGTGTAACCATTTGGCAGGTTTCTTTTATAATTGTGCAAATCAACAGCTGGAAAAATGCTTTACAAGGCAAAAGAAGAGAAGCAGGCTGATGCACAAGTTTGGTGTTTATTTAAGTGAAAAACTTAAAGGATCTTGAGCTGATGGAGTGATCCTGCTGCTGCTGCTGCTGCTGCTGCTAAATGTGACAATTCTGCAAAAATATCAAGCTAACAAATGATATCGCAGCATTACAGATTGTCTCATCTCTTTTTTGAAGAACACAATCAGCAAACAGAAACAACAACAACAACAACAGTCAGACAATCAACAAAGAATTAATTAAAACTGACACAAGAGTCGTAAAAAAAACATCAGATAATAAAGCTTTAAAATCTCCAAGACTCTAGTTTTCAGTCCATCAGTGGAGCGTAATTAACTAATTAACTGTGTTGCAATCGTCTTCTGATCATACAAACTAACGAACATGTAATCAGGCTGATAAGATCCTGCAGGTCAGCAGCTGAACGACTGTTTTATAAGACAGTCAGTCAGTCAGTCATGTGGAAGATTTAATGTCTCATCTTCAGCTCAGATATTCAGCTTTCTTCCTCATTCGATAACTTTCAGTTTAGTTCAGGTCTGATGGCTTATTAATCATTTCTCTGATCAACATGTCTTGCAACAGCAGCAGCAGCCGAGTCCTGCACTGACGTAGAGTTTTAAGGTGAATTATTATTAATAATTATTATTTCAATGTGAATATTTCCTGGTTTTCGTCCTCTATGACAGTAAACTGAATATCTTTGAGTTGTGGACAAAACAGAAACACTGATCGACATTTTTCACTGTTTTCTGGCTTTTTATGGACCGAACAACTAATCAATTAATCGAGAAAATAATGAACATCACCCTGCTACCTTACTGCTGCAGGTTATTGCAGCCTGAAAACTAAGACTGCAGACACTATCAGGCCTTCTTGGCATGTTTTTGGATTATAAACATATTTTTTAATCTATATCAGTTAATGTTCCAATAAAAAGATGCTTCAATTGAGCATCGATCGTGCAGAAAGACAGTAAAACTCTGTGATTTTTTTAGTAAAAATGCAAATATTATACTAACAGCTATTATAATAATATGTGTTTCTTAATCTTATTATTTCTTATTATAGAGAGCACAATGACTAACTTATGAAACCATAAGTGTAGACAGTAAACATTGACTCATGTCAAAAAGCCTGAGGAAAACACACCTGAGGAAGTCATGTGATAGGATTGCACATCGTGGTTTCCTGGCACATGAAGAAGACAAAGTTACGTAATGCTGTGTGACACATGTGATCGCTCCTCCTCTTAACAGGTGTGGTTAAAGCTGTACATTGCTGGGAGAGGTATACTACAGACACAAAGTCTAATAGAGGCAGATATAACAGAGACAGTCAGTCCAACAGGTGCAGGTGAAGCTGCAGCACAGGTGTGTCAGACAGGTGAAAGCAGCAGCACCTTCATTTCCTTCTCTGAGGTGTTTTGAGGGACGATGCTGCAGTTGAGAGGACGGATGGACGGCAGGGGGGAGCGTAACCGGGCGGTGGTGGTGTCTGTGGCTCAGTTTGATCACGGGGTGACGCTGGGCAGGAGGCCCGGGGCTGAGAGGGACGCCAAGAAACTCCACCGCACCCTCAGCAAACTGGGCTTCAAGGTTGACCTCCACAGTGACCTCGGGAGTGAGGAAATCTACGAGCTGTTTCAGGAAGGTAAGACACACATTATTCAGACTCTAAATGTGTATTTTAATCTGTTTGGGGCCCCTAAAAAAAGTCCCACTTTACCAAATAAAAACACAAAACATCAAATCTGGAAGATGATTTTACAGATTTGTGTGATATCAACCAAATATTGAGGTCACTGAGTTCAAGATCCTCCAATCACCTCCTCCCTGCCGCCAAAAACATAAAAAACAAGTCAATTTAAAAGAATATTTTGATTGATCGTTGTGTTTCCCGCTAGATTTATTCATCAGGAGCTGGACTTTTAATGAAAGTTATCTGGAAATCCTTTATTACACATTTCCTTGAAATTTTCAGAGCAATCTGCAGGTATTTAACTGTTAATTCTTGGGATAGTTTACAGAATTTGTTACAAATTATAAGAAAGACTAAAAAAACAAGTGTTGAGATGGTTTAGTCAGTAAGTGTCCCTTAAACAAATGAAAACTGAGTATTTTCTGTCAGTTAAAGAATCGTTAAGAGTCTAATTTAATATAAAAGTAGGTATTTACCAACTAAACCAACTTTTATTTATATTTCTTCTTGTAATTTGTACCAAAGTGCACCATCCTTTCTGTAATATGTCCTAAACGTTTACATTAAAAAATTTAAAATTGATTAAAAATTTATAGGAAATTAGAATAAAATTAAAGGAGCTTAAAGGTACCAGATTTCACAGGAAACTTCCAATGAAATTACAGGAAATGAATCACCTGTATAATAAAGTGTTGCTGTTTTATTTGCCAAAAACAAAGGTCTAAAAGCTTCAAGTAGAATTCAGGTTGAAAAATAATGAATCTAAATTTTTAATTTAATTTAGAATTAAAAACTCTCCTCATAAAGCTAAAATCCAGACAGCCATGCTAGCGGCTGTGTGAAGCTAAATGCTAACATCAGCATGCTAACATGCTCGCAAAGATAATGAGCATGTTGATGTTCACTGTGCTGCTTAATTAGCACTAAACACAAAGTGCAGCTGAGGCTGATGGGAATTAGTCATTAATATTGGACAAACAGATGAAAAGTGAGAGAATCACTAAATGTATTAGGATTCATCCTCTGGGAACCATGAAAACCTGAAGTTAATTTGCAAATAAAGACAGGTGGATGGAAACAGACTAACTGAAAGCTTCGGCTGTGGTTAGACTGTTTCTTCTGGGATCTTGAATATCTGTTGTAAATTTCATGACAATTGATCCAAATCTGAACCACAGAAATGCTCGAGGAAAAAGTCAGAGGATCACCAAAGTCAGCAGGCTTCATGCTCTGGAGAACATGAATGTTTGTACAAAATTTCATGGCGATCCATCTGACAGTTGTTAAGATATTTCAGTCTATATGAAAGTGGTGGACATGACCTCAGTGCCCTGGCTGGTTGTCAGTGGGCCATAATTTCCATATTATCTCGTCTCTGACTTTAGTGGAGTAATAGAGGAAGTTCCTGTTTGCATTCAAATCAATAGTCCACATAAAACCTTCATTTTTGTATCAGCTGATTCTTCAACTTCATATTCTATCAGAGCATAAAACAACTCTGTGTATTTAGAACCAGCACGGAAATCCCGCCTTGGATAAACATGACCTGGATGACTGAAGATCTTCAACAAACAGAAAGTTCATGTCGAGTTTTATTGCTGCTTATCACTAACAGATAAAAATGTAGAACAAGCACAAACTGTACCTGATTATTGGCCTCGTAATCAAGCTCTGATGAAGGCGTTTAACTTCTTCATTCTGTTAACTAAGCGGTAAAACAAAGAGTGCAGTTGATACACAATGTTCTCTAAGCTGCAGATATTAATGGTTATGTAATACTATGTTTAAACTCATACCATCCTGTTTATTATCTCTATTTGACTAGTACAGACAGTCAGGTGTGTAGCTGACTGAGTGTGTGTTGTTGTGTGTTGCAGAGAGCAGGCGGCCGGTGAAGGATTGTTTTCTGGCCGTGTTTTCGTCTCACGGGGACGAAGGCTGCGTGTTCGGAGCTGATGGGAAACCCGTCTGGCTGTCTCAGATTTTCAGATATTTTGATAATGAACATATGGAGAAAAAGGCCAAACTGTTCCTCATACAGGTAAGAAGCAGCAGCAGCAGCAGCAGGAGCCAACAAACACACGAAAAACTGATGAAGATGTTTATATCAAGATCATCATTTTATTGTTAGTACAGGAGGCCAGGCTGGTTGGCATAATTTTTGCATTATTAATACACAGAAAGGTATCCTCAGCTTTATAATACCTGTGTCGTATATGGCAACACTTCTAGTCAAAACAGGAAGTGACTTTTGACCAGGGAGTCCTGACCCCAACTAGGGGTCGCCAAAGCTTTGTGATGAGCCCTGTTGATTTTAAGGGATGTAAAAATTAAAAAAAAAAAATACTGTACATATATCACAGCATTTAAAAGATATTTCTGGTGTTTTTCTATATTTTTCTTATTGACTGTGTGAGCATCAAAGCCTGATATCTCCTATTCCTCTGAGCTGTAGACCTCCCTTATTTAGAAAAAAGCTCTAAAAAGTAATAACAGCATCATGTTTTGAGTCTCCAGTGAGTAGTTCTGTGTAAGGCAGACACTACTGAGCATGTGCAGGGACGTGGTTCTGTTTACAGCTCCGTTAGCTTGTTGTGCTACATATCTTCAGTTCAAAGTACTACTAAACGGAA
Organism: Thunnus thynnus; assembly: GCF_963924715.1. NCBI lineage: Eukaryota > Metazoa > Chordata > Actinopteri > Scombriformes > Scombridae > Thunnus > Thunnus thynnus. Next base: position 3,229,377 of record NC_089535.1, read on the forward strand.
CTGCTTTCCTGCACATGCTCAGTGGCGTTTGCCTTACACAGAACTACTCTCTGCGATCGCTGTTCTGAGTCTTTGGAGCCGTTTCTAAACAAACTAACGTGACCAAACTCTTCATGATGAAGGAACATGTCACCCAGTGCAGCGGTGTGACTCACTGACGTGTTTTTAATAGTTTCTGGAACAACAACGGAGGAATAAGATATATCAGGCTTTGATTATTATCAAAATAATAGGTTTTATGACTTAGGATGTCTGTTACTGAAGACCTTGTCGTGTTGCTGTGTCTGCAGGCGTGTCGAGGACACGATCTGGATGATGGTGTGGAGGTGGATTCGGTCTCTGATACCAGAGAGAACAGCTTCGCACAGTATCTCTCCGTTCCTGTAGATACCGCCGTGATGTACGCCACTACATCAGGTAAACCCCAATGCTGAGTTAGTGCAAAAAACATGGAGGTGTAGGAACAATTTAAGTAAAACTAAAGTCATTATTATTGGTAATGGTGTAACAAGGGAGGTATTTGTAGAATGTGGGTCGTAAGCTTGAGTAAAAAGTGGCTATCAAAGAGGAGAATTTGCTGCTTTTCCACATCTTAGATGAGAGTAAACTGAATATATTTGAGTTTTGGACTGTTGGGCTGATAATTAATTGTTAATTTCAGCCTTTCAATAATTTCATCTCATATATGAAAATGTTTTGTCTGATTTAAATGTTTAAATCTTCTCCCCTCCTCAGGTTACGGTGCCTTCATGAGCCCTCTGGGATCCGTCTTCCTGCAGACTTTCTGCACCTTATTAGAGGACGAAGGAAACCGCAACCTGGAGCTGACTCGCCTGATGACCCGTCTCTCCAACAGGGTGGCCTACACCTTCCAGGCCAAAGGTCGGCAGCTCGACGGGAAGAAAGAAATGCCCTGCCTCCTGACACGCCTGACCAGAGAGGTGTTCCCGTTCGCTGAGGCGGGGAAAGACGGCGGGGCCGTGGGTCTCTCAGCCACGTCACTGCTGACTGAAAACGTCAGACAACGGGCTCCTTCAATCAGTTAGACTGTGTGTTGTGCATGACTGCATGTGAGTGTGTGAAAACTATAATTATCAGCAGGAATGTGGATGCATGAGAGGAGATAAGCGACCAGACGCCGCAAACAGCTGATCTCTGTGGATTTTTCCACTCACAGAACTGAGAAACCTGTTTCAAGGTTTCATCAAGGAAATATTGTCGACATGCTGCACCAGCTGATCATAAATCCATCATGATGTTTGTGAGTAAAGTCTTTATGTTGTTAGGAACTAATAACTAGTTTCAAACTGGTGATTTACTAAATCCAGTTGCACCATCAAAACTTAAAGGACACGTATTCTGCACATTTCCAGGTGTATATTTATATTCTGTTCTCTTTATATTCTTATTTATCTTCTACTGGTCCTTTATGCAGCCCCTCAGTTCAGCCTCTGTCTGAAACAGCTCCTGTCTCTTTAAGGCCCCGCCTCCTGATGAGACCACTCTGTTCTGATTGGTCAGCTTCAGGAAGCTTCCTCCGGCTCCGGAGGCTACGTAAACAAACTATAGTAGCAGGATTTCACTTCTTTTTCTCCTTCTTTACTCCAAATGTCAACTTCTCAAATCCATCCGTACATGTTGGAGCTGAATCAGATCTGAAATATGAGAGTGGACAACATCTTAGCAACCACCTTAGCAACCACCTTAGCAACAAAAATTACAGAATGGACGGACGTTTATGTGCATGCGTGAACAATCTGATGTCATCTCAAGGAGGAAGTAGAGGCAACTTAGTAGAGGTTGAAGCCCTGACTTTTGACTTGCAGGCAGCATTTCCACATACGTTTTGGACCTCAAGTTTTGGAACTTTGATGTTTAACATCCGACATCAGAACAGGATATAAATAACATAATATTTCAAAAAGCTGAGTATGTCTCCTTTAAGAAATGTCTTAGCTAGTAACTTCCGCATAACAACTCGTTTAAGTGGTTCTACAGGTTTAATTTGGTGACACGTAACTTTTCTACTTTTTTAATTAAACACTTACTTTACAACGAGGCAAAGTTTGAACTAATGAACAGCTGCTGCAACCGACTCCTGCTGTGAAGTTGAATGTTGTATTCAAAGTTTAAATGCAAAGCTTTATTTATGTGTGTGTATGTTATTAAACTATAACTAATAAACTATTCATTTACGGAAAAATGTTCAAACTTAAATCTTTAGATGTCCTTGTCTGTTCAGATGTTAATTTCAGTGAAACATATTGTCTGAAAATATAAACAATTAAGTGTAAAAAAAAAAGCCTCTGTGTTGCTGTCTGAGTAAGTTTGTCTATACTGAACATCCAAACAAGGTTTTGTCAGAATAAAACAATCTAATATCAAACATTTCTTTATAATAATGTTGTCATATTGGGACTAACTATCTCTAACATGCAGCACAGAAATAATTCTCCTTCTTCCTGCTTTAAAATAATAATAATAATAATAACGTCTATTTCTTTAGCTCACAAAAACAAACAACAAAAAATAATAAAAACAATAATATCGCAAATATTTTATTTACAGTTTCTCTCTCATTCCTATCAATGTGAACTGAAACCTCGACTATTTTCTTTTGTTTTATGATTTTATTTTCATGCTTTTGTATGAAATTGTATACATTTTAATTTACTTTCTGACATTTTTTGACTAAAGTAATTGACATTTTAATCGATAATAAAAAATAAATTAATGTCAGAGGATTCTTTGGTGATGAAACTGAATCCCTTAATCATTTTTCTTTTAACCTTAAAAATCCATTAATTTATCCATTAATATTATGAAATTAAGGAATTAGGGGATTTTAAGGGGATAATAAAAGGATAAATTAAAGAATTGTAAAATATTATGGTATTTTAATGGTGCATATACACAGATTAAGGTGTTTTAGCCCTTAAAATAGGCTGAAAGGCATTTTTACCCCTTAATATATGCATATAACCCTTTAAAAACGTCTTAATGAGTTAGAATCCATTAATTATCCTCATGTTTGTTGTGAACACCTGAATTTGCCCCTAAAATGAAAAATTATGGGGGACGTGTAATGTTATTTTGTACATTTTAAGGGGTTTTTATCCCTTAATCTGTGCATGTAATCCATTAAAATTACCTTAATTTATGACATTCCATTAATTTACCCATTAATAGTTATGAAATTAAGGCATTTTAATGGGATTTTAAGGGGATAATTAATGCATAAATTAAAGGATTGTAATATATTATGGTATTTTAACAGATTATATGCACAGATTAAGGTGTTATAAGGGGTAAAAACCCATAAAATGGGCTAAACATTTTACCTCTTAATCTGTGCATATAATCTATTACAAATACTTTAATATTTCACGATCCATTAATCTATTCATCAACATTTTTAGTTTAAGTGCCTGAATTTGTTCTTGAATTGAAAATTTAAGGTCCTTTTAAAGGACAGATTAAGAGTTACGTGTATGTTATTTTGTACATTTTTAGGGTTTTTACTCCTTTGAAATAAACTGGTGTTGCTATGCAGAAAACAGAACAGATGAATCATTATTCAATGTTGATATTAGCGGCAAATTAATGAAAGTTAAGGGGACGTCATGTATTCCTTAAAATCTACTTAATTTGAAGGGCTTTTCAAATTCATCTTTACAGATAAATGGTTTTAGTTTGTTTTCATGTGTAATTAAAGGCGTTTTAAGGGATTCTTATTGTTTTCTCATACCTTTCCTGGTGTGTAATAATAATAATAATAATAACACATTTCATTGATAGTGAAACTAAAAGTTTCGTCATAGTGAAACTCAAAGTGTCATCTTACAGTAAATTTCCACGTGTGGTCTGTGAGTCACTTGTCTGTCAAATCTGTCAAGTTTCATGAGTGTAAATGAGTCCTGCTTCCCGATCGAACCTGTCAATCAAACCAAACAACCAGCAGTGGAAAATAACCGAGCACATTCACTCAACTACTGTACTTAAGTACAGTTTTGAGGTACTTGTACTTTACTTGAGTATTTCCATGTGATGCTACTTTATACTTCCACTCCACTACATTTCAGAGGGAAATATTGTACTTTCTACTCCACTACATTTATTTGACAGCTTTAATTACTTTTTATGGATAATATAACAGCAGCTTTTTCTTTTTATCAATATCTGTTATGAAATTAAACCACTTTTCTGCTTATCAGCTTCATTTATCAGATCAAAGACTTCAGTAACCAGGAAACAAGAACAAGAGATCTGGTTTCAGTAGTTGCAGTAGAGGATGAGATAAACCTGGTTCAGATTTCTTTGCCATGTATGTGAGAAACAAAGTTATTAAGCAGCCTTAAAACTTGGAACTAAAACTAAGAAATTCTTCTGTAGCATCTAAAGAAGTCAGGTCATTTAAAGTTTATCAAACGTGATTTATTTTCTCATTTGAATGCGTTTGTTCAGACGATGTTACAGAACGTAGAAATATTCTGCTGTGTTGGACGTGAATCCAACTTTCTGATGTTTGTGTTTCTGAGTCAAGTCATGAAATGTTTGATTAGATTTTCTTCACGTGTTTTTGAATCAAACAGCTTTTATGATCATGTTTCATGTTCTTGATCATGATTGGTGTCTTCACTGGATCATCAGCTGCTTTCTGAGTCTGTTGCTGAACTTTGTTCATTAAATGTCTGTTTGACTTTATTCTGAGCAGCAAATCTGACAGAGACTCAAAGAAAACACAGCTCACACCATCATAATGAACATATCCTGAAGAATATTAGATCAACTCTGGATAATGATGTTTTCTGTAGTGACCACTAGATGGAGCCACAACTGATGTGGACTGAAGGAAACCTGAGCAGACTGAACTACAACAAGTCTGTCATAACACATTAAAAATCTATTTAATCTGTGCAGAATTCAATTAGTACTCCATGTATACGTTAATACTCAACTATTAACTGACCATTAGAAGATCCCTTCATAATGCACTTACAATGGAAGTGATGGAGGACAAAATCCACAAATTTACAGATTCTGGATTTTTGACAGACACTTTTATCTAAAGAGACCTACAAGTGAGACGAGACAATTGAGTGTTAATTATCAATATTTATCTACTGTACATTATTTTAACTGACTGATATGCTGCCATCATTGGGCACGTGTCATGTTTATTTACTTACATGTCACTTTAAGCCATTGATCACGTGCAACACCCCAACGCACCATCACTCATATCTGTTTGCTGCACCATTTGTTACTTTATATTGCTTATATTTTGTACTTATATTGCTCAGATTCTGCACTTTATCGCTGATATCTTTATATTTCTGCCTTATTTATTCTTTTTTAAAATGTGTGAAGTAAATATTTGTAAAGTCTTAAATACAAACGAACCATCTGACGTTGATGAAATTGCAATTTTGTTGTGCTTTCATAGTAACAATAAAGTTATTGACTTTTGAGGACAGAGACTCAGAAAGAGCTGTGCTGTAATTTTTTTTCAGTTTTTTTGTTGTTTTTTGTTAATTAATTCAATTCTTTAACTAAGAAACAACTACAAGTAGTGAAGTGCATAATAAATAACATAAACAACAAGAGAAAAGTGCAACAATCAACAAGGTGCTAAAAGGTTTAAAGGGGCTCAAATGTTGAAGTTTTCACAGAAGAGCTGAGTTTTCAGGTGTTTCTTGAACGCACCGTGTGGAGTTTAAGTTCAGGCTCTGGTTCAGGTTCTGGCTCTCTCTACCTTTAACACAAAGGACACAACATCCCAAACACTACAGACACACACAGACTATGTACACATTCATGTCTACACATTATAAACACAATCTACAGGACGCGATACAGTGACATTTACAGAGAGGTTGTTATCATGGCACCATATGGTTAGATTAGTCCGATCACTGTGGTGTTGTCTGACAATTTTATGATGCTGTTATCGTCATATTTGGCAACACAGCCATGTGTAAACAGACTGTACAACATCCACAATTTGTATCACCATCGCAGAACCATAAGAGTCACATAAACAAGGAGGAGAAGAGGATGTTTTAAGGCTGTATGAATATTTTATTTAGCGGGTGTCGTGACATACCAGCATTGACAATAACTGTGATATTTAAAAACACATATGATCACAATAATCTGATCAACTAAACATGCTCGTCTTCTTTAATAAAAATTACACAGAAAATGTGAAATATTGTAATTGTGGAAAAAAAAAACGTATGTAAGGACATGGACACACACACTAACTCTCTGTCCTCTATTGATGGCAGATGTTAAACCTTGTGGATCTTTTGTTTGTCAGATCATCTGGTTGTATTTTGTTCTTGTTGTAGCTTCTGTGAAGTTCTGGTTACAGACTTTCTCTCTCACCTCATATTTTGAGTGTAATTCATTTGCCAGAAAAGAGACAAAACACACACTGTAAAAAAAAAAAAAAAATCGTAAAAAACGGTAAAAAGTCTGGCAGCAAAAGTTGTCAAACTCTTACCGTAACACTTAACAGTAAAAAACCTTTAGTTATTCTACAGAGATTTATTTTAAAAATACGGATACTTACTTTGGACATTGTCTGCATTTTTACAGTACAACCATTATAAAATAAAAAGAAAATCTCATTATAAAACATTGCTAGAATGTTAAACAAATGTATAAATCTGCACAAAAAATGAAAAAGATTGCAGAACTACCTTAAAATTACCTAATTTAAATGAAGACTCTTGTTTTCATACAGTAATCATAAAATTACCTTTTACTGCTTGCTTTACAAAGTAATTCTGTAGACATTGCCCAAGCCTAGTATACAGGTACATTTTATGTTTCAGATATGAAAGTTTACTATAGAGTAAAGCTTATTTGGGTATTAAAAAATTACTACAAAATTAGTTTCACATTCATTGTATATGAAGCAGCTCCACACTTTATTCCGGATGGCATCACAAATTTGAGTCTTAAGTCTCTGGTTTGTGGCTTTGGGAGAAAGTAGTACATGTTCACAAATATCAGAAGTGGGAGTAAGTTACACATGTGCAAGTCACAAGCAAGTCTCAAGTCTTAACCTTAAAGGCTCAAGCAAGTCTTAAATCACTGTGACTCTCACTCACAAATCACTTAGACTCAAGTAAGCCAAGTCAAGTCAATGCTAAACGTCAAGCAAGAAAAGTCAATTAAGTCACAAGTCAGTCACCATGAAAGAAGCACTTAAAACATGAAAAGGTTACAATGGCAAGCCATGTCATGAGAGAACTGCACATGTTAGTTAGTCTCTACAACTAGGGATGGCTATGGTAAGGATTCATAAATACAACTATTTGTGGTTCAGTTCATACCTTGTTTATTGTTGTTGTTGGGTTTTTTTTGGGGGCGGGGGGGGATAAAATCAACTACTAATTTGGAATGTCAACATAAAACTAAAGAACATCATGCAGATTGATTAACTTTATAAATTAACTTCACATTAATTAACTAGTTGAACAAAAATAAATAATCTGATCTAACATGTTTTCCAGGATCTAGGGTTCATAATTTTGTATTTTATGCAGTATTAATGTGTGTGGATATGTTGTATGACTTCTGCCATTCTGCCACCAGGTTGTGCCTTTGAGTAAGGTGAGAGTTTTGAAGCAGAAATAGTAGAAGAAGAGGAACTTCCTCCAGTTGCAGTAGTTAGCACGAAACTAGTGGGTTTTAACAGCAGCAAAAATATGCTGATGGACTGTAAGCAACACATACTGCTTTGTTGTGGTTGTAAAGTGTGCAGATAAAAGAAACTGCCAGTTATACTACGGCCTGAGTGTCTGTCTGCAACACATGACTACTTTGGTATATTTACTCACCAAATGGAAAATCTACCCGCATTTGGCACTTGCACAACGAAACATAGTATTCTATCTGATGATTACTTTTTTCTGCTGTGGATTGTGTAGACTAATACATCCATTAATTTAGAACACTGAAATTGTTCAAACATCAAGCATCATCAAGGAAAAATACCATCTTGTTTGCCTGATCTTGAAGGATTGCATTTGTCACACAGTTGATTAAAGAGAAGGAGACCATTCTGCTGTGGTTGAGTAACATTGACTTTGAACTAGTGAGGGACTGTGTACAGAACAGTGAAGCTCTGCCATGAAAAGCTGTCAATTCATAAGCTGTCTTGTCTGAATCAGAAACGGTCTGGTAATATTAAGCTTGAGAGAAAATCAGCGCAGGTATGGGAAAATGCTTTCAACAAGCTTTGAGCTCAATCCTGTCTTGCATTGTTTTCTAGGTCTTGCTAGACACTGTCTTCAATGCCTGGGTTGCACACACTTCACTAGAAGCCATCCTTTCATGTCTCAAAACATTAGCTGTTCATGCTCAATATCCACAATAATGCAAATAGGCGATTCAGCTAAATAAAAACTGTCAAGTCTTTTCGAGTCATCTGCCTCAAGTCAAAGTCAAGTGGAGTCTTATAAGTGTTAGTCAACCAAGTTGCGAGTCCTCAAAATTGCAACTCGCGTCAAGTCATGCGACTTGAGTCTCCAACCTCTGACAAATAATTATTGAACTATCCTTGGCCATGGAAATAGGTGAATCTGCATGCTAAAAAAAGCCTCAAGTTCATAGGACAGATTGAAAGCCACCCACTTCCTTTCAGAATTCCAACGATGGCTATGATCCTGTGCAATGAGCCTCAGCAAGCCTTGTCCTGAGAATACACAAGCAGAAAATATGTATCATGCTCTTAAAAGTACCTGCACACCAAACAGGTGTCAATGTTGTTGCCTGTATTTTTTTCAATATACACACAATGGCAACTTTGCCTCCGACCCTCACAGCAGCTGCAGAATTAAATGAGTTAATTTTAAAGTATTTATTCAATGTTTTTAATTTGTTTGTGCAGATTTATACATTTCTTTAAGATTCTAGCAATATTTTATAGCGAAAGGCTCGAAGGGGCCACGGCTGGGGACCCTGCACAGGGGCCTTGACGGGTGCCCCGAGAGCCTGTTTTTCAATAAATCAATGGCAACCCTGCATTTGCTAAGTAGTACTGGGGGGAAGGACATTGAAAATATATATCTAATAATGCACTGGCCGACGCACGTTCATCAGCAGCCCACGACTCCTATCCGCTAACATTTAATTGGTGTCTTTACTATTTTCTTCCTATCGAGATTTTCTAAAAGGTCTGACTTAGAATCTCCCTGGTAAGAATCTTAGTTATCAATGGTTTAAGATCTGGGTAGGTTTTGGTCACTTCATAATTAGTTGATCTAGTTTTATATCAAGTGTTTAAGCTATTTGGATTCCGGTTTCGGATCGATCTTGTAACTGACAGTATTTATTTTTTTGTTTTTTTTCTGGTAAATAGGTCTGGGTTAGTATAAGGAGTTGCTAAGATTGCTAAGATCAGTCGGTATTTAAGGTAGGTATTATGAAGATAGGTATTAGTTGTTGAGGTGCTAATTTTTCCTACAGTAAGTACTTAAGGTAAGTATGTATTTTTTAGATAGGTACTTCTACCATGGTAAATATTGAGGTAAGCATTAGGATAACGGCAAATAGGGTAGCTATTAAAGTATTGCAGGTAAGTAAGGTAGGTATTACTATAGGCCAAGGTAGGTCCCAGACTAACTTAAATTATTAAGGTAAATATTAGGGTTAAATATTAAGGTAGGAGGGAGGTGAATGTTAAGTTGGGTTTGGGTACATAGTTAATCAAGCAATTCTGAGGCTAATTGTATAGGGAAATTTTGGGCTGAGGCCTTAGAGCGAGAGTAGGTAGGTCTAAAGGTAAGTTAAAGGTTTCTAAGGTATTTTGGAAGTCTAAGAGATTGGATCCTTCCGGGCTGTGGTTGACTCGTCCTCCAGAGTTTCTTCAGCTTCTCTGCTCCGTAGGGTTGTCCTAGGTCCCGGTGCATCCGTGGCCTAGCTGCCTAAGCTGGACTAGGGGATGGAGAATTTGGGGGTTGTGAGAAAATTTGAAGGAGACCGATTGTTTGGGGGCCAAGATTCGTTGTGTGTGGTGCATTGTGGGCTGTTGCATGAGTGAGGCTAACCCTGGAGCCTATGTCGCTTCCGTACACCGCACAACCCCGGGAATTGCTGGTTTTAAGCTAAAAACTAAGCAAAAGTAGTGGTTTTTAAGGCAATTTCCTGTGCCCCGTACACCGCTTGACCCCAGGAAATGCATGCTATCTGAGAGAGCCTAATTTGTAGATTAAGATTTTGTAGAAAACTAATTGTTAAAAAGGCAAGATTCTGTGTTCCATACACTGCACAACCCCAGAATTTGCCATTCTAGACCTATGTAAAGAACTATAAAATGAAAAAGATGCTGTTTTTAAGAGCAATTTCCTGTGCCCCGTACACCGCACGACCCCAGGGTATGCCATTATACTCACCATTATACTGCAGGAACGGAAATCAGTGTCATGCTGAAATTCAGTTTTTAGGTGCCTTTATAAATAGAGCATAAAACTGTTATTTTCTACTTTTACAGCAAAATACTGTTACAAGCAGTGTAAATTAACAGTAACTTGTGTATTACTGTTAATTTGAACTTTTCGCAAGTGGCATACTTACAGATTTTTACCGTAAACAGCAAAATGTACGACATACTACTCGACACACTATTGTGTAACTGACTACTAACAGTGAGGACTAAAGTGAGTTTCAATTAACAACAACAACAACTGAATAATCACTTGTATATAAGTGCACAGTCTATTGGCAGAAACAAACACATTACTGTTATTGGTTTCATAACATAATGTTTGTGTGGTACCTGTGTTAGTGAGGAGCTTGGTGGCCTCCAGTAGCTTCTCTGTGTAGACTCCAGGTTCATAATTATCCATTTCAGAAGAGACTGGGTGGAAAACTCTGGCAGCACGGCCTCGAATAGCCCCAGCAGTGCGATCCAAACCGTCAACATCTTTCTCCTGCAGAGCGATGACACTTCTGACACGTCCTCTAACGTGTGGTTCTCTGGGACATAAAACAATGATGCAGTTAGTTGTATGTTTTTAGTCAACCACCTTGTTGCAAACATGCCACGTGCCTGCCTGGATACAAAGGTCAGAAGGTAGTGCAGGGATATATTCATTTTTTTAACCTGAGACATGCTTTAACCAAAGATGGATCTTGTTGTGCAACTACTGATACGTGACGTTACAACGAAGGTCAAGTTCATGTCAATCCTTCTAATTTCCTGTTGACTTCAAAACCGATCATCTTACGTGATAAGGTTATCACGTAAGATGATCAGTTAAATCTTAAAAAACAGCTCTGAAGCAATCTAGTAACTAAGGTAAATATGCAACTGAGTGATGTGACCACGTCTTTCTACTTCTCTAATAATCTGAACAGCTGCATTCTGGACAAGCTGGAGATGTGACTTTGGGTTGAGTCTAAACACAAGACAAGCTTATAAAAGTATAAAATATGTAAAAACTTGTTCAATTTGTAAAGACTATTTTTACTTTGGAGAAAGTTTTATTTTCTTACTTTTGTCAAGACCCAAACAGGAAGCACAAACTCCAACTGCATGTTTAATATGTTGAAAACTGCAGTGTCCTTATACCTTATTACATGCTTTGCGAAATCTACAGTAACAGTTAAAGTAAAGTTCTTCAACGTGCTGTAAGGCAGTAAATGGGAAATAATATTGAGGGGCATGTTTTTTGTGACCTAGGTTACTTGCCATAGTAGGGAAATTGTGGAGAGGGTTAAAAAGAAGAGGAGAAGAAGAGTTTTTTTGGGAGAAATCAATTGTATTATTGGTTGCATATGCTAACATGTTGTGTGTAAACTGAGAACAGTGATAAATAAAGTTCAGTAAAAGTTTACCTTCACCTCCCGTGGTATTCTGTGCAGCAGTGTAACAGAGGAGGAGTGAACAAGAGCTGAGTGACAATCATTAACTGAAGTGAAGAATTACGGTGTTAAAATGCCATTTCAAAAGAAAAGAAGAAAAAATAAAGAAGGGTGGATGATGTGTGTTTTCACAAAATGGCAACAAATTACTTGATATTTTTACAGTTGGACAAAGAAAGAGACATTTCTGACATTATGCCAGGCCCTGGGAGGTATGAAAAATCTTCTACACACAGAATAAATAATTGGGATGAAATTTTGTCTTTGAGGGGAATTTTGGATGAACACAACCCTGGATTGTGAGCAAAGATTAAAATATCAGGATTGTTTTGAAAATGAGAATTACCTGGATTGACCTTTCCCATGTCGACCCGTCCACAGAGTCAGGAAACTGCTAGTTAGACAATGACTTTTATTGACAAACTAAAATGTAGATATACAAGCAAAAATTATTACTTTAAAAAACACAGACAAACTTTTATCCATTACATCATAAAACCTGCTAAATTTTGCCCATTTTAGGTTTGGGTCTCAATTCTGACACATCAAATAATGACAGAAAATTCATCAAATTACAACATGGAATAAAAGATTAAAACTGCATAAAGGCAATCATTCATACCCTGCTGAAATCAAGCAAACTGCATCAAGCAAAGTGCATAAAACAAGTGTGTCATAAAAGATATAAAAATAATTAAATGTATTAATACAATATAAGCAGTAATTTAGACAGCTCAAAGCTCTGAAACAGGAGGTCAAAGATGACTCCTAAATTTCATTACATGTACTGAACCAAACCTGAGGTGGAAGAAGTCACAGTAGAATAAGAAAAAAAGGTAACACTTTATTTTATTTTACTATACAAATGAAGAGACCTGTAAATTAAGTGTTACTGAAAAACGATATCTGAAGGGAGATAATGATCAGGAATAAAACAGCTTAATAATGATTAATCCACTAGCATTCAGCGCTCTGTGTGTTTCCTGACTTAGGCGTGGTGTGTTGCTCTTGTGAGTTTTTCGGAGCCCTGTAGGACACCTTCATCCTCTTCACTGTTCTCTCACTCCTGCAGAGGAACGTGTTCTTCACATGATCCCTGAAGTCCTTGGAGATAAAGTAGTAAACAAAAGGGTCGATGCAGCTGTTGAGACTAGCCAGGCACAGGGTGGTGATGTAAAATCCGTACAGGTGGTTGTCGACCCCGCTCAACAGGAGGATATAGTGTACCAGCAGCATGATGTTACTGGGGGTGAAGCACACTAAAAACATAATCAACACTGTGATGATCAAGAACACAGCCTTCCGTCGCTTCTTGGTGATGGCAACATCTGTCATGCTGTTCCTGAGAGCTTTGAGCATGAGGATGTAGGATATGATGCACACAATAGTGGGGACAACAAATCCCAGAGTTCCCATTGTCAGGAAGTAGCCAGCTGATATTCCCACCTGACTTTCCCTGGTGACATCATGGCACGTAAGGATTTTTGGATTGAAGTTTGTTATTCTGACCTGTTGGTCATGCAGGTAGAGAGGGATGGTGATAAGCCAGACCACCACCCAGACGCTGATGGAGACGGCAACGGGTATGCGGTTGTCCCTCTGCTGCTCAGACAGTGGGTGGACCACCGCCCAGTAACGCTGGATACTTATGCAGGTGATAAAGGCGATGGAGCAGTACATGTTGCTGTAGAAAAACGCCACCAGCACTTTGCACAGCCCTTCTCCGTAGATCCAGTTGTTGCCGTTGAAGTGGTATGATATCTTCAGGGGGACCCAGATGACAAAGAGCAAGTCAGCCAGAGCCAGGTTTGCCATGTAGATTGACGACGGGTGCTTTTTCTTGGTCCTGAAGAGGAATACCCATATTGCCATGGCGTTGGTGGGCAGCCCCACAACAAACACAATGATGTAGATGATTGGGAGGAAGACAGTTGTAAGATGACTGCTCAGGATTTCTTTGTCTTGAGGTCTGACTTCTACCCCATCTTGGCTCTCTATACCAGGCAGACGTCCAGGGATGTCTTCTTCTGTTGTGAAGTGACAATATGAAAACATGTGAAAAGCAGAAGTATGCAGGTTTACATGCAGGAACAAACTATAATTTGACTACATCGGAAACTAAAATGTGAGCTGCACTCTGTTCCTTTCAGCTGTGAGCATTTTGATCTGTTTCCTACTTATAATAATAGTCCTCTGAGCTTTAGTCAGCAGCATTACAACAACATCCATTTTACACATAACTTTATTATATATTTTGATCAAAGTAATTCTCATCCAGCCTATAACTTGAGAACTCTTCATTCGATCTACTTCGTACCTGGCAGGTGTATTGCTGGGAATCAAGGAAGTGCAATGTTGATGTGTGAAGTCGTTTGGATGAGTGGTTCTTGAGAAATATGTAAAAATACCCCATAAACAATGTTGATTTGCTTCTTCCACCCGTCGAGTCAACGAACGGAAAAACACACAGCGGTATCAGAGGCTTGTTATATTGATGAATGTACAACCAAGATGCATAAATATCATAAGTAGGTTAGATGTTTTATAGAGTACACTTCAGACTGCCAGAAGTGTACATATTACACTAGATAGAGCAAATGAAGTCTCAGTTTACCAACAATGGTTAAATTGTGACCTATTCAACTTTAATGAAAAGTTTTTTTTGGCCTGCTTGTGAAAACTATATAATAATCTCACATTTCATTCCATAAAACCAGAAGCACCAAATAATCCCTTCCAGACAATATCATGCTCAAACTGCCTCCTTAATATCACTACCAGTAACCTACTTGTTCCTGTGAAGGAGAAAGCTGCTAATATCAGCTCTTATGAAATGTGACGGTTCAAAATATTGACTTTTAAAAAATAAATTTCATGTTTAAATTCTCCACACTAACTTTGTTTGATTGAGGGATTGTCTAAAACAAAAATTAACACATGTAGATATCATTACAACTAAATCCTGTGATCCTTGAAAGACATAATTCACATCATCCAAACTAAACATTCAAAACACACCAACATGATAAGAAATACTGATCAAGACTTTTTTTGGCCCAGCACAGGGAAGATGCAATGAGATATTCTATTGTTAATAATTCTATTCTAATTCTATTGCTATTGTTAATTGTAATGTTTATTCTTTCCTACAGTATATCTTGACAAAGAGGCTGGAAAGAGGCTGAACAGAGCAAAACACCACATCAGTTCAAAAAAATCAAAAATCTGACTTTGTGCATAACTTGCTTTACAGGCACTTTAGACAAATTAGACATGAAGCAAAAACATGAACATGTTTCACTGTCATGAATGGATACAGAATGAAGCAATATTGCTAAATATATAACTAATATAACTACATAGAAAGGAAACATTATGTAGCTACTGTACCCTCACTGGGACCATCCCATCATATGAACTTTAATTAAGTGGTTAAAATAGGACAGAAAGAAATTAGGACAATCCCAAGAAATAAATTAAAATTAAAAAAGATCAGTTTTAAGTTACTGAAATTGAGAAAACACACTTATGTCACTTTTTGTGCAAAGAGTACGTCATTTCCATTTGAATTTTCTGATCATTTCATGTAATTTTGGATAACATGTTGACTTTGGTGCTGCTACAAACATGAATAGATCAGACAGTGAAAAGTGAGCTTGAGGTAAAGGGAGGCTGATGTGAAGGTATAGTACATGGTAAAGCACAGCTGATGGTAGAAGTAGACATTGTAAACATCAGAATTACAACTGAATGTTATATATTAGGAGAATTTTTTTGCAGTCACTTACCTCGTACAGGTGTTAGACCTTGACCTGGAATAACAAAAGACAAAGAAATTTACACACATGTAATAAAGGAGTATATACTACTACTATGCAGAATAACATGTTTATACACACATTACAAACAGGGATTTTGTAGGTTCTTTGTTTTGTTTTATTAAAGCATCCATTTCCATCTAAACTGTCTGCAGCTTTGTCGCAATATCAGCAGAGGTGTAAGAGGTACAGGACAGGGGATGTGATTCACGCCAAATAAAAAAGCACAATGTAGGTTTTTTCCCCCGCAATTTTTACATTTGAATCAATACAGAATAAAGCAATATAATTAAATATAATGAGCAGAAACATTATGTACTATATCCTCACTGGGACCATCCCATAATCTGAACTTCAATTAACTGGTTAAAAAGGGACAAAAATAAATTGGGAAAATTCCACAAAATAAATTAAGATTAAAAAAGATCAGTTTCTTTTCTTTGCACTATATGAACATCACACTACTTCATGCATTGGCACTGAATGTTACAAGTGAATGAAAATAGTTATTGCAAATTAGTTGCATAAATGTAGGGCTTAAATAGTGAATAATATTTGGACAGAGGTTGATTGTGGTGGGAGAGGTTTGAGTTTCATACTGCTTAGAAAACATTTTCTTTTCAAACAAAATTACACATTACATGTTTCATAAACAAATAAGTATATATATACACCCTAAAAGGCAGATGTGAATACAACATGTTAGTGCATATGGCAATAATTTAGTATAGTTCTGATCTGTTCATCATGTAGTAATGTTTTTCTCTTATAATTAATTTGTGTGTAGTTGGTGAAGTTAGACATGTTTTCTTTTCTTTTGTTTTTGGTGGTGAAATTACTAAAGGGTAAAGGGAGGCTGAGGTGAAGGTATAGTACATGGTAAAGCACAGCTGATGGTAGAAGGAGACATTGTAAACATTAGAATTACAACTGAATGTTATATATTAGGAGGATGTATTTGCAGTCACTCACTTAGTAGATCTGGTGGTTAGACAAATTAGACATGAAGCAGAAACATGAACATGTTTCATTGTCATGAATGGATACAGAATGAAGCAATATTACTAAATATATATAACTAATATAACTACATAGAAAGGAAACATTATGTAGCTACTGTAACCTAACTGGGACCATCCCATCATATGAACTTTAATGAAGTGGTTAAAATAGGATAGAAAGAAATTAGGACAATCCCAAGAAATAAATAAAGATTAAAAAAGATCAGTTTCAAGTTAGTGAAATTGAGAATGCTCCCCACCTGAGCTCTCTATATCAGGCTGAGGTCCAGGGATGGCTCCTTCTACTGTGACGTGACAATATGAAAACATGTGAAAAGCAGAAGTATGCAGGTTTACATGCAGGAACAAACTATAATTTGACTACATCTGAAACTCAAATGTGAGCTGCACTCTGTTCCTTTCAGCTGTGAGCATTTTGATCTGTTTCCTACTTGTAATAATAGTTCTCTGAGCTTTAGTCAGCAGCATTACAACAACATCCATTTTACATATAACTTTATTATATATTTTGATCAAAGTAATTCTCATCCAGCCTATAACTTGAGAACTCTTCATTCGATCTACTTTGTACCTGGCAGGTGTATTGCTGGGAATCAAGGAAGTGCAATGTTGATGTGTGAAGTCGTTTGGATGAGTGGTTCTTGAGAAATATGTAAAAATACCCCATAAACAATGTTGATTTGCTTCTTCCACCCGTCGAGTCAACAAACGCAAAAACACACAGCGGTATCAGAGGCTCGTTATATTGATGAATGTACAACCAAGATGCATAAATAGCATAAGTAGGTTAGATGTTTTATAGAGTACACTTCAGACTGCCAGAAGTGTACATATTACACTAGATAGAGCAAATGAAGTCTCAGTTTACCAACAATAGTTAAATTGTGACCTATTCAACTTTAATAAAAAGTTTTTTTTGGCCTGCTTGTGAAAACTATATAATAATCTCACATTTCATTCCATAAAACCAGAAGCACCAAATAATCCCTTCCAGACAATATCATGCTCAAACTGCCTCTTTACTATCACTACCAGTAACCTACTTGTTCCTGTGAAGGAGAAAGCTGCTAATATCAGCTCTTATGAAATGTGACTGTTCAAAATACTGACTTTTAAAAAATAAATTTCATGTTTAAATTCTCCACACTAACGTTGTTTGATTGAGGGATTGTCTAAAACAAAAATTAACACATGTAGACATCATTACAACTAAATCCTGTGATCCTTGAAAGACATAATTCACATCATCCAAACTAAACATTCAAAACACATCAACATGATAAGAAATACTGATCAAGACTTTTTTTGGCCCAGCACAGGGAAGATGCAATGAGATATTCTATTGTTAATAATTCTATTCTAATTCTATTGCTATTGTTAATTGTAATATTTATTCTTTCCTACAGTATATCTTGGCAAAGAGGCTGGAAAGAGGATGAACAGAGCAAAACACCACATCAGTTCAAAAAAATCAAAAATCTGACTTTGTGCATAACTTGCTTTACAGGCACTTTAGACAAATTAGACATGAAGCAAAAACATGAACATGTCTTTGTCACGAATGGATACAGAATGAAGCAATATTACTAAATATATAACTAATATAACCACATAGAAAGGAAACATTATGTAGCTACTGTACCCTGACTGGGACCATCCCATCATATGAACTTTAATTAACTGGTTAAAATAGGATAGAAAGAAATTAGGACAATCTCAAGAAATAAATTAAAATTAAAAAAGATCAGTTTTAAGTTACTGAAATTGAGAAAACACACTTATGTCACTTTTTGTGCAAAGAGTACGTCATTTCCATTTGAATTTTGTGATCAATTCATGTAATTTTGGATAAAATGTTGGCTTTGGTGCTGCTACAAACATGAATAGATCAGACAGTGAAAAGTGAGCTTGAGGCAAAGGGAGGCTGAGGTGAAGGTATAGTACATGGTAAAGCACAGCTGATGGTAGAAGGAGACATTGTAAACATTAGAATTACAACTGAATGTTATATATTAAGAGAATTTATTTGCATTCACTCACCTGTTTCATATTCAACTGGAATAACAAAAGACAAAAAGATTTACACACATGTAATAAAGGAGTGTATACTACTACTATGCAGAATAACATAAATATACAGACATTACAAACAGGGATTTTGCAGGTTCTTTGTTTTGTTTTATTAAAGCATCCATTTCCATCTAAACTGACTTCTTTTCAAACAAAATTGCACATTACATGTTTAATACATAAAAAACTATATATAAATACAACCTAAAAACCATACATGAATACTACATGTTAGCGTGTATGGCAATAATTCAATATAGTTCTGACCTGATTATCATGTATTAATTTTTTCCTCCTATAGTTTATTCATGTGTAGTTGGTGGAGTTTGACATATTTCATTTTTTCTTTTCTTTTTGGTGGTGAAACTACTGCAATTTCCCAAAACTTTGGTATCCAAGTTAGTGAAATTGAGGAAACACACTCATGCCATTTTTTGTGCAAAGAGTACATCATTTCCATTTGAATTCTGTGTTCGTTTCATCTCATTTTGAATAAGATGTTGACTTTGGTGCTGCTACAAACATGAATAGATCAGACAGTGAAAAGTGAGCTTGAGGTAAAGGGAGGCTGAGGTGAAGGTATAGTACATGGTAAAGCACAGCTGATGGTAGAAGTAGACATTGTAAACATTAGAATTACAACTGAATGTTATATATTAGGAGAATTTATTTGCGGTCACTCACCTCGTGCAACTGTTAGATCTTGACCTGGAATAACAAAAGATAAAGAGATTTACACACATAAAGGGGGGTATACTACTACTATGCAGAATAACTTCGCAGCCATATGAGCGGAAGTGTAAGAGGCACAGGACAGGGGATGTGGTTCATGCCAAATAAACAAGCATACTGTTGGTGTTTTTCACCCTCTATTTTTACATTTGAATGAACACAGAATAAAGCAATATAACTACAAACAGGGATTTTGTAGGTTCTTTGTTTTGTTTTATCAAAGCATCCATTTCCATCTAAACTGTCTGTAGCTTTGTAGCAATATCAGCAGAGGTGTGAGAAGTACAGGACAGGGGATGTGGTTCACGCCAAATAAAAAAGCACAATGTAGGTTTTTTTCCCCGCAATTTTTCCATTTGAATGAATACAGAATAAAGCAATATAATTAAATATAATGAGCAGAAACATTATGTACTGTAGCCTCACTGGGACCATCCCATAATCTGAACTTTAATTAACTGGTTAAAAAGGGACAAAAAGAAATTGGGAAAATTCCACAAAATAAATAAAGATTATAAAAGATCAGTTTCTTTTCTTTGCACTATATGAACATCACACTACTTAGACATATTTCTTTTTTTCTTTTCTTTTTGGTGGTGAAATTACTAAAGGGTAAAGAGAGGCTGAGGTGAAGGTATAGTACATGGTAAAGCACAGCTGATGGTAGAAGGAGACATAGTAAACATTCGAATTACAACTGAATGTTATATATTAGGAGGATGTATTTGCAGTCACTCACTTAGTAGATCTGGTGGTTAGACAAATTAGACATGAAGCAGAAACATGAACATGTTTCATTGTCATGAATGGATACAGAAGGAAGCAATATTACTAAATATATATAACTAATATAACTACATAGAAAGGAAACATTATGTAGCTACTGTAACCTAACTGGGACCATCCCATCATATGAACTTTAATGAAGTGGTTAAAATAGGATAGAAAGAAATTAGGACAATCCCAAGAAATAAATAAAGATTAAAAAAGATCAGTTTCAAGTTAGTGAAATTGAGAATGCTCCCCACCTAGTCTCTCTATATCAGACTCAAGTCCAGGGATGGCTTCTTCTGTTGTGAAGTGACAATATGAAAACATGTGAAAAGCAGAAGTATGCAGGTTTACATGCAGGAACAAACTATAATTTGACTACATCTGAAACTCAAATGTGAGCTGCACTCTGTTCCTTTCAGCTGTGAGCATTTTGATCTGTTTCCTACTTGTAATAATAGTTCTCTGAGCTTTAGTCAGCAGCATTACAACAACATCCATTTTACATATAACTTTGTTATATATTTTGATCAAAGTAATTCTCATCCAGCCTATAACTTGAGAACTCTTCATTCGATCTACTTTGTACCTGGCAGGTGTATTGCTGGGAATCAAGGAAGTGCAATGTTGATGTGTGAAGTCGTTTGGATGAGTGGTTCTTGAGAAATATGTAAAAATACCCCATAAACAATGTTGATTTGCTTCTTCCACCCGTCGAGTCAACGAACAGAAAAACACACAGCGGTATCAGAGGCTCGTTATATTGATGAATGTACAAATAAGATGCATAAAGTACACTTCAGACTGCCAGAAGTGTACATATTACACTAGATAGAGCAAATGAAGTCTCAGTTTACCAACAATGGTTAAATTGTGACCTATTCAACTTCAATGAAAAGTTTTTTTTGGCCTGCTTGTGAAAACTATATAATAATCTCACATTTCATTCCATAAAACCAGAAGCACCAAATAATCCCTTCCAGACAATATCGTGCTCAAACTGCCTCCTTACTATCACTACCAGTAACCTACTTGTTCCTGTGAAGGAGAAAGCTGCTAATATCAGCTCTTATGAAATGTGAATGTTCAAAATACTGACTTTTAAAAAATAAATTTTATGTTTAAATTCTCCACACTAACGTTGTTTGATTGAGGGATTGTCTAAAACAAAAATTAACACATGTAGACATCATTACAACTAAATCCTGTGATCCTTGAAAGACATAATTCACATCATCCAAACTAAACATTCAAAACACATCAACATGATAAGAAATACTGATCAAGACTTTTTTTGGCCCAGCACAGGGAAGATGCAATGAGATATTCTATTGTTAATAATTTTATTCTAATTCTATTGCAATTGTTAATTGTAATGTTTATTCTTTCCTACAGTATATCTTGGCAAAGAGGCTGGAAAGAGGATGAACAGAGCAAAACACCACATCAGTTCAAAAAAATCAAAAATCTGACTTTGTGCATAACTTGCTTTACAGGCACTTTAGACAAATTAGACATGAAGCAAAAACATGAACATGTGTCTTTGTCATGAATGGATACAGAATGAAGCAATATTACTAAATATATAACTAATATAACTACATAGAAAGGAAACATTATGTAGCTACTGTACCCTCACTGGGACCATCCCATCATATGAACTTTAATGAAGTGGTTAAAATAGGATAGAAAGAAATTAGGACAATCCCAAGAAATAAATTAAAATTAAAAAAGATCAGTTTTAAGTCACTGAAATTGAGAAAACACACTTATGTCACTTTTTGTGCAAAGAGTATGTCATTTCCATTTGAATTTTCTGATCATTTCATGTAATTTTGGATAAAATGTTGGCTTTGGTGCTGCTACAAACATGAATAGATCAGACAGTGAAAAGTGAGCTTGAGGTAAAGGGAGGCTGAGGTGAAGGTATAGTACATGGTAAAGCACAGCTGATGGTAGAAGTAGACATTGCAAACATTAGAATTACAACTGAATGTTATATATTAGTAGAATTTATTTTCAGTCACTCACCTACTGAATGTTGAACTAGAATAACAAAAGACAAAGACATTTACACGCATGTAATAAAGGAGTGTATACTACTATTATGCAGAATAACATGTTTATACACACATTACAAACAGGGATTTTGTAGATTCTTTGATTTGTTTTATTAAAACATCCATGTCCATCTAAACTGGTTGTAGCTTTGCGGCAATATCAGCAGAGGTGTAAGAAGTACAGGACAGGAGATGTGGTTCACATCGTATAAAAAAGCATAATGTTTTTTTCCCCTCTAGTTTTACATTTGAATGAATACAGAATAAAGCAATATAACTAAATATAATGCGCAGAAGCATTATGTACTGTAGCCTCAATGGGACTATCCCATTATTTGAGCTTTAATTAACTGGTTAAAATAGGATAGAAAATAAATTGGGAAAATTCCACAAAATAAATTATGATTATAAAAGATCAGTTTCTTTTCTTTGCACTATATGAACATCACACTACTTCATGCATTGGCACTGAATGCTACAAGTGAATGAAAATAGTTATTGCTAATTAGTTGCATAAATGCAGGGCTTAAATAGTGAATAATATTTGGCAAGAGGTTGATTGTGGAGGGAGAGGTTTGAGTTTCATGCTGCTTAGAAAACATTTTCTTTTCAAACAAAATTGCACATTACATGTTTCATAAACAAATAAGTATATATATACACCCTAAAAGGCAGATGTGAATACAACATGTTAGTGCATATGGCAATAATTTAGTATAGTTCTGATCTGTTCATCATGTAGTAATGTTTTCCTCTTATAATTCATTTGTGTGTAGTTGGTGAAGTTAGACACGTTTTCTTTTCTTTTGTTTTTGGTGGTGAAATTACTAAAGGGTGAAGGGAGGCTGAGGTGAAGGTATAGTACATGGTAAAGCACAACTAATGGTAGAAGTAGACATTGTAAACATTCGAATTACAACTGAATGTTATATATTAGGAGAATTTATTTGCGGTCACTCACCTCGTACAGGTGTTAGACCTTGACCTGGAATAACAAAAGATAAAGAGATTTACACACATAAAGGGGGGTATACTACTACTATGCAGAATAACTTCGCAGCCATATGAGCGGAGGTGTAAGAGGCACAGGACAGGGGATGTGGTTCATGCCAA
Source organism: Thunnus thynnus (assembly GCF_963924715.1). Taxonomy (NCBI): domain Eukaryota; kingdom Metazoa; phylum Chordata; class Actinopteri; order Scombriformes; family Scombridae; genus Thunnus; species Thunnus thynnus. Next base: position 3,252,843 of record NC_089535.1, read on the forward strand.
ATAAACAAGCATACTGTTGGGGTTTTTCACCCTCTATTTTTACATTTGAATGAACACAGAATAAAGCAATATAACTACAAACAGGGATTTTGTAGGTTCTTTGTTTTGTTTTATTAAAGCATCCATTTCCATCTAAACTTTCTGTAGCTTTGTCGCAATATCAGCAGAGGTGTGAGAAGTACAGGACAGGGGATGTGATTCACGCCAAATAAAAAAGCACAATGTAGGTTTTTTTCCCCGCAATTTTTACATTTTAATCAATACAGAATAAAGCAATATAATTAAATATAATGAGCAGAAACATTATGTACTGTAGCCTCACTGGGACCATCCCATAATCTGATCTTTTATTAACTGGTTAAAAAGGGACAAAAAGAAATTGGGAAAATTCCAAGAAATAAATTAAAATTATAAAAGATCAGTTTCTTTTCTTTGCACTATATGAACATCACACTACTTCATGCATTAGCACTGAATACTACAAGTGACTGAAAATAGTTATTGCAAATTAGTTGCATAAATGTAGGGCTTAAATAGTGAATAATATTTGGATAGAGGTTGATTGTGGTGGGAGAGGTTTGAGTTTTATTCTGCTTAGAAAAAACATTTTCTTTTCAAACAAAATTGCACATTACATGTTTCATAAACAAATAAGTATATATATACACCCTAAAAGGCAGATGTGAATACAACATGTTAGTGCATATGGCAATAATTCAATATAGTTCTGATCTGTCATGTAGTAATGTTTTCCTCTTATAATTCATTTGTGTGTAGTCGGTGAAGTTCGACATGTTTTCTTTTCTTTTTGGCGGTGAAATTACTAAAGGGTAAAGGGAGGCTGAGGTGAAGGTATAGTACATGGTAAAGCACAGCTGATGGTAGAAGGAGACATAGTAAACATTAGAATTACAACTGAATGTTATATATTAGGAGGATGTATTTTCAGTCACTCACTTCGTAGATCTGGTGGTTAGACAAATTAGACATGAAGCAGAAACATGAACATGTTTCATTGTCATGAATGGATACAGAAGGAAGCAATATTACTAAATATATATAACTAATATAACTACATAAAAATGAAACATTATGTAGCTACTGTAACCTCACTGGGACCATCCCATCATATGAACTTTAATGAAGTGGTTAAAATAGGATAGAAAGAAATTAGGACAATCCCAAGAAATAAATTAAAATTAAAAAAGATCAGTTTCAAGTTAGTGACACTGAGAATGCTCCTCACCTGAGCTCTCTATATCAGGCTCACGTCCAGGGATGGCTCCTTCTACTGTGACGTGACAATATGAAAACATGTGAAAAGCAGAAGTATGCAGGTTTACATGCAGGAACAAACTATAATCTGACTACATCTGAAACTAAAATGTGAGCTGCACTCTGTTCCTTTCAGCTGTGAGCATTTTGATCTGTTTCCTACTTGTAATAATAGTCCTCTGAGCTTTAGTCAGCAGCATTACAACAACATCCATTTTACATATAACTTTATTATATATTTTGATCAAAGTAATTCTCATCCAGCCTATAACTTGAGAACTCTTCATTCGATCTACTTTGTACCTGGCAGGTGTATTGCTGGGAATCAAGGAAGTGCAATGTTGATGTGTGAAGTCGTTTGGATGAGTGGTTCTTGAGAAATATGTAAAAATACCCCATAAACAATGTTGATTTGCTTCTTCCACCCGTCGAGTCAACGAACGGAAAAACACACAGCGGTATCAGAGGCTTGTTATATTGATGAATGTACAAACAAGATGCATAAATAGCATAAGTAGGTTAGATGTTTTATAGAGTACACTTCAGACTGCCAGAAGTGTACATATTACACTAGATAGAGCAAATGAAGTCTCAGTTTACCAACAATGGTAAAATTGTGACCTATTCAACTTTAATGAAAAGGTTTTTTTGGCCTGCTTGTGAAAACTATATAATAATCTCACATTTCATTCCATAAAACCAGAAGCACCAAATAATCCCTTCCAGACAATATCATGCTCAAACTGCCTCTTTACTATCACTACCAGTAACCTACTTGTTCCTGTGAAGGAGAAAGCTGCTAATATCAGCTCTTATGAAATGTGACGGTTCAAAATACTGACTTTTAAAAAATAAATTTCATGTTTAAATTCTCCACACTAACATTGTTTGATTGAGGGATTGTCTAAAACAAAAATTAACACATGTAGATATCATTACAACTAAATCCTGTGATCCTTGAAAGACATAATTCACATCATCCAAACTAAACATTCAAAACACACCAACATGATAAGAAATACTGATCAAGACTTTTTTTGGCCCAGCACAGGGAAGATGCAATGAGATATTCTATTGTTAATAATTCTATTCTAATTCTATTGCTATTGTTAATTATAATATTTATTCTTTCCTACAGTATATCTTGGCAAAGAGGCTGGAAAGAGGATGAACAGAGCAAAACACCACATCAGTTCAAAAAAATCAAAAGTCTGACTTTGTGCATAACTTGCTTTACAGGCACTTTAGACAAATTAGACATGAAGCAAAAACATGAACATGTCATTGTCATGAATGGATACAGAATGAAGCAATATTACTAAATATATAACTAATATAACTACATAGAAAGGAAACATTATGTAGCTACTGTACCCTCACTGGGACCATCCCATCATATGAACTTTAATTAACTGGTTAAAATAGGACAGAAAGAAATTAGGACAATCTCAAGAACTAGATTAAAATTAAAAAAGATCACTTTCTATTTAGTGAAATTGAGAAAACACACTTGTGTCACTTTTTGTGCAAAGAGTACATAATTTCCATTTAAATTCTGTGTTAATTTCATGTAATTTTGGATAAGATGTTGACTTTGGTGCTGCTACAAACATGAATATATCAGACAGTGGAAAGTGAGTTTGAGGTAAAGGGAGGCTGAGGTGAAGGTATAGTACATGGTAAAGCACAGCTGATGGTAGAAGTAGACATTGTAAACATTAGAATTACAGCTGAATGTTATATATTAGTAGAATTTATTTTACAGTCACTCACGTGGTGGAAGTTCTGGAAGTGGACCTGGAATAAAAAAAGACAAAGAAATTTACACACATGTAATAAAGGAGTGTATACTACTATTGTGCAGAATAACATGTTTATACACACATTACAAACAGGGATTTTGTAGATTCTTTGATTTGTTTTATTAAAACATCCATTTCCATCTAAACTGGTTGTAGCTTTGCAGCAATATCAGCAGAGGTGTAAGAAGTACAGGACAGGAGATGTGATTCACATCGTATAAAAAAGCATAATGTTGTTTTCCCCTCTAGTTTTACATTTGAATGAATACAGAATAAAGCAAAATAACTAAATATAATGCGCAGAAGCATTATGTACTGTAGCCTCAATGGGACTATCCCATTATTTGAGCTTTAATTAACTGGTTAAAATAGGATAAAAATAAATTGGGAAAATTCCACAAAATAAATTATGATTATAAAAGATCAGTTTCTTTTCTTTGCATTATATGAACATCACACTACTTCATGCATTAGCACTGAATGCTACAAGTGAATGAAAATAGTTATTGCAAATTAGTTGCATAAATGTAGGGCTTAAATAGTGAATAATATTTGGACAGAGGTTGATTGTGGTGGGAGAGGTTTGAGTTTCATACTGCTTAGAAAAAACATTTTCTTTTCAAATAAAATTGCACATTACATGTTTCATAAACAAATAAGTATATATATACACCCTAAAAGGCAGATGTGAATACAACATGTTAGTGCATATGGCAATAATTCAGTATAGTTCTGATCTGTCATGTAGTAATGTTTTCCTCTTATAATTCATTTGTGTGTAGTTGGTGAAGTTAGACATGTTTTCTTTTCTTTTGTTTTTGGTGGTGAAATTACTAAAGGGTAAAGGGAGGCTGAGGTGAAGGTATAGTACATGGTAAAGCACAGCTGATGGTAGAAGGAGACATTGTAAACATTAGAATTACAACTGAATGTTATATATTAGGAGGATGTATTTTCAGTCACTCACTTAGTAGATCTGGTGGTTAGACAAATTAGACGTGAAGCAGAAACATGAACATGTTTCATTGTCATGAATGGATACAGAAGGAAGCAATATTACTAAATATATATAACTAATATACCTACATAAAAAGGAAACATTATGTAGCTACTGTAACCTCACTGGGACCATCCCATCATCTGAACTTTAATGAAGTGGTTAAAATAGGATAGAAAGAAATTAGGACAATCCCAAGAAATAAATAAAGATTAAAAAAGATCAGTTTCAAGTTAGTGAAATTGAGAATGCTCCCCACCTGAGCTCTCTATATCAGGCTGAGGTCCAGGGATGGCTCCTTCTACTGTGACGTGACAATATGAAAACATGTGAAAAGCAGAAGTATGCAGGTTTACATGCAGGAACAAACTATAATTTGACTACATCTGAAACTAAAATGTGAGCTGCACTCTGTTCCTTTCAGCTGTGAGTATTTTGATCTGTTTCCTACTTGTAATAATAGTCCTCTGAGCTTTAGTCAGCAGCATTACAACAACATCCATTTTACATATAACTTTATTATATATTTTGATCAAAGTAATTCTTATCCAGCCTATAACTTGAGAACTCTTCATTCGATCTACTTTGTACCTGGCAGGTGTATTGCTGGGAATCAAGGAAGTGCAATGTTGATGTGTGAAGTCGTTTGGATGAGTGGTTCTTGAGAAATATGTAAAAATACCCCATAAACAATGTTGATTTGCTTCTTCCACCCGTCGAGTCAACGAACGGAAAAACACACAGCGGTATCAGAGGCTCGTTATATTGATGAATGTACAACCAAGATGCATAAATAGCATAAGTAGGTTAGATGTTTTATAGAGTACACTTCAGACTGCCAGAAGTGTACATATTACACTAGATAGAGCAAATGAAGTCTCAGTTTACCAACAATGGTTAAATTGTGACTTATTCAACTTTAATGAAAAGTTTTTTTGGCCTGCTTGTGACAACTATATAATAATCTCACATTTCATTCCATAAAACCAGAAGCACCAAATAATCCCTTCCAGACAATATCATGCTCAAACTGCCTCCTTACTATCACTACCAGTAACCTACTTGTTCCTGTGAAGGAGAAAGCTGCTAATATCAGCTCTTATGAAATGTGACGGTTCAAAATATTGACTTTTAAAAAATAAATTTCATGTTTAAATTCTCCACACTAACTTTGTTTGATTGAGGGATTGTCTAAAACAAAAATTAACACATGTAGACATCATTACAACTAAATCCTGTGATCCTTGAAAGACATAATTCACATCATCCAAACTAAACATTCAAAACACACCAACATGATAAGAAATACTGATCAAGACTTTTTTTGGCCCAGCACAGGGAAGATGCAATGAGATATTCTATTGTTAATAATTCTATTCTAATTCTATTGCTATTGTTAATTATAATATTTATTCTTTCCTACAGTATATCTTGGCAAAGAGGCTGGAAAGAGGATGAACAGAGCAAAACACCACATCAGTTCAAAAAAATCAAAAATCTGACTTTGTGCATAACTTGCTTTACAGGCACTTTAGACAAATTAGACATGAAGCAAAAACATGAACATGTCTTTGTCATGAATGGATACAGAATGAAGCAATATTACTAAATATATAACTAATATAACTACATAGAAAGGAAACATTATGTAGCTACTGTACCCTGACTGGGACCATCCCATCATATGAACTTTAATTAACTGGTTAAAATAGGATAGAAAGAAATTAGGACAATCCCAAGAAATAAATTAAAATTAAAAAAGATCACTTTCTATTTAGTAAAATTGAGAAAACACACTTATGTCACTTTTTGTGCAAAGAGTACATAATTTCCATTTAAATTCTGTGTTAATTTCATGTAATTTTGGATAAGATGTTGACTTTGGTGCTGCTACAAACATGAATATATTAGACAGTGAAAAGTGAGTTTGAGGTAAAGGGAGGCTGAGGTGAAGGTATAGTACACGGTAAAGCACAGCTGATGGTAGAAGTAGACATTGTAAACATTAGAATTACAACTGAATGTTATATATTAGGAGAATTTATTTTCAGTCACTCACCTACTGGAGGTTGAACTAGAATAAGAAAAGACAAAGAAATTTACACGCATGTAATAAAGGGTGTATACTACTACTATGCAGAATAACATTTTTATACACACATTACAAACAGGGATTTTGTAGATTCTTTGATTTGTTTTATTAAAGCATCCATTTCCATCTAAACTGGTTGTAGCTTTGCGGCAATATCAGCGGAGGTGTAAGAAGTACAGGACAGGAGATGTGGTTCACATCGTATAAAAAAGCACAATGTTTTTTCCCCTCTAGTTTTACATTTGAATGAATACAGAATAAAGCAAAATAACTAAATATAATGCGCAGAAGCATTATGTACTGTAGCCTCAATGGGACTATCCCATTATTTGAGCTTTAATTAACTGGTTAAAATAGGATAAAAATAAATTGGGAAAATTCCACAAAATAAATTATGATTATAAAAGATCAGTTTCTTTTCTTTGCATTATATGAACATCACACTACTTCATGCATTAGCACTGAATGCTACAAGTGAATGAAAATAGTTATTGCAAATTAGTTGCATAAATGTAGGGCTTAAATAGTGAATAATATTTGGCAAGAGGTTGATTGTGGTGGGAGAGGTTTGAGTTTCATACTGTTTAGAAAACATTTTCTTTTCAAGCAAAATTGCACATTACATTTTTCATAAACAAATAAGTATATATATACACCCTAAAAGACAGATGTGAATACAACATGTTAGTGCATATGGCAATAATTCAGTATAGTTCTGATCTGTCATGTAGTAATGTTTTCCTCTTATAATTCATTTGTGTGTAGTTGGTGAAGTTAGACATGTTTTCTTTTCTTTTGTTTTTGGTGGTGAAATTACTAAAGGGTAAAGGGAGGCTGAGGTGAAGGTATAGTACATGGTAAAGCACAGCTGATGGTAGAAGGAGACATAGTAAACATTAGAATTACAACTGAATGTTATACATTAGGAGAATTTATTTGCGGTCACTCACCTCGTGCAACTGTTAGACCTTGACCTGGAATAACAAAAGATAAAGAGATTTACACACATAAAGGGGGGTATACTACTACTATGCAGAATAACTTCGCAGCCATATGAGCGGAGGTGTAAGAGGCACAGGACAGGGGATGTGGTTCATGCCAAATAAACAAGCATACTGTTGGGGTTTTTCACCCTCTATTTTTACATTTGAATGAACACAGAATAAAGCAATATAACTACGATCAGGGATTTTGTGGGTTCTTTGTTTTGTTTTATTAAAGCATCCATTTCCATCTAAACTGGTTGTAGCTTTGTAGCAATATCAGCAGAGGTGTGAGAAGTACAGGACAGGGGATGTGATTCACGCCAAATAAAAAAGCACAATGTAGGTTTTTTTTCCCCGCAATTTTTACATTTGAATGAATACAGAATAAAGCAATATAATTACATATAATGAGCAGAAACATTATGTACTGTAGCCTCACTGGGACCATCCCATAATCTGATCTTTAATTAACTGGTTAAAAAGGGACAAAAAGAAATTGGGAAAATTCCAAGAAATAAATTAAGATTAAAAAAGATCATTTTCTTTTCTTTGCACTATATGAACATCACACTACTTCATGCATTAGCACTGAATGCTACAAGTGAATGAAAATAGTTATTGCAAATTAGTTGCATAAATGTAGGGCTTAAATAGTGAATAATATTTGGCAAGAGGTTGATTGTGGTGGGAGAGGTTTGAGTTTCATACTGCTTAGAAAACATTTTCTTTTCAAACAAAATTGCACATTACATGTTTCATAAACAAATAAGTATATATATACACCCTAAAAGGCAGATGTGAATACAACATGTTGGTGCATATGGCAATAATTCAGTATAGTTCTGATCTGTCATGTAGTAATGTTTTCCTCTTATAATTCATTTGTGTGTAGTCGGTGAAGTTCGACATGTTTTCTTTTCTTTTTGGCGGTGAAATTACTAAAGGGTAAAGGGAGGCTGAGGTGAAGGTATAGTACATGGTAAAGCACAGCTGATGGTAGAAGGAGACATTGTAAACATTAGAATTACAACTGAATGTTATATATTAGGAGGATGTATTTTCAGTCACTCACTTCGTAGATCTGGTGGTTAGACAAATTAGACATGAAGCAGAAACATGAACATGTTTCATTGTCATGAATGGATACAGAAGGAAGCAATATTACTAAATATATATAACTAATATAACTACATAAAAATGAAACATTATGTAGCTACTGTAACCTCACTGGGACCATCCCATCATATGAACTTTAATGAAGTGGTTAAAATAGGATAGAAAGAAATTAGGACAATCCCAAGAAATAAATTAAAATTAAAAAAGATCAGTTTCAAGTTAGTGACACTGAGAATGCTCCTCACCTGAGCTCTCTATATCAGGCTCACGTCCAGGGATGGCTTGCACTGATGTGTCTTCTCCTGTTGTGAAGTGACAATATGAAAACATGTGAAAAGCAGAAGTATGCAGGTTTACATGCAGGAACAAACTATAATTTGACTACATCTGAAACTAAAATGTGAGCTGCACTCTGTTCCTTTCAGCTGTGAGCATTTTGATCTGTTTCCTACTTGTAATAATAGTCCTCTGAGCTTTAGTCAGCAGCATTACAACAACATCCATTTTACATATAACTTTATTATATATTTTGATCAAAGTAATTCTCATCCAGCCTATAACTTGAGAACTCTTCATTCGATCTACTTTGTACCTGGCAGGTGTATTGCTGGGAATCAAGGAAGTGCAATGTTGATGTGTGAAGTCGTTTGGATGAGTGGTTCTTGAGAAATATGTAAAAATACCCCATAAACAATGTTGATTTGCTTCTTCCACCCGTCGAGTCAACGAACGGAAAAACACACAGCGGTATCAGAGGCTTGTTATATTGATGAATGTACAAACAAGATGCATAAATAGCATAAGTAGGTTAGATGTTTTATAGAGTACACTTCAGACTGCCAGAAGTGTACATATTACACTAGATAGAGCAAATGAAGTCTCAGTTTACCAACAATGGTAAAATTGTGACCTATTCAACTTTAATGAAAAGGTTTTTTTGGCCTGCTTGTGAAAACTATATAATAATCTCACATTTCATTCCATAAAACCAGAAGCACCAAATAATCCCTTCCAGACAATATCATGCTCAAACTGCCTCCTTACTATCACTACCAGTAACCTACTTGTTCCTGTGAAGGAGAAAGCTGCTAATATCAGCTCTTATGAAATGTGACGGTTCAAAATACTGACTTTTAAAAAATAAATTTCATGTTTAAATTCTCCACACTAACATTGTTTGATTGAGGGATTGTCTAAAACAAAAATTAACACATGTAGATATCATTACAACTAAATCCTGTGATCCTTGAAAGACATAATTCACATCATCCAAACTAAACATTCAAAACACACCAACATGATAAGAAATACTGATCAAGACTTTTTTTGGCCCAGCACAGGGAAGATGCAATGAGATATTCTATTGTTAATAATTCTATTCTAATTCTATTGCTATTGTTAATTATAATATTTATTCTTTCCTACAGTATATCTTGGCAAAGAGGCTGGAAAGAGGATGAACAGAGCAAAACACCACATCAGTTCAAAAAAATCAAAAGTCTGACTTTGTGCATAACTTGCTTTACAGGCACTTTAGACAAATTAGACATGAAGCAAAAACATGAACATGTCATTGTCATGAATGGATACAGAATGAAGCAATATTACTAAATATATAACTAATATAACTACATAGAAAGGAAACATTATGTAGCTACTGTACCCTCACTGGGACCATCCCATCATATGAACTTTAATTAACTGGTTAAAATAGGACAGAAAGAAATTAGGACAATCTCAAGAACTAGATTAAAATTAAAAAAGATCACTTTCTATTTAGTGAAATTGAGAAAACACACTTGTGTCACTTTTTGTGCAAAGAGTACATAATTTCCATTTAAATTCTGTGTTAATTTCATGTAATTTTGGATAAGATGTTGACTTTGGTGCTGCTACAAACATGAATATATCAGACAGTGGAAAGTGAGTTTGAGGTAAAGGGAGGCTGAGGTGAAGGTATAGTACATGGTAAAGCACAGCTGATGGTAGAAGTAGACATTGTAAACATTAGAATTACAGCTGAATGTTATATATTAGTAGAATTTATTTTACAGTCACTCACGTGGTGGAAGTTCTGGAAGTGGACCTGGAATAAAAAAAGACAAAGAAATTTACACACATGTAATAAAGGGTGTATACTACTATTGTGCAGAATAACATGTTTATACACACATTACAAACAGGGATTTTGTAGATTCTTTGATTTGTTTTATTAAAACATCCATTTCCATCTAAACTGGTTGTAGCTTTGCAGCAATATCAGCAGAAGTGTAAGAAGTACAGGACAGGAGATGTGGTTCACATCGTATAAAAAAGCATAATGTTGTTTTCCCCTCTAGTTTTACATTTGAATGAATACAGAATAAAGCAAAATAACTAAATATAATGCGCAGAAGCATTATGTACTGTAGCCTCAATGGGACTATCCCATTATTTGAGCTTTAATTAACTGGTTAAAATAGGATAAAAATAAATTGGGAAAATTCCACAAAATAAATTATGATTATAAAAGATCAGTTTCTTTTCTTTGCATTATATGAACATCACACTACTTCATGCATTAGCACTGAATGCTACAAGTGAATGAAAATAGTTATTGCAAATTAGTTGCATAAATGTAGGGCTTAAATAGTGAATAATATTTGGACAGAGGTTGATTGTGGTGGGAGAGGTTTGAGTTTCATACTGCTTAGAAAAAACATTTTCTTTTCAAATAAAATTGCACATTACATGTTTCATAAACAAATAAGTATATATATACACCCTAAAAGGCAGATGTGAATACAACATGTTAGTGCATATGGCAATAATTCAGTATAGTTCTGATCTGTCATGTAGTAATGTTTTCCTCTTATAATTCATTTGTGTGTAGTTGGTGAAGTTAGACATGTTTTCTTTTCTTTTGTTTTTGGTGGTGAAATTACTAAAGGGTAAAGGGAGGCTGAGGTGAAGGTATAGTACATGGTAAAGCACAGCTGATGGTAGAAGGAGACATTGTAAACATTAGAATTACAACTGAATGTTATATATTAGGAGGATGTATTTTCAGTCACTCACTTAGTAGATCTGGTGGTTAGACAAATTAGACGTGAAGCAGAAACATGAACATGTTTCATTGTCATGAATGGGCACAGAAGGAAGCAATATTACTAAATATATATAACTAATATACCTACATAAAAATGAAACATTATGTAGCTACTGTAACCTCACTGGGACCATCCCATCATATGAACTTTAATGAAGTGGTTAAAATAGGATAGAAAGAAATTAGGACAATCCCAAGAAATAAATAAAGATTAAAAAAGATCAGTTTCAAGTTAGTGAAATTGAGAATGCTCCTCACCTGAGCTCTCTATATCAGGCTGAGGTCCAGGGATGGCTCCTTCTACTGTGACGTGACAATATGAAAACGTGTGAAAAGCAGAAGTATGCAGGTTTACATGCAGGAACAAACTATAATTTGACTATATCTGAAACTCAAATGTGAGCTGCACTCTGTTCCTTTCAGCTGTGAGCATTTTGATCTGTTTCCTACTTGTAATAATAGTTCTCTGAGCTTTAGTCAGCAGCATTACAACAACATCCATTTTACATATAACTTTATTATATATTTTGATCAAAGTAATTCTCATCCAGCCTATAACTTGAGAACTCTTCATTCGATCTACTTTGTACCTGGCAGGTGTATTGCTGGGAATCAAGGAAGTGCAATGTTGATGTGTGAAGTCGTTTGGATGAGTGGTTCTTGAGAAATATGTAAAAATACCCCATAAACAATGTTGATTTGCTTCTTCCACCCGTCGAGTCAACGAACGGAAAAACACACAGCGGTATCAGAGGCTCGTTATATTGATGAATGTACATACAAGATGCATAAATAGCATAAGTAGGTTAGATGTTTTATAGAGTACACTTCAGACTGCCAGAAGTGTACATATTACACTAGATAGAGCAAATGAAGTCTCAGTTTACCAACAATGGTTAAATTGTGACCTATTCAACTTCAATGAAAAGTTTTTTTGGCCTGCTTGTGAAAACTATATAATAATCTCACATTTCATTCCATAAAACCAGAAGCACCAAATAATCCCTTCCAGACAATATCGTGCTCAAACTGCCTCCTTACTATCACTACCAGTAACCTACTTGTTCCTGTGAAGGAGAAAGCTGCTAATATCAGCTCTTATGAAATGTGACGGTTCAAAATATTGACTTTTAAAAAATAAATTTCATGTTTAAATTCTCCACACTAACTTTGTTTGATTGAGGGATTGTCTAAAACAAAAATTAACACATGTAGATATCATTACAACTAAATCCTGTGATCCTTGAAAGACATAATTCACATCATCCAAACTAAACATTCAAAACACACCAACATGATAAGAAATACTGATCAAGACTTTTTTTGGCCCAGCACAGGGAAGATGCAATGAGATATTCTATTGTTAATAATTCTATTCTAATTCTATTGCTATTGTTAATTGTAATGTTTATTCTTTCCTACAGTATATTTTGGCAAAGAGGCTGGAAAGAGGATGAACAGAGCAAAACACCACATCAGTTCAAAAAAATCAAAAATCTGACTTTGTGCATAACTTGCTTTACAGGCACTTTAGACAAATTAGACATGAAGCAAAAACATGAACATGTTTCACTGTCATGAATGGATACAGAATTAAGCAATATTACTAAATATATATTACTAATATAACTACATAGAAAGGAAATTTTATGTAGCTACTGTACCCTCACTGGGACCATCCCATCATATGAACTTTAATTAACTGATTAAAATAGGACAGAAAGAAATTAAGAATATCCCAAGTCAGTTTCAAGTTACTGAAATTGAGAAAACACACTTATGTCACTTTTTGTGCAAAGAGTACATCATTTCCATTTGAATTCTGTCTTCATTTCATCTCATTTTGAATAAGATGTTGACTTTGGTGCTGCTACAAACATGAATAGATCAGACAGTGAAAAGTGAGTTTGAGGTAAAGGGAGGCTGAGGTGAAGGTATAGTACATGGTAAAGCACAGCTGATGGTAGAAGTAGACATAGTAAACATTAGAATTACAACTGAATGTTATATATTAGTAGAATTTATTTGCAGTCACTTACCCTCTTCATATTCACCTGGAATAACAAAAGACAAAGAGATTTACACACATGTAATAAAGGAGTATATACTACTACTATGCAGAATAACATGTTTATACACACATTACAAACAGGGATTTTGTAGGTTCTTTGTTTTGTTTTATTAAAGCATCCATTTCCATCTAAACTGGTTGTAGCTTTGTGGCAATATCAGCAGAGGTGTAAGAGGTACAGGACAGGAGATGTGGTTCACGCCAAATAAAAAAGCACAATGTAGATTTTTTCCCCCGCAATTTCTCCATTTCAATCAATACAGAATAAAGCAATATAACTAAATATAATGAGCAGAAACATTATGTACTATATCCTCACTGGGACCATCCCATAATCTGAACTTTAATTAACTGGTTAAAATAGGATAAAAATAAATTGGGAAAATTCCAAGAAATAAATTAAGATTATAAAAGATCAGTTTCTTTTCTTTGCACTATATGAACATCACACTACTTCATGCATTAGCACTGAATGTTACAAGTGAATGAAAATAGTTATTGCAAATTAGTTGCATAAATGTAGGGCTTAAATAGTGAATAATATTTGGACAGAGGTTGATTGTGGTGCGAGAGGTTTGAGTTTCATTCTGCTTAGAAAACATTTTCTTTTCATACAAAATTGCACATTACATGTTTTGTATATAAAATAACTATATATATATACGTTCTGACCTGATTATCATGTATTAATTTTTTCCTCCTATAGTTTATTTGTGTGTATTTGGTGGAGTTTGACATATTTCTTTTTTTCTTTTCTTTTTGGTGGTGAAACTACTGCAATTTCCCAAAACTTGGGTATCCAAGTTAGTGAAATTGAGAAAACACACTTATGTCACTTTTTGTGCAAAGAGTACATCATTTCCATTTGAATTCTGTATTCGTTTCATCTCATTTTGAATAACATGTTGACTTTGGTGCTGCAACAAACATGAATACATCAGACAGTGAAAAGTGATTTTGAAGTAAAGGGAGGCTGAGGTGAAGGTATAGTACATGGTAAAGCACAGCTGATGGTAGAAGTAGACATTGTAAACATTAGAATTACAACTGAATGTTATATATTAGTAGAATTTATTTGCGGTCACTCACTTAGTACATCTGTTAGACCTTGACCTGGAATAACAAAAGATAAAGAGATTTACACACATAAAGGGGGGTATACTACTACTATGCAGAATAACTTCACAGCCATATGAGTGGAGGTGTAAGAGGCACAGGACAGGGGATGTGGTTCATGCCAAATAAACAAGCATACTGTTGGGGTTTTTCACCCTCTATTTTTACATTTGAACACAGAATAAAGCAATATAAATACATATATATAAATATATAACAAGAAGACGCATACAGGTCGTGGACGTATTACAGACAATAAAGTTATTTTTACAATGAGCGGAGCGGTTTCGCTTTTCTTCACATATCAGCACAGAGATTGTTTTATAATGAAAACTACAGAAAGAGTAAGGGAAACATTTTTTGTGTCTTCAGTCAACAGAGGTGCGCACACAGAGCTCTTCAACATCACAAATCAATTTTCATGTATTTTGCTTCTTTTACTTCTCTAGTATTTCGCATCTATAACATAATCTACTGAAATGTCCGTCAGAATAGTTTTTATAGTAATTAATGAGACTGAATTGTACATTAATGTCGTTCAGGTGTCATTGAATGTAATCTGGAATGTTGCAAAAACATCTGTACTGATGTTTGTTGTCCACAGTTGGCTGTGCGTCTGATTTTTTCCTTTGACTTTATCAAATACCTGCAGCATCACACAGCAGCTGAAACGATACATTAGTGATGTGCGCATTTACGCACGTGGCACAGCAGCAGTAACTTCATTAACAGGATCGGCAAGTATTAAACTGTAAATAATGTTCTGTGTTCTGTTACCCATCTACACCATTGATTGTATATAAATAGGTCAGCTGTTACACACAGATTCCAGGTTTATACGGTAAACATACAATATCTGTGTCCGCGACCCCAGAAAAGTATGAATGGAACCGTGTGCGCGTCCGCGGTCCCCCCGCACTTCTGAAATGAATCCGGCGCCCCTGACACTGACTATCTCTGTAACAAATTGTCCACAACTTCACACATTGACCATACACGGTCCAGCCATATAGGCTACTAGGTTATCACCAAGTCTTTTTGGATTTTGAATCTACCTGAGCTGAATGTTTTCATGACAGCATAAAACATTAGTGATGGAAAAAAACAAAGCAACATCTTACCTGACTGACAAAGACAAGTCTGGACGCAACACAGAAGGAGAAACAGGTGAGACCATCGAGTCTTTGAAGTCATGGCTGCAAGAGCGGGTTAAAATAAAATGTAATGTAATGTCCGATGGTGTTACTGCTTCACTGTTTGAACTGTCATCCCCTCTTCAAATAGATGATTTGGACACTAGTTGATATCACTGAGTCAGCTGACCGCATCTAACCAACCGAGACACAGCTCGGGTTGATTTCGGTAATATGATAATAATCTCACTCATGAGTTCATCTTCCTTCCGTCATTGATAACTAGAACACGCATTTCTCTTCATCTGCACTAAAGGAACATTATATGGAAACATTCAAAACCCGCTTATCAATGATATCTCTACGCCTCCACTGATATAATATCAAAGAATAACTTATATAGCTTTCATTTATGGACTTTGGTGATTATTGTCCTTCTATTTAGATTATGGATCATTGAATTTTAGAAGTGACAGTAACACAGCATAAAATACTCTATTACAAGCAAAAGCCATGCATTCAAACTATTACTTCACTAGAAGTACATTATTAATTATCTGTTACCAGATTCTCATATGTGAATATTTGCTAGTTTTCATATATATATATATGTGTGTGTGTGTGTTTGTGTGTGTATGTATGTATATGTATATATGTATATATATATTTCTTATGTATTTGGGTTTTTGACTCTTGGTCAGATAAATATATATAATACACCTTAAAAAACACACACACACCCAAAAATCTAAAAACAAACAAACAAACAAAAAAATCAATATGCAATATTCTCAATATTCTGGATTAATTAGATTCAATGGATTAACATAAATTGAGTGGACAAATGCACTTCATCAGACTAAATGTCTCTAGTCTGTACAAAGTTTGCCACGTCCTCTTTATCTTTTTTTGCGATTACTGATACGTGATATTACCTGATGTTGCAACGAAAGTGAGTAAAAGCACACCCCCTAACTTCCTCTTGACTTCAAAACTGTCCTCATCATGTAAGATGATCAGTTAAATCTTAAAAAACAGCTCTGAAGCAATCTAGTAACTAAGATAAATATGCAACTGAGTGATGTGACCACGTCTTTCTACTCCTCTAATAATCTGAACAGCTGCATTCTGGACAAACTGGAGATGTGACTTTGGGTTGAGTCTAAACACAAGACAAGTTCATAAAAGTATAAAATATATAAAAACTGGTTCAATTTGTAAAACCTCCTCCCAAACAGGAGGCACAAACTCCAACTGCATGTTTAATATGTTACGTGCTTTGTGAAATCTACAGTAACAGTTAAAGTTCTTCAACGTGCTGTAAGGCAGTAAATGGGAAATAATATTGAGGGGCATGTTTTCTGTGACCTAGTAGGGAAATTGTGGAGAGGGTTAAAAAGAAGAGGAGAAGAAGAGTTTTTTTGGGAGAAATCAATTGTATTATTGGTTGCATATGCTAACATGTTGTGTGTAAACTGAGAACAGTGATAAATAAAGTTCAGTAAAAGTTTACCTTCACCTCCCGTGGTATTCTGTGCAGCAGTGTAACAGAGGAGGAGTGAACAAGAGCTGAGTGACAATCATTAACTGAAGTGAACAATTACGGTGTTAAAATGCCATTTCAAAAGAAAAGAAGAAAAAACAAAGAAGGAAGGATGATGTGTGTTTTCACAAAATGGCAACAAAATTAATTGATATTTTTACAGTTGGACAAAGAAAGAGACATTTCTGACATTATGCCAGGCCCTGGGAGGTATGAAAAATCTTCTATAGACTCAATAAAACTGCAATCATTCATACCCTGCTGAAATCAAGCAAACTGCATCAAGCAAAATGAATAAAACAAGTGTGTTGTCAAAGATATAAAAACAATTAAATGTATTTACAAAAAACATGAACAGTAACTTAGACAGCTCAAAGCTCTAAAACAGGAGGTCACTGACAAAGATGACTCCTTACATGCACTGAACCAAACCTGAGGTGGAAGAACTGACAGTAGAATAAGAAAATGAGCAAATGTGAGTTGGACTCTGATCCTTTCAGCTGTGAACACTTTGACCTGTTTCCTACTTGTAATAATAGTCCTCTGATTCTGAGTCAGCAGCATTATAACATACATTTTACATATAACTTATGTAATTTATATAATGTGATCAAATTATTTCTTATCCAGACTATAAAAATAATCAAGACCAAAACATGAAACAAACAAGGCCTATATTTAACCGAACAGGACACAGCTCGGGTTGATTTCGGTAATATGATGATAATCTCACTCATGAGTTCATCTGCCTTCCGTCATTGATAACAAGAACACGCATTTCTCTTCATCTGCACTACAGGGAGATTATGTGGAAACACTCAAAACCCGCTTATCAATGATATCTCTAGATATCTACTGATATAGTATCAAAGAATATGTCAAAGTACATACTGCAGTGCAGTAAAAATACTGGAGTAAAAATACTCCTTATGAACATGGCAGGATTTACCTCCTATAGGGCCCTGGGGCAAAAGTTAGTTTTTTGCCCCACTACACATGGGAGTAGGACTCTAGAGCCAAACTTATTTGTTGATTAATTGATTTGCTGATATGATCCACAATTAATTGCCAGAAATTTTAATTTCTGGCAATTAATTGTTAATTGTAATCTTTCTGAGCAAAGATGCCAGAAATTAACCAGTACCAGCTTGTCATATGTGAATATTTGCTAGTTGTTTTCTTATATATTATATATATTTCTTATATATTTGGTCAGATGAAATAATATGTTAAAGGACAGGTTCACAGTTTTTCAAGCCTCTCTTATCCAACAGTCAGGTGCCCAAATGAACACTGAAGTAGGTTTTTTTTGCCATAATCGTTCCTCCTGTTCACACTGACCATGGGGGCCAAAATCCACAGTCCTCCTTCTGTGCAAAAATGTATCTAAAAGTTTTTCTGGAGCTGATATGAAGGTTTTTTGCAAATGAGTCAAATCAAGTAGATATCTTTCAATGTTCATCTTTTTTATGCCAGTCCCTCTTCTTGTTACTATACTTCCACTGCAGCTCAAAAGGGAAACACTGTCTGAGGAAACACAAAGAGGGAATTTGATGCTAAAAAGACTGTAAATGTGTCAGATATCCACTTGATATGACTAACTCAACCTGCTGAAGTATCATATATCTTCAGGTAGACTTTTAAATACATTTTTGTGTAAAATGACTGCGTGGACACACTGTGGATTTTGTCTCTCATCACTTCCATTGAAAGCACTTTTGAAGGGGATATTTTAATAGCCAGTATGAACAGGAGGAATGATGACAGCGAGGAAAAACTCTTTCACTGTTCATATGGACACCTGACTGTTGTTTTAAGACAGAACCTATCCTATAACATATAATATGTTAACTTGGACTTTAGGGAATAATTATAGGAATTTTCCACTATATTCTGACATCATAGCTACTGAACAATCAATCATTTATTAAAGAAAATAATTGTCAGACCTATTAATAATGAAAATAATTGTTGGTTGCAGCCTTACAGTACTCCTATGATGGAATAATACTATCTTGTCCTCAGTTTTCTGTGTGGAAATTGATAAAACACAACATTACAACAAATGAGTTCAATATAAATTAAAACAATTCAAGTCTCATAACTAGATTCTGACACAGTCCCTCTTCAAGACCAGGACCACAAGATGGAGAATGGAGGACCTGCCAGTTGATATTCAGTGGTGCAAATTTCTTTGAAGATTTCTATAAACAAATATGCAATTAATCAAATTATGTAGACCCAAATAATATGGAGGCTTTTGGGGCCACCTGGGGGTCTGGTCAGTTGCTGCTCTGCCTGGTTGGTAATCCAGCCTTACTTATGAATATTATAAACATTGTTACTGATGCAGTAACCTGTAAGCAGCATTTTATTGCTGTCAAAATGGAGCTAATTTTAACAAGGTTATATACTCTTAACTTGGTTTTACATTTTAGTCTTTATGTGAAAAGAAGCTCAAGCTAGTGGAGTAAAACATTTCCACCGTATTAACATACATGAGGGGGGCAAAATATTTCCAACAATTTTGAATATAATGCGCTTCAGTACACCACTACCATCCACTACGACATCAATAATAAACACAAAGTAGAATTATCACCTTTCTCATAATGTCAACAAAAACTGAAAATGTATAAGCCTCGTAAAAAAAGTAGAATTTGTCAGAGCTGTTGTAATGGATTGCATTAGGTTGCACAGGTGTTCCTAATAAAGTGATCAGTGAGTGTACATTTAGGATGTACTGCACATTTCTCACCAGCAGGGGGAAGCATTAAACAAACTATGCCAAGGAGGGATGTTTGCTGATCACATAAGTGTTGCTTCTTGGTTGTCTTTCACTATCACAATGATGCTCAAACATATTTAGACAAAAGGTTGTTTTGTTTTAAAAGTGATGCATATTTAATGAAAGTACAAAGCAAGGAATGACTGAAAGCTTTTCACTGTGAAACATATGTGCGATAAAATAATTTTTTCAGTAAATATATATATTGTTATGACCCGGCTCATTGGCCGCACCAAAATAGGACACACACCATGCTTAGTTTTAACAGAAAATAAGTTAATTAACACAAATTAACCAAATTAGACAAAATTAAACAAAATTAAAAATTCACAATATGGAGTGTGGAAATCAGTAGTCAGTGGTGTGTGACGTGCATGAGTGTAAAATGTGTGTGTGTGAGTGTTTTAAGATGGAAGAACATAAAACATAACCAAACTACGGAAACAGAGCTAAACCAAACCAAGTAGCTGAAGGGGAGAACAGAGAGCCGCAACCAGTAGCAGCCGTAAGCAGTCAGAGAAGATGGGTGAGACTGAGCTGTGCTGCAGCCTGGACTTAAATAACCTGGGAACCCTGTGGGCCCTCAACTGTTGCCAGCTGCCCTCATGAACACCTCTAGAGGGAGCAGACAGGTAAATCACAAGGCCAAACAAAATGTGACACCCACCCCATCCCCTCCCTTAAGACGTTGTCCCATCGGGATCACAGCAACCAAAGCAAAACAAAATAATCTTCAAAACAACCCCAGCTGAATAAAACGTTTGACCAACAGCTGGAGGACCAGCAGAGAGAGCAGACAGGTAAATCACAAGGCCAAGAAAAGGTAACACCTGGGGTGTTTCCTGTATATATGTATACAGGAAATACAAAACATTGACAAAATAGTAAGTCCTTGTATTTATTTGCATATTCACTTGCAGCTTATAAAGCGTCTCAACAGCTATTGGATGGATTGCAATGAAATTTTGTACCTGTTACATTAAGGATTACATTTAATAACTTTTTTGAACCCTTCCCCTAGCTTTTCATGTAGTGCCATCATCAGGTCAAAATGTATTTCTCATTCATGACCAATGTTCTTTGTGTTTAGTGCTAATTTAGTAGTATGTTAGTAGCATGTTAGCATTGTAATTGTGAGCATTTAGTTCAAAGCACTGCTGTCCTGACTTGTTCTGTTAAAATGTAACTTTTCTAGTATGTTCAATATTGCACCAACAGTTTCACAGTTTCCTCAGTAAAAGTGTGACCTCTGGTCCCCTCGGGGCCGTAGCAAAGATTTTATAAATACTGAGGTCATGACTCAAAATTCCAAATCTCCTGCCGCTTAATGTGTTTGATGTGATTCTGGAATTGAATATCTCACTTTATTTATTAATATGCCGATTATTTTCTCAATTGATCAATGTTTATTTTTTATACATCAGAAAATTGTGAAAAACACCCATCAAAATTTCCTACAAATGGTTAATTTTAACATTTGAGAATCTGGAACCATCAAAGTATTGGCGTTTATACTTGAAAATGACTGCAACAATTGATCGATTATCAAAATAGCTACCTGTTAATTTTCTGTTGATTGAATAATCAGTGAATTGAGCTATAGTTTCAGCTCTACTTTCAACATTTCATTACAGAACATGCTTAGTATGTCACAATATATGTAAAAAGAAAAACCCAAAAAATCTAAAAGAAACAAACAAACAACAAAAAAAGAAAACTCAATATTCTGGATTAATTAGATTCATTGGATTAACATAAATGCGGACAAACGCACTTCATCAGACTAAATGTCTCTGGTTTGTACAAAGTTTTCCACGTCCACTTTATCTTGTTGTGCAACTACTGATACGTGACGTTACAACTAAGGTCAAGTTCATGTCAAACCCTCTAATTCCCTGTTGACTTCAAAACTGTCCTCATCACGTAAAATGATCAGTTAAATCTTAAAAAACAGCTCTGAAGCAATCTAGTAACTAAGGTAAATATGCAACTGAGTGATGTGACCACGTCTTTCTACTCCTCTAATAATCTGAACAGCTGCATTCTGGACAAGCTGGAGATGTGACTTTGGGTTGATTCTAAACACAAGACAAGCTTATAAAAGTATAAAATATTTAAAAACTGGTTCAATTTGTAAAGATTATTTTTACTTTGGAGAAAGTTTTCTTACTTTTGTCAAGTCTCAAACAAGAGGCACAAACTCCAACTGCATGTTTAATATGTTAAAAACTGCAGTTTCCTTTTATTACGTGCTCTGTGAAATCTACAGTAACAGTAAATGTAAAGTTCTTCAACATGCTGTAAGGCAGTAAATGGGAAATAATATTGAGGGGCATGTTTTTTGTGACCTAGGTTACTTGCCATAGTAGGGAAATTGTGGAGAGGGTTAAAAAGAAGAGGAGAAGAAGAGGGTTTTTTTTGGGCAGAAGTCAATTGTATTATTGGTTGCATATGCTAACATGTTGTGTGTAAACTGAGAACAGTGATAAATAAAGTTCAGTAAAAGTTTACCTTCACCTCCCGTGGTATTCTGTGCAGCAGTGTAACAGAGGAGGAGTGAACAAGAGCTGAGTGACAATCATTAACTGAAGTGAAGAATTACGGTGTTAAAATGCCATTTCAAAAGAAAAGAAGAAAAAACAAAGAAGGGTGGATGATGTGTGTTTCCACAAAATGACAACAATTTACTTGATATTTTTACAGTTGGACAAAGAAAGAGACATTTCTGACATTATGCCAGGCCCTGGGAGGTATGAAAAATCTTCTACACACAGAATCAATAATTGGGATGAAATTTTGTCTTTGAGGGGAATTTTAGATGAACACAACCCTGGATTGTGAGCAAAGGTTAAAATATCAGGATTGTTTTGAAAATGAGAAAAACCTGGATTGACCTTTCCCATGTCGACCCGTCCACAGAGTCAGGAAACTGCTAGTTAGACAATGACTTTTATTGACAAACTAAAATGTAGATATACAAGCAAAAATTATTACTTTAAAAATCACAGACAAACTTTTATTCATTACATTATAAAACCTGCTAAATTTTGCCCATTTTAGGTTTTGGTCTCAATTCTGACACATCAAACATTGACAGAAAATTCATCAAATTACAACATGGAATAAAAGATTAGACCCATTAAAACTGCATAAAGGCAATCATTCATATCCTGCTGAAATCAAGCAAAGTGCATAAAACAAGTGTGTTGTAAAAGATATAAAGAGAATGAAATGTATTAAAACAATATAAGTAGTAATTTAGACAGCTCAAAGCTCTGAAACAGGAGGATATTGCCAAAGATGACTCCTAAATTTCATTACATGTACTGAACCAAACCTGAGGTGGAAGAAGTCACAGTAGAATAAGAAAAAAAAGGTAACACTTTATTTTATTTTACTATACAAATGAAGAGACCTGTAAATTAAGTGTTACTGAAAAACGATATCTGAAGGGAGATAGTGATCAGGAATAAAACAGCTTAATAATGATTAATCCACTAGCATTCAGTGCTCTGTGTGTTTCCTGACTTAGGCGTGGTGTGTTGCTCTTGTGAGTTTTTCGGAGCCCTGAAGGACACCTTCATCCTCTTCACTGTTCTCTCACTCCTGCAGAGGAATGTGTTCTTCACATGATCCCTGAAGTCCTTGGAGATAAAGTAGTAAACAAAAGGGTCGATGCAGCTGTTGAGACTAGCCAGGCACAGGGTGGTGATGTAAAATCCGTACAGGTGGTTGTCGGCCCCGCTCCACAGGAGGATATAGTGTACCAGCAGCATGATGTTACTGGGGGTGAAGCACACTAAAAACATAACCAACACTGTGATGATCAAGAACACAGCCTTCCGTCGCTTCTTGGTGATGGCAGCATTTTTCATGCTGTTCCTGAGAGCTTTGAGCATGAGGATGTAGGATATGATGCACACAATAGTGGGAACAACAAATCCCAGAGTTCCCATTGTCAGGAAGTAGCCAGCTGCTATTTTCACCTGACTTTCCCTGGTGACATCATGGCAGGTAAGGATTTTTGGATTGAAGTTTGTTATTTTGACCTGTTGGTCATACAGGTAGACAGGGATGGTGAAAAGCCAGACCACCACCCAGACTGTGATGGAGACGGCAACGGGTATGCGGTTGTCCCTCTGCTGCTCGGACAGTGGGTGGACCACTGCCCAGTAACGCTGGACACTTATGCAGGTGATAAAGGCGATGGAGCAGTACATGTTGCTGTAGAAAAACGCCACCAGCACTTTGCACAGCCCTTCTCCGTAGACCCAGTTGTTGCCATTGAAGTGGTATGATATCTTCAGGGGGACCCAGATGACAAAGAGCAAGTCAGCCAGAGCCAGGTTTGCCATGTAGATTGACGACGGGTGCTTTTTCTTGATCCTGAAGAGGAATATCCATATTGCCATGGCGTTGGTGGGCAGCCCCACAGCAAACACAATGATGTAGATGATTGGAAGGAAGACAGTTGTAAGATGAATGCTCAGGATTTCTTTGTCTTGGGAGCTGACTTCTACCCCATCTTGGCTCTCTCTACCAATGAAGCCTTGGCGTCCTGTGAAGTGACAATATGAAAACATGTGAAAAGCAGAAGTATGCAGGTTTACATGCAGGAACAAACTATTTGACTACATCTGAAACTCAAATGTGAGCTGCACTCTGTTACTTTCAGCTGTGAGCATTTTGATCTGTTTCCTACTTGTAGTAATAGTCCTCTGAGCTTTAGTTAGCAGCATTACAACAACATCCATTTTACATATAACTTTAATATATATTTTGATCAAAGTAATTCTTATCCAGCCTATAAAGGCAATCAAGACCAAAACATCAAACTAACAGGGCCTATATTAAACGTATGTTAATGTAGAATATAGGCCCTAATGTACTTTTTGGCTGGACCAGCCACAGACCAGCCGTATAACCGCGGTTGTCCGTAAGTGAGGGAGTGTCTGAGTGAGTAATGAAGTTTCACCATTGGTTGGCCAGTCGAGTGATGAAGTTTCACCATTGGCCGTTGCTCTTTTAAAATGAGTCAGCATGAGATGATGGACACAGAGAACAGCAGCGAGGCGCAGACTGACTGTGTTTCCTCTGCGGTGCGTTTGGATTTTATAACTGAACTAATACCAGGATGCAAACTTTTAATTTCTCTGATGTTTTCACATCACAAACCATGAACAACAGCAGTAAAATACGAGTCTTGAAGGTAAAACATGCGACTAATGGAGCTGTTATATCAGTTTATTATGGGTCGACTGCATTGCAGATGTGCTTGATTTGACTGCAATTGTGGTAACTGGGCAGAGATGAGCCTCCTGAATTTGCACGCAAAATGCTGTCAAAATTTACATTTATAATTTCCAGCGCAGCCTCCATGATCATCGACTGGGAAAGAGGCAGAAAAAAGGCACATAGAGTCATGAGAGAGGTTGAACGCGTAGTTAAAGCGCCCCAAATAATAATAACTCTGACAAATGATTTAATGCAGAGTGAGAAACGAGAATCTGCAGAGTGAAACATATGAAACATCCCAAGATTTGAGTGGAAAGTATTGTTCTTGCAACCGCATTTATACCCTTTTTCACTCAAACATAGCATAACCATGTCATGTGATACATTACTTCAGGACACTTTACCAGCAAATATTACTGGGACCACTACAGAAAATTGCAAATGAACATTTAATATCCAGGAATGCACATTATAGACACTACCACTGACCATGCCTGTATGCATGTATGTTGGATTGTCCTTCGCATAACTTGAAAACTGTTCATTGTACCTGGCAGGTGGACAAATTTCAACAAAATCTCATATTATATGATTCGTACATAAATAACTATATATGTACACCCTAAAAGCCATACATGAATACCGCATGTTAGTGTATGGCAATAATTCAAAACAGCTCTGACCTGATTATCATGTAGTAATTTTTTCCTCCTATAGTTTATTCGTGTGTAGTTGGTGGAGTTAGACATATTTCTTTCTTTTTTTCTTTTCTTTTTGGTGGTGAAACTACTGCAATTTCCCAAAACTTTGGTATCCAAGTTAGTGAAATTGAGGAAACACACTCATGCCATTTTTTCTGCAAAGAGTATAAAATTTCCATTTGAATTCTGTATTCATTTCATCTAATTTTGGATAAGATGTTGGCTTTGGTGCTGCTACAAACATGAATAGATCAGACAGTGAAAAGTGAGCTTGAGATAAAGGGAGGCTGAGGTGAAGGTATAGTACATGGTAAAGCACAGCTGATGGTAGAAGTAGACATTGTAAACATTAGATTTATAACTGAGTGTTATATATTAGGAGAATTTATTTGCAGTCACTCACGAGAGATTTATATACATGTAATAAAGGAGTATATACTACTACTATGCAGAATAACATGTTTATACACACATTACAAACAGTGATTTTGTAGGTTATTTGTTTTGTTTTTATTAAAGCATCCATTTCCATCTAAACTGGCTGTAGCTTTGTGGCAATATCAGCAGAGGTGTAAGAGGTACAGGACAGGAGATGTGATTCACACCAAATAAACAAGCACACTGTTTGTTTCCCTCTATTTTTACATTTGAACCAATACAGATTAAAGCAATGTTACTAAATATAATGTGCAGAAACATAACATACTGTATCTTCACTGGGACCATCTTATAATTTGAACTTTAATTAACAGGTTAAAGTAGGACAGAAAGAAATTGGTAAGATACCACGAAATAAATTAAGATTATAAAAGATCAGTGTCTTTTCTTTGCGCAATATGAACATCACACTACTCCATGCATTGACCCTGAATGTGACAAGTGAACATATTCATGTTAGCGAAATTGAGAAAACACACTTATGTCACTTTTTGTGCAAAGAGTGTATCATTTCCATTTGAAGTCTATGTTCATTTCATCTAATTTTGGATAAATGGTGCCGCTACGCACATGAAGAGATGAGACAGTGAAAAGTGAGCTTGAGGTAAAGGGAGGCTGAGGTGAAGGTATAGTACATGGTAGAGCACAGCTGATGTTAGAAGTAGACGTTGTAAACATTAGAATTATAACTGAATGTTATATATTATTATTTACCTGGTGGACCCACTGAACCTTGATCTAGAATAACAAAAGAGAAAGAAATTTACACACATGTAATAAAGGAGTGTATACTACTACTATGCAGAATAATTTAAATATACACACATTAAAAACAGGGATTTTGTAGGTTCTTTGTTTTGTTTTATTAAAGCATCCATTTCCATCTTAACTGGCTGTAGCTTTGCAGCAATATCAGCAGAGGTGTAAGAGGTACAGGACAGGAGATGTGGTTCACGTCGTATAAACAAGTATAATGTTTTTTCCCCTCTAGTTTTACGTTTGAATTAATACAGAATAAAGCAATATAACTAAATGTAATGCGCAGAAACATCATGTGCTGCAGCCTCACTGGGACCATCTCATAATCTGAACTTTAATTAACTGGTTAATATAGGACAAAAAGAAATTGGGAAAATTCCACAAAATAAATTAAGATTATAAAAGATCAGTTTCTTTTCTTTACACTACATGAACATCACACTTCTTCATGCATTGGCACTGAATGTTACAAGTGAATGAAAATAGTTATTGCAAATCAGTTGCATAAATGTAGGGCTTAAATATTGAATAATATTTGGCAAGAGGTTGATTGTGGTGCGAGAGGTTTGAGTTTCATACTGCTTAGAAAACATTTTCTTTTCAAATAAAATTGCACATTATATTTTGTCATAAAAAAATTTACATCTACATCCTGACAGCCTTTCGTAAATACCACATGTTAGTGTATATGGCAATAATTCAGGATATGTCCTTTAACTCCCACATAAATCAAATTTCAAGGACTGCCTTTTTTCACTTACGTAATATCACAAAAATCAGGCATAAATGTAGGGCTTAAATAGTGAATAATATTTGGCAAGAGGTTGATTGTGGTGCGAGAGGGTTGAGTTTCATTCTGCTTAGAAAACATTTTCTTTTCAAACAAAATTTCATATTATATATTTCGTACATAAATGACTATATATATATATACACCCTAAAAGCCATACATGAATACCACGTCAGCGTATGTGACAATAATTCAGTATAGTTCTGACCTGATTATAATGTAGTAATTTTTTCCTCCTATAGTTCATTTGTGTGTAGTTGGTGGAGTTTGACATATTTCTTTTTTTCTTTTCTTTTTGGTGATGAAACTACTGCAATTTCCCAAAACTTTGGTATCCAGGTTAGTGAAATTGAGGAAACACACTCATGCCATTTTTTCTGCAAAGAGTACATCATTTCCATTTGAATTCTGTATTCATTTCATCTAATTTTGGATAAGATGTTGGCTTTGGTGCTGCTACAAACATGAATAGATCAGACAGTGAAAAGTGAGCTTGAGATAAAGGGAGGCTGAGGTGAAGGTATAGTACATGGTAAATCACAGCTGATGGTAGAAGTAGACATTGTAAACATTAGAATTACAACTGAATGTTATATATTAGGAGAATTTATTTTCAGTCACTCACCTGGTACACCTTCTTTACCTGGTGCACCGTGACCTAGAATAACAAAAGACAAAGAAATTTACACACATGTAATAAAGGAGTGTATACTACTACTATGCAGAATAACATGTATATACACACATTACAAACAGGGATTTTGTAGGTTCTTTGTTTTGTTTTATTAAAGCATCCACTCCATCTAAACTGGTTGTAGCTTTGCAGCAATATCAGCGGAGGTGTAAGAGGTACAGGACAGGAGATGTGGTTCATACCAAATAAAAAAGCACAGTGTAGGTTTTTTTCCCCACAATTTTTCCATTAAAATGAATACAGATTGAAGCAATATAACTAAATGTAATGAGCAGAAACATTATGTACCATATCATCACTGGGACCATCCCATAATCTAAACTTTAATGAACTGGTTAAAACAGGACAAAAATAAATTGGGAAAATTCCAAGAAATAAATTAAGATTATAAAAGATCAGTTTCTTTTCTTTGCACTATATGAACATCACACTACTTCATGCATTAGCACTGAATGTTACAAGTGAATGAAAATAGTTATTGCAAATTAGTTGCATAACACTCCATAAATTTTTATTGTTACGCAGATGACACCCAATTATATTTATCAATGAAGCCAGATGAACCCAATCAGTAAACAAACTCCAAGCATGCCTTTACGACATAAAGACCTGGATGACCTGCAATTTTCTACTACTAAATTCAGATGAAACTGAAGTTATTGTGCTTGGCCCTAAACACCTTAGAAACACATTATCTAATGATATAGCTACTCTGGATGGCATTACCCTGGCCTCCAGCACCACCGTAAGGAATCTGGGAGTTATCTTTGATCAGGATATGTCCTTTGACTCCCACATAAATCAAATTTCAAGGACTGCCTTTTTTCACTTACGTAATATCACAAAAATCAGGCATAAATGTAGGGCTTAAATAGTGAAAAATATTTGGCAAGAGGTTGATTGTGGTGCGAGAGGGTTGAGTTTCATTCTGCTTAGAAAACATTTTCTTTTCAAACAAAATTTCATATTATATATTTCGTACATAAATGACTATATATATATATACACCCTAAAAGCCATACATGAATACCACATGTTAGCGTATGTGACAATAATTCAGTATAGTTCTGACCTGATTATAATGTAGTAATTTTTTCCTCCTATAGTTCATTTGTGTGTAGTTGGTGGAGTTTGACATATTTCTTTTTTTCTTTTCTTTTTGGTGATGAAACTACTGCAATTTCCCAAAACTTTGGTATCCAAGTTAGTGAAATTGAGGAAACACACTCATGCCATTTTTTCTGCAAAGAGTACATCATTTCCATTTGAATTCTGTATTCATTTCATCTAATTTTGGATAAGATGTTGGCTTTGGTGCTGCTACAAACATGAATAGATCAGACAGTGAAAAGTGAGCTTGAGATAAAGGGAGGCTGAGGTGAAGGTATAGTACATGGTAAAGCACAGCTGATGGTAGAAGTAGACATTGTAAACATTAGATTTATAACTGAGTGTTATATATTAGGAGAATTTATTTGCAGTCACTCACGTCCTTGCTTTGCACCTGGAATAACAAAAGACAGAGAGATTTATATACATGTAATAAAGGAGTATATACTACTACTATGCAGAATAACATGTTTATACACACATTACAAACAGGGATTTTGTAGGTTCTTTGTTTTGTTTTTATTAAAGCATCCATTTCCATCTAAACTGGCTGTAGCTTTGTGGCAATATCAGCAGAGGTGTAAGAGGAACAGGACAGGAGATGTGGTTCACACCAAATAAACAAGCACACTGTTTGTTTCCCTCTATTTTTACATTTGAACCAATACAGATTAAAGCAATGTTACTAAATATAATGTGCAGAAACATAACATACTGTATCTTCACTGGGACCATCTTATAATTTGAACTTTAATTAACAGGTTAAAGTAGGACAGAAAGAAATTGTTAAGATACCACGAAATAAATTAAGATTATAAAAGATCAGTGTCTTTTCTTTGCGCTATATGAACATCACACTACTCCATGCATTGACACTGAATGTGACAAGTGAACATATTCAAGTTAGCGAAATTGAGAAAACACACTTATGTCACTTTTTGTGCAAAGAGTATATCATTTCCATTTGAAGTCTATGTTCATTTCATGTAATTTTGGATAAATGGTGCCGCTACGAACATGAAGAGATGAGACAGTGAAAAGTGAGCTTGAGGTAAAGGGAGGCTGAGGTGAAGGTATAGTACATGGTAGAGCACAGCTGATGTTAGAAGTAGACGTTGTAAACATTAGAATTATAACTGAATGTTATATATTATTATTTACCTGGTGGACCCACTGAACCTTGATCTAGAATAACAAAAGAGAAAGAAATTTACACACATGTAATAAAGGAGTGTATACTACTACTATGCAGAATAATTTAAATATACACACATTAAAAACAGGGATTTTGTAGGTTCTTTGTTTTGTTTTATTAAAGCATCCATTTCCATCTAAACTGGTTGTAGCTTTGCAGCAATATCAGCAGAGGTGTAAGAGGTACAGGATAGGAGATGTGGTTCACGTCGTATAAACAAGTATAATGTTTTTTCCCCTCTAGTTTTACATTTGAATTAATACAGAATAAAGCAATATAACTAAATGTAATGTGCAGAAACATCATGTGCTGCAGCCTCACTGGGACCATCTCATAATCTGAACTTTAATTAACTGGTTAAAATAGGACAAAAAGAAATTGGGAAAATTCCACAAAATAAATAAAGATTATAAAAGATCAGTTTCTTTTCTTTACACTACATGAACATCACACTACTTCATGCATTGGCACTGAATGTTACAAGTGAATGAAAATAGTTATTGCAAATCAGTTGCATAAATGTAGGGCTTAAATATTGAATAATATTTGGCAAGAGGTTGATTGTGGTGCGAGAGGTTTGAGTTTCATACTGCTTAGAAAACATTTTCTTTTCAAATAAAATTGCACATTATATTTTGTCAAAAAAAAATTTACATCTACATCCTGACAGCCTTTCGTAAATACCACATGTTAGTGTATATGGCAATAATTCAATATAGTTCTGACCTGATTATAATGTAGTAATTTTTTCCTCCTATAGTTTATTCGTGTGTAGTTGGTGGAGTTTGACATATTTCTTTTTTTCTTTTCTTTTTGGTGATGAAACTACTGCAATTTCCCAAAACTTGGGTATCCAAGTTAATGAAATTGAGGAAACACACTCATGCCATTTTTTGTGCAAAGAGTACATAATTTCCATTTGAATTTTCTGATCATTTCATCTAATTTTGGATAAGATGTAGACTTCGATGCTGCAACAAACATGAATAGATCAGACAGTGAAAAGTGATTTTGAAGTAAAGGGAGGCTGAGGTGAAGGTATAGTACATGGTAAAGCACAGCTGATGGTAGAAGTAGACATTGTAAACATTAGAATTACAACTGAATGTTATATATTAGGAGAATTTATTTTCAGTCACTCACCTGGTACACCTTCTTTACCTGGTGCACCGTGACCTAGAATAACAAAAGACAAAGAAATTTACACACATGTAATAAAGGAGTGTATACTACTACTATGCAGAATAACATGTATATACACACATTACAAACAGGGATTTTGTAGGTTCTTTGTTTTGTTTTATTAAAGCATCCATTTCCATCTAAACTGGTTGTAGCTTTACAGCAATATCAGCGGAGGTGTAAGAGGTACAGGACAGGAGATGTGGTTCATACCAAATAAAAAAGCACAGTGTAGGTTTTTTTCCCCACAATTTTTCCATTAAAATGAATACAGATTGAAGCAATATAACTAAATGTAATGAGCAGGAACATTATGTACCATATCATCACTGGGACCATCCCATAATCTAAACTTTAATGAACTGGTTAAAATAGGACAAAAAGAAATTGGGAAAATTCCAAGAAATAAATTAAGATTATAAAAGATTAGTTTCTTTTCTTTGCACTATATGAACATCACACTACTTCATGCATTAGCACTGAATGTTACAAGTGAATGAAAATAGTTATTGCAAATTAGTTGCATAACACTCCATAAATTTTCATTGTTACGCAGATGACACCCAATTATATTTATCAATGAAGCCAGATGAACCCAATCAGTTAAACAAACTCCAAGCATGCCTTAACGACATAAAGACCTGGATGACCTGCAATTTTCTACTACTAAATTCAGATAAAACTGAAGTTATTGTGCTTGGCCCTAAACACCTTAGAAACACATTATCTAATGATATAGCTACTCTGGATGGCATTACCCTGCCCTCCAGCACCACCGTAAGGAATCTGGGAGTTATCTTTGATCAGGATATGTCCTTTAACTCCCACATAAATCAAATTTCAAGGACTGCCTTTTTTCACTTACGTAATATCACAAAAATCAGGCATAAATGTAGGGCTTAAATAGTGAATAATATTTGGCAAGAGGTTGATTGTGGTGCGAGAGGGTTGAGTTTCATTCTGCTTAGAAAACATTTTCTTTTCAAACAAAATTTCATATTATATATTTCGTACATAAATGACTATATATATATATATACACCCTAAAAGCCATACATGAATACCACATGTTAGCGTATGTGACAATAATTCAGTATAGTTCTGACCTGATTATAATGTAGTAATTTTTTCCTCCTATAGTTTATTTGTGTGTAGTTGGTGGAGTTTGACATATTTCTTTTTTTCTTTTCTTTTTGGTGGTGAAACTACTGCAATTTCCCAAAACTTGGGTATCCAAGTTAGTGAAATTGAGGAAACACACTCATGCCATTTTTTCTGCAAAGAGTATAAAATTTCCATTTGAATTCTGTATTCATTTCATCTAATTTTGGATAAGATGTTGGCTTTGGTGCTGCTACAAACATGAATAGATCAGACAGTGAAAAGTGAGCTTGAGATAAAGGGAGGCTGAGGTGAAGGTATAGTACATGGTAAAGCACAGCTGATGGTAGAAGTAGACATTGTAAACATTAGATTTATAACTGAGTGTTATATATTAGGAGAATTTATTTGCAGTCACTCACGTCCTTGCTTTGCACCTGGAATAACAAAAGACAGAGAGATTTATATACATGTAATAAAGGAGTATATACTACTACTATGCAGAATAACATGTTTATACACACATTACAAACAGGGATTTTGTAGGTTCTTTGTTTTGTTTTTATTAAAGCATCCATTTCCATCTAAACTGGCTGTAGCTTTGTGGCAATATCAGCAGAGGTGTAAGAGGAACAGGACAGGAGATGTGGTTCACACCAAATAAACAAGCACACTGTTTGTTTCCCTCTATTTTTACATTTGAACCAATACAGATTAAAGCAATGTTACGAAATATAATGTGCAGAAACATAACATACTGTATCTTCACTGGGACCATCTTATAATTTGAACTTTAATTAACAGGTTAAAGTAGGACAGAAAGAAATTGTTAAGATACCACGAAATAAATTAAGATTATAAAAGATCAGTGTCTTTTCTTTGCGCTATATGAACATCACACTACTCCATGCATTGACACTGAATGTGACAAGTGAACATATTCAAGTTAGCGAAATTGAGAAAACACACTTATGTCACTTTTTGTGCAAAGAGTATATCATTTCCATTTGAAGTCTATGTTCATTTCATGTAATTTTGGATAAATGGTGCCGCTACGAACATGAAGAGATGAGACAGTGAAAAGTGAGCTTGAGGTAAAGGGAGGCTGAGGTGAAGGTATAGTACATGGTAGAGCACAGCTGATGTTAGAAGTAGACGTTGTAAACATTAGAATTATAACTGAATGTTATATATTATTATTTACCTGGTGGACCCACTGAACCTTGATCTAGAATAACAAAAGAGAAAGAAATTTACACACATGTAATAAAGGAGTGTATACTACTACTATGCAGAATAATTTAAATATACACACATTAAAAACAGGGATTTTGTAGGTTCTTTGTTTTGTTTTATTAAAGCATCCATTTCCATCTAAACTGGTTGTAGCTTTGCAGCAATATCAGCAGAGGTGTAAGAGGTACAGGATAGGAGATGTGGTTCACGTCGTATAAACAAGTATAATGTTTTTTCCCCTCTAGTTTTACATTTGAATTAATACAGAATAAAGCAATATAACTAAATGTAATGTGCAGAAACATCATGTGCTGCAGCCTCACTGGGACCATCTCATAATCTGAACTTTAATTAACTGGTTAAAATAGGACAAAAAGAAATTGGGAAAATTCCAAGAAATAAATTAAGATTATAAAAGATCAGTTTCTTTTCTTTACACTACATGAACATCACACTACTTCATGCATTGGCACTGAATGTTACAAGTGAATGAAAATAGTTATTGCAAATCAGTTGCATAAATGTAGGGCTTAAATATTGAATAATATTTGGCAAGAGGTTGATTGTGGTGCGAGAGGTTTGAGTTTCATACTGCTTAGAAAACATTTTCTTTTCAAATAAAATTGCACATTATATTTTGTCAAAAAAAAATTTACATCTACATCCTGACAGCCTTTCGTAAATACCACATGTTAGTGTATATGGCAATAATTCAATATAGTTCTGACCTGATTATAATGTAGTAATTTTTTCCTCCTATAGTTTATTCGTGTGCAGTTGGTGGAGTTTGACATATTTCTTTTTTTCTTTTCTTTTTGGTGATGAAACTACTGCAATTTCCCAAAACTTGGGTATCCAAGTTAATGAAATTGAGGAAACACACTCATGCCATTTTTTGTGCAAAGAGTACATAATTTCCATTTGAATTTTCTGATCATTTCATCTAATTTTGGATAAGATGTAGACTTCGATGCTGCAACAAACATGAATAGATCAGACAGTGAAAAGTGATTTTGAAGTAAAGGGAGGCTGAGGTGAAGGTATAGTACATGGTAAAGCACAGCTGATGGTAGAAGTAGACATTGTAAACATTAGAATTACAACTGAATGTTATATATTAGGAGAATTTATTTTCAGTCACTCACCTGGTACACCTTCTTTACCTGGTGCACCTTGACCTAGAATAACAAAAGACAAAGAAATTTACACACATGTAATAAAGGAGTGTATACTACTACTATGCAGAATAACATGTATATACACACATTACAAACAGGGATTTTGTAGGTTCTTTGTTTTGTTTTATTAAAGCATCCATTTCCATCTAAACTGGTTGTAGCTTTGCAGCAATATCAGCGGAGGTGTAAGAGGTACAGGACAGGAGATGTGGTTCATACCAAATAAAAAAGCACAGTGTAGGTTTTTTTCCCCACAATTTTTGCCATTAAAATGAATACAGATTGAAGCAATATAACTAAATGTAATGAGCAGGAACATTATGTACCATATCATCACTGGGACCATCCCATAATCTAAACTTTAATGAACTGGTTAAAATAGGACAAAAAGAAATTGGGAAAATTCCAAGAAATAAATTAAGATTATAAAAGATCAGTTTCTTTTCTTTGCACTATATGAACATCACACTACTTCATGCATTAGCACTGAATGTTACAAGTGAATGAAAATAGTTATTGCAAATCAGTTGCATAAATGTAGGGCTTAAATATTGAATAATATTTGGCAAGAGGTTGATTGTGGTGCAAGAGGTTTGAGTTTCATACTGCTTAGAAAACATTTTCTTTTCAAATAAAATTGCACATTATATTTTGTCAAAAAAAAATTTACATCTACATCCTGACAGCCTTTCGTAAATACCACATGTTAGTGTATATGGCAATAATTCAATATAGTTCTGACCTGATTATAATGTAGTAATTTTTTCCTCCTATAGTTTATTCGTGTGCAGTTGGTGGAGTTTGACATATTTCTTTTTTTCTTTTCTTTTTGGTGATGAAACTACTGCAATTTCCCAAAACTTGGGTATCCAAGTTAATGAAATTGAGGAAACACACTCATGCCATTTTTTGTGCAAAGAGTACATAATTTCCATTTGAATTTTCTGATCATTTCATCTAATTTTGGATAAGATGTAGACTTCGATGCTGCAACAAACATGAATAGATCAGACAGTGAAAAGTGATTTTGAAGTAAAGGGAGGCTGAGGTGAAGGTATAGTACATGGTAAAGCACAGCTGATGGTAGAAGTAGACATTGTAAACATTAGAATTACAACTGAATGTTATATATTAGGAGAATTTATTTTCAGTCACTCACCTGGTACACCTTCTTTACCTGGTGCACCTTGACCTAGAATAACAAAAGACAAAGAAATTTACACACATGTAATAAAGGAGTGTATACTACTACTATGCAGAATAACATGTATATACACACATTACAAACAGGGATTTTGTAGGTTCTTTGTTTTGTTTTATTAAAGCATCCATTTCCATCTAAACTGGTTGTAGCTTTGCAGCAATATCAGCGGAGGTGTAAGAGGTACAGGACAGGAGATGTGGTTCATACCAAATAAAAAAGCACAGTGTAGGTTTTTTTCCCCACAATTTTTCCATTAAAATGAATACAGATTGAAGCAATATAACTAAATGTAATGAGCAGAAACATTATGTACCATATCATCACTGGGACCATCCCATAATCTAAACTTTAATGAACTGGTTAAAACAGGACAAAAATAAATTGGGAAAATTCCAAGAAATAAATTAAGATTATAAAAGATCAGTTTCTTTTCTTTGCACTATATGAACATCACACTACTTCATGCATTAGCACTGAATGTTACAAGTGAATGAAAATAGTTATTGCAAATTAGTTGCATAACACTCCATAAATTTTTATTGTTACGCAGATGACACCCAATTATATTTATCAATGAAGCCAGATGAACCCAATCAGTAAACAAACTCCAAGCATGCCTTTACGACATAAAGACCTGGATGACCTGCAATTTTCTACTACTAAATTCAGATGAAACTGAAGTTATTGTGCTTGGCCCTAAACACCTTAGAAACACATTATCTAATGATATAGCTACTCTGGATGGCATTACCCTGGCCTCCAGCACCACCGTAAGGAATCTGGGAGTTATCTTTGATCAGGATATGTCCTTTGACTCCCACATAAATCAAATTTCAAGGACTGCCTTTTTTCACTTACGTAATATCACAAAAATCAGGCATAAATGTAGGGCTTAAATAGTGAAAAATATTTGGCAAGAGGTTGATTGTGGTGCGAGAGGGTTGAGTTTCATTCTGCTTAGAAAACATTTTCTTTTCAAACAAAATTTCATATTATATATTTCGTACATAAATGACTATATATATATATACACCCTAAAAGCCATACATGAATACCACATGTTAGCGTATGTGACAATAATTCAGTATAGTTCTGACCTGATTATAATGTAGTAATTTTTTCCTCCTATAGTTCATTTGTGTGTAGTTGGTGGAGTTTGACATATTTCTTTTTTTCTTTTCTTTTTGGTGATGAAACTACTGCAATTTCCCAAAACTTTGGTATCCAAGTTAGTGAAATTGAGGAAACACACTCATGCCATTTTTTCTGCAAAGAGTACATCATTTCCATTTGAATTCTGTATTCATTTCATCTAATTTTGGATAAGATGTTGGCTTTGGTGCTGCTACAAACATGAATAGATCAGACAGTGAAAAGTGAGCTTGAGATAAAGGGAGGCTGAGGTGAAGGTATAGTACATGGTAAAGCACAGCTGATGGTAGAAGTAGACATTGTAAACATTAGATTTATAACTGAGTGTTATATATTAGGAGAATTTATTTGCAGTCACTCACGTCCTTGCTTTGCACCTGGAATAACAAAAGACAGAGAGATTTATATACATGTAATAAAGGAGTATATACTACTACTATGCAGAATAACATGTTTATACACACATTACAAACAGGGATTTTGTAGGTTCTTTGTTTTGTTTTTATTAAAGCATCCATTTCCATCTAAACTGGCTGTAGCTTTGTGGCAATATCAGCAGAGGTGTAAGAGGAACAGGACAGGAGATGTGGTTCACACCAAATAAACAAGCACACTGTTTGTTTCCCTCTATTTTTACATTTGAACCAATACAGATTAAAGCAATGTTACTAAATATAATGTGCAGAAACATAACATACTGTATCTTCACTGGGACCATCTTATAATTTGAACTTTAATTAACAGGTTAAAGTAGGACAGAAAGAAATTGTTAAGATACCACGAAATAAATTAAGATTATAAAAGATCAGTGTCTTTTCTTTGCGCTATATGAACATCACACTACTCCATGCATTGACACTGAATGTGACAAGTGAACATATTCAAGTTAGCGAAATTGAGAAAACACACTTATGTCACTTTTTGTGCAAAGAGTATATCATTTCCATTTGAAGTCTATGTTCATTTCATGTAATTTTGGATAAATGGTGCCGCTACGAACATGAAGAGATGAGACAGTGAAAAGTGAGCTTGAGGTAAAGGGAGGCTGAGGTGAAGGTATAGTACATGGTAGAGCACAGCTGATGTTAGAAGTAGACGTTGTAAACATTAGAATTATAACTGAATGTTATATATTATTATTTACCTGGTGGACCCACTGAACCTTGATCTAGAATAACAAAAGAGAAAGAAATTTACACACATGTAATAAAGGAGTGTATACTACTACTATGCAGAATAATTTAAATATACACACATTAAAAACAGGGATTTTGTAGGTTCTTTGTTTTGTTTTATTAAAGCATCCATTTCCATCTAAACTGGTTGTAGCTTTGCAGCAATATCAGCAGAGGTGTAAGAGGTACAGGATAGGAGATGTGGTTCACGTCGTATAAACAAGTATAATGTTTTTTCCCCTCTAGTTTTACATTTGAATTAATACAGAATAAAGCAATATAACTAAATGTAATGTGCAGAAACATCATGTGCTGCAGCCTCACTGGGACCATCTCATAATCTGAACTTTAATTAACTGGTTAAAATAGGACAAAAAGAAATTGGGAAAATTCCACAAAATAAATAAAGATTATAAAAGATCAGTTTCTTTTCTTTACACTACATGAACATCACACTACTTCATGCATTGGCACTGAATGTTACAAGTGAATGAAAATAGTTATTGCAAATCAGTTGCATAAATGTAGGGCTTAAATATTGAATAATATTTGGCAAGAGGTTGATTGTGGTGCGAGAGGTTTGAGTTTCATACTGCTTAGAAAACATTTTCTTTTCAAATAAAATTGCACATTATATTTTGTCAAAAAAAAATTTACATCTACATCCTGACAGCCTTTCGTAAATACCACATGTTAGTGTATATGGCAATAATTCAATATAGTTCTGACCTGATTATAATGTAGTAATTTTTTCCTCCTATAGTTTATTCGTGTGCAGTTGGTGGAGTTTGACATATTTCTTTTTTTCTTTTCTTTTTGGTGATGAAACTACTGCAATTTCCCAAAACTTGGGTATCCAAGTTAATGAAATTGAGGAAACACACTCATGCCATTTTTTGTGCAAAGAGTACATAATTTCCATTTGAATTTTCTGATCATTTCATCTAATTTTGGATAAGATGTAGACTTCGATGCTGCAACAAACATGAATAGATCAGACAGTGAAAAGTGATTTTGAAGTAAAGGGAGGCTGAGGTGAAGGTATAGTACATGGTAAAGCACAGCTGATGGTAGAAGTAGACATTGTAAACATTAGAATTACAACTGAATGTTATATATTAGGAGAATTTATTTTCAGTCACTCACCTGGTACACCTTCTTTACCTGGTGCACCTTGACCTAGAATAACAAAAGACAAAGAAATTTACACACATGTAATAAAGGAGTGTATACTACTACTATGCAGAATAACATGTATATACACACATTACAAACAGGGATTTTGTAGGTTCTTTGTTTTGTTTTATTAAAGCATCCATTTCCATCTAAACTGGTTGTAGCTTTGCAGCAATATCAGCGGAGGTGTAAGAGGTACAGGACAGGAGATGTGGTTCATACCAAATAAAAAAGCACAGTGTAGGTTTTTTTCCCCACAATTTTTGCCATTAAAATGAATACAGATTGAAGCAATATAACTAAATGTAATGAGCAGGAACATTATGTACCATATCATCACTGGGACCATCCCATAATCTAAACTTTAATGAACTGGTTAAAATAGGACAAAAAGAAATTGGGAAAATTCCAAGAAATAAATTAAGATTATAAAAGATCAGTTTCTTTTCTTTGCACTATATGAACATCACACTACTTCATGCATTAGCACTGAATGTTACAAGTGAATGAAAATAGTTATTGCAAATCAGTTGCATAAATGTAGGGCTTAAATATTGAATAATATTTGGCAAGAGGTTGATTGTGGTGCAAGAGGTTTGAGTTTCATACTGCTTAGAAAACATTTTCTTTTCAAATAAAATTGCACATTATATTTTGTCAAAAAAAAATTTACATCTACATCCTGACAGCCTTTCGTAAATACCACATGTTAGTGTATATGGCAATAATTCAATATAGTTCTGACCTGATTATAATGTAGTAATTTTTTCCTCCTATAGTTTATTCGTGTGCAGTTGGTGGAGTTTGACATATTTCTTTTTTTCTTTTCTTTTTGGTGATGAAACTACTGCAATTTCCCAAAACTTGGGTATCCAAGTTAATGAAATTGAGGAAACACACTCATGCCATTTTTTGTGCAAAGAGTACATAATTTCCATTTGAATTTTCTGATCATTTCATCTAATTTTGGATAAGATGTAGACTTCGATGCTGCAACAAACATGAATAGATCAGACAGTGAAAAGTGATTTTGAAGTAAAGGGAGGCTGAGGTGAAGGTATAGTACATGGTAAAGCACAGCTGATGGTAGAAGTAGACATTGTAAACATTAGAATTACAACTGAATGTTATATATTAGGAGAATTTATTTTCAGTCACTCACCTGGTACACCTTCTTTACCTGGTGCACCTTGACCTAGAATAACAAAAGACAAAGAAATTTACACACATGTAATAAAGGAGTGTATACTACTACTATGCAGAATAACATGTATATACACACATTACAAACAGGGATTTTGTAGGTTCTTTGTTTTGTTTTATTAAAGCATCCATTTCCATCTAAACTGGTTGTAGCTTTGCAGCAATATCAGCGGAGGTGTAAGAGGTACAGGACAGGAGATGTGGTTCATACCAAATAAAAAAGCACAGTGTAGGTTTTTTTCCCCACAATTTTTGCCATTAAAATGAATACAGATTGAAGCAATATAACTAAATGTAATGAGCAGGAACATTATGTACCATATCATCACTGGGACCATCCCATAATCTAAACTTTAATGAACTGGTTAAAATAGGACAAAAAGAAATTGGGAAAATTCCAAGAAATAAATTAAGATTATAAAAGATCAGTTTCTTTTCTTTGCACTATATGAACATCACACTACTTCATGCATTAGCACTGAATGTTACAAGTGAATGAAAATAGTTATTGCAAATTAGTTGCATAACACTCCATAAATTTTCATTGTTACGCAGATGACACCCAATTATATTTATCAATGAAGCCAGATGAACCCAATCAGTTAAACAAACTCCAAGCATGCCTTAACGTCATAAAGACCTGGATGACCTGCAATTTTCTACTACTAAATTCAGATAAAACTGAAGTTATTGTGCTTGGCCCTAAACACCTTAGAAACACATTATCTAATGATATAGCTACTCTGGATGGCATTACCCTGGCCTCCAGCACCACCGTAAGGAATCTGGGAGTTATCTTTGATCAGGATATGTCCTTTAACTCCCACATAAATCAAATTTCAAGGACTGCCTTTTTTCACTTACGTAATATCACAAAAATCAGGCATAAATGTAGGGCTTAAATAGTGAATAATATTTGGCAAGAGGTTGATTGTGGTGCGAGAGGGTTGAGTTTCATTCTGCTTAGAAAACATTTTCTTTTCAAACAAAATTTCATATTATATATTTCGTACATAAATTACTATATATATATATATACACCCTAAAAGCCATACATGAATACCACATGTTAGCGTATGTGACAATAATTCAGTATAGTTCTGACCTGATTATAATGTAGTAATTTTTTCCTGCTATAGTTTATTTGTGTGTAGTTGGTGGAGTTTGACATATTTCTTTTTTTCTTTTCTTTTTGGTGGTGAAACTACTGCAATTTCCCAAAACTTTGGTATCCAAGTTAGTGAAATTGAGGAAACACACTCATGCCATTTTTTCTGCAAAGAGTATAAAATTTCCATTTGAAT
Organism: Thunnus thynnus; assembly: GCF_963924715.1. Lineage (NCBI taxonomy): Eukaryota > Metazoa > Chordata > Actinopteri > Scombriformes > Scombridae > Thunnus > Thunnus thynnus. The sequence goes on from NC_089535.1 coordinate 3,295,683, forward strand.
TCTGTATTCATTTCATCTAATTTTGGATAAGATGTTGGCTTTGGTGCTGCTACAAACATGAATAGATCAGACAGTGAAAAGTGAGCTTGAGATAAAGGGAGGCTGAGGTGAAGGTATAGTACATGGTAAAGCACAGCTGATGGTAGAAGTAGACATTGTAAACATTAGATTTATAACTGAGTGTTATATATTAGGAGAATTTATTTGCAGTCACTCACGTCCTTGCTTTGCACCTGGAATAACAAAAGACAGAGAGATTTATATACATGTAATAAAGGAGTATATACTACTAGTATGCAGAATAATATGTTTATACACACATTACAAACAGGGATTTTGTAGGTTCTTTGTTTTGTTTTATTAAAGCATCCATTTCCATCTAAACTGGTTGTAGCTTTGCAGCAATATCAGCAGAGGTGTAAGAGGTACAGGACAGGAGATGTGGTTCACGTCGTATAAACAAGTATAATGTTTTTTCTCCTCTAGTTTTACGTTTGAATTAATACAGAATAAAGCAATATAACTAAATGTAATGCGCAGAAACATCATGTGCTGCAGCCTCACTGGGACCATCTCATAATCTGAACTTTAATTAACTGGTTAATATAGGACAAAAAGAAATTGGGAAAATTCCACAAAATAAATTAAGATCATAAAAGATCAGTTCCTTTTCTTTGCACTATATGAACATCACACTACTTCATGCATTGGCACTGAATGTTACAAGTGAATGAAAATAGTTATTGCAAATCAGTTGCATAAATGTAGGGCTTAAATATTGAATAATATTTGGCAAGAGGTTGATTGTGGTGCGAGAGGTTTGAGTTTCATACTGCTTAGAAAACATTTTCTTTTTAAATAAAATTGCACATTATATTTTGTCATAAAAAAATTTACATCTACATCCTGACAGCCTTTCGTAAATACCACATGTTAGTGTGTATGGCAATAATTCAATATAGTTCTGACCTGATTATAATGTAGTAATTTTTTCCTCCTATAGTTTATTCGTGTGCAGTTGGTGGAGTTTGACATATTTCTTTTTTTCTTTTCTTTTTGGTGATGAAACTACTGCAATTTCCCAAAACTTGGGTATCCAAGTTAGTGAAATTGAGGAAACACACTCATGCCATTTTTTGTGCAAAGAGTACATAATTTCCATTTGAAATTTCTGATCATTTCATCTAATTTTGGATAAGATGTTGACTTCGATGCTCCAACAAACATGAATAGATGAGACAGTGAAAAGTGATTTTGAAGTAAAGGGAGGCTGAGGTGAAGGTATAGTACATGGTAAAGCACAGCTGATGGTAGAAGTAGACATTGTAAACATTAGAATTACAACTAAATGTTATATATAAGGAGAATTTATTTTCAGTCACTCACGTGGTTGAAGTGCTGGAATAAAAAAAGACAGAGAGATTTACACACATGTAATAAAGTGTATACTACTACTGTGTAGAATTACATAAATATACACACAGGGATTGCACATTATATTTTGTCATAAAAAAATGTACATCTACATCCTGACAGCCTTTCGTAAATACCACATGTTAGTGTATATGGCAATAATTCAATATAGTCCTGACCTGATTATAATGTAGTAATTTTTTCCTCCTATAATTTATTCGTGTGCAGTTGGTGGAGTTTGACATATTTCTTTTTTTCTTTTCTTTTTGGTGATGAAACTACTGCAATTTCCCAAAACTTGGGTATCCAAGTTAGTGAAATTGACAAAACACACTTATGTCACTTTTTGTGCAAAGAGTACATAATTTCCATTTGAATTCTATGTTCGTTTCATCTCATTTTGAATAAGATGTTGACTTTGGTGCTGCAACAAACATGAAGAGATCAGACAGTGAAAAGTGAGTTTTAGGTAAAGGGAGGCTGAGGTGAAGGTATAGTACATGGTAAAGCACAGCTGATGGTAGAAGTAGACATTGTAAACATTAGAATTACAACTGAATGTTATATATTATTATTTACCTGATGGACCCACTGGACCTTGATCTAGAATAACAAAAGACAAAGAAATTTACACGCATGTAATAAAGGAGTGTATACTACTACTATGCAGAATAACATACACACATTACAAACAGGGATTTTGTAGTTTCTTTGATTTATTCAAGCATCCATCTCCATCTAAACTGGCTGTAGCTTTGTGGCAATATCAGCAGAGGTGTAAGAGGTACAGGACAGGAGATGTGGTTCACGCCAAATAAACAAGCATTGTCCAAAAGGACCCATTTCACAGCAACCCCCCCCCCCCCCCCCCCTCTTTCTCTCTCTCTCTTCCCCCACCTGAACTCTGCATCATGTGACATGGACTTTGGGGCTCATCAGAACTAAACTAGGTTGACCCGCAGTTTCCTCAAGACGGTAGTCTGAAATCCGCCACGCATCAGACGCTCTTTTGGGTGAAGAACTTTGCTTTGTACTAACAGTCATCTGGTGTCAAGTGCGTCTAGCGCAAGTGAGTGAAGTATTTAAGAATGTTGTTATAGTTGCTGTTCGTTAGTGAATTGTTTCTGTGTTAACCGAACTAAAGGGGCTCATATTCATGTATTCTGCCGACTGTGTAGCCTCATATTAGCAGCTACTGTTTCCCACAGTCACTAGATGTTAACAGGCATCATGTCTCAAGCACACGCTTAGGACTTTATGTTTGAGTTGTGATGTGTAATATTTACCATATTACCAATAGAATAGTGGACTGAACGGCCATTTGTAGGTCCGCTCTTTAATTAACAGGTGTGCACAACCCGTGCAGTGTAGCAGCTCGTTCAGCCCCCGGATTGATGTCATGCATGTCTACTACTGGCCATTAGATGGCAGTGTTGCACTGCTGATGTACATTAACCCACTGTTAGAGGGAATATACTGCTTCAGCCTCAGCTATGCCTGTTTAATACATGGCCACATTATTTATCAGCTGTTTGCCAGTTGTATTATCTTGTATAGTTGAAATTTATACATTCAGAAAGTAATATAGTTTACCATTTCTACATTAGCCTGTTATACTTTCATACGTTTATTCTGATTTATTATGTTCATTTACACAGAACCTCTGAGTCATCAGACACTTGTACAAGGATTGTGGTTGTGGTGGTGACAATAAATCCATACAAATTCAAGACATCTGCGTGATTCTTCACCTGTAGCGAGTTCCACGTGAACAAATCCAGCACATAGTCATAGCAAGGAACTAGAGCTTCCTCACAAGCATACTGTTTGTTTTCTTCTATTTTTCCATTTTAATCAATACAGAGTGAAGCAATATAACTAAATATAATGTGCAGAAACGTACTGTAGCCTCACTGGTACCATCCCATAATTTGAACTTTAATTAACTGGTTAAAGTAGGACAGAACAAAATTGGTAAAATACCAAGAAATAAATTAAGATTAAAAAAGATCAGTTTCTTTTCTTTGCACTATGTGACTATCACACTACTTCATGCACTAGGCACTGAATGCTACAAGTTTCTTTGAATCACAATCCTGCGTCTCATTTCTGTTCATGTCAACAGCAAAAGTGAACACAACAGCTGTGATGCGGTGCCAAAGCTTTGGGACCGTCCTGTAGGTCCCGGGAGCCACCACTGCTTCAGCCCCAAGTGTTTTGAGCCTTTCCCCGCATATTTCATCTCCTCAAAACTGTTATTAATGTAACAGAGTGGAAGAGAAATATTTTGCTGCACAACAAGATGCTTACAGGTCGTGGACGCGTTACAGGTAGTAAAGTTACTTTTACAATGAGCGGAGCGGTTTCCAGTGTTTCACGCTTCTCTCCACATGTCAGCACAGAGATTGTTACATAATGAAAATTGCAGAGAGAGAAAAAACACAGTTTGTGTGTCTTTAGTCAGCAAATGTGCGCACACGGAGCTCTCCAACATCACAAATCAACGTTCATGTATTTTGCTTCTTTTACTTTTATAGTATTTCGCTTCTATAACATAATCTACTGAAATGTCCGTCAGAATAGTTTTTATACAGCTTTTAATGAGACTGAATTGTACATAAATGTCGTTCAGGTGTCATTGAATGTAATCCGGGATGTTGCAAAAACATCTGTACTGATGTTTGTTGTCCACAGTTGGCTGTGCGTCAGATTCTTTCCTTTGACTTTATCAAATACCTGCAGCATCACACAGCAGCTGAAACGATACATTAGTGATGTGCGCATTCACGCACCTAGCACAGTAGCAGTAACTTCATTAACAGGATCGGCAAGGATCTAACGGTAAATAATGTTCTGTGTTCTGCTACCCATCTACACCATTGACTGTATATAAAGAGGTCAGCTGTTACACACAGATTCCAGGTTTATACGGTAGGATTAAACATACAATGTCTGTGTCCGCGACACCCGAAAAAATATATATGGAACCGTGTGCGCGTCCGCGGTCCCCCCGCACTTCTGAAATGAATCCGGCGCCCCCTGACACTGACTATCTCTGTAACAAATTGTCCACAGTTTCACACATTGACCACACACGGTCCAGCCATATAGGCTACGAGGTTATGACCAAGTCTTTTTGGATTTTAAATCAGAGGTGTAAGAGGTACATGACAGGAGATGTGGTTCACGTCATATAAACAAGTATAATGTTTTTTCCCCTCTAGTTTTACATTTGAATTAATACAGAATAAAGCAATATAACTAAATGTAATGCGCAGAAACATCATGTGCTGCAGCCTCACTGGGACCATCTCATAATCTGAACTTTAATTAAATGGTTAATATAGGACAAAAAGAAATTGGGAAAATTCAAAGAAATAAATTAAGATTATAAAAGATCAGTTTCTTTTCTTTGCACTATATGAACATCACACTACTTCATGCATTGACACTGAATTTTACAAGTAAATGAAAATAGTTATTGCAAATTAGTTGCATAAATGTAGGGCTTAAATAGTGAATAATATTTGGCAAGAGGTTGATTGTGGTGCGAGAGGTTTGAGTTTCATTCTGTTTAGAAAACATTTTCTTTTCAAACAAAATTTCGCATTATATTTTGTCATAAAAAATGTACATATACACCCTGAAAGCGTTGCGTGAATACCACATGTTAGTGCATATGGCAATAATTCTATATAGTTCTGACCTGTGTGTGTAGTTGGTGGAATTAGACGTGTTGTTTTTTTGTATTAGAATTACTACAATTTCTCAGAACTTGGGAGTGAAATTGAAAAAAACAGCAACAAAATTTTGCTACTTTTTCTGCAAAGACTACATCATTTCCATTCGAATTTTCTGATCATTTCATGTAAATTTGGATAAGATGTAGACTTTGGTGCTGCTACGAATATGAATAGATCAGACAATGAAAAGTGAGCTCGAGGTAAAGGGAGGCTGCTAGTAAATGAAAATTGCAGAGAGCGTAAAAGATGCAGTTTGTGTGTCTTTAGTCAACAGAGGTGCGCACACAGAGCTCTCCAACATAACAAATCAACTTTCATGTATTTTGCTTCTTTTACTTCTCTAGTATTTCGCATCTATAACATAATCTACTGAAATGTCCGTCAGAAAAGGTTACAGTCTGAGACTGAATTGTACATTAATGTCGTTCATGTGTCACTGAATGTAATCCGGGATGTTGCAAAAACATCAGTAATGATGTTTGTTGTCCACAGTTGGCTGTGCGTCAGATTCTTTCCTTTTTACTTTATTAAATACCTGCAGCATCACACAGCAGCTGAAACGATACATTAGTGATGTGCGCATTCACGCACCTGGCACAGTAGCAGTAACTTCATTAACAGGATCGGCAAGGATCTAACGGTAAATAATGTTCTGTGTTCTGTTACCCATCTACACCATTGACTGTATATAAAGAGGTCAGCTGTTACACACAGATTCCAGGTTTATACGGTAGGATTGTTTGTAATAAAGCATATACATAAACATACAATGTCTGTGTCCGCGACCTCAGAAAATATATGAATGGAACCGTGTGCGCGTCCGCGGTCCCCCCACACTTCTGAAATGAATCCGGCGCCCCCTGACACTGACTATCTCTGTAACAAATTGTCCACAGTTTCACACATTGACCACACACGGTCCAGCCATATAGGCTTCTAGGTTATGACCAAGTCTTTTTGGATTTTAAATCTACCTGAGCTGAATGTTTTCATGACAGCATAAAACATTAGTGATGGAAAAAAACAAAGCAACATCTTACCTGACTGACAAAGACAAGTCTGGACGCAACACAGAAGGAGAAACAGGTGAGACCATCGAGTGTTTAAAGTCATGGCTGCAAGAGCGGGTTAAAATAAAATGTAATGTAATGTTCGATGGTGTTACTGCTTCACTGTTTGAACTGTCATCCCCTCTTCAAATAGATGATTTGGACACTAATTGATGTCACTGAGTCAGCTGACCGCATCTAACCAACCGAGACATAGCTCGGGTTGATTTCGGTGATATGATAATAATCTCACTCATGAGTTCATCTTCCTTCCGTCATTGATAACTAGAACACGCATTTCTCTTCATCTGCACTACAGGAACATTATATGGAAACATTCAAAACCCGCTTATCAATGATATTTCTACGCCTCCACTGATATAATATCAAAGAATAACTTATATATTGTCAGAAGATATTTTATGTTTAAATGACCAGCGTGTGTGATTTTTTTTTTTAGGTCTGTAGCTTTCATTTATGGACTTTGGTGATTATTGTCCTTCTATTTAGATTATGCATTGAATTTTAGAAGTGACAGTAACACAGCATAAAATACTCTATTACAAGCAAAAGCCATGCATTCAAACTGTTACTTCACTATAAGTACATATATATTAATTATCTGTTACCAGATTCTCATATGTGAATATTTGCTAGTTTTCTTATATATTATATATATTTCTTATGTATTTGGGTTTTTGAGTCTTGGTCCTCTAATAATCTGAACAGCTGCATTCTGGACAAGCTGGAGTTGTGACTTTGGGTTGAAAGGATGAAATTTAATGACTTTTTTGAACCCTTCCCCTAGCTTTTCATGTAGTGCATCAGGTCAAAATTCATTTCTCGTTCATGACCAATGTTCTTTGTTGGATTATATAAATACTGAGGTCATGAATCCAAATTCCAAATCTCCTGCCGCTTAATGTCTTCATGTTGATGATGTGATGTGATGTTGGACTTGAATATCTCACTTTATTTATTAATATGCCGATTATATTCTCAATTGATCAATGTTTATTTTTTATATATATCAGAAAATTGTGGAAAAAAAAACATCAAAATTTCCTACAAATGGTTAATTTTAACATTTGAGAATCTGGAACCATCAAAGTATTGGCGTTTATACTTGAAAATGACTGCAGCAATTGATGATCAAAATAGCTACCTGTTAATTTTCTGTTGATTGAATAATCAGTGAATTGAGCTATAGTTTCAGCTCTACTTTCAACATTTCATTACAGAACATGCTTAGTATGTCACAATATATGTAAAAAGAAAAACCCAAAAAATCTAAAAGAAACAAACAAACAACAAAAAAGAAAACTCAATATTTTGGATTAATTAGATTCATTGGATTAACATAAATTGAGCGGACAAAAGCACTTCATCAGACTAAATGTCTCTGGTTTGTACAAAGTTTGCCACGTCCACTTTATCTTGTTGTGCAACTACTGATACGTGACGTTTCAACGAAGGTCAAGTTCATGTCAAACCCTCTAATTCCCTGTTGACTTCAAAACTGTCCTCATCACGTAAGATGATCAGTTAAATCTTAAAAAACAACTCTGAAGCAATCTAGTAACTAAGGTAAATATGCAACTGAGTGATGTGACCACGTCTTTCTACTCCTCTAATAATCTGAACAGCTGCATTCTGGACAAACTGGAGTTGTGACTTTGGGTTGAGTCTAAACACAGGACAAGTTCATAAAAGTATAAAATATGTAAAAACTTGTTCAATTTGTAAAGATTATTCTTTACTTTGGAGAAAGTTTTATTTTCTTACTTTTGTCCCAAACAGGAAGCACAAACTCCAACTGCATGTTTAATATGTTGAAAACTGCAGTTGCCTTTTATTATTTTATTTCCTTTTATAATCTACAGTAATAGTTAAAGTTCTTCAACATGCTGTAAGGCAGTAAATAGGAAATAATATTGAGGGGCATGTTTTTTGTGACCTAGGTTACTTGCCATAGTAGGGAAATTGTGGAGAGGGTTAAAAAGAAGAGGAGAAGAAGAGTTTTTTGGGAGAAGTCAATTGTATTATTGGTTGCATATGCTAACATGTTGTGTGTAAACTGAGAACAGTGATAAATAAAGTTCAGTAAAAGTTTACCTTCACCTCCCGTGGTATTCTGTGCAGCAGTGTAACAGAGGAGGAGTGAACAAGAGCTGAGTGACAATCATTAACTGAAGTGAAGAATTACGGTGTTAAAATGCCATTTCAAAAGAAAAGAAGAAAAAACAAAGAAGGGTGGATGATGTGTGTTTTCACAAAATGGCAACAATTTACTTGATATTTTTACAGTTGGACAAAGAAAGAGACATTTCTGACATTATGCCAGGCCCTGGGAGGTATGAAAAATCTTCTACACACAGAATAAATAATTGGGATGAAATTTTGTCTTTGAGGGGAATTTTAGATGAACATAACCCTCGATTGTGAGCAAAGGTTAAAATATCAGGATTGTTTTGAAAATGAGAATTACCTGGATTGACCTTTCCCATGTCGACCCGTCCACAGAGTCAGGAAACTGCTAGTTAGACAATGACTTTTATTGACAAACTAAAATGTATATATACAAGCAAAAATTATTACTTTAAACAACACAGACAAACTTGTATCCTACATTATAAAACCAGCTAAATTTTGCACATTTTAGGTTTGGGTCTCAATTCTGGCACATCAAACAATGACAGAAAATTCATCAAATTACAACATGGAATAAAAGATTAGACCCATTAAAACTGCATAAAGGCAATCATTCATATCCTGCTGAAATCAAGCAAACTGCATCAAGGAAAGTGCATAAAACAAGTGTGTTGTAAAAGATATAAAGATAATTAAATGTATTAAAACAATATAAGCAGTAATTTAGACAGCTCAAAGCTCTGAAACAGGAGGTCATTAACAAAGATGACTCCTAAATTTCCTTACATGTACTGAACCAAACCTGAGGTGGAAGAAGTCACAGTAGAATAAGAAAAAAAAGGTAACACTTTATTTTATTTTACTATACAAATGAAGAGACCTGTAAATTAAGTGTTACTGAAAAACGATATCTGAAGGTAGATAATGATCAGGAATAAAACAGCTTAATAATGATTAATCCACTAGCATTCAGTGCTCTGTGTGTTTCCTGACTTAGGCGTGGTGTGTTGCTCTTGTGAGTTTTTCGGAGCCCTGAAGGACACCTTCATCCTCTTCACTGTGCTCTCACTCCTGCAGAGGAACGTGTTCTTCACATGATCCCTGAAGTCCTTGGAGATAAAGTAGTAAACAAAAGGGTCGATGCAGCTGTTGAGACTAGCCAGGCACAGGGTGGTGGTGTAAAATTCGTACAGGTGGTTGTCGGCCCCGCTCAACAGGAGGATATAGTGTACCAGCAGCATGATGTTACTGGGGGTGAAGCACACTAAAAACATAACCAACACTGTGATGATCAAGAGCACAGCCTTCCGTTGCTTCTTGGTGATGGCAGCATTTTTCATGCTGTTCCTGAGAGCTTTGAGCATGAGGATGTAGGATATGATGCACACAATAGTGGGAACAACAAATCCCAGAGTTCCCATTGTCAGGAAGTAGCCAGCTGCTATTTTCACCTGACTTTCCCTGGTGACATCATGGCAGGTAAGGATTTTTGGATTGAAGTTTGTTATTTTGACCTGTTGGTCATACAGGTAGAGAGGGATGGTGAAAAGCCAGACCACCACCCAGACTGTAATGGAGACGGCAACTGGTATGCGGTTGTCCCTCTGCTGCTCGGACAGTGGGTGGACCACTGCCCAGTAACGCTGGACACTTATGCAGGTGATAAAGGCGATGGAGCAGTACATGTTGCTGTAGAAAAACGCCACCAGCACTTTGCACAGCCCTTCTCCGTAGACCCAGTTGTTGCCATTGAAGTGGTATGATATCTTCAGGGGGACCCAGATGACAAAGAGCAAGTCAGCCAGAGCCAGGTTTGCCATGTAGATTGACGACAGGCGTTTTTTCTTGGTCCTGAAGAGGAATACCCATATTGCCATGGCGTTGGTGGGCAGCCCCACAGCAAATACAATGATGTAGATGATTGGAAGGAAGACAGTTGTAAGATGACTGCTCAGGATTTCTTTGTCGTGGGAGCTGACTTCTACCCCATCTTGGCTCTCTCTACCAATGAAGCCTTGGCGTCCTGTGAAGTGACAATATGAAAACATGTGAAAAGCAGAAGTATGCAGGTTTACATGCAGGAACAAACTATAATTTGACTACATCTGAAACTCAAATGTGAGCTGCACTCTGTTACTTTCAGCTGTGAGCATTTTGATCTGTTTCCTTCTTGTAATAATAGTCCTCTGAGCTTTAGTCAGCAGCATAACAACAACATCCATTTTACATATAACTTTATTATATATTTTGATCAAAGTAATTCTTATCCAGCCTATAAAGGCAATCAAGACCAAAACATCAAACTAACAGGGCCTATATTAAACGTATGTTAATGTAGAATATTGTACTTTTTGGCTGGACCAGCCACAGACCAGCCGTATAACCGCGGTTGTCCGTAAGTGAGGGAGTGCCTGAGTGAGTAATGAAGTTTCACCATTGGTTGGCCAGTTGAGTGATGAAGTTTCACCATTGGCCGTTGCTCTTTTAAAATGAGTCAGCATGAGATGATGGACACAGAGAACAGCAGCGAGGCGCAGACTGACTGTGTTTCCTCTGCGGTGCGTTTGGATTTTATAACTGAACTAATACCAGGATGCAAACTTTTAATTTCTCTGATGTTTTCACATCACAAACCATGAACAACAGCAGTAAAATACGAGTCTTGAAGGTAAAACATGCGACTCATGGAGCTGTTATATCAGTTTATTATGGGTCGACTGCATTGCAGATGTGCTTGATTTGACTGCAATTGTGGTAACTGGGCAGAGATGAGCCTCCTGAATTTGCACGCAAAATGCTGTCAAAATTTACATTTCTAATTTCCAGCGCAGCCTCCATGATCATCGACTGGGAAAGAGGCAGAAAAAAGGCACATAGAGTCATGAGAGAGGTTGAACGCGTAGTTAAAGCGCCCCAAATAAAAATCACTCTGACAAAACATTTAATGCAGAGTGAGAAACGAGAATCTGCGGAGTGAAACATATGAAACATCCCAAGATATGAGTGGAAAGTATTGTTCTTGCAACCGCATTTATACCCTTTTTCACTCAAACATAGCATAACCATGTCATGTGATACATTACTTCAGGACACTTTACCAGCAAATATTACTGGGACCACTACAGAAAATTGCAAATGAACATTTAATATCCAGGAATGCACATTATAGACACTACCACTGACCATGCCTGTATGCATGTATGTTGGATTGTCCTTCGCATAACTTGAGAACTGTTCATTGTACCTGGCAGGTGGACAAATTTCAACAAAATTTCATATTATATGATTCGTACATAAATAACTATATATGTACACCCTAAAAGCCATACATGAATACCACATGTTAGTGTATGGCAATAATTCAAAACAGTTCTGACCTGATTATCATGTAGTAATTTTTTCCTCCTATACTTTATTGGTGTGTAGTTGGTGGAGTTAGACATATTTCTTTTTTTTTTCTTTTCTTTTTGGTGGTGAAACTACTGCAATTTCCCAAAACTTGGGTATCCAAGTTAGTGAAATTGACAAAACACACTTATGTCACTTTTTGTGCAAAGAGTACATAATTTCCATTTGAATTCTATGTTCGTTTCATCTCATTTTGAATAAGATGTTGACTTTGGTGCTGCAACAAACATGAAGAGATGAGACAGTGAAAAGTGAATTTGAGGTAAAGGGAGGCTGAGGTGAAGGTATAGTACATGGTAAAGCACAGCTGATGGTAGAAGTAGACATTGTAAACATTAGAATTACAACTGAATGTTATATATTATTATTTACCTGGTGGACCCACTGGACCTTGATCTAGAATAACAAAAGACAAAGAAATTTACACGCATGTAATAAAGGAGTGTATACTACTACTATGCAGAATAACATACACACATTACAAACAGGGATTTTGTAGGTCCTTTGATTTGTTTTATTAAAGCATTCATTTCCATCTAAACTGGTTGTAGCTTTGCAGCAATATCAGCAGAGGTGTAAGAGGTACAGGACAGGAGATGTGGTTCACGTCGTATAAACAAATATAATGTTTTTTCCCCTCTAGTTTTACATTTGAATTAATACAGAATAAAGCAATATAACTAAATGTAATGTGCAGAAACATGATGTGCTGCAGCCTCACTGGGATCATCTCATAATCTGAACTTTAATTAACTGGTTAAAATAGGACAAAAAGAAATTGGGAAAATTCCACAAAATAAATAAAGATTATAAAAGATCAGTTTCTTTTCTTTGCACTATATGAACATCACACTACTTCATGAATTGGCACTGAATGTTACAAGTGAATGAAAATAGTTATTGCAAATCAGTTGCATAAATGTAGGGCTTAAATATTGAATAATATTTGGCAAGAGGTTGATTGTGGTGCGAGAGGTTTGAGTTTCATACTGCTTAGAAAACATTTTCTTTTCAAATAAAATTGCACATTATATTTTGTCATAAAAAATTTACATCTACATCCTGACAGCCTTTCGTAAATACCACATGTTAGTGTATATGGCAATAATTCAATATAGTTCTGACCTGATTATAATGTAGTAATTTTTTCCTCCTATAGTTTATTCATGTGCAGTTGGTGGAGTTTGACATATTTCTTTTTTTCTTTTCTTTTTGGTGATGAAACTACTGCAATTTCCCAAAACTTGGGTATCCAAGTTAGTGAAATTGAGGAAACACACTCATGCCATTTTTTGTGCAAAGAGTACATAATTTCCATTTGAATTTTCTGATCATTTCATCTAATTTTGGATAAGATGTAGACTTCGATGCTGCAACAAACATGAATAGATCAGACAGTGAAAAGTGATTTTGAAGTAAAGGGAGGCTGAGGTGAAGGTATAGTACATGGTAAAGCACAGCTGATGGTAGAAGTAGACATTGTAAACATTAGAATTACAACTGAATGTTATATATTAGGAGAATTTATTTTCAGTCACTCACCTGGTGCACCGTGATCTAGAATAACAAAAGACAAAGAAATTTACACACATGTAATAAAGGAGTGTATACTACTACTATGCAGAATAACATGTATATACACACATTACAAACAGGGATTTTGTAGGTTCTTTGTTTTGTTTTATTAAAGCATCCATTTCCATCTAAACTGGTTGTAGCTTTGCAGCAATATCAGCGGAGGTGTAAGAGGTACAGGACAGGAGATGTGGTTCATACCAAATAAAAAAGCACAGTGTAGGTTTTTTTCCCCACAATTTTTGCCATTAAAATGAATACAGATTGAAGCAATATAACTAAATGTAATGAGAAGAAACATTATGTACCATATCATCACTGGGACCATCCCATAATCTAAACTTTAATGAACTGGTTAAAATAGGACAAAAAGAAATTGGGAAAATTCCAAGAAATAAATTAAGATTATAAAAGATCAGTTTCTTTTCTTTGCACTATATGAACATCACACTACTTCATGCATTAGCACTGAATGTTACAAGTGAATGAAAATAGTTATTGCAAATTAGTTGCATAACACTCCATAAATTTTCATTGTTACGCAGATGACACCCAATTATATTTATCAATGAAGCCAGATGAACCCAATCAGTTAAACAAACTCCAAGCATGCCTTAACGACATAAAGACCTGGATGACCTGCAATTTTCTACTACTAAATTCAGATAAAACTGAAGTTATTGTGCTTGGCCCTAAACACCTTAGAAACACATTATCTAATGATATAGCTACTCTGGATGGCATTACCCTGGCCTCCAGCACCACCGTAAGGAATCTGGGAGTTATCTTTGATCAGGATATGTCCTTTAACTCCCACATAAATCAAATTTCAAGGACTGCCTTTTTTCACTTACGTAATATCACAAAAATCAGGCATAAATGTAGGGCTTAAATAGTGAATAATATTTGGCAAGAGGTTGATTGTGGTGCGAGAGGGTTGAGTTTCATTCTGCTTAGAAAACATTTTCTTTTCAAACAAAATTTCATATTATATATTTCGTACATAAATGACTATATATATATATATACACCCTAAAAGCCATACATGAATACCACATGTTAGCGTATGTGACAATAATTCAATATAGTTCTGACCTGATTATAATGTAGTAATTTTTTCCTCCTATAGTTTATTTGTGTGTAGTTGGTGGAGTTTGACATATTTCTTTTTTTCTTTTCTTTTTGGTGGTGAAACTACTGCAATTTCCCAAAACTTTGGTATCCAAGTTAGTGAAATTGAGGAAACACACTCATGCCATTTTTTGTGCAAAGAGTACATAATTTCCATTTGAATTTTCTGATCATTTCATCTAATTTTGGATAAGATGTAGACTTCGATGCTGCAACAAACATGAATAGATCAGACAGTGAAAAGTGATTTTGAAGTAAAGGGAGGCTGAGGTGAAGGTATAGTACATGGTAAAGCACAGCTGATGGTAGAAGTAGACATTGTAAACATTAGAATTACAACTGAATGTTATATATTAGGAGAATTTATTTTCAGTCACTCACCTATTACACCTTCTATACCTGGTGGATCTTGACCCAGAATAACAAAAGACAAAGAAATTTACACGCATGTAATAAAGGAGTGTATACTACTACTATGCAGAATAACATACACACATTACAAACAGGGATTTTGTAGTTTCTTTGATTTGTTTTATTAAAGCATCCATTTCCATCTAAACGGGTTGTAGCTTTGCAGCAATATCAGCAGAGGTGTAAGAGGTACATGACAGGAGATGTGGTTCACGTCGTATAAACAAGTATAATGTTTTTTCCCCTCTAGTTTTACATTTGAATTAATACAGAATAAAGCAATATAACTAAATATAATGCGCAGAAACATCATGTGCTGCAGCCTCACTGGGAACATCTCATAATCTGAACTTTAATTAACTGGTTAATATAGGACAAAAAGAAATTGGGAAAATTCCACAAAATAAATTAAGATTATAAAAGATCAGTGTCTTTTCTTTGCACTATATGAACATCACACTACTTCATGCATTAGCACTGAATGCTACAAGTGAATGAAAATAGTTATTGCAAATCAGTTGCATAAATGTAGGGCTTAAATATTGAATAATATTTGGCAAGAGGTTGATTGTGGTGCGAGAGGTTTGAGTTTCATACTGCTTAGAAAACATTTTCTTTTCAAATAAAATTGCACATTATATTTTGTCATAAAAAAAATTACATCTACATCCTGACAGCCTTTCGTAAATACCACATGTTAGTGTATATGGCAATAATTCAATATAGTTCTGACCTGATTATAATGTATTAATTTTTTCCTCCTATAGTTTATTCGTGTGCAGTTGGTGGAGTTTGACATATTTCTTTTTTTTCTTTTCTTTTTGGTGATGAAACTACTGCAATTTCCCAAAACTTGGGTATCCAAGTTAGTGAAATTGAGGAAACACACTCATGCCATTTTTTGTGCAAAGAGTACATAATTTCCATTTGAATTTTCTGATCATTTCATCTAATTTTGGATAAGATGTAGACTTCGATGCTGCAACAAACATGAATACATCAGACAGTGAAAAGTGATTTTGAAGTAAAGGGAGGCTGAGGTGAAGGTATAGTACATGGTAAAGCACAGCTGATGGTAGAAGTAGACATTGTAAACATTAGAATTACAACTGAATGTTATATATTAGGAGAATTTATTTTCAGTCACTCACCTGCTGCACCATGATCTAGAATAACAAAAGACAAAGAAATTTACACACATGTAATAAAGGAGTGTATACTACTACTATGCAGAATAACATGTATATACACACATTACAAACAGGGATTTTGTAGGTTCTTTGTTTTGTTTTATTAAAGCATCCATTTCCATCTAAACTGGTTGTAGCTTTGCAGCAATATCAGCGGAGGTGTAAGAGGTACAGGACAGGAGATGTGGTTCATACCAAATAAAAAAGCACAGTGTAGGTTTTTTTCCCCACAATTTTTCCATTAAAATGAATACAGATTGAAGCAATATAACTAAATGTAATGAGAAGAAACATTATGTACCATATCATCACTGGGACCATCCCATAATCTAAACTTTAATGAACTGGTTAAAATAGGACAAAAAGAAATTGGGAAAATTCCAAGAAATAAATTAAGATTATAAAAGATCAGTTTCTTTTCTTTGCACTATATGAACATCACACTACTTCATGCATTAGCACTGAATGTTACAAGTGAATGAAAATAGTTATTGCAAATTAGTTGCATAACACTCCATAAATTTTCATTGTTACGCAGATGACACCCAATTATATTTATCAATGAAGCCAGATGAACCCAATCAGTTAAACAAACTCCAAGCATGCCTTAACGACATAAAGACCTGGATGACCTGCAATTTTCTACTACTAAATTCAGATAAAACTGAAGTTATTGTGCTTGGCCCTAAACACCTTAGAAACACATTATCTAATGATATAGCTACTCTGGATGGCATTACCCTGGCCTCCAGCACCACCGTAAGGAATCTGGGAGTTATCTTTGATCAGGATATGTCCTTTAACTCCCACATAAATCAAATTTCAAGGACTGCCTTTTTTCACTTACTTAATATCACAAAAATCAGGCATAAATGTAGGGCTTAAATAGTGAATAATATTTGGCAAGAGGTTGATTGTGGTGCGAGAGGGTTGAGTTTCATTCTGCTTAGAAAACATTTTCTTTTCAAACAAAATTTCATATTATATATTTCGTACATAAATGACTATATATATATACATACACCCTAAAAGCCATACATGAATACCACATGTTAGCGTATGTGACAATAATTCAGTATAGTTCTGACCTGATTATAATGTAGTAATTTTTTCCTCCTATAGTTTATTCATGTGTAGTTGGTGGAGTTAGACATATTTCTTTTTTCTTTTCTTTTCTTTTTGGTGATGAAACTACTGCAATTTCCCAAAACTTGGGTATCCAAGTTAGTGAAATTGACAAAACACACTTATGTCACTTTTTGTGCAAAGAGTACATAATTTCCATTTGAATTCTATGTTCGTTACATCTCATTTTGAATAAGATGTTGACTTTGGTGCTGCAACAAACATGAATAGATCAGACAGTGAAAAGTGAGTTTGAGGTAAAGGGAGGCTGAGGTGAAGGTATAGTACATGGTAAAGCACAGCTGATGGTAGAAGTAGACATTGTAAACATTAGAATTACAACTGAATGTTATATATTAGTAGAATTTATTTTTAGTCACTCACCTGGTGTATGTGCTTTAGCTGATGGACCTTGACCCAGAATAACAAAAGACATAGAAATTTACACGCATGTAATAAAGGAGTGTATACTACTACTATGCAGAATAACATACACACATTACAAACAGGGATTTTGTAGTTTCTTTGATTTGTTTTATTAAAGCATCCATTTCCATCTAAACTGGTTGTAGCTTTGCAGCAATATCAGCAGAGGTGTAAGAGGTACAGGACAGGAGATGTGGTTCACGTCGTATAAACAAGTATAATGTTTTTTCCACTCTAGTTTTACATTTGAATGAATACAGAATAAAGCAATATAACTAAATGTAATGTGCAGAAACATCATGTGCTGCAGCCTCACTGGGATCATCTCATAATCTGAACTTTAATTAACTGGTTAAAATAGGACAAAAAGAAATTGGGAAAATTCCACAAAATAAATAAAGATTATAAAAGATCAGTTTCTTTTCTTTGCACTATATGAACATCACACTACTTCATGCATTAGCACTGAATGCTACAAGTGAATGAAAATAGTTATTGCAAATTAGTTGCATAAATGTAGGGCTTAAATATTGAATAATATTTGGCAAGAGGTTGATTGTGGTGGGAGAGGTTTGACTTTCATTCTGCTGAAAAACATTTTGCACATTATATTTTGTCAAAAAAATTTACATCTACATCCTGACAGCCTTTCATAAATACCACATGTTAGTGTGTATGGCAATAATTCAATATAGTTCTGACCTGATTATAATGTAGTAATTTTTTCCTCCTATAGTTTATTCATGTGCAGTTGGTGGAGTTTGACATATTTCATTTTTTCTTTTCTTTTTGGTGATGAAACTACTGCAATTTCCCAAAACTTGGGTATCCAAGTTAGTGAAATTGACAAAACACACTTATGTCACTTTTTGTGCAAAGAGTACATAATTTCCATTTGAATTCTATGTTCGTTTCATCTCATTTTGAATAAGATGTTGACTTTGGTGCTGCTACAAACATGAAGAGATGAGACAGTGAAAAGTGAGCTTGAGGTAAAGGGAGGCTGAGGTGAAGGTATAGTACATGGTAAAGCACAGCTGATGGTAGAAGTAGACATTGTAAACATTAGAATTACAACTGAATGTTATATATTAGTAGAATTTATTTTTAGTCACTCACCTGGTGTACGTGCTTTAGCTGATGGACCTTGACCCAGAATAACAAAAGACAAAGAATTTTACACGCATGTAATAAAGGAGTGTATACTACTACTATGCAGAATAACATACACACATTACAAACAGGGATTTTGTAGGTTCTTTGATTTGTTTTATTAAAGCATTCATTTCCATCTAAACTGGTTGTAGCTTTGCAGCAATATCAGCAGAGGTGTAAGAGGTACAGGACAGGAGATGTGGTTCACGTCGTATAAACAAGTATAATGTTTTTTCCCCTCTAGTTTTACATTTGAATGAATACAGAATAAAGCAATATAACTAAATGTAATGTGCAGAAACATCATGTGCTGAAGCCTCACTGGGATCATCTCATAATCTGAACTTTAATTAACTGGTTAAAATAGGACAAAGAGAAATTGGGAAGATTCCACAAAATAAATAAAGATTATAAAAGATCAGTTCCTTTTCTTTGCACTATATGAACATCACACTACTTCATGCATTAGCACTGAATGCTACAAGTGAATGAAAATAGTTATTGCAAATCAGTTGCATAAATGTAGGGCTTAAATAGTGAATAATATTTGGCAAGAGGTTGATTGTGGTGGGAGAGGTTTGAATTTCATTCTGCTGAGAAAACATTTTCTTTTCAAATAAAATTGCACATTATATTTTGTCATAAAAAAATGTACATCTACATCCTGACAGCCTTTCGTAAATACCACATGTTAGTGTATATGGCAATAATTCAATATAGTTCTGACCTGATTATAATGTAGTAATTTTTTCCTCCTATAGTTTATTCATGTGCAGTTGGTGGAGTTTGACATATTTCTTTTTTTCTTTTCTTTTTGGTGATGAAACTACTGCAATTTCCCAAAACTTGGGTATCCAAGTTAGTGAAATTGACAAAACACACTTATGTCACTTTTTGTGCAAAGAGTACATAATTTCCATTTGAATTCTATGTTCGTTTCATCTCATTTTGAATAAGATGTTGACTTTGGTGCTGCTACAAACATGAAGAGATGAGACAGTGAAAAGTGAGATTGAGGTAAAGGGAGGCTGAGGTGAAGGTATAGTACATGGTAAAGCACAGCTGATGGTAGAAGTAGACATTGTAAACATTAGAATTACAACTGAATGTTATATATTAGTAGAATTTATTTTTAGTCACTCACCTGGTGTATGTGCTTTAGCTGATGGACCTTGACCCAGAATAACAAAAGACAAAGAATTTTACACGCATGTAATAAAGGAGTGTATACTACTACTATGCAGAATAACATACACACATTACAAACAGGGATTTTGTAGGTTCTTTGATTTGTTTTATTAAAGCATTCATTTCCATCTAAACTGGTTGTAGCTTTGCAGCAATATCAGCAGAGGTGTAAGAGGTACAGGACAGGAGATGTGGTTCATGTCGTATAAACAAGTATAATGTTGTTTCCCCTCTAGTTTTACATTTGAATGAATACAGAATAAAGCAATATAACTAAATGTAATGTGCAGAAACATCATGTGCTGAAGCCTCACTGGGATCATCTCATAATCTGAACTTTAATGAACTGGTTAAAATAGGACAAAGAGAAATTGGGAAGATTCCACAAAATAAATAAAGATTATAAAAGATCAGTTCCTTTTCTTTGCACTATATGAACATCACACTACTTCATGCATTAGCACTGAATGCTACAAGTGAATGAAAATAGTTATTGCAAATCAGTTGCATAAATGTAGGGCTTAAATAGTGAATAATATTTGGCAAGAGGTTGATTGTGGTGCGAGAGGTTTGAGTTTCATTCTGCTGAGAAAACCATTTCTTTTCAAATAAAATTGCACATTATATTTTGTCATAAAAAAATTTACATCTACATCCTGACAGCCTTTCGTAAATACCACATGTTAGTGTATATGGCAATAATTCAATATAGTTCTGACCTGATTATAATGTAGTAATTTTTTCCTCCTATAGTTTATTCATGTGCAGTTGGTGGAGTTTGACATATTTCTTTTTTTCTTTTCTTTTTGGTGATGAAACTACTGCAATTTCCCAAAACTTGGGTATCCAAGTTAGTGAAATTGACAAAACACACTTATGTCACTTTTTGTGCAAAGAGTACATAATTTTCATTTGAATTCTATGTTCGTTTCATCTCATTTTGAATAAGATGTTGACTTTGGTGCTGCAACAAACATGAAGAGATGAGACAGTGAAAAGTGAGTTTGAGGTAAAGGGAGGCTGAGGTGAAGGTATAGTACATGGTAAAGCACAGCTGATGGTAGAAGTAGACATTCTAAACATTAGAATTACAACTGAATGTTATATATTAGGAGAATTTATTTTCAGTCACTCACCTTTTACACCTTCTTTACCTAGTGCACCTTGACCCAGAATAACAAAAGACAAAGACATTTACACGCATGTAATAAAGGAGTGTATACTACTACTATGCAGAATAACATACACACATTACAAACAGGGATTTTGTAGGGTCTTTGTTTTGTTTTATTAAAGCATCCATTTCCATCTAAACTGGTTGTAGCTTTGCAGCAATATCAGCAGAGGTGTAAGAGGTACAGGACAGGAGATGTGGTTTACGTCGTATAAACAAGTATAATGTTTTTTCTCCTCTAGTTTTACGTTTGAATTAATACAGAATAAAGCAATATAACTAAATGTAATGCGCAGAAACATCATGTGCTGCAGCCTCACTGGAACCATCTCATAATCTGAACTTTAATTAACTGGTTAATATAGGACAAAAAGAAATTGGGAAAATTCCACAAAATAAATTAAGATCATAAAAGATCAGTTCCTTTTCTTTGCACTATATGAACATCACACTACTTCATGCATTGGCACTGAATGTTACAAGTGAATGAAAATAGTTATTGCAAATCAGTTGCATAAATGTAGGGCTTAAATATTGAATAATATTTGGCAAGAGGTTGATTGTGGTGCGAGAGGTTTGAGTTTCATACTGCTCAGAAAACATTTTCTTTTCAAATAAAATTGCACATTATATTTTGTCAAAAAAAAAATTACATCTACATCCTGACAGCCTTTCGTAAATACCACATGTTAGTGTATATGGCAATAATTCAATATAGTTCTGACCCGATTATAATGTAGTAATTTTTTCCTCCTATAGTTTATTCGTGTGCAGTTGGTGGAGTTTGACATATTTCTTTTTTTTCTTTTCTTTTTGGTGATGAAACTACTGCAATTTCCCAAAACTTGGGTATCCAAGTTAGTGAAATTGAGGAAACACACTCATGCCATTTTTTGTGCAAAGAGTACATAATTTCCATTTGAATTTTCTGATCATTTCATCTAATTTTGGATAAGATGTAGACTTCGATGCTGCAACAAACATGAATACATCAGACAGTGAAAAGTGATTTTGAAGTAAAGGGAGGCTGAGGTGAAGGTATAGTACATGGTAAAGCACAGCTGATGGTAGAAGTAGACATTGTAAACATTAGAATTACAAGTGAATGTTATGTACTAGGAGAATTTATTTTCAGTCACTCACCTGCTACACCGTGATCTAGAATAACAAAAGACAAAGAAATTTACACACATGTAATAAAGGAGTGTATACTACTACTATGCAGAATAACATGTATATACACACATTACAAACAGGGATTTTGTAGGTTCTTTGTTTTGTTTTATTAAAGCATCCATTTCCATCTAAACTGGTTGTAGCTTTGCAGCAATATCAGCGGAGGTGTAAGAGGTACAGGACAGGAGATGTGGTTCATACCAAATAAAAAAGCACAGTGTAGGTTTTTTTCCCCACAATTTTTGCCATTAAAATGAATACAGATTGAAGCAATATAACTAAATGTAATGAGAAGAAACATTATGTACCATATCATCACTGGGACCATCCCATAATCTAAACTTTAATGAACTGGTTAAAATAGGACAAAAAGAAATTGGGAAAATTCCAAGAAATAAATTAAGATTATAAAAGATCAGTTTCTTTTCTTTGCACTATATGAACATCACACTACTTCATGCATTAGCACTGAATGTTACAAGTGAATGAAAATAGTTATTGCAAATTAGTTGCATAACACTCCATAAATTTTCATTGTTACGCAGATGACACCCAATTATATTTATCAATGAAGCCAGATGAACCCAATCAGTTAAACAAACTCCAAGCATGCCTTAACGACATAAAGACCTGGATGACCTGCAATTTTCTACTACTAAATTCAGATAAAACTGAAGTTATTGTGCTTGGCCCTAAACACCTTAGAAACACATTATCTAATGATATAGCTACTCTGGATGGCATTACCCTGGCCTCCAGCACCACCGTAAGGAATCTGGGAGTTATCTTTGATCAGGATATGTCCTTTAACTCCCACATAAATCAAATTTCAAGGACTGCCTTTTTTCACTTACGTAATATCACAAAAATCAGGCATAAATGTAGGGCTTAAATAGTGAATAATATTTGGCAAGAGGTTGATTGTGGTGCGAGAGGGTTGAGTTTCATTCTGCTTAGAAAACATTTTCTTTTCAAACAAAATTTCATATTATATATTTCATACATAAATGACTATATATATATATACACCCTAAAAGCCATACATGAATACCACATGTTAGCGTATGTGACAATAATTCAGTATAGTTCTGACCTGATTATAATGTAGTAATTTTTTCCTCCTATAGTTTATTCGTGTGTAGTTGGTGGAGTTTGACATATTTCTTTTTTCTTTTCTTTTCTTTTTGGTGACGAAACTACTGCAATTTCCCAAAACTTGGGTATCCAAGTTAGTGAAATTGAGAAAACACACTTATGTCACTTTTTGTGCAAAGAGTACATCATTTCCATTTGAATTCTGTGTTCGTACATCTAATTTTGAATAAGATGTTGACTTTGGTGCTGCAACAAACATGAATAGATCAGACAGTGAAAAGTGAGCTTGAGGTAAAGGGAGGCTGAGGTGAAGGTATAGTACATGGTAAAGCACAGCTGATGGTAGAAGTAGACATTGTAAACATTAGAATTACAACTGAATGTTATATATTAGTAGAATTTATTTTCAGTCACTCACCTGTTACACCTTCTATACCTGGTGGACCTTGACCCAGAATAACAAAAGACAAAGAAATTTACACGCATGTAATAAAGGAGTGTATACTACTACTATGCAGAATAACATACACACATTACAAACAGGGATTTTGTAGTTTCTTTGATTTGTTTTATTAAAGCATCCATTTCCATCTAAACTGGTTGTAGCTTTGCAGCAATATCAGCAGAGGTGTAAGAGGTACAGGACAGGAGATGTGGTTCACGTCGTATAAACAAGTGTAATGTTTTTTCCACTCTAGTTTTACATTTGAATGAATACAGAATAAAGCAATATAACTAAATGTAATGTGCAGAAACATCATGTGCTGCAGCCTCACTGGGATCATCTCATAATCTGAACTTTAATGAACTGGTTAAAATAGGACAAAGAGAAATTGGGAAAATTCCACAAAATAAATAAAGATTATAAAAGATCAGTTTCCTTTCTTTGCACTATATGAACATCACACTACTTCATGCATTAGCACTGAATGCTATAAGTGAATGACAATAGTTATTGCAAATCCGTTGCATAAATGTAGGGCTTAAATAGTGAATAATATTTGACAAGAGTTTGATTGTGGTGCGAGAGGGTTGAGTTTCAAACTGCTTAGAAAACATTTTCTTTTCAAATAAAATTGCACATTATATTTTGTCATAAAAAAATTTACATCTACATCCTGACAGCCTTTCGTAAATACCACATGTTAGTGCATATGGCAATAATTCAATATAGTTCTGACCCGATTATAATGTAGTAATTTTTTCCTCCTATACTTTATTCGTGTGCAGTTCGTGGAGTTTGACATATTTCTTTTTTTCTTTTCTTTTTGGTGATGAAACTACTGCAATTTCCCAAAACTTGGGTATCCAAGTCAGTGAAATTGAGGAAACACACTCATGCCATTTTTTGTGCAAAGAGTACATCATTTCCATTTGAATTTTCTGATCATTTCATCTAATTTTGGATAAGATGTTGACTTCGATGCTGCAACAAACATGAATACATCAGACAGTGAAAAGTGATTTTGAAGTAAAGGGAGGCTGAGGTGAAGGTATAGTACATGGTAAAGCACAGCTGATGGTAGAAGTAGACATTGTAAACATTAGAATTACAACTGAATGTTATATATTAAGAGAATTTATTTTCAGTCACTTACCTGATGGAGGTGGTGGACCTTTTTCACCTCGTGGACCTTGACCCAGAATAACAAAAGACAAAGAAATTTACACACATGTAATAAAGGAGTGTATATTACTACTATGCAGAATAACATGTATATACACACATTACAAACAAGGATTTTGTAGGTTCTTTGTTTTGTTTTATTAAAGCATCCATTTCCATCTAAACGGGTTGTAGCTTTGCAGCAATATCAGCGGAGGTGTAAAAGGTACAGGAAAGGAGATGTGGTTCATACCAAATAAAAAAGCACAGTGTAGGTTTTCTACTGCAATTTCCCAAAACTTGGGTATCCAAGTTAGTGAAATTGAGAAAACACACTTATGTCACTTTTTGTGCAAAGAGTACATAATTTCCATTTGAATTCTATGTTCGTTTCATCTAATTTTGAATAAGATGTTGACTTTGGTGCTGCAACAAACATGAATAGATCAGACAGTGAAAAGTGAGCTTGAGGTAAAGGGAGGCTGAGGTGAAGGTATAGTACATGGTAAAGCACAGCTGATGGTAGAAGTAGACATTGTAAACATTAGAATTACAACTGAATGTTATATATTAGTAGAATTTATTTTCAGTCACTCACCTGTTACACCTTCTATACCTGGTGGACCTTGACCCAGAATAACAAAAGACAAAGAAATTTACACGCATGTAATAAAGGAGTGTATACTACTACTATGCAGAATAACATACACACATTACAAACAGGGATTTTGTAGTTTCTTTGATTTGTTTTATTAAAGCATCCATTTCCATCTAAACTGGTTGTAGCTTTGCAGCAATATCAGCAGAGGTGTAAGAGGTACAGGACAGGAGATGTGGTTCACGTCGTATAAACAAGTGTAATGTTTTTTCCACTCTAGTTTTACATTTGAATGAATACAGAATAAAGCAATATAACTAAATGTAATGTGCAGAAACATCATGTGCTGCAGCCTCACTGGGATCATCTCATAATCTGAACTTTAATGAACTGGTTAAAATAGGACAAAGAGAAATTGGGAAAATTCCACAAAATAAATAAAGATTATAAAAGATCAGTTTCCTTTCTTTGCACTATATGAACATCACACTACTTCATGCATTAGCACTGAATGCTATAAGTGAATGACAATAGTTATTGCAAATCCGTTGCATAAATGTAGGGCTTAAATAGTGAATAATATTTGACAAGAGTTTGATTGTGGTGCGAGAGGGTTGAGTTTCAAACTGCTTAGAAAACATTTTCTTTTCAAATAAAATTGCACATTATATTTTGTCATAAAAAAATTTACATCTACATCCTGACAGCCTTTCGTAAATACCACATGTTAGTGCATATGGCAATAATTCAATATAGTTCTGACCCGATTATAATGTAGTAATTTTTTCCTCCTATACTTTATTCGTGTGCAGTTCGTGGAGTTTGACATATTTCTTTTTTTCTTTTCTTTTTGGTGATGAAACTACTGCAATTTCCCAAAACTTGGGTATCCAAGTCAGTGAAATTGAGGAAACACACTCATGCCATTTTTTGTGCAAAGAGTACATCATTTCCATTTGAATTTTCTGATCATTTCATCTAATTTTGGATAAGATGTTGACTTCGATGCTGCAACAAACATGAATACATCAGACAGTGAAAAGTGATTTTGAAGTAAAGGGAGGCTGAGGTGAAGGTATAGTACATGGTAAAGCACAGCTGATGGTAGAAGTAGACATTGTAAACATTAGAATTACAACTGAATGTTATATATTAAGAGAATTTATTTTCAGTCACTTACCTGATGGAGGTGGTGGACCTTTTTCACCTCGTGGACCTTGACCCAGAATAACAAAAGACAAAGAAATTTACACACATGTAATAAAGGAGTGTATATTACTACTATGCAGAATAACATGTATATACACACATTACAAACAAGGATTTTGTAGGTTCTTTGTTTTGTTTTATTAAAGCATCCATTTCCATCTAAACGGGTTGTAGCTTTGCAGCAATATCAGCGGAGGTGTAAAAGGTACAGGAAAGGAGATGTGGTTCATACCAAATAAAAAAGCACAGTGTAGGTTTTCTACTGCAATTTCCCAAAACTTGGGTATCCAAGTTAGTGAAATTGAGAAAACACACTTATGTCACTTTTTGTGCAAAGAGTACATAATTTCCATTTGAATTCTATGTTCGTTTCATCTAATTTTGAATAAGATGTTGACTTTGGTGCTGCAACAAACATGAATAGATCAGACAGTGAAAAGTGAGCTTGAGGTAAAGGGAGGCTGAGGTGAAGGTATAGTACATGGTAAAGCACAGCTGATGGTAGAAGTAGACATTGTAAACATTAGAATTACAACTGAATGTTATATATTAGTAGAATTTATTTTCAGTCACTCACCTGTTACACCTTCTATACCTGGTGGACCTTGACCCAGAATAACAAAAGACAAAGAAATTTACACGCATGTAATAAAGGAGTGTATACTACTACTATGCAGAATAACATACACACATTACAAACAGGGATTTTGTAGTTTCTTTGATTTGTTTTATTAAAGCATCCATTTCCATCTAAACTGGTTGTAGCTTTGCAGCAATATCAGCAGAGGTGTAAGAGGTACAGGACAGGAGATGTGGTTCACGTCGTATAAACAAGTGTAATGTTTTTTCCACTCTAGTTTTACATTTGAATGAATACAGAATAAAGCAATATAACTAAATGTAATGTGCAGAAACATCATGTGCTGCAGCCTCACTGGGATCATCTCATAATCTGAACTTTAATGAACTGGTTAAAATAGGACAAAGAGAAATTGGGAAAATTCCACAAAATAAATAAAGATTATAAAAGATCAGTTTCCTTTCTTTGCACTATATGAACATCACACTACTTCATGCATTAGCACTGAATGCTATAAGTGAATGACAATAGTTATTGCAAATCCGTTGCATAAATGTAGGGCTTAAATAGTGAATAATATTTGACAAGAGTTTGATTGTGGTGCGAGAGGGTTGAGTTTCAAACTGCTTAGAAAACATTTTCTTTTCAAATAAAATTGCACATTATATTTTGTCATAAAAAAATTTACATCTACATCCTGACAGCCTTTCGTAAATACCACATGTTAGTGCATATGGCAATAATTCAATATAGTTCTGACCCGATTATAATGTAGTAATTTTTTCCTCCTATACTTTATTCGTGTGCAGTTCGTGGAGTTTGACATATTTCTTTTTTTCTTTTCTTTTTGGTGATGAAACTACTGCAATTTCCCAAAACTTGGGTATCCAAGTCAGTGAAATTGAGGAAACACACTCATGCCATTTTTTGTGCAAAGAGTACATCATTTCCATTTGAATTTTCTGATCATTTCATCTAATTTTGGATAAGATGTTGACTTCGATGCTGCAACAAACATGAATACATCAGACAGTGAAAAGTGATTTTGAAGTAAAGGGAGGCTGAGGTGAAGGTATAGTACATGGTAAAGCACAGCTGATGGTAGAAGTAGACATTGTAAACATTAGAATTACAACTGAATGTTATATATTAAGAGAATTTATTTTCAGTCACTTACCTGATGGAGGTGGTGGACCTTTTTCACCTCGTGGACCTTGACCCAGAATAACAAAAGACAAAGAAATTTACACACATGTAATAAAGGAGTGTATATTACTACTATGCAGAATAACATGTATATACACACATTACAAACAAGGATTTTGTAGGTTCTTTGTTTTGTTTTATTAAAGCATCCATTTCCATCTAAACGGGTTGTAGCTTTGCAGCAATATCAGCGGAGGTGTAAAAGGTACAGGAAAGGAGATGTGGTTCATACCAAATAAAAAAGCACAGTGTAGGTTTTCTACTGCAATTTCCCAAAACTTGGGTATCCAAGTTAGTGAAATTGAGAAAACACACTTATGTCACTTTTTGTGCAAAGAGTACATAATTTCCATTTGAATTCTATGTTCGTTTCATCTAATTTTGAATAAGATGTTGACTTTGGTGCTGCAACAAACATGAATAGATCAGACAGTGAAAAGTGAGCTTGAGGTAAAGGGAGGCTGAGGTGAAGGTATAGTACATGGTAAAGCACAGCTGATGGTAGAAGTAGACATTGTAAACATTAGAATTACAACTGAATGTTATATATTAGTAGAATTTATTTTCAGTCACTCACCTGTTACACCTTCTATACCTGGTGGACCTTGACCCAGAATAACAAAAGACAAAGAAATTTACACGCATGTAATAAAGGAGTGTATACTACTACTATGCAGAATAACATACACACATTACAAACAGGGATTTTGTAGTTTCTTTGATTTGTTTTATTAAAGCATCCATTTCCATCTAAACTGGTTGTAGCTTTGCAGCAATATCAGCAGAGGTGTAAGAGGTACAGGACAGGAGATGTGGTTCACGTCGTATAAACAAGTATAATGTTTTTTCCCCTCTAGTTTTACATTTGAATTAATACAGAATAAAGCAATATAACTAAATGTAATGTGCAGAAACATCATGTGCTGCAGCCTCACTGGGAACATCTCATAATCTGAACTTTAATGAACTGGTTAAAATAGGACAAAAAGAAATTGGGAAAATTCCACAAAATAAATTAAGATTATAAAAGATCAGTTTCTTTTCTTTGCACTATATGAAAATCACACTACTTCATGCATTAGCACTGAATGCTACAAGTGAATGAAAATAATTATTGCAAATCAGTTGCATAAATGTAGGGCTTAAATAGTGAATAATATTTGGCAAGAGGTTGATTGTGGTGCGAGAGGTTTGAGTTTCATACTGCTTAGAAAACATTTTCTTTTCAAATAAAATTGCACATTATATTTTGTCATAAAAAAAATTACATCTACATCCTGACAGCCTTTCATAAATACCACATGTTAGTGTGTATGGCAATAATTCAATATAGTTCTGACCTGATTATAATGTAGTAATTTTTTCCTCCTATAGTTTATTCATGTGCAGTTGGTGGAGTTTGACATATTTCTTTTTTTCTTTTCTTTTTGGTGATGAAACTACTGCAATTTCCCAAAACTTGAGTATCCAAGTTAGTGAAATTGACAAAACACACTTATGTCACTTTTTGTGCAAAGAGTACATAATTTCCATTTGAATTCTATGTTCGTTTCATCTAATTTTGAATAAGATGTTGACTTTGGTGCTGCAACAAACATGAAGAGATGAGACAGTGAAAAGTGAGCTTGAGGTAAAGGGAGGCTGAGGTGAAGGTATAGTACATGGTAAAGTACAGCTGATGTTAGAAGTAGACGTTGTAAACATTAGAATTATAACTGAATGTTATATATTATTATTTACCTGGTGGACCCACTGGACCTTGACCTAGAATAACAAAAGAGAAAGAAATTTACACGCATGTAATAAAGGAGTGTATACTACTACTATGCAGTATAACATGTATATACACACATTACAAACAGGGATTTTGTAGGTTCTTTGTTTTATTCAAGCATCCATTTCCATCTAAACTGGTTGTAGCTTTGTGGCAATATCAGCAGAGGTGTAAGAGGTACAGGACAGGAGATGTGGTTCACGCCAAACAAACAAGCATTGTCCAAAAGGCCCCATTTCACAGCAACCCCCCCCCCCCCCCCCTCTTTCTCTCTCTCTCTTCCCCCACCTGAACTCTGCATCATGTGACATGGACTTTGGGGCTCATCAGAACTAAACTAGGTTGACCCGCAGTTTCCTCAAGACGGTAGTCTGAAATCCGCCACGCAGCAGACGCTCTTTTGGGTGAAGAACTTTGCTTTGTACTAACAGTCATCTGGTGTCAAGTGCGTCTAGCGCAAGTGAGTGAAGTATTTAAGAATGTTGTTATAGTTGCTGTTCGTTAGTGAATTGTTTCTGTGTTAACCGAACTAAAGGGGCCGGGGTCTGCTTGAGGTTTCTACCCGTTAAAGGGGAGTTTTTCCTTACCGCTGTCGCCAAGTGCTTGCTCATGGGGGAACTGTTGGGTCTCTGTAAATTAAAGAGTACGGTCTTGACCTGCTCTATGTGAAAAGTGCCTTGAGATGACTTCTGTTGTGATATGGCGCTATATAAATAAAGATTGATTGATTGATTGATTGATATTCATGTATTCTGCCGACTGTGTAGCCTCATATTAGCAGCTACTGTTTCCCACAGTCACTAGATGTTAACAGGCATCATGTCTCAAGCACACGCTTAGGACTTTATGTTTGAGTTGTGATGTGTAATATTTACCATATTACCAATAGAATAGTGGACTGAACGGCCATTTGTAGGTCCGCTCTTTAATTAACAGGTGTGCACAACCCGTGCAGTGTAGCAGCTCGTTCAGCCCCCGGATTGATGTCATGCATGTCTACTACTGGCCATTAGATGGCAGTGTTGCACTGCTGATGTACATTAACCCACTGTTAGAGGGAATATACTGCTTCAGCCTCAGCTATGCCTGTTTAATACATGGCCACATTATTTATCAGCTGTTTGCCAGTTGTATTATCTTGTATAGTTGAAATTTATACATTCAGAAAGTAATATAGTTTACCATTTCTACATTAGCCTGTTATACTTTCATACGTTTATTCTGATTTATTATGTTCATTTACACAGAACCACTGAGTCATCAGACACTTGTACAAGGATTGTGGTTGTGGTGGTGACAATAAATCCATACAAATTCAAGACATCTGCGTGATTCTTCACCTGTAGCGAGTTCCACGTGAACAAATCCAGCACATAGTCATAGCAGGGAACTAGAGCTTCCTCACAAGCATACTGTTTGTTTTCTTCTATTTTTCCATTTTAATCAATACAGAGTGAAGCAATATAACTAAATATAATGTGCAGAAACGTACTGTAGCCTCACTGGTACCATCCCATAATTTGAACTTTAATTAACTGGTTAAAGTAGGACAGAACAAAATTGGTAAAATACCAAGAAATAAATTAAGATTAAAAAAGATCAGTTTCTTTTCTTTGCACTATGTGACTATCACACTACTTCATGCACTAGGCACTGAATGCTACAAGTTTCTTTGAATCACAATCCTGCGTCTCATTTCTGTTCATGTCAACAGCAAAAGTGAACACAACAGCTGTGATGCGGTGCCAAAGCTTTGGGACCGTCCTGTAGGTCCCGGGAGCCACCACTGCTTCAGCCCCAAGTGTTTTGAGCCTTTCCCCGCATATTTCATCTCCTCAAAACTGTTATTAATGTAACAGAG
Source organism: Thunnus thynnus (assembly GCF_963924715.1). NCBI lineage: Eukaryota > Metazoa > Chordata > Actinopteri > Scombriformes > Scombridae > Thunnus > Thunnus thynnus. The sequence goes on from NC_089535.1 coordinate 3,327,927, forward strand.
TGGAAGAGAAATATTTTGCTGCACAACAAGATGCTTACAGGTCGTGGACGCGTTACAGGTAGTAAAGTTACTTTTACAATGAGCGGAGCGGTTTCCAGTGTTTCACGCTTCTCTCCACATGTCAGCACAGAGATTGTTACATAATGAAAATTGCAGAGAGAGAAAAAACACAGTTTGTGTGTCTTTAGTCAGCAAATGTGCGCACACGGAGCTCTCCAACATCACAAATCAACGTTCATGTATTTTGCTTCTTTTACTTTTATAGTATTTCGCTTCTATAACATAATCTACTGAAATGTCCGTCAGAATAGTTTTTATACAGCTTTTAATGAGACTGAATTGTACATAAATGTCGTTCAGGTGTCATTGAATGTAATCCGGGATGTTGCAAAAACATCTGTACTGATGTTTGTTGTCCACAGTTGGCTGTGCGTCAGATTCTTTCCTTTGACTTTATCAAATACCTGCAGCATCACACAGCAGCTGAAACGATACATTAGTGATGTGCGCATTCACGCACCTAGCACAGTAGCAGTAACTTCATTAACAGGATCGGCAAGGATCTAACGGTAAATAATGTTCTGTGTTCTGCTACCCATCTACACCATTGACTGTATATAAAGAGGTCAGCTGTTACACACAGATTCCAGGTTTATACGGTAGGATTAAACATACAATGTCTGTGTCCGCGACACCCGAAAAAATATATATGGAACCGTGTGCGCGTCCGCGGTCCCCCCGCACTTCTGAAATGAATCCGGCGCCCCCTGACACTGACTATCTCTGTAACAAATTGTCCACAGTTTCACACATTGACCACACACGGTCCAGCCATATAGGCTACGAGGTTATGACCAAGTCTTTTTGGATTTTAAATCAGAGGTGTAAGAGGTACATGACAGGAGATGTGGTTCACGTCATATAAACAAGTATAATGTTTTTTCCCCTCTAGTTTTACATTTGAATTAATACAGAATAAAGCAATATAACTAAATGTAATGCGCAGAAACATCATGTGCTGCAGCCTCACTGGGACCATCTCATAATCTGAACTTTAATTAAATGGTTAATATAGGACAAAAAGAAATTGGGAAAATTCAAAGAAATAAATTAAGATTATAAAAGATCAGTTTCTTTTCTTTGCACTATATGAACATCACACTACTTCATGCATTGACACTGAATTTTACAAGTAAATGAAAATAGTTATTGCAAATTAGTTGCATAAATGTAGGGCTTAAATAGTGAATAATATTTGGCAAGAGGTTGATTGTGGTGCGAGAGGTTTGAGTTTCATTCTGTTTAGAAAACATTTTCTTTTCAAACAAAATTTCGCATTATATTTTGTCATAAAAAATGTACATATACACCCTGAAAGCGTTGCGTGAATACCACATGTTAGTGCATATGGCAATAATTCTATATAGTTCTGACCTGTGTGTGTAGTTGGTGGAATTAGACGTGTTGTTTTTTTGTATTAGAATTACTACAATTTCTCAGAACTTGGGAGTGAAATTGAAAAAAACAGCAACAAAATTTTGCTACTTTTTCTGCAAAGACTACATCATTTCCATTCGAATTTTCTGATCATTTCATGTAAATTTGGATAAGATGTAGACTTTGGTGCTGCTACGAATATGAATAGATCAGACAATGAAAAGTGAGCTCGAGGTAAAGGGAGGCTGCTAGTAAATGAAAATTGCAGAGAGCGTAAAAGATGCAGTTTGTGTGTCTTTAGTCAACAGAGGTGCGCACACAGAGCTCTCCAACATAACAAATCAACTTTCATGTATTTTGCTTCTTTTACTTCTCTAGTATTTCGCATCTATAACATAATCTACTGAAATGTCCGTCAGAAAAGGTTACAGTCTGAGACTGAATTGTACATTAATGTCGTTCATGTGTCACTGAATGTAATCCGGGATGTTGCAAAAACATCAGTAATGATGTTTGTTGTCCACAGTTGGCTGTGCGTCAGATTCTTTCCTTTTTACTTTATTAAATACCTGCAGCATCACACAGCAGCTGAAACGATACATTAGTGATGTGCGCATTCACGCACCTGGCACAGCAGCAGTAACTTCATTAACAGGATCGGCAAGGATCTAACGGTAAATAATGTTCTGTGTTCTGTTACCCATCTACACCATTGACTGTATATAAAGAGGTCAGCTGTTACACACAGATTCCAGGTTTATACGGTAGGATTGTTTGTAATAAAGTATATACATAAACATACAATGTCTGTGTCCGCGACCTCAGAAAATATATGAATGGAACCGTGTGCGCGTCCGCGGTCCCCCCACACTTCTGAAATGAATCCGGCGCCCCTGACACTGACTATCTCTGTAACAAATTGTCCACAGTTTCACACATTGACCACACACGGTCCAGCCATATAGGCTTCTAGGTTATGACCAAGTCTTTTTGGATTTTAAATCTACCTGAGCTGAATGTTTTCATGACAGCATAAAACATTAGTGATGGAAAAAAACAAAGCAACATCTTACCTGACTGACAAAGACAAGTCTGGACGCAACACAGAAGGAGAAACAGGTGAGACCATCGAGTGTTTAAAGTCATGGCTGCAAGAGCGGGTTAAAATAAAATGTAATGTAATGTCCGATGGTGTTACTGCTTCACTGTTTGAACTGTCATCCCCTCTTCAAATAGATGATTTGGACACTAATTGATGTCACTGAGTCAGCTGACCGCATCTAACCAACCGAGACATAGCTCGGGTTGATTTCGGTGATATGATAATAATCTCACTCATGAGTTCATCTTCCTTCCGTCATTGATAACTAGAACACGCATTTCTCTTCATCTGCACGCCAGGAACATTATATGGAAACATTCAAAACCCGCTTATCAATGATATTTCTACGCCTCCACTGATATAATATCAAAGAATAACTTATATATTGTCAGAAGATATTTTATGTTTAAATGACCAGCGTGTGTGATTTTTTTTTTTAGGTCTGTAGCTTTCATTTATGGACTTTGGTGATTATTGTCCTTCTATTTAGATTATGCATTGAATTTTAGAAGTGACAGTAACACAGCATAAAATACTCTATTACAAGCAAAAGCCATGCATTCAAACTGTTACTTCACTATAAGTACATATATATTAATTATCTGTTACCAGATTCTCATATGTGAATATTTGCTAGTTTTCTTATATATTATATATATTTCTTATGTATTTGGGTTTTTGAGTCTTGGTCCTCTAATAATCTGAACAGCTGCATTCTGGACAAGCTGGAGTTGTGACTTTGGGTTGAAAGGATGAAATTTAATGACTTTTTTGAACCCTTCCCCTAGCTTTTCATGTAGTGCATCAGGTCAAAATTCATTTCTCGTTCATGACCAATGTTCTTTGTTGGATTATATAAATACTGAGGTCATGAATCCAAATTCCAAATCTCCTGCCGCTTAATGTCTTCATGTTGATGATGTGATGTGATGTTGGACTTGAATATCTCACTTTATTTATTAATATGCCGATTATATTCTCAATTGATCAATGTTTATTTTTTATATATATCAGAAAATTGTGGAAAAAAAAACATCAAAATTTCCTACAAATGGTTAATTTTAACATTTGAGAATCTGGAACCATCAAAGTATTGGCGTTTATACTTGAAAATGACTGCAGCAATTGATGATCAAAATAGCTACCTGTTAATTTTCTGTTGATTGAATAATCAGTGAATTGAGCTATAGTTTCAGCTCTACTTTCAACATTTCATTACAGAACATGCTTAGTATGTCACAATATATGTAAAAAGAAAAACCCAAAAAATCTAAAAGAAACAAACAAACAACAAAAAAGAAAACTCAATATTTTGGATTAATTAGATTCATTGGATTAACATAAATTGAGCGGACAAAAGCACTTCATCAGACTAAATGTCTCTGGTTTGTACAAAGTTTGCCACGTCCACTTTATCTTGTTGTGCAACTACTGATACGTGACGTTTCAACGAAGGTCAAGTTCATGTCAAACCCTCTAATTCCCTGTTGACTTCAAAACTGTCCTCATCACGTAAGATGATCAGTTAAATCTTAAAAAACAACTCTGAAGCAATCTAGTAACTAAGGTAAATATGCAACTGAGTGATGTGACCACGTCTTTCTACTCCTCTAATAATCTGAACAGCTGCATTCTGGACAAACTGGAGTTGTGACTTTGGGTTGAGTCTAAACACAAGACAAGTTCATAAAAGTATAAAATATGTAAAAACTTGTTCAATTTGTAAAGATTATTCTTTACTTTGGAGAAAGTTTTATTTTCTTACTTTTGTCCCAAACAGGAAGCACAAACTCCAACTGCATGTTTAATATGTTGAAAACTGCAGTTGCCTTTTATTATTTTATTTCCTTTTATAATCTACAGTAATAGTTAAAGTTCTTCAACATGCTGTAAGGCAGTAAATAGGAAATAATATTGAGGGGCATGTTTTTTGTGACCTAGGTTACTTGCCATAGTAGGGAAATTGTGGAGAGGGTTAAAAAGAAGAGGAGAAGAAGAGTTTTTTGGGAGAAGTCAATTGTATTATTGGTTGCATATGCTAACATGTTGTGTGTAAACTGAGAACAGTGATAAATAAAGTTCAGTAAAAGTTTACCTTCACCTCCCGTGGTATTCTGTGCAGCAGTGTAACAGAGGAGGAGTGAACAAGAGCTGAGTGACAATCATTAACTGAAGTGAAGAATTACGGTGTTAAAATGCCATTTCAAAAGAAAAGAAGAAAAAACAAAGAAGGGTGGATGATGTGTGTTTTCACAAAATGGCAACAATTTACTTGATATTTTTACAGTTGGACAAAGAAAGAGACATTTCTGACATTATGCCAGGCCCTGGGAGGTATGAAAAATCTTCTACACACAGAATAAATAATTGGGATGAAATTTTGTCTTTGAGGGGAATTTTAGATGAACATAACCCTCGATTGTGAGCAAAGGTTAAAATATCAGGATTGTTTTGAAAATGAGAATTACCTGGATTGACCTTTCCCATGTCGACCCGTCCACAGAGTCAGGAAACTGCTAGTTAGACAATGACTTTTATTGACAAACTAAAATGTATATATACAAGCAAAAATTATTACTTTAAACAACACAGACAAACTTGTATCCTACATTATAAAACCAGCTAAATTTTGCACATTTTAGGTTTGGGTCTCAATTCTGGCACATCAAACAATGACAGAAAATTCATCAAATTACAACATGGAATAAAAGATTAGACCCATTAAAACTGCATAAAGGCAATCATTCATATCCTGCTGAAATCAAGCAAACTGCATCAAGGAAAGTGCATAAAACAAGTGTGTTGTAAAAGATATAAAGATAATTAAATGTATTAAAACAATATAAGCAGTAATTTAGACAGCTCAAAGCTCTGAAACAGGAGGTCATTAACAAAGATGACTCCTAAATTTCCTTACATGTACTGAACCAAACCTGAGGTGGAAGAAGTCACAGTAGAATAAGAAAAAAAAGGTAACACTTTATTTTATTTTACTATACAAATGAAGAGACCTGTAAATTAAGTGTTACTGAAAAACGATATCTGAAGGTAGATAATGATCAGGAATAAAACAGCTTAATAATGATTAATCCACTAGCATTCAGTGCTCTGTGTGTTTCCTGACTTAGGCGTGGTGTGTTGCTCTTGTGAGTTTTTCGGAGCCCTGAAGGACACCTTCATCCTCTTCACTGTGCTCTCACTCCTGCAGAGGAACGTGTTCTTCACATGATCCCTGAAGTCCTTGGAGATAAAGTAGTAAACAAAAGGGTCGATGCAGCTGTTGAGACTAGCCAGGCACAGGGTGGTGGTGTAAAATTCGTACAGGTGGTTGTCGGCCCCGCTCAACAGGAGGATATAGTGTACCAGCAGCATGATGTTACTGGGGGTGAAGCACACTAAAAACATAACCAACACTGTGATGATCAAGAGCACAGCCTTCCGTTGCTTCTTGGTGATGGCAGCATTTTTCATGCTGTTCCTGAGAGCTTTGAGCATGAGGATGTAGGATATGATGCACACAATAGTGGGAACAACAAATCCCAGAGTTCCCATTGTCAGGAAGTAGCCAGCTGCTATTTTCACCTGACTTTCCCTGGTGACATCATGGCAGGTAAGGATTTTTGGATTGAAGTTTGTTATTTTGACCTGTTGGTCATACAGGTAGAGAGGGATGGTGAAAAGCCAGACCACCACCCAGACTGTGATGGAGACGGCAACGGGTATGCGGTTGTCCCTCTGCTGCTCGGACAGTGGGTGGACCACTGCCCAGTAACGCTGGACACTTATGCAGGTGATAAAGGCGATGGAGCAGTACATGTTGCTGTAGAAAAATGCCACCAGCACTTTGCACAGCCCTTCTCCGTAGACCCAGTTGTTGCCATTGAAGTGGTATGATATCTTCAGGGGGACCCAGATGACAAAGAGCAAGTCAGCCAGAGCCAGGTTTGCCATGTAGATTGACGACAGGCGTTTTTTCTTGGTCCTGAAGAGGAATACCCATATTGCCATGGCGTTGGTGGGCAGCCCCACAGCAAATACAATGATGTAGATGATTGGAAGGAAGACAGTTGTAAGATGACTGCTCAGGATTTCTTTGTCGTGGGAGCTGACTTCTACCCCATCTTGGCTCTCTCTACCAATGAAGCCTTGGCGTCCTGTGAAGTGACAATATGAAAACATGTGAAAAGCAGAAGTATGCAGGTTTACATGCAGGAACAAACTATAATTTGACTACATCTGAAACTCAAATGTGAGCTGCACTCTGTTACTTTCAGCTGTGAGCATTTTGATCTGTTTCCTTCTTGTAATAATAGTCCTCTGAGCTTTAGTCAGCAGCATAACAACAACATCCATTTTACATATAACTTTATTATATATTTTGATCAAAGTAATTCTTATCCAGCCTATAAAGGCAATCAAGACCAAAACATCAAACTAACAGGGCCTATATTAAACGTATGTTAATGTAGAATATTGTACTTTTTGGCTGGACCAGCCACAGACCAGCCGTATAACCGCGGTTGTCCGTAAGTGAGGGAGTGCCTGAGTGAGTAATGAAGTTTCACCATTGGTTGGCCAGTTGAGTGATGAAGTTTCACCATTGGCCGTTGCTCTTTTAAAATGAGTCAGCATGAGATGATGGACACAGAGAACAGCAGCGAGGCGCAGACTGACTGTGTTTCCTCTGCGGTGCGTTTGGATTTTATAACTGAACTAATACCAGGATGCAAACTTTTAATTTCTCTGATGTTTTCACATCACAAACGATGAACAACAGCAGTAAAATACGAGTCTTGAAGGTAAAACATGCGACTCATGGAGCTGTTATATCAGTTTATTATGGGTCGACTGCATTGCAGATGTGCTTGATTTGACTGCAATTGTGGTAACTGGGCAGAGATGAGCCTCCTGAATTTGCACGCAAAATGCTGTCAAAATTTACATTTCTAATTTCCAGCGCAGCCTCCATGATCATCGACTGGGAAAGAGGCAGAAAAAAGGCACATAGAGTCATGAGAGAGGTTGAACGCGTAGTTAAAGCGCCCCAAATAAAAATCACTCTGACAAAACATTTAATGCAGAGTGAGAAACGAGAATCTGCGGAGTGAAACATATGAAACATCCCAAGATATGAGTGGAAAGTATTGTTCTTGCAACCGCATTTATACCCTTTTTCACTCAAACATAGCATAACCATGTCATGTGATACATTACTTCAGGACACTTTACCAGCAAATATTACTGGGACCACTACAGAAAATTGCAAATGAACATTTAATATCCAGGAATGCACATTATAGACACTACCACTGACCATGCCTGTATGCATGTATGTTGGATTGTCCTTCGCATAACTTGAGAACTGTTCATTGTACCTGGCAGGTGGACAAATTTCAACAAAATTTCATATTATATGATTCGTACATAAATAACTATATATGTACACCCTAAAAGCCATACATGAATACCACATGTTAGTGTATGGCAATAATTCAAAACAGTTCTGACCTGATTATCATGTAGTAATTTTTTCCTCCTATACTTTATTGGTGTGTAGTTGGTGGAGTTAGACATATTTCTTTTTTTTTTCTTTTCTTTTTGGTGGTGAAACTACTGCAATTTCCCAAAACTTGGGTATCCAAGTTAGTGAAATTGACAAAACACACTTATGTCACTTTTTGTGCAAAGAGTACATAATTTCCATTTGAATTCTATGTTCGTTTCATCTCATTTTGAATAAGATGTTGACTTTGGTGCTGCAACAAACATGAAGAGATGAGACAGTGAAAAGTGAATTTGAGGTAAAGGGAGGCTGAGGTGAAGGTATAGTACATGGTAAAGCACAGCTGATGGTAGAAGTAGACATTGTAAACATTAGAATTACAACTGAATGTTATATATTATTATTTACCTGGTGGACCCACTGGACCTTGATCTAGAATAACAAAAGACAAAGAAATTTACACGCATGTAATAAAGGAGTGTATACTACTACTATGCAGAATAACATACACACATTACAAACAGGGATTTTGTAGGTCCTTTGATTTGTTTTATTAAAGCATTCATTTCCATCTAAACTGGTTGTAGCTTTGCAGCAATATCAGCAGAGGTGTAAGAGGTACAGGACAGGAGATGTGGTTCACGTCGTATAAACAAATATAATGTTTTTTCCCCTCTAGTTTTACATTTGAATTAATACAGAATAAAGCAATATAACTAAATGTAATGTGCAGAAACATGATGTGCTGCAGCCTCACTGGGATCATCTCATAATCTGAACTTTAATTAACTGGTTAAAATAGGACAAAAAGAAATTGGGAAAATTCCACAAAATAAATAAAGATTATAAAAGATCAGTTTCTTTTCTTTGCACTATATGAACATCACACTACTTCATGAATTGGCACTGAATGTTACAAGTGAATGAAAATAGTTATTGCAAATCAGTTGCATAAATGTAGGGCTTAAATATTGAATAATATTTGGCAAGAGGTTGATTGTGGTGCGAGAGGTTTGAGTTTCATACTGCTTAGAAAACATTTTCTTTTCAAATAAAATTGCACATTATATTTTGTCATAAAAAATTTACATCTACATCCTGACAGCCTTTCGTAAATACCACATGTTAGTGTATATGGCAATAATTCAATATAGTTCTGACCTGATTATAATGTAGTAATTTTTTCCTCCTATAGTTTATTCATGTGCAGTTGGTGGAGTTTGACATATTTCTTTTTTTCTTTTCTTTTTGGTGATGAAACTACTGCAATTTCCCAAAACTTGGGTATCCAAGTTAGTGAAATTGAGGAAACACACTCATGCCATTTTTTGTGCAAAGAGTACATAATTTCCATTTGAATTTTCTGATCATTTCATCTAATTTTGGATAAGATGTAGACTTCGATGCTGCAACAAACATGAATAGATCAGACAGTGAAAAGTGATTTTGAAGTAAAGGGAGGCTGAGGTGAAGGTATAGTACATGGTAAAGCACAGCTGATGGTAGAAGTAGACATTGTAAACATTAGAATTACAACTGAATGTTATATATTAGGAGAATTTATTTTCAGTCACTCACCTGGTGCACCGTGATCTAGAATAACAAAAGACAAAGAAATTTACACACATGTAATAAAGGAGTGTATACTACTACTATGCAGAATAACATGTATATACACACATTACAAACAGGGATTTTGTAGGTTCTTTGTTTTGTTTTATTAAAGCATCCATTTCCATCTAAACTGGTTGTAGCTTTGCAGCAATATCAGCGGAGGTGTAAGAGGTACAGGACAGGAGATGTGGTTCATACCAAATAAAAAAGCACAGTGTAGGTTTTTTTCCCCACAATTTTTGCCATTAAAATGAATACAGATTGAAGCAATATAACTAAATGTAATGAGAAGAAACATTATGTACCATATCATCACTGGGACCATCCCATAATCTAAACTTTAATGAACTGGTTAAAATAGGACAAAAAGAAATTGGGAAAATTCCAAGAAATAAATTAAGATTATAAAAGATCAGTTTCTTTTCTTTGCACTATATGAACATCACACTACTTCATGCATTAGCACTGAATGTTACAAGTGAATGAAAATAGTTATTGCAAATTAGTTGCATAACACTCCATAAATTTTCATTGTTACGCAGATGACACCCAATTATATTTATCAATGAAGCCAGATGAACCCAATCAGTTAAACAAACTCCAAGCATGCCTTAACGACATAAAGACCTGGATGACCTGCAATTTTCTACTACTAAATTCAGATAAAACTGAAGTTATTGTGCTTGGCCCTAAACACCTTAGAAACACATTATCTAATGATATAGCTACTCTGGATGGCATTACCCTGGCCTCCAGCACCACCGTAAGGAATCTGGGAGTTATCTTTGATCAGGATATGTCCTTTAACTCCCACATAAATCAAATTTCAAGGACTGCCTTTTTTCACTTACGTAATATCACAAAAATCAGGCATAAATGTAGGGCTTAAATAGTGAATAATATTTGGCAAGAGGTTGATTGTGGTGCGAGAGGGTTGAGTTTCATTCTGCTTAGAAAACATTTTCTTTTCAAACAAAATTTCATATTATATATTTCGTACATAAATGACTATATATATATATATACACCCTAAAAGCCATACATGAATACCACATGTTAGCGTATGTGACAATAATTCAATATAGTTCTGACCTGATTATAATGTAGTAATTTTTTCCTCCTATAGTTTATTTGTGTGTAGTTGGTGGAGTTTGACATATTTCTTTTTTTCTTTTCTTTTTGGTGGTGAAACTACTGCAATTTCCCAAAACTTTGGTATCCAAGTTAGTGAAATTGAGGAAACACACTCATGCCATTTTTTGTGCAAAGAGTACATAATTTCCATTTGAATTTTCTGATCATTTCATCTAATTTTGGATAAGATGTAGACTTCGATGCTGCAACAAACATGAATAGATCAGACAGTGAAAAGTGATTTTGAAGTAAAGGGAGGCTGAGGTGAAGGTATAGTACATGGTAAAGCACAGCTGATGGTAGAAGTAGACATTGTAAACATTAGAATTACAACTGAATGTTATATATTAGGAGAATTTATTTTCAGTCACTCACCTATTACACCTTCTATACCTGGTGGATCTTGACCCAGAATAACAAAAGACAAAGAAATTTACACGCATGTAATAAAGGAGTGTATACTACTACTATGCAGAATAACATACACACATTACAAACAGGGATTTTGTAGTTTCTTTGATTTGTTTTATTAAAGCATCCATTTCCATCTAAACGGGTTGTAGCTTTGCAGCAATATCAGCAGAGGTGTAAGAGGTACAGGACAGGAGATGTGGTTCACGTCGTATAAACAAGTATAATGTTTTTTCCCCTCTAGTTTTACATTTGAATTAATACAGAATAAAGCAATATAACTAAATATAATGCGCAGAAACATCATGTGCTGCAGCCTCACTGGGAACATCTCATAATCTGAACTTTAATTAACTGGTTAATATAGGACAAAAAGAAATTGGGAAAATTCCACAAAATAAATTAAGATTATAAAAGATCAGTGTCTTTTCTTTGCACTATATGAACATCACACTACTTCATGCATTAGCACTGAATGCTACAAGTGAATGAAAATAGTTATTGCAAATCAGTTGCATAAATGTAGGGCTTAAATATTGAATAATATTTGGCAAGAGGTTGATTGTGGTGCGAGAGGTTTGAGTTTCATACTGCTTAGAAAACATTTTCTTTTCAAATAAAATTGCACATTATATTTTGTCATAAAAAAAATTACATCTACATCCTGACAGCCTTTCGTAAATACCACATGTTAGTGTATATGGCAATAATTCAATATAGTTCTGACCTGATTATAATGTATTAATTTTTTCCTCCTATAGTTTATTCGTGTGCAGTTGGTGGAGTTTGACATATTTCTTTTTTTTCTTTTCTTTTTGGTGATGAAACTACTGCAATTTCCCAAAACTTGGGTATCCAAGTTAGTGAAATTGAGGAAACACACTCATGCCATTTTTTGTGCAAAGAGTACATAATTTCCATTTGAATTTTCTGATCATTTCATCTAATTTTGGATAAGATGTAGACTTCGATGCTGCAACAAACATGAATACATCAGACAGTGAAAAGTGATTTTGAAGTAAAGGGAGGCTGAGGTGAAGGTATAGTACATGGTAAAGCACAGCTGATGGTAGAAGTAGACATTGTAAACATTAGAATTACAACTGAATGTTATATATTAGGAGAATTTATTTTCAGTCACTCACCTGCTGCACCATGATCTAGAATAACAAAAGACAAAGAAATTTACACACATGTAATAAAGGAGTGTATACTACTACTATGCAGAATAACATGTATATACACACATTACAAACAGGGATTTTGTAGGTTCTTTGTTTTGTTTTATTAAAGCATCCATTTCCATCTAAACTGGTTGTAGCTTTGCAGCAATATCAGCGGAGGTGTAAGAGGTACAGGACAGGAGATGTGGTTCATACCAAATAAAAAAGCACAGTGTAGGTTTTTTTCCCCACAATTTTTCCATTAAAATGAATACAGATTGAAGCAATATAACTAAATGTAATGAGAAGAAACATTATGTACCATATCATCACTGGGACCATCCCATAATCTAAACTTTAATGAACTGGTTAAAATAGGACAAAAAGAAATTGGGAAAATTCCAAGAAATAAATTAAGATTATAAAAGATCAGTTTCTTTTCTTTGCACTATATGAACATCACACTACTTCATGCATTAGCACTGAATGTTACAAGTGAATGAAAATAGTTATTGCAAATTAGTTGCATAACACTCCATAAATTTTCATTGTTACGCAGATGACACCCAATTATATTTATCAATGAAGCCAGATGAACCCAATCAGTTAAACAAACTCCAAGCATGCCTTAACGACATAAAGACCTGGATGACCTGCAATTTTCTACTACTAAATTCAGATAAAACTGAAGTTATTGTGCTTGGCCCTAAACACCTTAGAAACACATTATCTAATGATATAGCTACTCTGGATGGCATTACCCTGGCCTCCAGCACCACCGTAAGGAATCTGGGAGTTATCTTTGATCAGGATATGTCCTTTAACTCCCACATAAATCAAATTTCAAGGACTGCCTTTTTTCACTTACGTAATATCACAAAAATCAGGCATAAATGTAGGGCTTAAATAGTGAATAATATTTGGCAAGAGGTTGATTGTGGTGCGAGAGGGTTGAGTTTCATTCTGCTTAGAAAACATTTTCTTTTCAAACAAAATTTCATATTATATATTTCGTACATAAATGACTATATATATATACATACACCCTAAAAGCCATACATGAATACCACATGTTAGCGTATGTGACAATAATTCAGTATAGTTCTGACCTGATTATAATGTAGTAATTTTTTCCTCCTATAGTTTATTCATGTGTAGTTGGTGGAGTTAGACATATTTCTTTTTTCTTTTCTTTTCTTTTTGGTGATGAAACTACTGCAATTTCCCAAAACTTGGGTATCCAAGTTAGTGAAATTGACAAAACACACTTATGTCACTTTTTGTGCAAAGAGTACATAATTTCCATTTGAATTCTATGTTCGTTACATCTCATTTTGAATAAGATGTTGACTTTGGTGCTGCAACAAACATGAATAGATCAGACAGTGAAAAGTGAGTTTGAGGTAAAGGGAGGCTGAGGTGAAGGTATAGTACATGGTAAAGCACAGCTGATGGTAGAAGTAGACATTGTAAACATTAGAATTACAACTGAATGTTATATATTAGTAGAATTTATTTTCAGTCACTCACCTGTTACACCTTCTATACCTGGTGGACCTTGACCCAGAATAACAAAAGACATAGAAATTTACACGCATGTAATAAAGGAGTGTATACTACTACTATGCAGAATAACATACACACATTACAAACAGGGATTTTGTAGTTTCTTTGATTTGTTTTATTAAAGCATCCATTTCCATCTAAACTGGTTGTAGCTTTGCAGCAATATCAGCAGAGGTGTAAGAGGTACAGGACAGGAGATGTGGTTCACGTCGTATAAACAAGTATAATGTTTTTTCCCCTCTAGTTTTACATTTGAATTAATACAGAATAAAGCAATATAACTAAATATAATGCGCAGAAACATCATGTGCTGCAGCCTCACTGGGAACATCTCATAATCTGAACTTTAATTAACTGGTTAAAATAGGACAAAAAGAAATTGGGAAAATTCCACAAAATAAATTAAGATTATAAAAGATCAGTTCCTTTTCTTTGCACTATATGAAAATCACACTACTTCATGCATTAGCACTGAATGCTACAAGTGAATGAAAATAGTTATTGCAAATTAGTTGCATAAATGTAGGGCTTAAATAGTGAATAATATTTGGCAAGAGGTTGATTGTGGTGGGAGAGGTTTGCGTTTCATTCTGCTGAAAAACATTTTGCACATTATATTTTGTCAAAAAAATTTACATCTACATCCTGACAGCCTTTCATAAATACCACATGTTAGTGTTTATGGCAATAATTCAATATAGTTCTGACCTGATTATAATGTAGTAATTTTTTCCTCCTATAGTTTATTCATGTGCAGTTGGTGGAGTTTGACATATTTCTTTTTTTCTTTTCTTTTTGGTGATGAAACTACTGCAATTTCCCAAAACTTGGGTATCCAAGTTAGTGAAATTGACAAAACACACTTATGTCACTTTTTGTGCAAAGAGTACATAATTTCCATTTGAATTCTATGTTCGTTTCATCTCATTTTGAATAAGATGTTGACTTTGGTGCTGCTACAAACATGAAGAGATGAGACAGTGAAAAGTGAGCTTGAGGTAAAGGGAGGCTGAGGTGAAGGTATAGTACATGGTAAAGCACAACTGATGGTAGAAGTAGACATTGTAAACATTAGAATTACAACTGAATGTTATATATTAGTAGAATTTATTTTTAGTCACTCACCTGGTGTACGTGCTTTAGCTGATGGACCTTGACCCAGAATAACAAAAGACAAAGAATTTTACACGCATGTAATAAAGGAGTGTATACTACTACTATGCAGAATAACATACACACATTACAAACAGGGATTTTGTAGGTTCTTTGATTTGTTTTATTAAAGCATTCATTTCCATCTAAACTGGTTGTAGCTTTGCAGCAATATCAGCAGAGGTGTAAGAGGTACAGGACAGGAGATGTGGTTCACGTCGTATAAACAAGTATAATGTTTTTTCCCCTCTAGTTTTACATTTGAATGAATACAGAATAAAGCAATATAACTAAATGTAATGTGCAGAAACATCATGTGCTGAAGCCTCACTGGGATCATCTCATAATCTGAACTTTAATTAACTGGTTAAAATAGGACAAAGAGAAATTGGGAAGATTCCACAAAATAAATAAAGATTATAAAAGATCAGTTCCTTTTCTTTGCACTATATGAACATCACACTACTTCATGCATTAGCACTGAATGCTACAAGTGAATGAAAATAGTTATTGCAAATCAGTTGCATAAATGTAGGGCTTAAATAGTGAATAATATTTGGCAAGAGGTTGATTGTGGTGGGAGAGGTTTGAATTTCATTCTGCTGAGAAAACATTTTCTTTTCAAATAAAATTGCACATTATATTTTGTCATAAAAAAATGTACATCTACATCCTGACAGCCTTTCGTAAATACCACATGTTAGTGTATATGGCAATAATTCAATATAGTTCTGACCTGATTATAATGTAGTAATTTTTTCCTCCTATAGTTTATTCATGTGCAGTTGGTGGAGTTTGACATATTTCTTTTTTTCTTTTCTTTTTGGTGATGAAACTACTGCAATTTCCCAAAACTTGGGTATCCAAGTTAGTGAAATTGACAAAACACACTTATGTCACTTTTTGTGCAAAGAGTACATAATTTCCATTTGAATTCTATGTTCGTTTCATCTCATTTTGAATAAGATGTTGACTTTGGTGCTGCTACAAACATGAAGAGATGAGACAGTGAAAAGTGAGATTGAGGTAAAGGGAGGCTGAGGTGAAGGTATAGTACATGGTAAAGCACAGCTGATGGTAGAAGTAGACATTGTAAACATTAGAATTACAACTGAATGTTATATATTAGTAGAATTTATTTTTAGTCACTCACCTGGTGTATGTGCTTTAGCTGATGGACCTTGACCCAGAATAACAAAAGACAAAGAATTTTAAACGCATGTAATAAAGGAGTGTATACTACTACTATGCAGAATAACATACACACATTACAAACAGGGATTTTGTAGGTTCTTTGATTTGTTTTATTAAAGCATTCATTTCCATCTAAACTGGTTGTAGCTTTGCAGCAATATCAGCAGAGGTGTAAGAGGTACAGGACAGGAGATGTGGTTCACGTCGTATAAACAAGTATAATGTTTTTTCCCCTCTAGTTTTACATTTGAATGAATACAGAATAAAGCAATATAACTAAATGTAATGTGCAGAAACATCATGTGCTGAAGCCTCACTGGGATCATCTCATAATCTGAACTTTAATGAACTGGTTAAAATAGGACAAAGAGAAATTGGGAAGATTCCACAAAATAAATAAAGATTATAAAAGATCAGTTCCTTTTCTTTGCACTATATGAACATCACACTACTTCATGCATTAGCACTGAATGCTACAAGTGAATGAAAATACTTATTGCAAATCAGTTGCATAAATGTAGGGCTTAAATAGTGAATAATATTTGGCAAGAGGTTGATTGTGGTGCGAGAGGTTTGAGTTTCATTCTGCTGAGAAAACCATTTCTTTTCAAATGAAATTGCACATTTAACTTTGTCATAAAAAAATTTACATCTACATCCTGACAGCCTTTCGTAAATACCACATGTTAGTGTGTATGGCAATAATTCAGTATAGTTCTGACCTGATTATAATGTATTAATTTTTTCCTCCTATAGTTTATTCATGTGCAGTTGGTGGAGTTTGACATATTTCTTTTTTTCTTTTCTTTTTGGTGATGAAACTACTGCAATTTCCCAAAACTTGAGTATCCAAGTTAGTGAAATTGACAAAACACACTTATGTCACTTTTTGTGCAAAGAGTACATAATTTCCATTTGAATTCTATGTTCGTTTCATCTCATTTTGAATAAGATGTTGACTTTGGTGCTGCTACAAACATGAAGAGATGAGACAGTGAAAAGTGAGCTTGAGGTAAAGGGAGGCTGAGGTGAAGGTATAGTACATGGTAAAGCACAGCTGATGGTAGAAGTAGACATTGTAAACATTAGAATTACAACTGAATGTTATATATTAGTAGAATTTATTTTTAGTCACTCACCTGGTGTATGTGCTTTAGCTGATGGACCTTGACCCAGAATAACAAAAGACAAAGAATTTTACACGCATGTAATAAAGGAGTGTATACTACTACTATGCAGAATAACATACACACATTACAAACAGGGATTTTGTAGGTTCTTTGATTTGTTTTATTAAAGCATTCATTTCCATCTAAACTGGTTGTAGCTTTGCAGCAATATCAGCAGAGGTGTAAGAGGTACAGGACAGGAGATGTGGTTCATGTCGTATAAACAAGTATAATGTTGTTTCCCCTCTAGTTTTACATTTGAATGAATACAGAATAAAGCAATATAACTAAATGTAATGTGCAGAAACATCATGTGCTGAAGCCTCACTGGGATCATCTCATAATCTGAACTTTAATGAACTGGTTAAAATAGGACAAAGAGAAATTGGGAAGATTCCACAAAATAAATAAAGATTATAAAAGATCAGTTCCTTTTCTTTGCACTATATGAACATCACACTACTTCATGCATTAGCACTGAATGCTACAAGTGAATGAAAATAGTTATTGCAAATCAGTTGCATAAATGTAGGGCTTAAATAGTGAATAATATTTGGCAAGAGGTTGATTGTGGTGCGAGAGGTTTGAGTTTCATTCTGCTGAGAAAACCATTTCTTTTCAAATAAAATTGCACATTATATTTTGTCATAAAAAATTTACATCTACATCCTGACAGCCTTTCGTAAATACCACATGTTAGTGTATATGGCAATAATTCAATATAGTTCTGACCTGATTATAATGTAGTAATTTTTTCCTCCTATAGTTTATTCATGTGCAGTTGGTGGAGTTTGACATATTTCTTTTTTTCTTTTCTTTTTGGTGATGAAACTACTGCAATTTCCCAAAACTTGGGTATCCAAGTTAGTGAAATTGACAAAACACACTTATGTCACTTTTTGTGCAAAGAGTACATAATTTTCATTTGAATTCTATGTTCGTTTCATCTCATTTTGAATAAGATGTTGACTTTGGTGCTGCAACAAACATGAAGAGATGAGACAGTGAAAAGTGAGTTTGAGGTAAAGGGAGGCTGAGGTGAAGGTATAGTACATGGTAAAGCACAGCTGATGGTAGAAGTAGACATTCTAAACATTAGAATTACAACTGAATGTTATATATTAGGAGAATTTATTTTCAGTCACTCACCTTTTACACCTTCTTTACCTAGTGCACCTTGACCCAGAATAACAAAAGACAAAGACATTTACACGCATGTAATAAAGGAGTGTATACTACTACTATGCAGAATAACATACACACATTACAAACAGGGATTTTGTAGGGTCTTTGTTTTGTTTTATTAAAGCATCCATTTCCATCTAAACTGGTTGTAGCTTTGCAGCAATATCAGCAGAGGTGTAAGAGGTACAGGACAGGAGATGTGGTTTACGTCGTATAAACAAGTATAATGTTTTTTCTCCTCTAGTTTTACGTTTGAATTAATACAGAATAAAGCAATATAACTAAATGTAATGCGCAGAAACATCATGTGCTGCAGCCTCACTGGGATCATCTCATAATCTGAACTTTAATTAACTGGTTAATATAGGACAAAAAGAAATTGGGAAAATTCCACAAAATAAATTAAGATCATAAAAGATCAGTTCCTTTTCTTTGCACTATATGAACATCACACTACTTCATGCATTGGCACTGAATGTTACAAGTGAATGAAAATAGTTATTGCAAATCAGTTGCATAAATGTAGGGCTTAAATATTGAATAATATTTGGCAAGAGGTTGATTGTGGTGCGAGAGGTTTGAGTTTCATACTGCTCAGAAAACATTTTCTTTTCAAATAAAATTGCACATTATATTTTGTCAAAAAAAAAATTACATCTACATCCTGACAGCCTTTCGTAAATACCACATGTTAGTGTATATGGCAATAATTCAATATAGTTCTGACCCGATTATAATGTAGTAATTTTTTCCTCCTATAGTTTATTCGTGTGCAGTTGGTGGAGTTTGACATATTTCTTTTTTTTCTTTTCTTTTTGGTGATGAAACTACTGCAATTTCCCAAAACTTGGGTATCCAAGTTAGTGAAATTGAGGAAACACACTCATGCCATTTTTTGTGCAAAGAGTACATAATTTCCATTTGAATTTTCTGATCATTTCATCTAATTTTGGATAAGATGTAGACTTCGATGCTGCAACAAACATGAATACATCAGACAGTGAAAAGTGATTTTGAAGTAAAGGGAGGCTGAGGTGAAGGTATAGTACATGGTAAAGCACAGCTGATGGTAGAAGTAGACATTGTAAACATTAGAATTACAAGTGAATGTTATGTACTAGGAGAATTTATTTTCAGTCACTCACCTGCTACACCGTGATCTAGAATAACAAAAGACAAAGAAATTTACACACATGTAATAAAGGAGTGTATACTACTACTATGCAGAATAACATGTATATACACACATTACAAACAGGGATTTTGTAGGTTCTTTGTTTTGTTTTATTAAAGCATCCATTTCCATCTAAACTGGTTGTAGCTTTGCAGCAATATCAGCGGAGGTGTAAGAGGTACAGGACAGGAGATGTGGTTCATACCAAATAAAAAAGCACAGTGTAGGTTTTTTTCCCCACAATTTTTGCCATTAAAATGAATACAGATTGAAGCAATATAACTAAATGTAATGAGCAGGAACATTATGTACCA
The DNA here is from genome assembly GCF_963924715.1 of Thunnus thynnus. Lineage (NCBI taxonomy): Eukaryota > Metazoa > Chordata > Actinopteri > Scombriformes > Scombridae > Thunnus > Thunnus thynnus. Next base: position 3,348,045 of record NC_089535.1, read on the forward strand.
TATCATCACTGGGACCATCCCATAATCTAAACTTTAATGAACTGGTTAAAATAGGACAAAAAGAAATTGGGAAAATTCCAAGAAATAAATTAAGATTATAAAAGATCAGTTTCTTTTCTTTGCACTATATGAACATCACACTACTTCATGCATTAGCACTGAATGTTACAAGTGAATGAAAATAGTTATTGCAAATTAGTTGCATAACACTCCATAAATTTTCATTGTTACGCAGATGACACCCAATTATATTTATCAATGAAGCCAGATGAACCCAATCAGTTAAACAAACTCCAAGCATGCCTTAACGACATAAAGACCTGGATGACCTGCAATTTTCTACTACTAAATTCAGATAAAACTGAAGTTATTGTGCTTGGCCCTAAACACCTTAGAAACACATTATCTAATGATATAGCTACTCTGGATGGCATTACCCTGGCCTCCAGCACCACCGTAAGGAATCTGGGAGTTATCTTTGATCAGGATATGTCCTTTAACTCCCACATAAATCAAATTTCAAGGACTGCCTTTTTTCACTTACGTAATATCACAAAAATCAGGCATAAATGTAGGGCTTAAATAGTGAATAATATTTGGCAAGAGGTTGATTGTGGTGCGAGAGGGTTGAGTTTCATTCTGCTTAGAAAACATTTTCTTTTCAAACAAAATTTCATATTATATATTTCATACATAAATGACTATATATATATATACACCCTAAAAGCCATACATGAATACCACATGTTAGCGTATGTGACAATAATTCAGTATAGTTCTGACCTGATTATAATGTAGTAATTTTTTCCTCCTATAGTTTATTCGTGTGTAGTTGGTGGAGTTTGACATATTTCTTTTTTCTTTTCTTTTCTTTTTGGTGACGAAACTACTGCAATTTCCCAAAACTTGGGTATCCAAGTTAGTGAAATTGAGAAAACACACTTATGTCACTTTTTGTGCAAAGAGTACATCATTTCCATTTGAATTCTGTGTTCGTACATCTAATTTTGAATAAGATGTTGACTTTGGTGCTGCAACAAACATGAATAGATCAGACAGTGAAAAGTGAGCTTGAGGTAAAGGGAGGCTGAGGTGAAGGTATAGTACATGGTAAAGCACAGCTGATGGTAGAAGTAGACATTGTAAACATTAGAATTACAACTGAATGTTATATATTAGTAGAATTTATTTTCAGTCACTCACCTGTTACACCTTCTATACCTGGTGGACCTTGACCCAGAATAACAAAAGACAAAGAAATTTACACGCATGTAATAAAGGAGTGTATACTACTACTATGCAGAATAACATACACACATTACAAACAGGGATTTTGTAGTTTCTTTGATTTGTTTTATTAAAGCATCCATTTCCATCTAAACTGGTTGTAGCTTTGCAGCAATATCAGCAGAGGTGTAAGAGGTACAGGACAGGAGATGTGGTTCACGTCGTATAAACAAGTGTAATGTTTTTTCCACTCTAGTTTTACATTTGAATGAATACAGAATAAAGCAATATAACTAAATGTAATGTGCAGAAACATCATGTGCTGCAGCCTCACTGGGATCATCTCATAATCTGAACTTTAATTAACTGGTTAAAATAGGACAAAGAGAAATTGGGAAAATTCCACAAAATAAATAAAGATTATAAAAGATCAGTTTCCTTTCTTTGCACTATATGAACATCACACTACTTCATGCATTAGCACTGAATGCTATAAGTGAATGACAATAGTTATTGCAAATCCGTTGCATAAATGTAGGGCTTAAATAGTGAATAATATTTGACAAGAGTTTGATTGTGGTGCGAGAGGGTTGAGTTTCAAACTGCTTAGAAAACATTTTCTTTTCAAATAAAATTGCACATTATATTTTGTCATAAAAAAATTTACATCTACATCCTGACAGCCTTTCGTAAATACCACATGTTAGTGCATATGGCAATAATTCAATATAGTTCTGACCCGATTATAATGTAGTAATTTTTTCCTCCTATACTTTATTCGTGTGCAGTTCGTGGAGTTTGACATATTTCTTTTTTTCTTTTCTTTTTGGTGATGAAACTACTGCAATTTCCCAAAACTTGGGTATCCAAGTCAGTGAAATTGAGGAAACACACTCATGCCATTTTTTGTGCAAAGAGTACATCATTTCCATTTGAATTTTCTGATCATTTCATCTAATTTTGGATAAGATGTTGACTTCGATGCTGCAACAAACATGAATACATCAGACAGTGAAAAGTGATTTTGAAGTAAAGGGAGGCTGAGGTGAAGGTATAGTACATGGTAAAGCACAGCTGATGGTAGAAGTAGACATTGTAAACATTAGAATTACAACTGAATGTTATATATTAAGAGAATTTATTTTCAGTCACTTACCTGATGGAGGTGGTGGACCTTTTTCACCTCGTGGACCTTGACCCAGAATAACAAAAGACAAAGAAATTTACACACATGTAATAAAGGAGTGTATATTACTACTATGCAGAATAACATGTATATACACACATTACAAACAAGGATTTTGTAGGTTCTTTGTTTTGTTTTATTAAAGCATCCATTTCCATCTAAACGGGTTGTAGCTTTGCAGCAATATCAGCGGAGGTGTAAAAGGTACAGGAAAGGAGATGTGGTTCATACCAAATAAAAAAGCACAGTGTAGGTTTTCTACTGCAATTTCCCAAAACTTGGGTATCCAAGTTAGTGAAATTGAGAAAACACACTTATGTCACTTTTTGTGCAAAGAGTACATAATTTCCATTTGAATTCTATGTTCGTTTCATCTAATTTTGAATAAGATGTTGACTTTGGTGCTGCAACAAACATGAATAGATCAGACAGTGAAAAGTGAGCTTGAGGTAAAGGGAGGCTGAGGTGAAGGTATAGTACATGGTAAAGCACAGCTGATGGTAGAAGTAGACATTGTAAACATTAGAATTACAACTGAATGTTATATATTAGTAGAATTTATTTTCAGTCACTCACCTGTTACACCTTCTATACCTGGTGGACCTTGACCCAGAATAACAAAAGACAAAGAAATTTACACGCATGTAATAAAGGAGTGTATACTACTACTATGCAGAATAACATACACACATTACAAACAGGGATTTTGTAGTTTCTTTGATTTGTTTTATTAAAGCATCCATTTCCATCTAAACTGGTTGTAGCTTTGCAGCAATATCAGCAGAGGTGTAAGAGGTACAGGACAGGAGATGTGGTTCACGTCGTATAAACAAGTATAATGTTTTTTCCCCTCTAGTTTTACATTTGAATTAATACAGAATAAAGCAATATAACTAAATGTAATGTGCAGAAACATCATGTGCTGCAGCCTCACTGGGAACATCTCATAATCTGAACTTTAATGAACTGGTTAAAATAGGACAAAAAGAAATTGGGAAAATTCCACAAAATAAATAAAGATTATAAAAGATCAGTTTCTTTTCTTTGCACTATATGAAAATCACACTACTTCATGCATTAGCACTGAATGCTACAAGTGAATGAAAATAATTATTGCAAATCAGTTGCATAAATGTAGGGCTTAAATAGTGAATAATATTTGGCAAGAGGTTGATTGTGGTGGGAGAGGTTTGAGTTTCATACTGCTTAGAAAACATTTTCTTTTCAAATAAAATTGCACATTATATTTTGTCATAAAAAAAATTACATCTACATCCTGACAGCCTTTCATAAATACCACATGTTAGTGTGTATGGCAATAATTCAATATAGTTCTGACCTGATTATAATGTAGTAATTTTTTCCTCCTATAGTTTATTCATGTGCAGTTGGTGGAGTTTGACATATTTCTTTTTTTCTTTTCTTTTTGGTGATGAAACTACTGCAATTTCCCAAAACTTGAGTATCCAAGTTAGTGAAATTGACAAAACACACTTATGTCACTTTTTGTGCAAAGAGTACATAATTTCCATTTGAATTCTATGTTCGTTTCATCTCATTTTGAATAAGATGTTGACTTTGGTGCTGCAACAAACATGAAGAGATGAGACAGTGAAAAGTGAGCTTGAGGTAAAGGGAGGCTGAGGTGAAGGTATAGTACATGGTAAAGTACAGCTGATGTTAGAAGTAGACGTTGTAAACATTAGAATTACAACTGAATGTTATATATTAGTAGAATTTATTTTTAGTCACTCACCTGGTGTATGTGCTTTAGCTGATGGACCTTGACCCAGAATAACAAAAGACAAAGAATTTTAATTTTAATTGCGTGATTCGTCACCTGTAGCGAGTTCCACGTGAACAAATCCAGCACATAGTCATAGCAGGGAACTAGAGCTTCCTCACAAGCATACTGTTTGTTTTCTTCTATTTTTCCATTTTAATCAATACAGAGTAAAGCAATATAACTAAATATAATGTGCAGAAACGTACTGTAGCCTCACTGGTACCATCCCATAATTTGAACTTTAATTAACTGGTTAAAGTAGGACAGAACAAAATTGGTAAAATACCAAGAAATAAATTAAGATTAAAAAAGATCAGTTTCTTTTCTTTGCACTATGTGACTATCACACTATATCATGCACTAGGCACTGAATGCTACAAGTTTCTTTGAATCACAATCCTGCGTCTCATTTCTGTTCATGTCAACAGCAAAAGTGAACACAACAGCTGTGATGCGGTGCCAAAGCTTTGGGGCCGTCCTGTAGGTCCCGGGAGCCACCACTGCTTCAGCCCCAAGTGTTTTGAGCCTTTCCTCGCATGTTTCATCTCCTCAAAACTGTTATTAATGTAACAAAGTGGAAGACAAATATGTTGCTGCACAACAAGATGCTTACAGGTCGTGGACGCGTTACAGGTAGTAAAGTTACTTTTACAATGAGCGGAGCGGTTTCCAGTGTTTCACGCTTCTCTCCACATGTCAGCACAGAGATTCTTACATGATGAAAATTGCAGAGAGAGACAAAGACACAGTTTGTGTGTCTTTAGTCAGCAAATGTGCGCACACAGAGCTCTCCAACATCACAAATCAACTGTCATGTATTTTGCTTCTTTTACTTCGCTTCTATAACATAATCTACTGAAATGTCCGTCAGAATAGTTTTTATACAGCTTTTAATGAGACTGAATTGTACATTAATGTCGTTCAGGTGTCATTGAATGTAATCTGGGATGTTGCAAAAACATCTGTACTGATGTTTGTTGTCTACAGTTGGCTGTGCGTCAGATTCTTTCCTTTGACTTTATCAAATACCTGCAGCATCACACAGCAGTTGAAACGATACATTAGTGATGTGCGCATTCACGCACCTGGCACAGTAGCAGTAACTTCATTAACAGGATCGGCAAGGATCTAACGGTAAATAATGTTCTGTGTTCTGTTACCCATCTACACCATTGACTGTATATAAAGAGGTCAGCTGTTACACACAGATTCCAGGTTTATACGGTAAGATTGTTTGTAATAAAGTATATACATAAACATACAATGTCTGTGTCCGCGACCCCGGAAAATATATGAACCGTGTGCGCGTTCGCGGTCCCCCCGCACTTCTGAAATGAATCCGGCGCCCCTGACACTGACTATCTCTGTAACAAATTGTCCACAGTTTCACACATTGACCATACACGGTCCAGCCATATAGGCTTCTAGGTTATGACCAAGTCTTTTTGGATTTTAAATCTACCTGAGCTGAATGTTTTCATGACAGCATAAAACATTAGTGATGGAAAAAAACAAAGCAATATCTTACCTGACTGACAAAGACAAGTCTGGACGCAACACAGAAGGAGAAACAGGTGAGACCATCGAGTCTTTAAAGTCATGGCTGCAAGAGCGGGTTAAAATAAAATGTAATGTAATGTCCGATGGTGTTACTGCTTCACTGTTTGAACTGTCATCCCCTCTTCAAATAGATGATTTGGACACTAGTTGATGTCACTGAGTCAGCTGACCGCATCTAACCAACCGAGACATAGCTCGGGTTGATTTCGGTGATATGATAATAATCTCACTCATGAGTTCATCTGCCTTCAGTCATTGATAACTAGAACACGCATTTCTCTTCATCCGCACTACAGGAACATTATATGGAAACATTCAAAACCCGCTTATCAATGATATTTCTACGCCTCCACTGATATAATATCAAAGAATAACTTATATATTGTCAGAAGATATTATTTTATGTTTAATGACCAGCGTGTGTGATTTTTTTTTGGTCTGCAGCTTTCATTTATGGACTTTGGTGGTTATTGTCCTTCTATTTAGATTATGCATTGAATTTTAGAAGTGACAGTAACACAGCATAAAATACTCTATTACAAGCAAAAGCCATGCATTCAAACTATTACTTCACTATAAGTACATAAGTATTAATGATCTGTTACCAGATTCTCATATGTGAATATTTGCTAGTTTTCTTATATATTATATATATTTCTTATGTATTTGGGTTTTTGACTCTTGGTCAGATAAATATATATAATACACCTTAAAAAAACACACCCAAAAATCTAAAAACAAACAAACAAAAAAATCAACAACTCAATATTCCGGATTAATTAGATTCAATGGATTAATATAAATTGAGTGGACAAATGCACTTCATCAGTCTAAATGTCTCTAGTCTGTACAAAGTTTGCCACGTCCACTTTATCTTGTTGTGCGCCAACTGATACATGATATTACCTGATGTTGAAACGAAAGTGAGTAAGAGCACACACCCTAACTTCCTGTTGACTTCAAAACCGACCTTATCACGTAAGATGATCAGTTAAATCTTAAAAAACAACTCTGAAGCAATCTAGTAACTAAGGTAAATATGCAACTGAGTGATGTGACCACGTCTTTCTACTCCTCTAATAATCTGAACAGCTGCATTCTGGACAAGCTGGAGATGTGACTTTGGGTTGAGTCTAAACACAAGACAAGCTTATAAAAGTATAAAATATGTAAAAACTTGTTCAATTTGTAAAGATTATTCTTTACTTTAGAGAAAGTTTTATTTTCTTACTTTTGTCAAGTCCCAAACAGGAAGCACAAACTCCAACTGCATGTTTAATATGTTCTCATTCATCCACAGAATATTTTTCCAATCACCTTGTGGCTTATCCACATGGTCTTGGGTGAACCGTGGACGGCAGCAATGTTCTTTTTGGAGAGAAGAGGCTTTTTTTCTTGCAATTCTGCCATGCTCACCATTAATATTCAATGTTCTCCTGATGGTGAACTTGTGAACATTGACTGTAGCCACTGCAAGAGAGGCCTTTAGTTTCCTAGACTTTACCCTGGGGTCCCTTGTGGCCTCCCAGTATTTTACACGCCTGCTCTTGGTGTGATTTTTGTTGTTCGACCACTCCTGTGGAGGGTAACAATGGTGTTGGATGTCTTCAATTTGTACACGATCTGCCTGACAGTCGACTGGTGGAGTCCAAACTCTTTAAAAATGGTTTTGTAACCATTTCCAGCTTGGTGAGCATCAACAACTCTTCTTCTAAGGTTCTCAGAAATATCCTTTGTTTGAGCCATGACACACTTCCACAAACCTGTGTTGTGAAGCTCAGACTTTGATAGCGAAGACCCAGATTTCTCTTCTTTAATTAAGGCAGGGCCACCCAGACTCACACTTGATTGTCATCCCATTGATTGAAACACCCGACTCTCATTTCCCCTTCAAATAAATGTATACATACGTAACATTGGATCATTTCCCTCAATAATTAAACAAACAAGTGTAAGGTTTTTGTCATATTTGTTTAATTGATGTCTCTTTATCTAGTTTTAGGACTTGAATGGAAATCTCATCACGTTTTAGGTCATATTTATGTAGAAGTATAGCAAATTCTAATGGTTCACAAACTTTCAAGCAGCACTGTATGGTCTTCCACCAGGACATCTACCAGTTACATGCTGATGTCCTTTCTTTGACTGTCACTTACAACACATTCTGTTGAAACTTCTTCTTTTTTACATTTGAGGTTAAAATTTAGGGATGTTTGCTATGTGCAAGAAACCGCAGCTTCTCCTTGGGTCTCAGGTTCTCTACCAGTCGGCTATGTCCTAAGTGATTGTTTGTGTTTGTTTACTCTTGCTTGACAGTTCAAATGTAGCTCAGTAAAAATAGCTCTGCACAAATGGTGTAAGACATTGGACCATGTTTTGACTTGTCACCAATTATAATTAAATAATTTAGTCAGAAGTAGGTTTGAGTGGAGTTTTTCTGGTCCACTTGTTCAAGCCTCTCTTATCCGACCGTCAGGTGTCCAGGTGAACACTGAAATTTGCCATAATCATTCCTCCTGTTCACACTGACCATGGGGGCCAAAATCCACAGTCCTCCTTTGGTGCAAAAATGTATTGAAGAGTTAATCTGAAGCTAATATGAAGCTTTTGTCCAAATGAATCAAATCAAGTAAATATCTTCCTTTGTTACAGTTTTTTTAGTGCCAAAGTCCTTCTTCCTGTTACTATACCTCCACTGCAGCTCAACAGGGAAACACTGTCTGAAGAAACACAAAGAGGGAATTTGACACTAAAAAGACTGTAAATGTATACATCCACTTGATATGACTAACTCAGACTGCTGAAGCCTCATATAAGTTTCAGATAAACTTTTAAATACATTTTATGCACAAAATGACTGTGTGGACACACTGTGGATTTTGGCCCCCATCACTTCCATTGAAAACACATTAGAAGGGGATCTGTTAACAACCAGTATGAATGATTACAGCGAGGAAAACTCTTTCACTGTTCATATGAACACCTGACTGTTGTTTTAAGACAGAACCTATCCTTAAACATATAATATGTTAACTTGGACTTCAGGGAATAATGACTATGCAGAATTTCTTCAATTATTCGTCCAGCGATATAACTTCAGAATCGGTACAATAACACTAATAAATAGCTTCTCTTGGTGATCAGTCAAGAGAATCTTTAACACATAAATCAGTTTTGGAAAGGGATTAACTTGCACTCAGAAAAGGGATCGGATGCGTAAAGTGACTGAAAGTAAGTTAAAGAAAACAAAGGCAATGAACTTATGCACAAAACATTTATTACTAAAAGACTAACCTAACAATAACACAAAACAACACTCACTAAACAAACAATGACACTACAATGAATGAATGAATGCAGAACTGGAGTTTGTCAGAAAAGGGGGTGCAACAGATGAACAAACACAGACTGACTAGTGACCATCACTGGAAGCAGCTGGTAAACTGGGGTGGCAAATTTAAAATTCATTGTCTGTGGGGAGTGGCCCAGGATGAGAGGGGGAGTTGTTGCGCAACAATGTGTTCAGATACACACATTTCAACACGGCAGGTCCATCCTTAGTCCTGTTGGTCAAACGGTGCTGTTGGACATTTTGTTGAACATTTTTGTTTCACCTTTTCTTATGAGATTCCATGCAGGCTGGAGGTAATTCCTAGTGTTGCAAATACTAGACACAGCAGGCCTCCAATGTCTTATCTTTGGAGGTGCCTGTGTATCCCCAAACCTGACTCTTCAGAGTCGTTAGTAGTCCCTTGCCAATCCTGTGCCGATGTCTGCTTACTCCAGGAGGACTTTGATCTACCGTAACTGTAGATATGGCCTTTGCTTGGTGTTTGGTCAGGGTGGCTGACTGGTTTTCACAACTAATTTATAGCTGTGTTTGAAATGGAGGGAGAGTCCTTGGTTTGATGTGTGTGTGTGGAAGGGTTGGTATCTTATGGAAGCCCCCACTTTTTAAGATAGACAGTGTTCTGCTGAGGAATATCCTACACCACTATGTTCTGACATTTTATATACTGAACAATCAATCAGTTATAAAAGAAAATAGTTGTCAGACCTATTAATAATGAAAATAATTGTTGGTTGCAGCCTTACAGTACTCCTATGATGGAATAATACTATCTTGTCCTCAATTTTCTGTGTGGAGTTTAATTAAACACAACTTTATAACAAACGAGTTGAACATAAACTAAAACAATTCAAGTCTTAAGACTAGATTCTGACACAGTCCCTCTTCAAGACCAGTATTATATTATATTGTTGGGTCGGTTTTACATTTTAGTGTTCATGTGAAAAGAAGCTCTAGCTGTGAAATAAAATTTAGTGGAGTAACAATTGTCCACCACATTAATATATATGAGGGGGGCAAATTATTTCCAACAATTTTCAATATAATGCACTTCAGTACACCACTACCATCCACTATGACATCAATAATAAACACAAAGTAGAATTATCACCTTTCTCATAATGTCAACAAAAACTGAAAATGTATAAGCCTCGTAAAAAAAGTAGAATTTATGTCAGAGCTGTTGTAATGGATTGCATTAGATTGCACAGGCGTTCCTAATAAAGTGCTCAGTGAGTGTACATATAGGATGTACTGCACATTTCTCACCAGCAGGGGGAAGCATTAAACAAACTATGCCAAGGAGGGATGTTTGCTGATTACATAAGTGTTGCTTCTTGGTTGTCTTTCACTATCACAATGATGCTCAAACATATTTAGACAAAAGGTTGTTTTGTTTAAAAAGTGATGTATACATAAAGAGAGTTCAAAGTAAGAGATGACTGAAAGCTTTTCACTGTGAAACATATGTGCAATAAAATAATTTTTTCAGTAAATATATATATTGTTATGACCCCGCTCATTGGCCACAACAAAATGGGACACACACCATGCTTAGTTTTAACAGAAAATAATTTTTAATAGAAAATAAGTTTATTAACATAAATAAACCAAATTAGACCAAATTAAACAAAATGAACTAAACATTCACAATATGGAGTGTGGAAATCAGTGTCAGTGACACCCACCCATACACCCACCAGTCTCAACAGCTATCGGATGGATTGCAATGAAATTTGGTACCTGTCCCCCTAAGGATTACATTTAATAACTTTTTTGAACCCTTCCCCTAGCCTTTCATCTAGTGCCATCATCAGGTCAAAACTTATTTCTTGTTCATGACCAAACCACTGCTATCATCCATAGATGTTCTTTGTGTTTAGTGCTAATTTAGTAGTATGTCAGTTGCATGTTAGCATTGTCATTGCGAGCATTTAGTTCAAAGCACTGCTGTCCTGACTTCTTCTGTTAAAATGTAACTTTCCTAGTATGTTCAATATTGCACCAACAGTTTCACAGTTCCCTCAGTAAAAGTGTGACCTCTGGTCTTCCCGTAGCAAAGATTTTATAAATACTGAGGTCATGAATCAAAAAACCAAATCTCCTGCTGCTTAATGTGTTTGATGTGATGCTGGAATTGAATATCTCACTCTGTGTAAGCATCATCTCAGTACTGTCTCCCACACTTACTTCAGATAAGGCTGCAACTCTGGATTTTGGTCTATCTATTAATATGGTGATTATTTTCTCAATTGATCAATGTTTTTTTTTTTCATACATCAGAAAATTGTGCAAAACACCAATCAAAATTTCCTACAAATGGTTAATTTTAACATTTGAGAATCTAGAACTATCAAATTATTGGCGTTTATACTTAAAAATGACTGCAACAATTGATCAATTATCAAAATAGCTACCTGTTAATTTTCTGTTCATTGACTAATCAATTTATTGGGCTTTCCTTTCAGCTCTACTTTCAACATTTCATTACAAAACATGCTTTGTATGGCACAATATATGTTAAAAGAAAAACCTCAAAAACAAAAAGAAACAAACAAACAAAAAGAAAAAAACAATTCAGTATTCTGAGTTGATTAGATTCAATGGATTAACATAAATTGAGTGGACAAATGCACTTCATCAGTCTAAATGTCTCTGGTCTGTACAAAGTTTGCCACATCCTGTTTATTTTTTTGTGCGACTACTGATACGTGACGTTACAATGAAGGTCAAGTTCATGTCAATCCCTCTAATTTTCTGTTGACTTCAAAACCGACCTTATCACATAAGATGATCAGTTAAATCTTAAAAAACAGCTCTGAAGCAATCTAGTAATGAAGGTAAATATGCAACTACGAGATGTGACCACATCTTTCTACTCCTCGAATAATCTGAACTGCTGCATTCTGGACAAGCTGGAGATGTGACACAAGACAAGCTCATAAAAGTATAAAATACTGGTTAGATTTGTGAAGGTTATTTTTACTTTGGGGAAAGTTTTATTTTTCTTACTTTTGTCAAGTCCCAAACAGGAAGCATAAACTCCAACTGCATGTTTAATATGCTAAAAACTGCAGTTGCCTTTTACTTGTTTTATGAGATATACAGTGACAGATCCCACCTAAACAAAGAAATCATTATTTGGTCATAATGGCTTGATGACCAGTTAGATGACCAAACACAAAGTTCAGGCAGTAAATGGAATAATATTGAGGGGCATGTTTTTTGTGACCTAGGTTACTTGCCATAGTAGGGAAATTGTGGAGAGGGTTAAAAAGAAGAGGAGAAAGAGTTTTTTGGGAGAAGTCAATTGTATTAGTGGTTGCATATGCGGACACGTTGTGAGTAAACTGAGAACAGTAATTCATAAAATTACATAAAAGTTTACCTTCACCTCCCGTGGTATTCTGTGCAGCAGTGTAACAGAGGAGGAGTGAACAAGAGCTGAGTGACAATCATTAACTGAAGTGAACAAGTACGGTGTTAAAATGCCATTTCAAAAGAAAAGAAGAAAAAACAAAGACGGGTGGATGATGTGTGTTTTCACAAAATGGCAACAATTTACTTGATATTTTTACTGTTTACATGTCTGATATTATGCCAGGCACTGGGAGGTATGAAAAAGCTTCCAATTAGAGTTTCTACACACAGAACAAATAATGGGGATGAAATTTTGTCTTCGAGAGGGATTTTGGAAGAACATAACCCTGGATTGTGAGCAAAGGTTAAAATATCAGAATTGTTTTGAAAAGGAGAAATACCTGGATTGACCTTTCCCATGTTGACCCGTACACAGAGTCAAGAAACAGCTAGTTAGACAATTACCTTTATTGACAAACTAAAATATAGATATACAAGCAAAAATTATTACTTTAAAAAACACAGACAAACTTTTTTCCTACATTATAAAACCTGCTAAATTTTGCACATTTTAGGTTTGGGTCTCAATTCTGGCACATCAAACATTGACAGAAAATTCATCAAATTACAACATGGAATAAAAGATTAGACCCATTAAAACTGCATTAAGGCAATCATTCATACCCTGCTGAAATCAAGCAAACTGCATCAAGGAAAGTGCATAAAACAAGTGTGTTGTAAAAGATATAAAGATAATTAAATGTATTAACACAATATAAGCAGTAATTTAGACAGCTCAAAGCTCTGAAACAGGAGGTCATTGCCAAAGATGACTCCTAAATTTCATTACATTTACTGAACCAAACCTGAGGTGGAAGAAGTCACAGTAGAATAAGAAAAAAAGGTAACACTTTATTTTATTTTACTATACAAATGAAGAGACCTGTAAATTAAGTGTTACTGAAAAACAATATCTGAAGGGAGATAATAATCAGGAATAAAACAGCTTAATAATGATTAATCCACTAGCATTCAGTGCTCTGTGTGTTTCCTGACTTAGGCGTGGTGTTTTGCTCTTGTGAGTTTTTCGGAGCCCTGAAGGACACCTTCATCCTCTTCACTGTCCTCTCGCTCCTGCAGAGGAACGTGTTCTTCACATGATCCCTGAAGTCCTTGGAGATAAAGTAGTAAACAAAAGGGTCGATGCAGCTGTTGAGACTAGCCAGGCACAGGGTGGTGGTGTAAAATTCGTACAGGTGGTTGTCGACCCCGCTCAACAGGAGGATATAGTGTACCAGCAGCATGATGTTACTGGGGGTGAAGCACACTAAAAACATAACCAACACTGTGATCATCAAGAACACAGCCTTCCGTCGCCTCTTGGTGATGGCAGCATCTGTCATGCTGTTCCTGAGAGCTTTGAGCATGAGGATGTAGGATATGATGCACACAATAGTGGGAACAACAAATCCCAGAGTTCCCATTCTCAGGAAGTAGCCAGCTGATATTTCCACCTGACTTTCCCTGGTGACATCATGGCAGGTAAGGATTTTTGGATTGAAGTTTGTTATTCTGACCTGTTGGTCATGCAGGTAGAGAGGGATGGCGATAAGCCAGACCACCACCCAGACTGTGATGGAGACAGCAACGGGTATGCGGTTGTCCCTCTGCTGCTCAGACAGTGGGTGGACCACTGCCCAGTAACGCTGGACACTTATGCAGGTGATAAAGGCGATGGAGCAGTACATGTTGCTGTAGAAAAACGCCACCAGCACTTTGCACAGCCCTTCTCCGTAGATCCAGTTGTTGCCGTTGAAGTGGTATGATATCTTCAGGGGGACCCAGATGACAAACAGCAAGTCAGCCAGAGCCAGATTTGCCATGTAGATCGACGACGGGTGCTTTTTCTTGGTCCTGAAGAGGAATACCCATATTGCCATGGCGTTGGTGGGCAGCCCCACAATAAACACAATGATGTAGATGATTGGGAGGAAGACAGTTGTAAGATGACTGCTCAGGATTTCTTTGTCTTGGGAGCTGACTAATACCCCACCTAGGCTCTCTATACCAGGGACGTCTTCTTCTGTTGTGAAGTGACAATATGAAAACATGTGAAAAGCAGAAGTATGCAGGTTTACATGCAGGAACAAACTATAATTTGACTACATCTGAAACTCAAATGTGAGCTGCACTCTGTTCCTTTCAGCTGTGAGCATTTTGATCTGTTTCCTACTTATAATAATAGTCATCTGAGCTTGAGTCAGCAGCATTACAACAACATCCACTTTACATATAACTTTACTGTGGTTCGCGCCAAATAAACAAGCATACTGTATGTTTTTTTTTTTTTACCTCTATTCAGTTAGACATGTTTTTTTGTTTTGTTTTTTTTAAATTTATTTGGTGTTAGTACTTTTACAATTTCCCAGAACTTGGGTATCCAGGTTAGTGAAATTGAGAACATAAGCTTATGCCACTTTTTGTGCAAAGAGTACATCATTTCCATTTGAATTTTCTGATCATTTCATGTAATTTTGAATAAGATGTTGACGTAGATGCTGCTACGAACATGAATAGATCAGACAGTGAAAAGTGAGCTTGAGGTAAAGGGAGGCTGAGATGAAGGTATAGTACATGGTAAAGCACAGCTGATGGTAGAAGTAGACATTGTAAACATTACAATTACATCTAAATATATTCGTAGAATTTATTTTCAGTCACTTACCCTCTTCATATTCCAGTGGACCTGGAATAACAAAAGACAAAGAGATTTACACACATGTAATAAAGTGTATACTACTACTGTGTAGAATTACATAAATATACACACAGGGATTTTGTGTTTTTTTTAATTTTTTTATTGAAACATCCATTTTCATCTGAACTGGCTGTAGCAATATCAGCAGAGGTGTGAGAGGTACAGGACAGAGGATGTGGTTCGCGCCACATAAAAAAGCATACTGTATGTTTTCCTCTACTTTTCCATTTGAATCAATACAGAATAAAGCAATGTAACTAAATATAATGAGCAGAAACATTATGTACTGTAGCCTCACTGGGACCATCCCATGATTTGAACTTTAATTAACTGGTTAAATTAGGACAAAAAGAAATTGGGAAAATCCCAAGAAATAAATTAAGATAAAAAAAGATCAGTTTCTTTTCTTTGCACCATATGAACATCACACTACTTCATGAATTGACACTGAATGTTACAAGTGAATGAAAATAGTTATTGCAAATTAGTTGCATAAATGTAGCGCTTAAATAGTGAATGATATTTGCCAAGAGGTTGATTGTGGTGGGAGAGGTTTGAGTTTCATATTGCTTAGAAAAAACATTTTCTTTTCAAACAAAATTGCACATTACATGTTTCATAAACAAATAAGTATATATATACACCCTAAGAGGCAGATGTGAATACAACATGTTGGTGCATATGGCAATAATTCAGTATAGTTCTGATCTGTCATGTAGTAATGTTTTCCTCTTATAATTCATTTGTGTGTAGTTGGTGAAGTTAGACACGTTTTCTTTTCTTTTGTTTTTGGTGGTGAAATTACTAAAGGGTAAAGGGAGGCTGAGGTGAAGGTATAGTACATGGTAAAGCACAGCTGATGGTAGAAGGAGACATAGTAAACATTAGAATTACAACTGAATGTTATATATTAGGAGGATGTATTTTCAGTCACTCACTTCGTAGATCTGGTGGTTAGACAAATTAGACATGAAGCAGAAACATGAACATGTTTCATTGTCATGAATGGATACAGAATGAAGCAATATTACTAAATATATATAACTAATATAACTACATAAAAAGGAAACATTATGTAGCTACTGTACCCTCACTGGGACCATCCCATCATATGAACTTTAATGAAGTGGTTAAAATAGGATAGAAAGAAATTAGGACAATCCCAAGAAATAAATTAAAATTAAAAAAGATCAGTTTCAAGTTAGTGAAATTGAGAATGCTCCCCACCTGAGCTCTCTATATCAGGCTGACGTCCAGGGATGGCTTCTTGTGTTGTGAAGTGACGATATGAAAACATGTGAAAAGCAGAAGTATGCAGGTTTACGTGCAGGAACACACTATAATTTGACTACATCTGAAACTCAAATGTGAGCTGCACTCTGTTCCTTTCAGCTGTGAGCATTTTGATCTGTTTCCTACTTGTAATAATAGTCCTCTGAGCTTTAGTCAGCAGCATTACAACAACATCCATTTTACATATAACTTTATTATATATTTTGATCAAAGTAAAAACTTATTTCATTGTCATGAATGGATACAGAATGAAGCAATACTACTAAATATATATAACTAATATAACTACATAAGAAGGAAACATTATGTAGCTACTGTACCCTGACTGGGACCATCCCATCATATGAACTTTAATTAACTGGTTAAAATAGGACAGAAAGAAATTAGGACAATCCCAAGAAATAAATTAAGATTATAAAAGATCAGTTTCTTTTCTTTGCACTATATGAAAATCACACTACTTCATGCATTGGCACTGAATGCTACAAGTGAATGAAAATAGTTATTGCAAATTAGTTGCATAAATGTAGGGCTTAAATAGTGAATAATATTTGGCAAGAGGTTGATTGTGGTGGGAGAGGTTTGAGTTTCATTCTGCTGAGAAAACATTTTCTTTTCAAACAAAATGTCGTATGATATGTTTCGTACATAAAAAACTATATATATATACCCTAAAAGCCATACATGAATACCACATGTTAGCGTATATGGCAATAACTCAATATAGTTCTGACCTGATTATCATGTAGTAATTTTTTCCTCCTATAATTTATTTGTGTGTAGTTGGTGGAGTTAGATATATTTCTTTTTTTCTTTTTTTTTGGTGGTGAAACTACTGCAATTTCCCAAAACTTTGGTATCCAAGTTAGTGAAATTGAGAAAACACACTTATGTCACTTTTTGTGCAAAGAGTACATCATTTCCATTTGAATTCTATGTTCGTTTCATCTAATTTTGGATAAGATGTTGACTTTGGTGCTGCTACAAACATGAACAGATCAGACAGTGAAAAGTGAGCTTGAGGTAAAGGGAGGCTGAGGTGAAGGTATAGTACATGGTAAAGCACAGCTGATGGTAGAAGTAGACATTGTAAACATTAGAATTACAACTGAATGTTATATATTAGGAGAATTTATTTGCGGTCACTCACGTAGTACATCTGTTGGACCTTGACCTGGAATAACAAAAGATAAAGAGATTTACACACATAAAGGGGGGTATACTACTACTATGCAGAATAACATGTTTATACACACATTACAAACAGGGATTTTGTAGGTTCTTTGATTTGTTTTATTAAAGCATCCATTTCCATCTAAACTGGCTGTAGCTTTGTGGCAATGTCAGCAGAAGTGTAAGAGGTACAGGACAGGAGATGTGATTCACGTTGTATAAAAAGCATAATGTTGTTTTTTTTCTCCTCTATTGTTACATTTGAATAAATACAGAATAAAGCAATATAACTAAATATAATGAGCAGAAATACTATGTACTGTAGCCATAGATCAGACAGTGAAAAGTGAGCTTGAGGTAAAGGGAGGCTGAGGTGAAGGTATAGTACATGGTAAAGCACAGCTGATGGTAGAAGTAGACATTATAAACATTAGAATTACAACTGAATGTTATATATTAGTAGAATTTATTTGCATTCACTCACCTGTTTCATATTCAACTGGAATAACAAAAGACAAAAAGATTTACACACATGTAATAAAGGCGTGTATACTACTACTATGCAGAATAACATAAATATACACACATTACAAACAGGGATTTTGTAGGTTCTTTGTTTTGTTTTATTAAAGCATCCATTTCCATCTAAACTGACTTCTTTTCAAACACAATTGCACATTACATGTTTAATACATAAAAAACTATATATAAATACAACCTAAAAGCCATACATGAATACTACATGTTAGCGTGTATGGCAATAATTCAATATAGTTCTGACCTGATTATCATGTAGTCATTTTTTCCTCCTATAGTTTATTTGTGTGCAGTTGGTGGAGTTTGACATATTTCTTTTTTTCTTTTCTTTTTGGTGGTGAAACTACTGCAATTTCCCAAAACTTTGGTATCCAAGTTAGTGAAATTGACAAAACACACTCATGCCATTTTTTGTGCAAAGAGTACATCATTTCCATTTGAATTCTGTGTTCATTTCATCTCATTTTGAATAAGATGTTGACTTTGGTGCTGCTACAAACATGAAGAGATGAGACAGTGAAAAGTGAGTTTGAGGTAAAGGGAGGCTGAGGTGAAGGTATAGTACATGGTAAAGCACAGCTGATGGTAGAAGTAGACATTGTAAACATTAGAATTACAACTGAATGTTATATATTAGTAGAATGTATTTGCAGTCACTCACTTGGTTCATATTCACCTGGAATAACAAAAGAGAAAGAGATTTACACACATGTAATAAAGGAGTGTATACTACTACTATGCACAATAACATGTATATACACACATTACAAACAGGGATTTTGTAGGTTCTTTGTTTTGTTTTATTAAAGCATCCATTTCCATCTAAACTGCTTGTAGCTTTGCAGCAATATCAGCAGAGGTGTGAGAAGTACAGGACAGGAAATGTGATTCACGTTGTATAAAAAAGCATAATGTTGTTTTTTTCTCCTCTATTGTTACATTTGAATAAATACACAATAAAGCAATATAACTAAATATAATGAGCAGAAACATTATGTACTATATCCTCACTGGGACCATCCCATTATTTTGATCTTTGATTAACTGGTTTAAAATAGGATAGAAAGAAATTGGGAAAATTCTAAGAAATAAATTAAGATTATAGAAGATCAGTTTCTTTTCTTTGCACTATATGAACATCACACTACTTCATGCATTGGCACTGAATGCTACAAGTTAATGAAAATAGTTATTGCAAATTAGTTGCATTAATGTAGGGCTTAAATAGTGAATAATATTTGGCAAGAGGTTGATTGTGGTGGGAGAGGTTTGAGTTCCATTCTGCTTAGAAAATATTTTCTTTTCAAACAAAATTTCGCATTATATTTTGTCATAAAAAATGTACATATACACCCTGAAAGCGTTGCGTGAATACCACATGTTAGTGCATATGGCAATAATTCTATATAGTTCTGACCTGTGTGTGTAGTTGGTGGAATTAGACGTGTTGTTTTTTTGTATTAGAATTACTACAATTTCTCAGAACTTGGGAGTGAAATTGAAAAAAACAGCAACAAAATGTTGCTACTTTTTCTGCAAAGACTACATCATTTCCATTCGAATTTTCTGATCATTTCATGTAAATTTGGATAAGATGTTGACTTTGGTGCTGCTACGAATATGAATAGATCAGACAATGAAAAGTGAGCTCGAGGTAAAGGGAGGCTGCTAGTAAATGAAAATTGCAGAGAGAGTAAAAGATGCAGTTTGTGTGTCTTTAGTCAACAGAGGTGCGCACACAGAGCTCTCCAACATGACAAATCAACTTTCATGTATTTTGCTTCTTTTACTTCTCTAGTATTTCGCATCTATAACATAATCTACTGAAATGTCCGTCAGAAAAGGTTACAGTCTGAGACTGAATTGTACATTAATGTCGTTCATGTGTCACTGAATGTAATCCGGGATGTTGCAAAAACATCTGTACTGATGTTTGTCGTCCACAGTTGGCTGTGCGTCAGATTCTTTCCTTTTTACTTTATCAAATACCTGCAGCATCACACAGCAGCTGAAACGATACATTAGTGATGTGCACATTTACGTACCTGGCACAGCAGCAGTAACTTCATTAACAGGACCGGCAAGTATTAAACTGTAAATAATGTTCTGTGTTCTGTTACCCATCTACACCATTGACTGTATATAAAGAGGTCAGCTGTTACACACAGATTCCAGGTTTATACGGTAAGATTGTTTGTAATAAAGCATATTCATAAACATACAATATCTGTGTCCGCGACCTCAGAAAATATATGAATGGAACCGTGTGCGCGTCCGCGGTCCCCCCGCACTTCTGAAATGAATCCGGCGCCCCCTGACACTGACTATCTCTGTAACAAATTGTCCACAACTTCACACATTGACCATACACGGTCCAGCCATATAGGCTACTAGGTTATCACCAAGTCTTTTTGGATTTTGAATCTACCTGAGCTGAATGTTTTCATGACAGCATAAAACATTAGTGATGGAAAAAAACAAAGCAACATCTTACCTGACTGACAAAGACAAGTCTGGACGCAACACAGAAGGAGAAACAGGTGAGACCATCGAGTCTTTAAAGTCATGGCTGCAAGAGCGAGTTAAAATAAAATGTAATGTAATGTCCGATGGTGTTACTGCTTCACTGTTTGAACTGTCATCCCCTCTTCAAATAGATGATTTGGACACTAGTTGATGTCACTGAGTCAGCTGACCGCATCTAACCAACCGAGACACAGCCCGGGTTGATTTCGGTGATATGATAATAATCTCACTCATGAGTTCATCTTCCTTCCGTCATTGATAACTAGAACACGCATTTCTCTTCATCTGCACGCCAGGAACATTATATGGAAACATTCAAAACCCGCTTATCAATGATATTTCTACGCCTCCACTGATATAATATCAAACAATAACTTATATATTGTCAGAAGATATTATTTTATGTTTAAATGACCAGCGTGTGTGATTTTTTTTTTTTTTTTTTTTTTTGGTCTGCAGCTTTCATTTATGGACTTTGGTGATTATTGTCCTTTTATTTAGATTATGCATTGAATTTTAGAAGTGACAGTAACACAGCATAAAATACTCTATTACAAGCAAAAGCCATGCATTCAAACTATTACTTCACTATAAGTACATAAGTATTAATTATCTGTTACCAGATTCTCATATGTGAATATTTGCTAGTTTTCTTATATATTATATATATTTCTTATGTATTTGGGTTTTTGAGTCTTGGTCAGATAAATATATATAATACACCTTAAAAAACACACACCCAAAAATCTAAAAACAAACAAACAAACAAACAAAAAAATCAACAACTCAATATTCCGGATTAATTAGATTCAATGGATTAACATAAATTGAGTGGACAAATGCACTTCATCAGTCTAAATGTCTCTAGTCTGTTCAAAGTTTGCCACGTCCTCTTTATCTTTTTTTGCGATTACTGATACGTGACGTTACAATGAAGGTCAAGATCATGTCAATCCCTCTAATTTCCTGTTGACTTCAAAACCGATCATTTTACGTGATAAGGTTATCACGTAAAATGATCAGTTAAATCTTAAAAAAAACAGCTCTGAAGCAATCTAGTAACTAAGGTAAATATGCAACTGAGTGATGTGACCACGTCTTTCTACTCCTCTAATAATCTGAACAGCTGCATTCTGGACAAACTGGAGATGTGACTTTGGGTTGAGTCTAAACACAGGACAAGTTCATAAAAGTATAAAATATGTAAAAACTTGTTCAATTTGTAAAGATTATTTTTATTTTGGAGAAAGTTTTATTTTCTTACTTTTGTCCCAAACAGGAAGCACAAACTCCAACTGCATGTTTAATATGTTGAAAACTGCAGTTTCCTTTTATTACGTGCTTTGTGAAATCTACAGTAACAGTTAAAATAAAGTTCTTCAACATGCTGTAAGGCAGTAAATGGGAAATAATATTGAGGGGCATGTTTTTTGTGACCTAGGTTACTTGCCATAGTAGGGAAATTGTGGAGAGGGTTAAAAAGAAGAGGAGAAGAAGAGTTTTTTGGGAGAAATCAATTGTATTATTGGTTGCATATGCTAACATGTTGTGTGTAAACTGAGAACAGTGATAAATAAAGTTCAGTAAAAGTTTACCTTCACCTCCCGTGGTATTCTGTGCAGCAGTGTAACAGAGGAGGAGTGAACAAGAGCTGAGTGACAATCATTAACTGAAGTGAAGAATTACGGTGTTAAAATGCCATTTCAAAAGAAAAGAAGAAAAAACAAAGAAGGGTGGATGATGTGTGTTTTCACAAAATGGCAACAATTTACTTGATATTTTTACAGTTGGACAAAGAAAGAGACATTTCTGACATTATGCCAGGCACTGGGAGGTATGAAAAATCTTCTACACACAGAATAAATAATTGGGATGAAATTTTGTTTTTGAGGGGAATTTTAGATGAACATAACCCTGGATTGTGAGCACAGGTTAAAATATCAGGATTGTTTTGAAAATGAGAAATACCTGGATTGACCTTTCCCATGTCGACCCATCCACAGAGTCAGGAAACTGCTAGTTAGACAATGACTTTTATTGACAAACTAAAATGTAGATATACAAGCAAAAATTATCACTTTAAACAACAAAGACAAACTTGTATCCTACATTATAAAACCAGCTAAATTTTGCACATTTTAGGTTTGGGTCTCAATTCTGGCACATCAAACAATGACAGAAAATTCATCAAATTACAACATGGAATAAAAGATTAGACCCATTAAAACTGCATAAAGGCAATCATTCATACCCTGCTGAAATTAAGCAAACTGCATCAAGGAAAGTGCATAAAACAAGTGTGTTGTAAAAGATATAAAGATAATTAAATGTATTAAAACAATATAAGCAGTAATTTAGACAGCTCAAAGCTCTGAAACAGGAGGTCATTGCCAAAGATGACTCCTAAATCTCCTTACATGTACTGAACCAAACCTGAGGTGGAAGAAGTCACAGTAGAATAAGAAAAAAAAGGTAACACTTTATTTTATTTTACTATACAAATGAAGAGACCTGTAAATTAAGTGTTACTGAAAAACGATATCTGAAGGTAGATAATGATCAGGAATAAAACAGCTTAATAATGATTAATCCACTAGCATTCAGCGCTCTGTGTGTTTCCTGACTTAGGCGTGGTGTTTTGCTCTTGTGAGTTTTTCGGAGCCCTGAAGGACACCTTCATCCTCTTCACTGTTCTCTCACTCCTGCAGAGGAATGTGTTCTTCACATGATCCCTGAAATTCTTGGAGATAAAGTAGTAAACAAAAGGGTCGATGCAGCTGTTGAGACTAGCCAGGCACAGGGTGGTGATGTAAAATCCGTACAGGTGGTTGTCGGCCCCGCTCCACAGGAGGATATAGTGTACCAGCAGCATGATGTTACTGGGGGTGAAGCACACTAAAAACATAACCAACACTGTGATGATCAAGAACACAGCCTTCCATTGCTTCTTGGTGATGTCAGCATCTGTCATGCTGTTCCTGAGAGCTTTGAGCATGAGGATGTAGGATATGATACACACAATAGTGGGAACAACAAATCCCAGAGTTCCCATTCTCAGGAAGTGGCCAGCTGCTATTTTCACCTGACTTTGCCTGGTGACATCATGGCAGGTAAGGATTTTTGGATTGAAGTTTGTTATTCTGACCTGTTGGTCATGCAGGTAGAGAGGGATGGTGATAAGCCAGACCACCACCCAGACTGTGATGGAGACAGCAACAGCTACACAGTTGTTTGTCTGCTGCTCAGACAGTGGGTGGACCACCGCCCAGTAACGCTGGACACTTATGCAGGTGATAAAGGTGATGGAGCAGTACATGTTGCTGTAGAAAAACGCCACCAGCACTTTGCACAGCCCTTCTCCGTAGATCCAGTTGTTGCCGTTGAAGTGGTATGATATCTTCAGGGGGACCCAGATGACAAAGAGCAAGTCAGCCAGAGCCAGGTTTGCCATGTAGATTGGCGACGGGTGCTTTTTCTTGGTCCTGAAGAGGAATACCCATTGTTAGAGCCATTTGTATCTATGACTGTGTTAAGGTCACTCCCTGGTTGCCACAGTAGGTGGCGTATTGGACAGCAGCATATGGAAATGTATATGAAGAGGAAGAGGCAATTACTCCTCAGATGTGCTGTTTACTGGGAGAAGCACACCGCCGTTTAGAGGCTAAACTTTAAGCCTTTTTGTTGTTTTCATGCAAGTTATAGATATAAGTGTATGCATAGCAAATGTTTTATTGGTGCACGTTGATAAATAAACACATCTGAAGCTTAAGTCCAAAGATGTTTGATTTAGTACATGGAGCCGCCGCATGACGACACATCAATTGCATGTCCCGGTAACAGCCCCTCACTGTGGCTTAAGTTTTTTTTTTTGTTTTTGTCGAAATTTAGTCACTACATGTACCTTAGACCACATTTAACTTCCAATGTACAAATCGCTTTTCGTTTAAAGTTGGCACATTGCTTATGATGAACAGAACAGGCAAATATAAGAACACTGACTAAAGTGACATCTGCATTTAGATCTATGGGAAAGACATCATTATAAACCTATCGGAGATGTTGGACCAAGGTGTTAGACAGCACTCTACACCACCATCATCAAAACACCAAATGAGGGAATATCTTTTAGAAGAATGTTGTTCCATCCCTCCAGTAGAGTTTCATAGACTTGTAGAATCAATGCCAAGGCTCATTGAAGCTGTTCTTTTGGCATGTGGTGGCCCAACACCTTACTAAGACACTTAATGATGTTTTTCCTTTATTTGTCATCCGTCTGTATGTGATATGCATGAGGTGAATGAGGAGGCATGAGGTGACTAGATCATATAACATCTTATGGCGCTCTGCCAAGTAACGAGGCTAGTGGGCCTCAATGTTAACTACGCCACTTGGCGTTGGAAATTTAACTTGATTTTGGGATCCCTGCAGATAGTACCAAAATAACACAGAGACATGAATTCTGACGCTGGATGGGCAATTTATTGAACAATAGTTATAAAATCAGGTTTTGGGCAGTTTTATTCATACAACTCAATAAAAGCACAACAGTCCTAAAAAGAGGCAAAATGTTAGTGCCAACTTGCCATGAACGCTGCAGAACAAGATAAAATCGGTAAGTGTGAACCACCTCAAAATCTTTAGGACCCAGACATGTAGGGGGTTACCTTTAAAGACAGAGTTAAAGTGCAAACAGTTACAAGCAGTGAAGGGGAGAGGGGCACCAACGTCTGGCAGGAACACTAGGAAAAAGGGGCAAAAAGGTAAGGGGGCTGAGGTCAGGTCACATAAAGGACAAAAATATTAAAAAAAACATTAGCAAGTCCTAGCAGTTGGCACCAACATTCCCATGGCCATCCACCTATAAACTGGATCCAGTTTATAAATGATGAACACATGTACAAAAAGGAGGCACAACTAGCAGCAAGGTAACACAGGCAAAAGAGCAGTGGCTATGCAAACCCTCAAACAACTCACTATCTGGTAATCCAGATCTGGCTCCAGGGTCAGTGCTATCTCAAGCAACCACAGGAGATTCAAGGCAACCCAGGGGCATTATCAACTTACAATACCTTCACTGTGATGAGCTCAACAGTTACAACAGTTACCTTCAAAGCAGGTTATCCAGCCTGCAGGGCCTGGGCAACAGATTGTTTAAAATGCCTTCCAGGAGACGAGCCTGTTCCCTAACCACATGGGACAAAATGCATCAAGAGTGAGATCTGTGTGCCTCCTACCAGTGAGCGGCAGAGGGAGGGGCTTCCATGGAGAGGAAAACAAGGAAAAAGATGGTGGCATGACTAGGCCGAAAGCCTACCTATCACAAGTGTTTAAAATAATATACGCTGACCAATCACAGATCATTTCTTTGTACCTTCAGAAACTCTAATAGATTAGCTTTGCTCTTTGTTCGTTGAGACAAGCTGATGCAAATTTTTGTGCGTGTTCTCTCTCCTTATTGTACAATAATCATTTTTAATCTTCAACCCAGCAGTGTTTTGTGTATTATTTCATATGTGTGTTTAGTGTTTTCAGACAATTTCCACATTATTTGGAGGTTTCCACTGAGATGTGGAGCTAGATTGAGTTCAGATGACTCCTAGAGCTCTTGTTGAGGAAGTGACAGGCTCAATTTATTACACAATGCCTTTTTGTGATCATGTTGCAGAGTTTTACCCAAAATGGCCACAAGATGGCTCTTTTGAAAAATCTCGGATAGCATTGCTGCAGGAATTTATAAATCCAATCAGGGCCTCCTGATTGGGATTATGAGTATATGTTTGAATGCCTTAGGGAATGGGATGCCATTGGTTGAAGGGTCTGTCATACAGGTCAGATGATTCACAACCACCCTAAAACAACTATGGTCAGTGCTCAGTGGATGATTTCTTGGCTTGCCCACCATGAAGACATCCTTCACAGACAGGAGCTGGGGCTCTCCTTGGTGAACAACATCGTGTGCAGGTGGGAGGTGGAGCTGCAGCAGGAGCATCTATAGCACCAGATAGCAGAGGAGATGCTGCAGCACCAACTTCTGACCTTGATCTACTAGACCAAGCTTTGAAGACACCTACATTGACACCTCAAGAGACACCATGTCTTTCTACTCCTATATGATGCCCAGTAACAATGCAGAAAAAAGCACATGCTAACCAGCCCATGATGTCAACTCCAACATTGGATTTTTCATCTATAGCTGTAGAAGGAGGAGCATTTAGAGGTTCTTTGGAAAGTGCATTTCTTGCACCAATGCTAGAATGCCCCAGTGGAGCTGGGAGTGTTCAACGTGTTTATAGACCCTGGAATTTAACAGAATTACAGGCTATTTTGAAAGATTTGTGGCAAAACATTTGCAACTGCCCTCAAGAAGATGGTAGTGCAGTGCAAACCTATTTCAGCAGAATTGGAACATGTTTGTGTTACCAAGTTGGATCTTGTCTGGGGAGAAGTCAAACCAGCTAATTGGGACTTAGCTGCTCCATGTGAAACTGCAAAAACCTCTGCTTACCAAACCCAGTTGACTGCCTTGTCTCCGACTTGTTATGCATAGCAGCCACGATCAACCTTCTGATACCACCAATGATTCTGTGTGGGAGAGACAGTTCATTCAGACCCTGGTGGATGGTCTGTGCCCAGAGATAAGAGTCATTTTTATCAGGCATTGTGTGGCATGGCAGTGTGCCAGACTGAATGATGTTAAGAGATATTGTATAAGGGCTGAGACTGTTGTTCAAGATGAAAGAAACCAATAAATGAAGAAATGAAGAAATCCAACAACAGCCAAGAAGCTTCAGCTGGTCCGGCCTGCCCACTATGCTTCAGCTGACAGAGGCCGTGGATGAGGAGCTTCTCTTCTGACAACAGAGAAGACTAAAGAGCGATGTCTGCTGGAGGTGTCATCAAATGGGTCACTGGGCCAAAGATTGTACTGCCATAATGCCAGAGGAATGGGATGGCAAATGAGGAACATCACGCCCACCACCTGGTAATATGTCTGTGAGCAGATTGTTTGGAGGTAGGAATCAATCATCTCAAGGGTTATGACCATCTATGCAAGCTTTAAATCTTGCCACCATTTGTCAGGAGGATCTTGAACAACCCCAAATAAGTGATTCTGAAAATGGTTTAGTATTGAAAAATCTGATGCTGTTGACGATTCTTTGACTGTTATGGTATGCCACTCCCCGACTGTTTCCAAGTATGATTATTGTTGGAAAATAGACTATTTTTAGCTATACAAGAGTTGTATGATTTTGTTGAGGCTCATAATGGTGAAGTATTTGTGAAACATGACTTACACATGTGTGTATAAGTGTGTGTCTCATGTGACACAGGAAGATAGAGATGAATAGTTTGAAAGAGTGAGATGGACAAATGATGTAATGATGATATATTATGACTACCAGGGTGTTGAAGAGATGGATTCCATACCACCACACATCGTAAGTGCTAGTAACCTCTCCATGGTGGTGACCCTCTACTGTACGCAAAGTACATGGGTTGTAGACTGAACTTCTTCAGAATTATGGTGATGATATCTATGTGTAACAATGTTTGAATGTTTTGGTTTAGACTATGCATTGGGATGCTTTCATTTTACTATATCTTGAGTTTCTATTGAAATTTGTCAGTCATTAGCTCACATGCTTAGCATTGAGTGTAGACTTTAAAATGCTATTACCTTAATCAGTATGTAGTGGCTTACATTAATACCTAAGAGTTGACAATAAGTTGCATCACTTATATTTTTTATATGCATTTATTTTCTTATTATTGATGGTTATGGAGTATACACTGAGTAGTGATAAGTGTAATGCCCATGCATATATTATCTTTAATTGACTAGGCAGAATTTGCCAGTTACACAAATTATGGATGACATAGCACCCATAAAAACTAAGTTTATTTCTGGAGGAAATACGTTGATTCTATCTGCACTCCAGAACGACCCACTGAAGCATAATGTACTTCTTTCCAAAATAGGAGCATAATATGCCGCTTTACAAAACCGTTAAAAATCACATTTAAAAAATAATGATGGTTTATGATGTGACAACTCTGTGGTTAAGGTCTGGTTAGGTTTAGGCACAAAAACCACTTGGTTAGGATTAGGGAAAGATCATGTTTGGGGTTCAAATCATCATTTGAAATGTGGTTTCTCCTTCCTTAGGTGGCTGAAACATGAAGCAAATAGCTGTATCCTTCCCCTAAGTCCATTATTGCCCTTAAAACCAATTATCTTGCTATACACCCAACCTGCCTCCTCCTACTAAGGAAGTCACCTAATGTCACCTGAACAGCGTCACTTCCCTGGGTCTTAATTACTACGGCCACTAGATGGCATCAGTCATTCAAATGTAACTATTGGTCATTTTTGGCGCATGAATTTACAACCTATAATGTCCTTTTTTTTGGGAGGACAGGCTTGATCCCTCATATAAGCTTCAGATAAACTTTTAAATGCATTTTTGCACAAAATGACTGTGTGGACACACTGTGGATTTTGAAAGAGATCTTTTAATAGCCAGTATGAAGAGGAGGAATGATTACAGCCTGGAAAACCTCTTTCAGTGTTCATATTGGCACCTGACTGTTGTGTTAAGACATAATGGAAAAATGGTGAAACCCGTAATTTAATATTGACTCTGTAATAAAAGAAGAGCTGACTACATTATGAGTGTGTTTTGGGCTTCATCAAGCTGAGTCCCTGCACAACGAGACACACAAGCTCCAGCAGCACTTCTGGTGGGAACTCTGGTCTGTCCCACTGATCTCTCAGCTCTGTCAGCGTCTGATCGGTCAAACAGAGGAGCTCGGCCGCCCAGCAGAGCTCTCCTTCCTCCTGCAGGGAGGCAGGCAGAGACTCTGGGAGTTTGACCTGAGCGTTCTCCTTCAGACTGTTCACCTGGACAAGACAAGACACAGACAGACAGAGAAAGATGTTCTTGAATGTTGCTGTGAGAGATCAATACAATTTAGAGTATGTCAATCCTTCCAGGAAATTCTGATTTTGGGAACGCAATAATTAACACAAATTCAAGAAATCTCCACAATATTTGCGCAAGCTCGCAATTTTAGGAAATAACCACAACTTTTCTACGTGAAATTGCCAAATCACTTGGGATTCGCTTGTGATTTGGACCAATTGTGGCATTTGGTGTGGTGGTAACTTACATTATCGCAGCACATTCAGCAAGTATTCAGGTGGAAGATGGATAAATCTCACCTACCAACAAAAATGATGCCATAGACGAGCAAAACATTTCCCAAATGTTCCCAAAGGAGGTTTGATTCAGTTAGTCAGAAGAACACAAACTGATGTTGTTCAGACAGCAAAGATGGACATAATCTACCTCAAATATAAAAATGGGCACTTTGGAAATGAAACTATATTTTTTACATTAATGCATTTATTTCAATGGCACTATGGACTAATTTTATATGGTTCTAATGTCGAGATGAACGTTTATTTAATAAAGTATTTAATTTTTTATATAACTTTGCACTGAAATATATTTGTTTCTGTGATATCTAGTATGCTTTTTATCGAAGGAAATGATTACATATGACTCTTCATTGGTAGTAGGTTTTTTAAAAATCACATTATTTTCCTTTGCTTGCACTTTTTCTAAATTCCTGCAATTTTACCGCAAAAAGACTGCATTAAAAATTGCCAATAGTATCGTAATTGTCAAACAGTCTCTGCAAAATCAAACATTTTTTGCTGCAATAATCACAAAAAACTGCAAAGTCCTGGAGGGACTGGCATGTAGATGTTGGTGAGGGAATAAACCAACCAGCTGCTGGAGGACTCTCAGTGTTTCAAGACTGCAGCTGGCCAGAAGAGCTGCAGCATCATCTGGTAGAGCTGAGGAGAAAAAATAACAGAGAAAAAACTTTATTTTATTCATCATGTGCTGTAG
Organism: Thunnus thynnus; assembly: GCF_963924715.1. Classification (NCBI taxonomy): domain Eukaryota; kingdom Metazoa; phylum Chordata; class Actinopteri; order Scombriformes; family Scombridae; genus Thunnus; species Thunnus thynnus. The sequence continues at coordinate 3,378,720 of NC_089535.1, forward strand.
ATTCTGTTAAATCAGTGTGTAGTGTGTCTAAGTCCATACCGTCCATGGCGCTGACTAGCAGGTGAGCAGCATCCTTCTGAGAATTGGAGATTTCAGAAACATCAAGAAGATCCATGAATGAAGAGACAGCTGGAGACTGTTGACACTCAAACACTCCTTTACTGCTCTGATCCAACTGAAGAGAGGAAACAGAGGGAGAGATGTGCTGTCTGGCTGCTGCTTTCATCCTGAGCTACAACTTTGTGTCTCCAGTCAGTGATTAAGTTGAAGTCAAACCTTAAAGGACAGGTTCCGGTTGTTTCAAGTCTGTCTTGCAGTACTAACGTGTCCATACGTGCTATTTATTCATTTTTAAAGATCACAAACATGTATCATGTCACCAGTAAATGATAAATGTTAAATGTTCCCTTCAGAAACTTCTGGAGGACCACACATAGCTTCACACAGGTTTCACCCTGATTGTTGAGAACATTGGTCTTACTGTTTCCACCAGCAGAGAGAGAGCGTCTCTGTCGTGCAGAAGCTCACTGAGTGTTTTCAGCAGATCACAACGTCTCGACTCATGAAGTTCTTCCAGCGGCTGCAGAAGAGCTGCTTTCTGAAATATGTCTGCAGGAAACACAGCAGCAGTTACCATTTAATCCAGTGAGTAAAGTAGTAAAGTTCAACACAACATAACGAAGGTCGATGTAATGATGTTAAATGTGCATCTGATATCAGGTTTTCACTGCCTGTCAGAAAAAATAAGAAATATTTTTACATGATGTTGATTACTATACATTAAAAAAACAAACAGCCATCTTCTGCCCTCCTCATATATGTCCAGACTACTTTTTATACTGATTTCTGATCACCCCAATTACTGTAGTTGTGTAACCATTTCTAGTCTTTTCTCTGTATGTTTCCTGCATGATATGATGTAGTACAGTCTCTGCATTGCACCGATGATGATAGTAATAATAATAATAATAATAATATTATTCCGCCAGACCCTCCATGAAATTGTGATTTTGCGCAATCACTAACACAAATTCAAGAAATCTCTGCAACATTTGTGATTTGCAAGAGCTTGCAATTTTGCTTAATTACCACAACTTTCTCACATGAAATGGGCAAATCAACAAACTGCTTGTGATTTGGACCAATTGTGGGATTTTGTGTCATGGTAACTTATTTCATCGCAGCGTGCTGGAAGTGATTAGATATGACTCTTCATTGGTAGTAGTTTTTTTCTTTAAATCCCATTATTTTCCTTTGCTTGCAATTTTACCTCAAAAAGAGCACATAAAATCGCTGCAAAATCAGTTTTTGCCACAAGAGGGCAGCTAACATGTGGCAGATGATGAACACCAGGTTTTTCAGGCGATGACTGATCTTGTTGATGATGTAGAAGTCTCAGAAACTCAGGTATCGAATATGATTTAAATGAGGTTACATTGTGAGAACATTTAAGACTCAAACTGACCTTCCGTCAGTTGCTGCAGCGTCTCGTCGTCTCCATCTGTGCTGACCCTCCACCATCCTGCCGAGGTTTCCATGGTGTCAATTTATAAGTTATTGGATATAAGATGGAGTCAACAACAGTAGCATCAGTATGACAGTGAAGACAGAGATGAGCAGTAAACAACAGAACTGATCTTCTCAGTAAAAATCTGTTGAAAAGTTGATAGAAAGCTAAAAACAGACCTTTGTCATAACGTTTCATTTTGATGAATCGAGGTAGAATTCCTGAGCAAAAGTGAAGAACAAGTTATGAAGTTATGACTCCGTCTGCACCTGCTGTTATATTAACCTGTGATGTCTATCTGGATTCAAACACCAGACGTATAAACACACAAAAACAAAAGAATCTTATATTTCCGAAGGCAGAATGTGCTCATCTCACCTGTCTTCACACCTGTAAACATGTTTTTAGAGTCAGCGGTGAGTGATGTGACGAGGTGGAGATAAGATAAGAAGAAAATAAATAATTAAAAATTATAATAAAACATTTTTTGGTAGTCTGACAGTTTCACTGATTGAGAGATTGTTGTGCTCAAATTTGTAGAATGTCAGAAATTTTCATTTATACAGTTAATTTTGATTAATTTGTGTAATTAATTTCCTTTTCATTTAACATTGCAGGCATCATTTTATTTCATGTTAATGTTCCTTTCATTTTTCATCATTTATTGTGATGTTATTTATGAAGTCAGTTTCCATATGAGCGTTACAAACTAAATCATTGATCATCTATCTGATATTTAATAATAATGATTGAGATTACAGCTGATTATGTTTCACTGGATCATGTAGTAAATTAAGGATATCTGGTCACATGAACAACTTACTTTTCCTTCACAGAGGAAGAACTTGTCTGTAGTTTTTAGATGGACCATAACACTTATTTACCTATTTATCATTAATAATCAGTATCTTAACAGTTTAAAATGGTTTACAACTCACTAAAATGTAGTTATAAGCAGATATAATTACTACTGATACATAGGTGGGGATAAACAGGAAGAGATAGCTTCTGTCTTTGAAAGAATGTGTTCAAACTGTGCAGATGTGATTTACAGCAGCACTAACATGAGTTATGTGGGTGAGTAGAGACGCAGTAACAGAGACAGAGTTGTGTCTCACCCAGAGTATTGTCCTCAGTGGTGATCTCCATCAGGCTGAAAGCAAAGGTGAAATCTTTGCGAATTGTGAAGCTTGTCTCTTTCTTCTTCTTCCTCTGAAGGAACAAACACAGCAGGATCACTGAGACACGTTTACACTCACACATTTCAGGTGTCTCGTATCAGGATAAAATCCAGACATGATTTCAGGGGTAATTCTTGTGATTTTCTATAATTTTCTTCCTGACACAGAAATTTTTTTGAACTTTTCAGAGACTGAAACTGTGATCACTATTATTATTCTTTGGAGCCGTTTCTAAACAAACTAATATGACCGAACTCTTCACAATGAAGGAACATGTCACCCAGTGCAGCGGTGTGGCTCACTAACATGTCACAGCCTCTGCAGAGGATGAATCATGACCATCGACTGAGACTTACAGACGCACTGACCTGGACTGAGGAAGGACATGATAGTTTTGTGAAACTCAAACAAGCAATGACCACAGCCCCGACCTTGGGCTTGGCAACAACCCTTTACTCAACCTGTTTGTGAAAAAGAGAGGTTTATGTCATCAGTACTGCTGCAAAAACATGGGGGAAAACTCAGACCTGGGGCTGGATGCATAAAACTCTATGTAGATTCATGACTAAGACTGTGTGTACGCACAAAGCCAGAAATACGCATACGCATTTCATCAGATTTATAAAGCTGTGTACTCATGGTTCTGTTTTATAAATCTCAGTCATTGGGGAACTGTGCACACGTGCACAAGCCTCATTTCCATTCCCACAATTAACTATAAATAGATGAAGACACACCCTGAAAAAGCCAGTTTTTATATCAATTTGCCACCTGCCCCACCAGTCTGTACAGCTGTCAATGAAACAAACAATAAGAAGTAGTTCTGTTTCACAAATTGTGTTGCACTGGCGAGGTTCCCCAAAAGTCAGAACAGTTGTCATTAGTGTAGTGGCTGTGCAGCTTTTTATAGCGTCCATAACATTAATTTATCACATGAACCTGTGAACCATCGACGGCAGTGATATCTCAGAAATATAATCAATGATTAGTTTGTAGCATTCATATCTAAACCGACTTTACAAGGTGACACAACTGAGGATAAAATAAAAAGAATAATAAGAGCAAAATAAAACGTTGACTCCTATTTAAATTAAAAGAATGATAAAATTAAGCACAAAAGTAATTAATCAATGTCAAATTAATAAATGCGTCTTTGATTGGCATTTTACAAATAACTGTGTAAACGCCAAAAAAAATAGAAATAAAAAAAAATCACACAATCAATATAGCTGGTTATCAACCTAAACAAATAATGTTTTACTAAAAGATTCCGTCTCTCACCTTATATTTTATCTCCACCTCATCACATCACCTTCAGATCACTTAGGAAAAACGTGTGTACGCCTGGTCTTAATTATGCGTGAGGTGCGCACATTCTCACCACACATTCTGTGTTCATAAATACCAGTTCATGTGCGGGAAATGGCGTAAGCATGTTTTTTTGTGTATGTATTGTTTATGCATCTGGCCCCTGTAGACTAATTCTCATCAAGATTGGATACTGTTGCAGCATGGCTGCCACACAGCGTTAAAGTAATGGCAGATACATCACTAGCCCTATTAGCCTCAAGAGGATTAGAGGGATAACAGACCCTTAACCTACTAGTTCCTCATGCAGTATCCTAAATCCTAATAGAACACAAAACAAGCAATTTAACACCTGCAAGAATGATGCATTACAATGATGTCCTACTAACCTTTCCAAATGTCACCATAACCCGCCCTGTACTCAACCCTGCTACACTTCTCTCAACAGAAGAAGACAAAACTCTTGATTGTCTGGCTGTAGTTGCTCAGATCTGTTCACCATGAACATAACTTACTGTAACACCCTGACCCAGAATGAGAAGATTTCTAATATCAGGTAAACAAATTGCACATGCATCGCTGGTCTCTAACCTGTTAGAATCTATTTTAGTCCCACAGGAAGTGGCCGTATGCAAGTGTGAGGCACATACCAAAGCACAAGACTTGGTGTCAAGAGGAAATGAAAGCACAGCAAAGGCAGCTACACAAGCTCCAATCCAAACTGTAATGCAAATGTCTAACATTTATATAACCCATTCTGTCTCCTTAGCTGAACTGGTTAAAGCCCAGCAGAATGCTCCGACAAAAGAGGGGAAACTGTGCCAAAATGTTTGTTTTTTTATCTTACAGGACAGACACATGGGAAGAAGGACTACGTGCCAACAGGGGGGATGGTAGAGACTGCAGACAGATATTGGTACACACAAAAATTTAGCTGAGCACATGCCTTCTGAGACATGTTTTGAAAATTTAAAAATTGTAGAAAATAGAGTTATTGTTTATAATGAATAATACAAATAATCTTTTACTCCTCAGTTGGTTCTTTAAGGTAATCTTAAGTGTAATTCTTGGGCCCTGTTTACACCTGGCATTAACATGCGTGTCCACATGCGTCTTGAGTGACCAATCTCTGATTCAAATCTCAGACAGCAGCGGTCAAGATCTAATGTTAATAATGTTCTGTTTTCTTCTACACATCTAACAGATCAGCTGTTACACACAAACAGTCCAGGTTGATACTGTTTGTAGTAAAGCAGCCGTCCTCCTGATAAATCCTGAGCTCATGATGTCAAGCTTTGCAGCAAAACTAAAAACTGTCGTTATCAAATTGACAGGAAAGAAGAAACTATCCACCAACGTTTAGGTTCTGACAGACTAGCTTCAGAGACTTAGCTTCTGGTTTTGGTTCAATTACTATTCTAATTGTCAAACTGAAGAGGGAAACCGGTTAGGGGAACGGGAAAAACAGGAAAAAACAGGAGGTGGATGACGTTTTTTAATTCACATGAAAAACAAATTAATTTGTTTATCCTGTTGTCAAACAAGTTGAACAGCTTTGGACCCAGAGGCAGCAATGCAATTCCCTGCCTAGTCTGCCGGAAAATAGAGGACATCAGTTGAGTAGGCGGTCCTTCAATGTGGCCCAGGACGCATTGTGTTTATATTGCTAAATGAATGTGGCCACATGCGGCCCAGACCACCTCAGAATGTGGTTTGAACGATCGGATCTCAATCCGTCCTCAATGCGTCTTGGGTGCGTTTACACCTGTATTTAGAGCTGTCCACTTGTGATCGGATCACCCAAAACGGATGTTAATACCAGGTGTAAACAGGGCCTTGTAGTCAGATGAATACAGGCCCAGACCTTCATGAGTACCTGAGTCTCTAAAAGGATTATGAAAAGGATTAGGATCATGAAGATGTTTAAATTAAAATTTATGTACATTTAACTGGATTTTTAACTTACAATTGAATCATGAAGACATCTCTCTACTCTTGGCTATCCAGTAAAGGCATCATATTTTAAAAGGAACATGAACTGCACATTTCAGTTGAACAAGTTACAGTTGTACAACTAAAAAATGCAAAGTCAGTAGTGAACCTGAGGACAAGATGGGCGTCTTCATGCTGTTCTTGATTGTCTGCTTGTTGAGAATCACCAGTTTTTATTTTCTTTTGTCAAAAAATGTCCATCTTCTTTACTTTACATGTTGTTTTTCTGCCTAAACAGGAATCTTGACAGGCTTCTGAGTTTGAAAACATTCTTGTCAGTTTATTGTTCTTCCACGAAACAGTCTTTGACTCTGATCATCAGCCAGTTAGAAGTTATTTGTAGCTCATATCTTTTGTCAGTAGTTTTTACTCTCTGTATTTTATCTCTCAGAGACACAAACACTCACCCACAGTGAACATCCGAATTTTTCAAACACTGCCGACACAAGGCCGTCCTTTCCAGTTTTGCCATAAAACATGACATCAGCAGTGTTGTAGACCGTCTGGTGAACAAAAGTCAGCTTCTCCGTCTCCTTTAGTTTCAGCATGTTCACCATCTCCTCCTTTATCTTCCTGCAGGGAACACAGATGAGAGGAGAAGGGTTGATGATATTTAATTAAACATGAGAATTAAACCTATCAAACAACACTTTGTTATCCCCATGTGAGATCTTTGATGAGTTTTCAGTCCATATTCTCACCAATAATTGACTGAGAGGCCTTCACACGTGGAAACAAAGCAGAGAAACTGGAGTTTTTCTGACACTCAGAGACAAACAGAGACATACTTGTCAGCGCAGCTCTCCCTCAGTTTTTCGGCGTCCACTGTCTTTTTCCTCAGAGTGAAGGAGGACACTCCATCCACAGTGTCCATCGATGCAGACACTTTCACGCCAACTTTAGGTGCATCAACTCCTGCTGCTGCATGGCCTCCAATACTGCTGTCACTCAAGTTCTTAAAATCCTCTATCAGAACTTCATCTTTGTAGTCTGCAGGGACATTTTACCTCATTATTTCAGAGCTTTTTATGAGTATTGCATAATTTTCACTAAAGATCTCATAGTTTTGACTAAATATCTGATAATTTTGACGAAGTATTTCATAACTTCACTTAGGGACTATTCATTATTTATCAGAGGGAAGTGGGGTGGCTGGGGTGTAACTTCATTATATATAGTAACTGCTATAGTTAAGAGTAATATTATATTTTACATAAAAAACACGATGATCTTATTAAATATGAATAATACTTTTGTACTTTTACTGTGAAACTTTAGCTACATGAATCCTATCATCTGTATAATAAATACAAGACTTCTACATGTAATGAAGTATTTTTATAATGTATTTTTGGCACTTTTACTTCTGTTTACATATAGTTCTGTGTCAGAAAACACACCTGGGGAGATGTCCGGGTCCTGCAGCAGGTTGAGCAGTTTTTGATTGATGATCTCGTACTCGACGGTTGGCCAGAAGATTCTCTTTTTGACTTTGACCAGAGTCAGCACGTCAATCTTCTGGTTGGCATTTTCGTTGTAGATGAGATCTCCCTCCGCGCCCAGACACTTCACAATTGCTTTGGCTTCAGCTGCAAACATCTCTGTGGACACGAAAACACACAAAGTCCTCGTTACTTCCTGTCAAACTGAGTTTATGGTCGGTTAAAAATCCGAGTTTCAGTTTCAAAAACCTCAGCATGCAAAGCAGAAAGATCAGACTGACTCTCTACTTTGTTTTACTCTTGTGGTCAAGCTGCTTCTGTCCTCTGCTCTGTAAGTCGGAGTTTGACTGAGGGCGAGGCAAACACACACACACGAAGTGAAAATAGTAGTGCAGGAAACTATGGCTCTCAAAACAGTGACGTACAGTTTGTTTCCTGCTGCACCTCCTTTCTCCTCTTACTAACCACGCACATATATGCTCCTTCACACACACCAACACACACATTTGATGGGCAGATAACTCGGTTACAGCACTCAGCTCTGTTTCCAAATTATCCCATTGTTTGTTTGTTTGTTTGTTTTCCCTTACAGTGTTTTCTGAATAAAATGTATGGTCCTCTACACTATCCTGTCTCTAGCCTCTATAATGTTTCTATTGTTTTTACTATTTAAATCATATGGATGTTACTGTATAGAATCACTGACAAATTGGCATTTGTAACACCTGACAGTGTTATCTCAAGGTTCAACTCACAACAAACACAGCTTCACAGAGAACTTTCATGTTAAGTCTGTCTTTTTATTAGCCACACACACACACACACACATACACATACACACGCTTACATTATGTAAATTCACTTCTCTGCCTTCAGTCCTTCATTCACTTCCTGGAGGGCTGACAGTCCAGTTTCTTGAATGTTTACACCTTTAGTGTTCATGAGTCAAATTTGAACTATATTTGAATTCATTAACAAGCACTGAAAAAACGCCAGTAAATATCCAGTAAAATGTTTTATATGTTAAGTGACTTATTGTTCATCCATAGCGGTAATGTATATAAATATGTATATATGTATACACACTTACTTTGATATTTTATGTACCTTAGACCACATTTAACTTTCAATGTACAAATCGCTTTTCGTTTAAAGTTGGCACAATTTATCTATTTTATTGCTTATGATGAACAGAACAGGCAAATATAAGAACACTGACTAAAGTGACATCTGCATTTAGATCTATGGGAAAGACATCATTATAGACCTATGGGAGATGTTGGACCAAGGTGTTAGACAGCACTCTACACCACCATCATCAAAACACCAAATGAGGGAATATCTTTTAGAAGAATGTTGTTCCATCCCTCCAGTAGAGTTTCATAGACTTGTAGAATCAATGCCAAGGCTCATTGAAGCTGTTCTTTTGGCATGTGGTGGCCCAACACCTTACTAAGACACTTAATGATGTTTTTCCTTTATTTGTCATCCGTCTGTATGTGATATGCATGAGGTGAATGAGGAGGCATGAGGTGACTAGATCATATAACATCTTATGGCGCTCTGCCAAGTAACGAGGCTAGTGGGCCTCAATGTTAACTACGCCACCTGGCGTTGGAAATTTAACTTGATTTTGGGATCCCCGCAGATAGTACCAAAATAACACAGAGACATGAATTCTGACGCTGGATGGGCAATTTATTGAACAATAGTTATAAAATCAGGTTTTTGGCAGTTTTATTCATACAACTCAATAAAAGCACAACAGTCCTAAAAAGAGGCAAAATGTTAGTGCCAACTTGCCATGAACGCTGCAGAACAAGATAAAATCGGTAAGTGTGAACCACCTCAAAATCTTTAGGACCCAGACATGTAGGGGGTTACCTTTAAAGACAGAGTTAAAGTGCAAACAGTTACAAGCAGTGAAGGGGAGAGGGGCACCAACGTCTGGCAGGAACACTAGGAAAAAGGGGCAAAAAGGTAAGGGGGCTGAGGTCAGGTCACATAAAGGACAAAAATATTAAAAAAAACATTAGCAAGTCCTAGCAGTTGGCACCAACATTCCCATGGCCATCCACCTATAAGCTGGATCCAGTTTATAAATGATGAACACATGTACAAAAAGGAGGCACAACTAGCAGCAAGGTAACACAGGCAAAAGAGCAGCGGCTATGACAACCTTCAAACAACTCAGTATCTGGTAACCCAGGTCAGTGCTATCTCAAGCAACCACAGGAGATTCAAGGCAACCCAGGGGCATTATCAACTTACAATGCCTTCACTGTGATGAGCTCAACAGTTACAACAGTTACCTTCAAAGCAGGTTATCCAGCCTGCAGGGCCTGGGCAACAGATTGTTTAAAATGCCTTCCAGGAGACGAGCCTGTTCCCTAACCACATGGGACAAAATGCATCAAGAGTGAGATCTGTGTGCCTCCTACCAGTGAGCGGCAGAGGGAGGGGCTTCCATGGAGAGGAAAACAAGGAAAAAGATGGTGGCATGACTAGGCCAAAAGCCTACCTATCACAAGTGTTTAAAATAATATACGCTGACCAATCACAGATCATTTCTTTGTACCTTCAGAAACTCTAATAGATTAGCTTTGCTCTTTGTTCGCTGAGACAAGCTGATGCAAATTTTTGTGCGTGTTCTCTCTCCTTATTGTACAATAATCATTTTTAATCTTCAACCCAGCAGTGTTTTGTGTATTATTTCATATGTGTGTTTAGTGTTTTCAGACAATTTCCACATTATTTGGAGGTTTCCACTGAGATGTGGAGCTAGATTGAGTTCAGATGACTCCTAGAGCTCTTGTTGAGGAAGTGACAGGCTCAATTTATTACACAATGCCTTTTTGTGATCACGTAGCAGAGTTTTACCCAAAATGGCCACAAGATGGCTCTTTTGAAAAATCTCGGATAGCATTGCTGCAGGAATTAGAAATCCAATCAGGGCCTCCTGATTGGGATTATGAGTATATGTTTGAATGCCTTAGGGAATGGGATGCCATTGGTTGAAGGGTCTGTCATACAGGTCAGATGATTCACAACCACCCTAAAACAACTATGGTCAGTGTTCAGTGGATGATTTCTTGGCTTGCCCACCATCAAGACATCCTTCACAGACAGGAGCTGGGGCTCTCCTTGGTGAACAACATCGTGTGCAGGTGGGAGGTGGAGCTGCAGCAGGAGCATCTATAGCACCAGATAGCAGAGGAGATGCTGCAGCACCATCTACTGACCATTCACATCCATCATATACCGGTCTACTAGACCAAGCTTTGAAGACACCTACATTGACACCTCAAGAGACACCATGTCTTTCTACTCCTATATGATGCCCAGTAACAATGCAGAAAAAAGCACATGCTAACCAGCCCATGATGTCAACTCCAACATTGGATTTTTCATCTATAGCTGTAGAAGGAGGAGCATTTAGAGGTTCTTTGGAAAGTGCATTTCTTGCACCAATGCTAGAATGCCCCAGTGGAGCTGGGAGTGTTCAACGTGTTTATAGACCCTGGAATTTAACAGAATTACAGGCTATTTTGAAAGATTTGTGGCAAAACATTTGCAACTGCCCTCAAGAAGATGGTAGTGCAGTGCAAACCTATTTCAGCAGAATTGGAACATGTTTGTGTTACCAAGTTGGATCTTGTCTGGGGAGAAGTCAAACCAGCTAATTGGGACTTAGCTGCTCCATGTGAAACTGCAAAAACCTCTGCTTACCAAACCCAGTTGACTGCCTTGTCTCCGACTTGTTATGCATAGCAGCCACGATCAACCTTCTGATACCACCAATGATTCTGTGTGGGAGAGACAGTTCATTCAGACCCTGGTGGATGGTCTGTGCCCAGAGATAAGAGTCATTTTTATCAGGCATTGTGTGGCATGGCAGTGTGCCAGACTGAATGATGTTAAGAGATATTGTATAAGGGCTGAGACTGTTGTTCAAGATGAAAGAAACCAATAAATGAAGAAATGAAGAAATCCAACAACAGCCAAGAAGCTTCAGCTGGTCCGGCCTGCCTACTATGCTTCAGCTGACAGAGGCCGTGGATGAGGAGCTTCTCTTCTGACAACAGAGAAGACTGAAGAGCGATGTCTGCTGAAGGTGTCATCAAATGGGTCACTGGGCCAAAGATTGTACTGCCATAATGCCAGAGGAATGGGATGGCAAATGAGGAACATCACGCCCACCACCTGGTAATATGTCTGTGAGCAGATTGTTTGGAGGTAGGAATCAATCATCTCAAGGGTTATGACCATCTATCTTTAAATCTTGCCACCATTTGTCAGGAGGATCTTGAACAACCCCAAATAAGTGATTCTGAAAATGGTTTAGTATTGAAAAATCTGATGCTGTTGACGATTCTTTGACTGTTATGGTATGCCACTCCCCGACTGTTTCCAAGTATGATTATTGTTGGAATATAGACTATTTTTAGCTATACAAGAGTTGTATGATTTTGTTGAGGCTCATAATGGTGAAGTATTTGTGAAACATGACTTACACATGTGTGTATAAGTGTGTGTCTCATGTGACACAGGAAGATAGAGATGAATAGTTTGAAAGAGTGAGATGGACAAATGATGTAATGATGATATATTATGACTACCAGGGTGTTGAAGAGATGGTTTCCATACCACCACACATCGTAAGTGCTAGTAACCTCTCCATGGTGGTGACCCTCCACTGTACGCAAAGTACATGGGTTGTAGACTGAACTTCTTCAGAATTATGGTGATGATATCTATGTGTGACAATGTTTGAATGTTTTAGACTATGCATTGGGATGCTTTCATTTTACTATATCTTGAGTTTCTATTGAAATTTGTTAGTCATTAGCTCATATGCTTAGCATTGAGTGTAGACTTTAAAATGCTATTACCTTAATCAGTATGTAGTGGCTTACATTAATACCTAAGAGTTGACAATAAGTTGCATCACTTATATTTTTTATATGCATTTATTTTCTTATTATTGATGGTTATGGAGTATACACTGAGTAGTGATAAGTGTAATGCCTATACATATATTATCTTTAATTGACTAGGCAGAATTTGCCAGTGACACAAATTATGGATGACATAGCACCCATAAAAACTAAGTTTATTTCTGGAGGAAATACGTTGATTCTATCTGCACTCCAGAACGACCCACTGAAGCATAATGTACTGCTTTCCAAAATAGGAGCATAATATGCCGCTTTACAAAACCGTTAAAAATCACTTTTAAAAAATAATGATGGTTTATGATGTGACAACTCTGTGGTTAAGGTCTGGTTAGTTTTAGGCACAAAAACCACTTGGTTAGGATTAGGGAAAGATCATGTTTGGGGTTCAAATCATCATTTGAAATGTGGTTTCTCCTTCCTTAGGTGGTTGAAACATGAAGCAAATAGCTGTATCCTTCCCCTAAGTCCATTATTGCCCTTAAAACCAATTATCTTGCTATACACCCAACCTGCCTCCTCCTACTAAGGAAGTCACCTAATGTCACCTGAACAGCGTCACTTCCCTGGGTCTTAATTACTATGGCCACTTGATGGCATCAGTCATTCAAATGTAACTATAGGTCATTTTTGGCGCATGAATTTACAACCTATAATGTCCTTTTTTTGGGAGGACAGGCTTGATCCCTCATATAAGCTTCAGATAAACTTTTAAATGCATTTTTGCACAAAATGACTGTGTGGACACACTGTGGATTTTGAAAGAGATCTTTTAATAGCCAGTATGAAGAGGAGGAATGATTACAGCCTGGAAAACCTCTTTCAGTGTTCATATTGGCACCTGACTGTTGTGTTAAGACATAATGGAAAAATGGTGAAACCCGTAATTTAATATTGACTCTGTAATAAAAGAAGAGCTGACTACATTATGAGTGTATTTTGGGCTTCATCAAGCTGAGTCCCTGCACAACGAGACACACAAGCTCCAGCAGCAATTTTGGTGGGAACTCTGGTCTGTCCCACTGATCTCTCAGCTCTGTCAGCGTCTGATCGGTCAAACAGAGGAGCTCGGCCGCCCAGCGGAGCTCTCCTCCCTCCTGCAGGGAGGCAGGCAGAGACTCTGGGAGTTTGACTTGAGCGTTCTCCTTCAGACTGTTCACCTGGACAAGACAAGACACAGACAGACAGAGAAAGATGTTCTTGAATGTTGCTGTGAGAGATCAATACAATTTAGAGTATGTCAATCCTTCCAGGACATTGTGATTTTGCGAACGCAATAATTAACACATAGTCAAGAAATCTCCACAATATTTGCGCGAGCTCGCAATTTTACGAAATGACCACAACTTTTCTACGTGAAATGGCCAAATCACTTGGGATTCGCTTGTGATTTGGACCAATTTTGGCACTTGGTGTGGTGGTAACTTACATTATCGCAGCACATTCAGCAAGTATTCAGGTGGAAGATGGACAAATCTCACCTGCCAACAAAAATGATGCCATAGACGAGCAAAACATTTCCCAAATGTTCCCAAAGGAGGTTTGATTCAGTTAGTCAGAAGAACACAAACTGATGTTGTTCAGACAGCAAAGATGGACATAATCTACCTCAAATATAAAAATGGGCACTTTGGAAATGAAACTATATTTTTTACATTAATGCATTTATTTCAATGGCACTATGGACTAATTTTATATGGTTCTAATGTCGAGATGAACGTTTATTTAATAAAGTATTTAATTTTTTATATAACTTTGCACTGAAATATATTTGTTTCTGTGATATCTAGTATGCTTTTTATCGAAGGAAATGATTACATATGACTCTTCATTGGTAGTAGGTTTTTTAAAAATCACATTATTTTCCTTTGCTTGCACTTTTTCTAAATTCCTGCAATTTTACCGCAAAAAGACTGCATTAAAAATTGCCAATAGTATCGTAATTGTCAAACAGTCTCTGCAAAATCAAACATTTTTTGCTGCAATAATCACAAAAAACTGCAAAGTCCTGGAGGGACTGGCATGTAGATGTTGGTGAGGGAATAAACCAACCAGCTGCTGGAGGACTCTCAGTGTTTCAAGACTGCAGGTGGCCAGAAGAGCTGCAGCATCATCTGGTAGAGCTGAGAAAAATCTTTATTTTATTCATCATGTGCTGTAGATTCTGTCAAATCAGTGTGTAGTGTGTGTCAGTCCATACCGTCCATGGCACTGACTAGCAGGTGAGCAGCATCCTTCTGAGAATTGGTGACTTCAGAAACATCAAGAAGCTTCATGAATGAAGAGACAGCTGGAGACTGTTGACACTCAAACACTTTTTTACTGCTCTGATCCAACTGAAGAGAGGAAACAGAGGAAGAGATGTGTCTGCTGACTGATAAAGTCAAACCTTAAAGGACAGGTTCCGGTTGTTTCAAGTCTGTCTTAATGCAGTACTAACGTGTCCATACGTGCTATTTATTCATTTTTAAAGATCACAAACATATATCATGTCACCAGTAAATGATAAATGTTAAATGTTCCCTTCAGAAACCTCTGGAGGACCACACATAGCTTCACACAGGTTTCACCCTGACTGTTGAGAACATTGGTCTTACTGTTTCCACCAGTAGAGAGAGAGCGTCTCTGTCGTGCAGAAGCTCACTGAGTGTTTTCAGCAGATCACAACGTTTCGACTCATGAAGTTCTTCCAGCAGCTGGAGAAGAGCTGCTTTCTGAAATATGTCTGCAGGAAACACAGCAGAAGTTACCATTTAATCCAGTGAGTAAAGTAGTAAAGTTCAACACAACATAACGAAGGTCAATGTAATGATGCTAAATGTGCATCTGATATCAGGTTTTCACTGCCTGTCAGAAAAAATAAGAAATATTTTTACATGATGTTGATTACTAAACATTAAAAAAACAAACAGCCATCTTCTGCCCTCCTCATATACGTCCAGACTACTTTTTATACTGATTTCTGATCACCCTAATTACTGTAGTTGTGTAACCATTTCTAGTCTTTTCTCTGTATGTTTCCTGCATGATATGATGTAGTACAGTCTCTGCATTGCACTGATGATGATAGTAATAATAATAATAATAATAATAATAATAATATTCTGCCAGACCCTCCATGAAATTGTGATTTTGCACAATCATTAACACAAATTCAAGAAATCTCTGCAACATTTGTGATTTGCAAGAGCTTGCAATTTTGCTTAATTACCACAACTTTCTCACATGAAATGGGCAAATCAACAGACTGCTTGTGATTTGGACCAATTGTGGGATTTTGTGTCATGGTAACTTATTTCATCGCAGCGTGCTGGAAGTGATTAGATATGACTCTTCATTGGTAGTAGTTTTTTTCTTTAAATTCCATTATTTTCCTTTGCTTGCAATTTTACCTCAAAAAGAGCACATAAAATCGCTGCAAAATCAGTTTTCACCACAAGAGGGCATCTAACATTTGGCAGATGATGAACACCAGGTTTTTCAGGTGATGACTGATCTTGTTGATGATGTAGAAGTCTCAGAAACTCAGGTATGGAATATGATTTAAATGAGGTTACATTGTGAGAACATTTAAGACTCAAACTGACCTTCCGTCAGTTGTTGCAGCGTCTCATCGTCTCCGTCTGTGCTGACCCTCCACCATCCTGCCGAGGTTTCCATGGTGTCAATTTATAAGTTATTGGATATAAGATGGAATCAACAACAGCAGCATCAGTATGACAGTGAAGACAGAGATGAGCAGTAAACAACAGAACTGAGCTTCTCAGTAAAAAAAGTTTAAAAGTTGATAGAAAGCTAAAAACAGACCTTTGTTGTAACGTTTCATTGTGATGAACTGAGGTGGAATTCCTGAACACAAGTGAAGAAGAAATTATGAAGTTATGTGCTACAAACTAAATCATTGATCATCTGTCTGACATTTAATAATAATGATTGAGTTATCACAGCTGATGATGTTTCACCGAATAATTTAGTGAATTAACAATATCTGGTCACATTAACGACTTACTTTTCCTTCACAGAAGAAGAACTCGTCTGTAGCTTTTAGATGGACCATAACACTTATTTACCTATTTATCATTAATAATTAGCATCTTAGCAGTTCAAAATGGTTTATAACTCACTAAAATGTAGTTATAAGCAGATATAAGGAAATTTTAAGTGTTTATTTACTTCAGTATTTTATAACTTCTCCTTTGGAGACCTATTTTATATTATGACAGCTGTGTTTTATTATATTGTCATATATCTGTTCATTCAGCGAGAAATACTTCAGGGTGTCAACAGGAGGTGTTATGGTTGTTGACAGCTACATCATAGTGAATTATGAACCATTTATTATCTCTTTATAGACTGATTTTTAATACATAACAAAGAGTTAAAAACATGTATTAACTCTTTATAGACTAATTATTACTGATAAATAGGTGGGGGTAAACAGGAAGAGATAGCTTCCATCTTTTCTTTAAAAGAACGTGTTCAAACTGTGCAGATGTGATTTACAACAGACGCAGTAACAGAGACAGAATTGCGTCTCACCCAGAGTATTGTTATCAATGGTGATCTCCATCAGGCTGAAAGCAAAGGTGACATCTTCAGGAATAGTGAAGATTGTCTCCTCCTTCTTCTTTCTCTGAAGGAACAAACACAGCAGGATCACTGAGACACGTTTACACTCACACATTTCAGGTGTCTCATATCAGGATAAAATCCAGACATGATTTCAGGGGTTAATTCTTGTGATTCTCTATATTTTTCTTCCTGACACAGAAATACTTTTCAGAGACTGAAACTGTGATCACTATTATTAGTCTTTTGAGCCATTTCTAAACAAACTAATATGACCAAACTCTTCATAATGAAGGAACATGTCACCCAGTGCAGCGGTGTGGCTCACTAACATGTCACAGCCTCTGCAGAGGATGAATCATGACCATGGACTGAGACATTACAGACGCACTGACCTGGACTGAGGAAGGACATGACAGATTTGTGAAACTCAAACAAGCAATGAGCACAGCCCCGACCTTGGGCTTGGCAACAACCCTTTACTCAACCTGTTTGTGAAAAAGAGAGGTTTATGTCATCGATACTGTGTAGTGTGCGCATATTCTGTGTTTATAAATACCAGTTTATGTGCGGGAAATGGTGTATGCATGGTTTTTTTGTGTACGTGTCATTTATGCATCTGGCCCCTGTAGTCTAACTCTCATCAAGATCGGATACTGTTGCAGCATGGCTGCCACACAGCGTTAAAGTAATGGCAGATACATCACTAGCCCTATTAGCCTTAAGAGGATCAGAGGGATATCAGACCCTTAACCTACTAGTTCCTCATGCAGTATCCTAAATCCTAATGGAACACAAAACAAGCAATTTAACACCTGCAAGAATGATGCATTACAATGATGTCCTACTAGCCCTTCCAAATGTCACCATAACCCGTCCTGTACTTAATCCTGCTACACTTCCTGTCTTATACAGACAGCAGGTTGCTGTCTGTATAAATGGTGCAGGATGCTTTCGGTGTACATGATTTCAGGACATTGTGGAAAATGAGAGGATTTATAACATCCGCAGGTAAACAAATTGAACATGCATCACTGGTCTCTAACCTGTTAGAATCTATTTTACTCACACAGGAAGTGACTGTGTGGAAGTTTGAGGCACATACCAAAGCACAGGACTCAGTGATGCAAATATCTAGTGTTTCTTCTCCTATAACCCCTTCTGTCTCCTTAGCTGAACTGGTTAAAGCCCAGCAGAATGCTCCTACAAAAGAGCGAAAACTGTGCCAAAATGTTTGTTTTCTTATCTTACAGGACAGACACATGGGACGAAGGACTACGTGCCAACAGGGGGGATGGTAGAGACTGAAGACAGATATTGGTACACACAAAAATTTAGGTGAGCACATGCCTTCTGAGACACGTTTTGAAATTTTAAAAATTGTAGATAATAGAATTATTGTCTATAATGAATAATACAAATAATCTTTTACTCCTTAGTTGATTCTTTAAGTTAATCTTTAGTGTAATTCTTGGAGTCTGATGACCCAGACCTTCATGAGTACCTCAGTCTCTAAAAGGATTATCATTTTTAAATTATTAATTCACATTTTAACTGGATTTTTAACTTACAACTGAATCATGAAGACATCTCTCTACTGTTGGCTATCCAGTAAAGGTGTCAAATTTTAAAAGGAACATGAACTGCATGTTTCAATTGAACAAGTTACAGTTGTACAACTAAAAAATGCAAAGTCAGTAGTGAACCTGAGGACAAGATGGGTGTCTTCATGCTGTTCTTGATTGTTTGCTTGTTGAGAATCACCAGTTTTTATTTTCTTTTGTCAAAAAATGTCCATCTTTTACTTTACATGTTTTTCTGCCTAAACAGGAATCTTGACAGGCTTCTGAGTTTGAAAACATTCTTGTCAGTTTATTGTTCTTCCACGAAACAGACTTTGACTCTGATCATCAGCCAGTTAGAAGTTATTTGTAGCTGATATCTTTTGTCAGTAGTTTTTATTCTCTGTAGTTTTTCTCTCGAGGACACAAACACTCACCCACAGCAAACACGCAAATTTTTCCCACACTGCCGACACGAAGTTGTCCGTTCCAATTTTGCCATAAAATTTGACATCAGCAGTGTTGTAGACCGTCTGGTGAACAAAAGTCAGCTTCTCCATCTCCTTTAGTTTCAGCATGTTCACCATCTCCTCCTTTATCTTCCTGCAGGGAACACAGACGAGAGGAGGAGGGTTGATGATATTTAATGAATGGTGAGAATATGGAATTAAACCTATCAAACAACACTTTGTTATTCCCATGTGAAATCTTTGATGAGTTTGCAGTCCATATTCTCACCAATAATTGACTGAGAGGCCTTCACACGTGGAAACAAAGCAGAGAAACTGGAGTTTTTCTAACACTCAGAGACAAACAGAGACGTACTTGTCAGCGCAGCTCTTCCTCAGTTTTTTGATGTCCACAGTCTTTTTCTCCAGAGTGAAGGAGGACACTCCATCAATAGTGTCCACAGCTGCAGACACTTCCAGTCCAGCTTTAGCTGGATCAACTCCTGCTGCTGCACGGCCTCCACTGCTGCTGTCACTAAGGTTCTCAAAATCCTTCATCAGAACCTCCTCTGTGTACTCTGCAGGGACATTTTACCTCAGTATCTCAGAGCTTTTTATAAGTATTGCATCATTTTCACTAAAGATCTCATAATTTTGACAAAGTATTTAATAATTTTGACATTTTATGCTACTTAGGGACTGTTTGTTTTTTATCAGAGGGAAGACGGGTGGCTGGGGTGTAACTTCGTTACATATATATACATATATATATATATATATGTACGTGATGGCTATAGTTAAGAGTAACATTATATTTTACATAAAAAAACACAAAGATCTTATTAAAGATGTGTAGCCCACCTATCCCTTGTCTAATCAGGGATCGGCCCTGAGTTCTTTAAATCAACTACCTTAATGTACAATAGATAATACTTAGATGTTATCTTGTTTCTCTTTTGTTTATGTACACTATTTTATTTGTCTTGAGTCATAACTCTTGAGTAATACCCTTATTAGACTCAGTTTTATTTAAACTTGTATTAAATCTATGCACTGCAATCTACCTTTGATTGACTACTACTTAGACTACTGCAATAAAATAGGTGTATCACTCCTTTAAACAAAGCTGTCACTGATATCCATTATTAAATACTTCTAGTGAAGGAAATAACCAAACATTACACTGGAATTAGTTTTAGAAACAATGGGCATAAACTGGGTTAGCTACACAGTGACTATAAGTCCATTCACTTTAATAATGAGCTAATAAACAAACAAACGTGAACAACTGTACAACAAACTTCGAGTAGAGGTATCTACACCTGCTCTCAGAAAAATACAGTTACACGATTTTACTCAAACTTTACTTCCTCTCTTTCTCTCTCTTTACACACCTGTGTGATCCCACTCACTTAAACCAATAAATGACCAGTATTAACATACATCTGGAATACTACTTCCTTTTACCACTATGAACTCTTCAAAATAAAACAAATATTTATAACTATATATTTTTTAAAACTTATTTATTCCACTGAACCTTTTAATCTTTTAGGAAATAGCTTTTCAACCATATTTATGATGTATCTTTTAACCTTAAATTAATTTAATCTTAACATCAACTTTATTACAATGTACATACACTGTAACAAAGTTGGTATTTTTAGCCTGGCTATTTTGTACTTTTACTGTGAAACTTTAGCTACATGAAGCTGATCATCTGTATTTTAAATAGTAGACATCTTAATGTAATTAAGTATTTTTATAATGTGTTTTTGGTACTTTTACTGCTGTTTACATATAGTTTTGTGTCAGAAAACACACCTGGGGAGATGTCCGGCTCCTGCAGCAGGTCGAGCAGTGTTTGATCGCTGATCATGTACTCGACGGTTGACCAGAAGACTTTCTTTTTGACTCTGACTTTGACCAGAGTCAGCATGTCAATCTTCTGCTTGGCATTTTCGTTGTAGATGAGATCTCCCTCCGCGCCCAGACACTTCACAATTGCTTTGGTTCTAGCTGCAAACATCTCTGTGGACACGAAAAAACTAAGTCCTCGTTACTTCCTGTCAAACTGAGTTTACGGTCGGTTAAAAATCTGAGTTTCAGATCTTAACGCTTAAAAAACTCAGCATGCAAAGCAGAAAGATCAGACTGACTCTCTACTTTGTTTTACTCTTGTGGTCGAGGTGCTTCTGTCCTTTGCTCTGTAAGTCGGAGTTTGACTGAGGGCGAGGCACACACACACACGAAGTGAAAATAGTAGTGCAGGAAACTATGGCTCTCAAAACAGTGACATACAGTTTGTTTCCTGCTGCACCTCCTTTCTCCTCTTACTAACCACGCACATATATGCTCCTTCACACACATTTGGTGAGCAGATAAATCGGTTACAGCACTCCGCTCTGTTCCCAAATTATCCCGTTGTTTGTCTGTCTTTTTATCAGCCACACACACACTTACACACTGTAAATTCACTTCTCCGCCTTCACTCCTTCATTCACTTCCTGGAGGGCTGACAGTCCAGTTTCTTAAAGGTTTACATCCTTAGTGTTCATGGGTCAAATTTGACCTATATTTGAATTCGTTAACAAGCACTGAACAAAACACTAATAACCATCCAGTAAAATGTTTTATATGTTAAGTGACTTATTGTTCATCCATAGCAACAATGTATATAAATATGTAGATATGTATACACACTTACCTTGATATTTAATGTACCTTAGACCACATTTAACTTTGAATGTACAAATCGTTTTTAGTTTAAAGTTGGCCCAATTTATCTATTTTATTGTTTGGGATGAACAGAACAGGCAAATATATTATGAGACCAAGAGAGGCTAATGACAAACAAAATAATTCCCAAAATAATTTGTTTGTAATTTCTTATATGTTAAAATAAGCAATTATTGTTAAGTCTGTGGTGTTATGGGTCAACATTGACCACATATACTTTCCTATGAAAAAAGGAGAAAAGCCAATTTAATTTCAAAAAACAACACTTTATTTTGGTCAATCACACAGCAAGTGTCATCTCCGGGATGGTGTGTGTGTGTGTGTGGGTGTGTGTGTGTGGGTGTGTGGGTGTGCACGCTGTTCCAGGTGTGCAGTGAGATGGGAGAAATAAAGCAAGAGAAAGCCCCAGTCTATAAACTGTATATACAGCTGGGG
Organism: Thunnus thynnus; assembly: GCF_963924715.1. Classification (NCBI taxonomy): domain Eukaryota; kingdom Metazoa; phylum Chordata; class Actinopteri; order Scombriformes; family Scombridae; genus Thunnus; species Thunnus thynnus. The sequence continues at coordinate 3,400,859 of NC_089535.1, forward strand.
AACAGGAGATGTGTATGTGTGTGTGTTGGGGGGGGGTTCAAGTCAATACTCTTTCTTGGCATGAAACATAATTTTAATATTATTACACATTATACTATTATTATAGGATTTTATTACTATTGTTTTGTTGTAATTTTTGTTTTCATGACAATTTGGCAGCATTTAGTATGTATTTCTTTGCATAAACAACCCATAATTATTACCGGGTCAAATTTGACCCATAACACAATAGATGAAACTTTTTTAATAGGCATTTTATTTTTTGTGTTTTATTGTATTCAGTAGGCCATTGTAGAGGATGTAATGAAGCTTTGTTTTGATCAGAAGAAATTAAAAGTATGTTTCACACATCTAAACTTGAACATGGGTCAAATTTGACCCAAACACAGTAGGAAGTAGTGTTTCTCCTATAATTGTACAGGCCTGGTGCCTGGTACAAGCATTGAGTGTAGACTTTAAAATGCTATTACCTTAATCAGTATGTAGTGTCTTACATTAATACCTAAGAGTTGACAATAGGTTGCATCACTTATATTTTTTATATGCATTTATTTTCTTATTATTGATGGTTATGGAGTATACACTGAGTAGTGATAAGTGTAATGCCTATACATATATTATCTTTAATTGACTAGGCAGAATTTGCCAGTGACACAAATTATGGATGACATAGCACCCGTAAAAACTAAGTTTATTTCTGGAGGAAATACGTTGATTCTATCTGCACTCCAGAACGACCCACTGAAGCATAATGTACTGCTTTCCAAAATAGGAGCGTAATATGCCGCTTTCCAAAACCGTTAAAAATCACTTTTAAAAAATAATGATGGTTTATGATGTGACAACTCTGTGGTTAAGGTCTGGTTAGGTTTAGGCACAAAAACCACTTGGTTAGGATTAGGGAAAGATCATGTTTGGGGTTCAAATCATCATTTGAAATGTGGTTTCTCCTTCCTTAGGTGGTTGAAACATGAAGCAAATAGCTGTCTCCTTCCCCTAAGTCCATTATTGCCCTTAAAACCAATTATCTTGCTATACACCCAACCTGCCTCCTCCTACTACTATGTCATCTGAACTGCGTCACTTCCCTGGGTCATAATTACTATGGCCACTTGATGGCATCTGTCATTAAACATTAATTTACAACCTATAGTGTCTTTTTCTTGACAGACTTGAAGCCTCATATAAGCTTCAGATCAACTTTTAAATCCATCTTGGCACAAAATGACTGTGTGGATTTTGGCCTCCATCACTTACATTGAAAGCACATTTGAAGGGAATCTTTTAAAAGCCAGTATTACCAGGAGGAATGATTAGAGCAAGGAAAACCTCTTTCACTGTTCATATGGACACCTGACTGTTGTCACCTGTCCTTTAATACTGACTCTATAATAAAAGAGCTGACTACATTATGAGTGTGTTTCGGGCTGCATCAAGCTGAGTCCCTGCACGACGAGACACACAAGCTCCAGCAGCACTTCTGGTGAGAAATCTGGTGTGTCCCACTGAGCTCTCAGCTCTGTCAGCATCTGATCGGTCAAACAGAGAAGCTCGGCCGCCCAGCGGAGCTCTCCTTCTTCCTGCAGGGAGATGGGCAGAGACTCTGGGAGTTTGACCTGAGCGTTCTCCTCCAGACTGTTCACCTGGACAACAAGACAAGACACAGACAGACGGAGAAAGATGTTCTTGAATGTTGCTGTGATGAGATCAGTGATCAATGCTATAATGGCAACATTTAGAGTATGTCAATCCTTCCAGGAAATTGTGATTTTGTGAACGCAATAATTAATACAAATTCAAGAAATCTCGACAATATTTGCGAGAGCTTGCAATTTAATGAGATAACCACAACTTCAGCAAGGATTCAGGTGCATTCAGGTGGAAGATGGACAAATCTCACCTGCCCATAAAAATGATGCCATAGACCGAGCAAAACAATTCCCAAATGTTCCAAAAGGAGGTTTGATTCAGTTAGTCAGAAGAACACAAGCTGATGTTGTTCAGACAGCAAAGATGGACATAATCTACCTCAAATATAAAAATGGGCACTTTGGAAATTAAACTAGGCTATATTTTTATATCAATGCATTTATTTCATTGGCATTTGGTGCTAATGCTAAGGTGAACGTTTATTCAATAAAGGCTTATTAATGGAACTTCTTTTTTATATAACTTTGAGCCCATCGTTCTCATATTCAGAGTATACATTTAAAAAATAGCACTGAAATATAGTTGTTTCTGTGATATCTAGTATGCTTTTTATTGAAGGAAATGATTAGAAACACATTATCTAATGATATAGCTACTCTGGATGGCATTACCCTGGCCTCTAGTTCCACCGTAAGGAATCTGGGAGTTATCTCTGATCAGGATATGTCCTTTAACTCCCACATAAATCAAATTTCAAAGACTGCCTTTTTTCACTTACATAATATTGCAAAAATCAGACACATCCTGTCCCAAAAAGATGCAGAAAATCTAGTCCAAGTATTTGTTACTTCTAGGCTGGATTATTGCAATTCCTTATTATCAGGCTGCCCTAACAAGTCTCTAAAGACTCTCCAGCTGGTCCAGAATGCAGCTGCACGTGTTCTGACTAAAACTAGAAAAAGAGATCACATTTCTCACATTTTAGCTTCGCTACATTGGCTTCCTGTAAAATCTAGAATAGAATTTAAAAGCCTTCTCCTAACTTACAAAGCTGTTAATGGTCAGGCACCATCATATCTTGAAGAGCTCATAATACTGTATTATCCCACTAGAACACTGCGCTCCCAGTATGCAGGCTTACTGGTGGTTCCTACAGTCTTTAAAAGTAGAATGGGAGGCAGAGCCTTCAGCTATCAGGCTCCTCTCTTGTGGAACCATCTTCCAGATTCAGTCCAGGGTGCAGACACCCTCTCTATGTTTAAGAGTAGGCTTAAAACTTTCCTTTTTGTAAAGCTTATAGTTAGGGCCGACCAGGCTCGCCTTGGATCAGCCTAGGCCTAGACTGCTGGGGGACTTCCCATGATGCACTGAGCTCCTCTCTCCTCCTCCTCCTCTCCATCTGTATGCATTCATGTAACATCAATGCATGTAACTAACTTTGCTTCTTCCTTAGATTTTTTTTGCTTTCTCATCTCACAGGAAACCCTGGGTTGCAGGCCGGTCCTTCGCAGTCCTGTTGGCATCCTTCCCTGGCTGTTGCTACTTATTGTTATTCTTATGATTGTTGTTATTCTGTCCCCCTCCTCCCCCTTTCCCTCTTTCTTTCTCTCTCTCAACCCAACTGGTCAAAGCAGATGGCCGCCCACCAAGAGCCGGGTTCTGCTTGAGGTTTCTACCCGTTAAAGGGGAGTTTTTCCTTACTGCTGTCGCCAAGTGCTGCTCATGGGGGAATTGTTGGGTCTCTGTAAATTAAAGAGTACGGTCTTGACCTGCTCTATGTGAAAAGTGCCCTGAGATTACTTTTGTTGTGATTTGGCGCTATATAAATAAAAATTGATTGATTGATTGATTGATTACATATGACTCTTCATTGGTAGTAGGTTTTTTTTTTTAAATCACATTATTTTCCTTTGCTTGCAATTTTTCTAAATTCCTGCAATTTTACCGCAAACAGACTGCATAAAAAATTGCAAATTGTATCGCAATTGTCAAGCAGCCACTGCACAATCAAACAATTTTGGCTGCAATAATCACAAAAAACTGCAAAATCCTGGAGGGACTGGCATGTAGATGTTGGTGAGGGAATAAACCAACCAGCTGCTGGAGGACTCTTAGTGTTTCAGGACTGCAGGTAGCCAGAAGAGCTGCAGCATCATCTGGTAAACCTGGGGAGAAAAAATAACAGAGAATTTTTTAAAATTTATTCATCATGTGCTGTAGATTCTGTTAAATCAGTGTGTAGTGTGTGTCGGTCCTTACTGTCCACGGCACTGACTAGCAGGTGAGCAGCATCCTTCTGAGAATTGGAGACTTCAGAAACATCAAGAAGAGCCATGAATGAAGAGACAGCTGGAGACTCTGGACACTCAAACACTCCTTTACTGCTCTGATCCAACTGAAGAGAGGAAACAGGTGAAGGTGTGACATATATCATGTCTCCAGTAAGTGATAAATGTTCCCTTCAGAAACCTCTGGAGGACCACACATAGCTTCGCACAGGTTTTCACCCTGACTGTTGAGAACATTGGTCTTACTGTTTCCTCCAGAAGAGAGAGAGCGTCTCTGTCGTGCAGAAGCTCACTGAGTGTTTTCAGCAGATCACAACGTCTCGACTCACAAAGTTTTGCCAGCGGCTGGAGAAGAGCTGCTTTCTGAAATATGTCTGCAGGAAACACAACAGCAGTTACCATTTAATCCAGTGAGTAAAGTAGGAAAGTTCAATACAACGTAACGAAGGTCAATGTAATGATGCTAAATTTGTATCTGATATCAGGTTTTCACTTCCTGTCAGGAAAATAAATATTTTTACATGATGTTGATTACTAAACATTAAAAACAACAAGCAGTCATCTTTGCCCTCCCTATATACTCCCAGACTGATTTCTGATCACCCTAATTACTGTAATTGTGTAACCATTTCTAGCCTTTTCTCTGTATGTTTCCTGCATGATATGATGTAGTACAGTCTCTGCTTCTTGACACTGCTCATAAGCTGCTGTTGCTCACAAGATCACTGTCTGATTCTGCTCACTGTGACTTGCTCTTTCCTGCTCCTACTACTGCTGTATTTCACATCCGTCAGCATGTCAACCTCAAGATCAGAAATCAAGTAGCGTCATTATGCTTCTGTCTTCTCAAATGATGATTGACAACTTCAAACTTTTCTCATAATAACAAGATGAGGATCTCATAATTATGAGAAAACTATCTCATAATTATAATTATTAATAATTATAAGATACTTAAATATGACTATGAGATAAGGTCTCCAATTTATTTTTCTTTGGTGAACGCAATGTCCTTCCATAATTTCCTGCATTGCACTGATAATAATAATAATAATGATAATAATAATAATAATAATAATAATAATAATAATAATAATAATAATAATAATAATAATAATAATAATAATAATAATAATAATAATTAAAGCTGCAAGCAGCGTTGGTCGGGACCTCGCACTCTGGCCCGTCAGGATCAGATCATTTTGCTTTTTAAAAATGAGGGATATTTCTTACAAGTGTGGGGTGCTTTTATTTTGAAAGTTTGATTGAAATGTGTACTGTCAGGTGTGTAGAGACAATAAGTAACTGCAGCTGGACACAGAATAATACTCATATATTTGAATGGAGAGTGTGAGCGAACCCACACCTTTTTGAACATTTACTGCGTCCACATAGTTTTAGATACAAACTTCATTTGAACTTTAAATGAGTCACGAGACTTTGACCTACAAATCTTAAATTTACATGTTTTTTCTATCTTTCACTGTTTTTGAGATATTAGAGTGTGAGTTTTAAAGTCTTTTCTTGCTCCTCCTGTGATTTTATAATGAGTGTGTATTGCAGAATGTTTCACAGCACTGAGGGAGTGACATCACCAGGAGCAGTTGGAGAGGAGGATTTTAGAGTACGCTTCTTGCGAAAACTCCTCATAAATACCATGACTTTGGCCAAATCTTACATTAAAAATCATATTTTAGTAGGAAATTTCGTGGTGAATCCATTGATACAGGTTTGAAAGTGGTCAGACTTATAGATTAGATGTCAGAAGCCTCTGTTTGACACAAAGTTCATGCCTCCCCATTGTTTTACATTGTAAGGGTAATGTGGCACTTCAACTTTCAAGGCTTATGAAATCCAAACCGTTTGAGTTATTACAAAGTTTTTGACAGCTTTTTTTCAGCACAGTGTCATAAGTCATCTATTAAAGTTTGAAGCCAATACCATTAACGCCTTCGGAGGAGATGGCGTTTGTTCGGGGGCCAAAATTGGGGTTAAAGTCTTATTTTGAAAGGCTGATTGCGGACTTCCTGTTGGATTTAGGTCAGGGATGTCAGTATGTATGTATGATTTGTAGGTCTTGATGAGACGAATAATTGAGTTTTGGTTTGGTCTCTCTACGACATTCCTACGGGCCGTGGCAACCATTTTAGTTACATAGGTGGCGCTAGAGAGCGCATTTTGGCACTTTGGGGGATAATTTTTACATTTTATCAAATTTTTACCAGACCTGATGTGCGTGCCAAATTTGGTGAGTTTTTGAGCATGTTTAGGGGGTCAAATTAAGGGATTAAGTGGCGTAATAATAAAGAAATAAATAAAAAAAGAAAGAAACAAACAAACAAACACACAAAAAACAATAGGGTCCTCGCCCTTACAGTAGTCCTTTGCCTTTTGGGCTCGGTCCCTAATAATATTCCACCAGTCCCTCCATGAAATTGTGATTTTGCGATCACAATCATTAACACAAATTCAAGAAATCTCCACAATATTTGCGAGAGCTTGCAATTTTGCTAAATTAAGACAACTTTTCACATGAAATGGGCAAATCAACAGATTGCTTGTGATTTGGACCAATTGTGGGATTTTGTGTCGTGGTAACTTATGTCATCGCAGTGCATAGGAAGTGATTAGATTTTGTCCTTCATTATTTCACATTATTTTCCTTTGCTTGCAATTTTTCCAAATTCCTGCAATTTTGCCACAAAAAGAGCACAAAACATGTCAAATTTTATCACAATTTTTGAGAAAAACCGCTGCAAAATCAGTTTTCTCCACAAGAGGGCAGCTAACATGTGGCAGATGATGAACACCAGGTTTTTCAGGTGATGACTGATCTTGTTGATGATGTAGAAGTTTCAGAAACTCAGGTATGGAATATGATTTAAATGAGGTTACATTGTGAGAACATTTAAGACTCAAACTGACCTTCCGTCAGTTGTTGCAGCGTCTCGTCGTCTCCATCTGTGCTGACCTTCCACCATCCTGACGAGGTTTCCATGGTATCAATTTATAAGTTATTGGATATAAGATGGAATCAACAACAGCAGCATCAATATGACAGTGAAGACAGAGATGAGCAGTAAACAACAGAACTGATCTTCTCAGTAAAAATAAGTTGAAAAGTTGATAGAAAGCTAAAAACAGACCTTTGTTGTAACGTTTCATATTGATGAATCGAGGTGGAATTCCTGAACACAAGTGAAGAACAAGTTATGAAGTTATCTCTTCATCTCCATCTGCTGTTATATTAACCTGTGATGTCTATCTAGATTCAAACACCAGACGTATAAACACACAAAAATAAAAGAATCTTATATTTCCGAAGGCAGAATGTGCTCATCTCACTTGTCTTCACACCTGTAAACATGTTTGTTATCATTAATAATCAGTATCTAAACAGTTAAAAATGATTTACAACTCACTATAATGTAGTTATAAGCAGATATAAGGAAATTTTAAGTGTTTATTTACTTCTCCTATGGAGACCTATTTTGTAATATGACCGCTGTGTTTTATTATAATGTCATTCATTATTTGTTCATACAGCAGAAAATACTTCAAGGTGTCAACAGGAGGAGTTATAGTTGTTGACTAATACATTAATAAAAACTTATATCTGCTGACAGCTACATTATAGCGAAGTATAAACCATTTATTATCTCTTTACAGACTGATTTTTAATACATAACAAAGAGTTATAAACATGTATTTAGTCTTCATAGACTAATTATTACTGATACATAGGTGGGGTAACAGGAAGAGATAGCTTCCGTCTTTTCTTTAACAGAACGTGTTCAAACTGTGCAGATGTGATTTACAGCAGCACTAACATGAGTTATGTGGGTGAGTAGAGATGCAGTAACAGAGACAGAGTTGTGTCTCACCCAGAGTATTGTCCTCAGTGGTGATCTCCATCAGGCTGTAAGCGAAGGTGACATCTTCGGGAACAGTGAAGCTTGTCATGTCCTTCTTCTTCCTCTGAAGGAACAAACACAGCAGGATCACTGAGACACGGTACACTTCTTGTGATTCTCTATATTTTTCTTTCTGACATAGAAATACTTTTCAGAGACTGCCAATAGGATCACTGTTATTTGTCTTTGGAGCTGTTTTTAAACAAACCAACGTGACCAAACTCTTCATAATGAAGGAACATGTCATGTTTTTGAACAACAACAGAGGTCACAGCACAGAGGAATAAGATATATCAGGCTTTGGATACACAAAGAATACTTGTTAGTAGATCAGTTTATTGTCAGTTTAGATCCAAACATGAAGTAAACATAGTAAATCACCAGAATGATCCTTAGATACAATTACACTCGGATCCCTTGATATCTAAAAGCTATCTGACCCGAGATGCGTGAAGTGAATTAAGACTCAGATCCTCTCAGTTTTCACACACTTTGATGAAGTAAAGAGATTTTTTTAGAGTCTATTTACTTGGTGTTTGGAGGTTTACCTTAAAATAATCCTCCACAGATTCATCATTTCACTCCTGTGACATCATCAGACTCATAATGGACAGTTTTTGGATGAAAGGAATGAAATGGATGAAAATTGATGCAGCAAAACCAGAGATATCGTCTTTTTTAGTCCACACATTCTTCTTCTTTTTCAAAACATGTTGCTCACATTATCCACAATGCACCTGGAGATTGTGGTGCGTTACGTAATGGATATTTTTACTCCTATGTTTTATTGTTTTAAGATTATGTGCGCTCTTTGTCTTCTCAACCCAACCGCCAGAATAAAACGTTGGCGTTTCTGCAAACCATGGATACGTTGAATGTCTACATTTCATACGTTGAATGTCTATGTTTCATTGTTGGCCATTATCAGTTGAATAATGATGTTTTATGATGTGACAACACTGTGGTTAACCCATAAGAACCCGGACCCTTTTCTCCTTAAAGGAAAATTATGGGGAATATAAAAGAGACCAAATGGACCACAAGGAACACATTTCTGATTTTTTTTTTTAAATTCTACCTTCAGTGTCAAAGATCTGTAATGTAACATATATGTCATAACGATATTTCCCTAACTTGTTTTATATCAATTTTTTCAAGAAATGTGGTCAGAACAGGTTAAATGTAATACAGCACGTCTTATTAAAGCATCAGAATTTTTAAATGGGTTGAAACCTACCTTTTAGTGACAAAAAACAAACTTTTTAAAATTAGCTAGTTCTGTCACATTTGCTGACCATTTTGGAAGTGATGTCATAGGTACACAGATTCACACATTGTCACATGACTGCACCAGGATGTTCAGTAGATGTCACTTTAGGGACTTCATGAGTTAAAATCAAGGATAAAGCTGTATAAGGAATTTTCCAGAACACTGAAAGGGATGGTGACACCTGTGTCACTGTGGGTTCTTATGGGTTAAGGTCTGGTTAGGTTTAGGCACAAGGTTAGGGAAAGATTAGGGAAGAGAAAGATCATGGTTTGGATTAAAATAATAAAATAAAATTTAAAAAAACGGCTGCTAATGTCATCTCACTTAATGAAGTCTCACTAAAGACACCCAGTTTTGTCACCAGAAAAAGGGTCAACATCTCGGTTGAAATGGGAAGTGGGCATTGGTTTCGAGGTGGTCTTGACCCGTGCTCTCTGCTGCAGCTAACTTCCTAGCCATCCACTGACCCCTCCTCCTGCTAATGAGAAAGTCAGTTCATATAGATCTCATGTGAACTACGTCACTTTAGAAACATTGATATATGTATTGTTGAAATGTTGATATGCTACGTATTACACATGATGAAATGAAGAGATTCAACATATTCATGGTTTGCAGAAACATACAATGCCAACGTTTTATTCTGGTGACCAGGCTGGTCTTCTGTTAGGCCTATACTGTCTTAGGCTGTGTGGCAGCCCTGGAGCTGCTAGCCTCAGAGATGAGATCACTTCATTCTAACTCAACACCCCCAGATATTTTTTTACTTTTCAAACTTTGGCCCCAGCCGACACTGTGATATCATCAGTGACATCATCAGTTCCCTATTTATAAGACTTTTTACACAGAACACATGGAAACACACTGTGGAGGGGAAAAAAAAGATCATTAGAAGTGTACTGTTGGAGAAAATACATATATTAAGGTTTTGATGATCGTTAATCCGGTGTAGAAGTGTGTTCAATTGATTAGTTCTGTCTTTAAAGAACATGATACACTCTTGACCCTGTCTATTGATCTTTATATGTTGTGATCACATTGTTCTGTTTTACGCAAAATGTCTGTTAGGAAAAGAAGAAATAAGAAAGGTTATCAGAAGTGCATGATACATGATGAAGTGATCGTTGAAAAAAGGGAAACTAAATGCAAGAACTGGAAACTGTATGAGACAGGCATGACTCCATACATGGAATTGTTATCGATTATCTTGCAGGAAACAGGTGTCTGCAGACAGAGAAGTGTGACTGTACACAAGATTCTTGTATTGATAGTTGTGTTGGGTGGAGGCTGAAAGTATAAAGCGTTTGTGTGAGGAGGGGACAAAAATGATTATGAAGGCTGTGCAAAGATGATGTGTTATAAACATGGTGAATGGACATGTGCACATCTGAAACTGAGGAATGAATTACAGTACATAGTTGTTTAGTTTAAATCAGACTGAAAATCTGAAAATCTGAGAAAACAACTATGTAAACTATAAAAGGGAAAAGAAAGGGAAAAAGGATGTAGGTTGGCAGACATTTATCTATGGGATAAAGAGAGTGTTGTGAGTGATATGAAAAAGAATAGAGACAGATAAGGAAAAAGCAGATAAGAAATCTCACCCAGGGCTGGTCCTGGACTGTCCCCCTGCAACAGCACCACAACCACCCCCGTACCAGTCACAACCTGAAGGAGATGCCAACTGTTGAACCCCGCCTCCACCAACACAGCCAGCCTCACAGACACACAGCAGCCTCAGATGTCCAGATCTTGATGGATTAGCAGCAGTGGGAGACACTGACGATCATATATAAACCCACTCGTCTCCCCACCAGGCGTAGCCTACCACATTCGACATGCTGAGCAGCAGTGCAAAGAGCACCATGCATGAGTAGAAGCTGTGGCGGTTGCATCCTTTCACTCACATTCTGACCCTTCATCACCAGCTCGACTGCTACTATCACCTTCGTCACATGACCTCTCTCACCAAAGAAACATTCTGTTCTCTCTTTTGAGGCAGCCCAGAGGAACTGATGGAGCAGTGGTAACTATGCCTATTGTGGAGGTACCAAATCCACAGGGAGGGCAGAATGGTGCGCCATTAACCATGCATGTGTACCGTCCATGGAGACACAGTGACCTGAAGGAACTACAACACCCCTCCGAGGTAGGAGGAGGTGAATTCTGCCTGCAAATCCAGGAACTAATGTGTCACCATCGCCCGACTTCAGGAGAAATTCAGATACTGCTGAAATGGAAACTGGGCATTGGCATGGGTCATGTGGAAGGAACTGGTGATGCAGCCTGACCACTCAACCAGGATATTTCATGGAGTGTCCAGCCTTGTTGAAGGACCTTTACCAGAAATCAAAAACAATGCGATTAAACATTGCATTCATGTGGACAGAGACTGGCTCGCTGATGTGCTGGGGTATGCTAGGCACGCAGAAAAGGTAATAAAACAAGCCAGCGATAAAGTAACAAAGAAGAACCAGGGGGGACAGGAAGAGACCTGGAAGAGGGTGGAGAAGGAAAAGAGTCAGGATTGCTAAGTGGTGCCCATTATAAATCTCAGTAAATCATTCGGTTCTATATTTGTGGGATTACATGCAGTGCATACACTCTCACAAAGAGGCCAAAATTATGTCAGCACGACAATGACATCATTGACTGTCTCTGATCCAAGGCTGACAGATGTTTCAATTGAACTATGGGTATGATGAAGAATGCAGCACCTTTAATAACTGTCACGCCTAAATCTGATTACAGATCATGCAGAACCCCGTATCCACTTAAACCAGTGGCTATTGAGGGAATAACACCAGTTTCAATGTGCACACCTATCTTTCCAGTCAAAAAGGCACAGCAGGAGTGCCAGCTTATGACTGGGAGGTTTGTCCAAGATTTAAAAGCAGTGAATGATGCAGTCCATGCCAGGCGGTACCTGATCCTCACACAATTCTAACACAGGTACCAAATAACAGTAAGTGTTTTACTGCAGTCAACCTCGCAAATACATTTTTCAGCATACCAGTACATCCAGATTAGCAATTCTGGTTTGCATTCACAATGAAAGAAAAAACATGCATGCATTCACAAGAATGAGTCAGGGTTATGTAGGATCACCTACAGTGTACTCTGCAGCTCTACATGAGAACTTGGAGGGATTTCACCCTCCCTGCAGTAGTAAACTGGTTTGTAGATGTAGATGTTCTCCTTTTGTGCGCAGAAATAGAAGAGGCCTGTAAGACTGACACGTTAGCACTGCCACAGTATTAAGCAACACAAGGCCACAAAGCCAGTCTTTCTACACTGCAGTGGTTAAAAAAGGAAGTAACATTCCTAGGTCAACTGATTTCCCAAGAAGGAAAGAGAAAGTCAGATGACAGGATCCAAGCCATCTTAAAAATTCCAAAACCAAGCACAAAAAACCAAATGATGGCATTTTTGGGCATCCCTGACTATGCCCAGATCACACAGTCTCTGCAGAGGATGACACATGACCATGGACTGAGACTTACAGATGCACTGACCTGGACTGAGGAAGGACATGACAGTTTTATGAAACTCAAACAAGCACTGACCACAGCCCCTTGGGCTTGTAGACCCACAACTGGGCATCCTATCCCCAAGCCCCTTGGGCTTGTAGACCCACAACTGGGCATCCTATCCCCAAGCCCCTTGGGCTTGTAGACCCACAACTGGGCATCCTATCCCCAAGCCCCTTGGGCTTGTAAACCCACAACTGTGTGGCCACAACAACACATGCATCACTGGTGTCTAACCTGTTAGACTCTATTTTAGTCCCACAGGAAGTGGCTGTGTGCAAGTGTGAGGCACATACCAAAGCACAGGACTCAAGTGTCAAGAGGAAATGAAAGCACAGCAAAGGCAGCTACACAAGCTCCAATCCAAATTGTGATGCAAATGTCTAGCGTCCCAGCAGAATGCTCCTACAAAAGAGCGAAAACTGTACCAAAATGTTTGTTTTCTTATCTTACAGGACAGACACATGGGAAGAAGGACTACGTGTCAACAGGGGGGACTGAAGACAGATATTGGTACACACAAAAATTTAGGTGAGCACATGCCTTCTGAGACATGTTTTGAAATTTTAAAAATTGTAGAAAATAGAGTTATTGTCTATGATGAATAATACAAATAATTTTTTAATCCTCAGCTGGTTCTTTAAGGTAATCTTAAGTGTAATTCTTAGAAGTTTGATGAATACAGGCCCAGACCTTCATAAGTGCCTCAGTCTCTAAAAGGATTCTCATTTTTAAATTAGAATTCATGTACATTTAACTGGATTTTTCATCACATAAAACAGACTTTGACTCAGCCAGTTAGAAGTTATTTGTAGCTCACATCTTTTGTCTGTCATTTTTTATTCTCAGTAGTTTTTCTCTCAGAGACACAAACACTCACCCACAGCGAAATCCCGAATTTTTCACACACTGCCGACACAAGGCCGTTCTTTCCAGTTTTGCCATAAAACGTGACAGGAGCAGTGTTGTAGACCCTCTGGTGAACAAAAGTCAGCTTCTCCGTCTCCTTTAGTTTCAGCATGTCCACCATCTTCTCCTTTATCTTCCTGCAGGGAACACAGACGAGAGGAGAAGGGTTGAGGATATTTAATGAAACGTGAGAATATGGAATTAGGGTTAGGGTTAGGTTTTGTTATTCCCATGTGAGATGTTTGATGAGTTTGCAGTCCATATTCCTACTAATAATTGACTGAGAGGCCTTCACATGTGGAAACAAAGCAGAGAAAGTGTGTGTGTTTTTCTAACACTCAGAGACAAACAGAGACGTACTTGTCAGCGCAGCTCTCCTTCAGTTTTTTGATGTCCACAGTCTTTTTCCTCAGAGTGAAGGAGGACGCTCCATCCACAGTGTCCACAGCTGCAGACACTTCCAGTTTGACTTTAGGTGCATCAACTCCTGCTGCTGCACGGCCTCCACTGCTGCTGTCACTGAAGTTCTCAAAATCCATCATCAGATCCTTCTCTGTGTACTCTGCAGGGACATTTTACCTCATTTTTTATAAGTATTGCATCATTTTCACTAAAGATCTCATAATCTGGGCTACTCATCTCATAATTTTGACTAAATATTTTATAATTTGGCTACTTTGGTGATAATTTTGACAAAGTACTTCATAATTTTGACATTTTATGCTACTTAGGGACTGTTCGTTATTTACCAGAGGGAAGTGGGGTGGCTGTGGTGTAACTTCATTTTATTTATTTTTTTATCTTGACCCTCCCCAGAGCAGCAAAAAATTTTTCCTTGAGCCTCCCAGAGTGATTTTTTTGATTGACTGATTGATTTTATTTTGAACATGTTAAAGCAACAAAATAAAATATGTAGGCAGCAAAACAAAACAAGTAGAAATAACGGCAAACTTTCAGTAAACAACGCAAATAATAACCATTCAATGTTCAAAAAGCACATAGGATGAAGTACTTTTCTAGTCCTATCCCTTTTTTTTATACATTATCAATCAAATCAAAGCCAAAAACATTCAAAACAACACAAGAGAATAAAGACAACTAGCATAGAAACAATAACAAAAAACAACACAAGTCCACCTCCCGCCACCATAAATAACCATATTTTATTATATTCACACCAAAGTTAGGTAGTATTGGAGACAATAAAAAAGCAAAGGTTGACTTTTTTCCTACCATTACGTGTAATAGCGAACTGACCTCTGACCTCCCTTCCCTCGTCAGGAAAAAAAAGCAAACTACCAGCTCAACTTCCTCAACTTAGTACTCTCCTATAGTACTGCAAAAGTTATCTATGATAATTCCAGACCATCAAAGGGTAGGTTTTTAATGCCAGCCAGCTGTCGTGTATGTTACTGTTTATCTGGGTAAACGGTCATTAAAATGCACCTGTTGCTAATGTTGGCTGTGTGCGCGCTGAGATGTATGTGTGTAAGATGTGTAGGCTTATTAAATGTTGTTGGTTTTGTGTGGTAGGAGGGCGGCTGTCATGCACCTTTATACTGCTGAAGTGCATACAGCTTGTGTGATGATGTGATTATTATTTGTAAGGGGGAATTGCATTTTGCTTAAGAAATTATGTTTGTTTAGGTGAGAACTCCTCACTCCCTCCCTGCTGTTTGCTCATTACATTGGCTGGACTAAATTAGGTAACTTTTGCAGTACTATAGGAGAGGACACAGTAAGTTGGGCTGGTAGTTTGCTTTGTTTTCACCCCGATGAGGGAATGGGGCTCAGAGGGTCATGGATTGAGAGTCACAGTTCAATCAAGTGAAAATATTTATAGCTCCAGGTAGGGCAGCTACCGCCCTCCCTCTGATAAATGATGAACACTCCCTAAGGAGACAGAACGCACACAAAGTGAGTCATTCCTGTCTTGCTATAACAAGTCAAACAGACATTTTTATAGTCATCAGTGATTGGTCAAATCATGCCAATTTATGGATTTATGGCAAACAGCTACGGGATAAATGCCCCATTTATCCGTGTACATGTCACATTTCCCCCATGACTCAGAAAACCAACAGCCTCCAAGCCATAGAGCGCAATCCTTCTCTCAATGTCATGCACTCAGAAAGAAAGCAAACAAACAATGATCTTCCCGCCACAATTCTGTACATTAAAACGATAAACCAATCCTACTTCTACACCGTCATCCGGTAGAACGTCACTTGAAAAGGAAAAAAAAGTATTTAAAATAAATACAAAACGCAACTATTCAAAGTAGTCCCCCAGTGTTTAAAAAATATATTACGTGCCTCCTCGTTTTGTACCACCCCCTCACCGTCATAAATAACTAACAATCCCTTGATACACACACATACATACATACACACACACACACATATATATATATACATTTAAGTATATGCTACAGTTGAGAGTAAGATTTTACGTTTAAAAAACATGATGAAACTTTAACTACACGAAGCTGATCACCTGTATAATAAATACAAGCCTTCTACATGTAATTAAGTATTTTTATAATGTGTTTTTGGTACTTTTACCGCTGTTAACATATAGTTTTGTGTCAGAATACACACCTGGGGAGATGTTCGGGTCCTGCAGCAGATCGAGCAGCGTAAGATCGCTGATCTTGTACTTGACGACCGACCAGAAGGTTTTTACTTTGACTTTGACCAGAGTCAGCATCTCAATTTTCAAGTTGGCATTTTCGTTGTAGATGAGATCTCCGTCCGCGCCCAGATGCTTCACAGCTGCTTCAGCTTTAGCTGCAAACATCTCTGAGCACATCTCTGTGGTCACAAAAGCTCACCGAGTCCCAGTAATGTCTTGTCAAACTGAGTTTACAATCTGTTAAAAATCAAAAGTTTTCAGATCTTAACTCTTAAAAAGGAAGAGGACAAAAATCTCAGCACGCGAAGCAAAAAGATCAGACTGACTCTGATTCAACAAGAGGCTTTACTGAGTTTACAAGTTGGGAGTTGACAATGGGCGAGGCACTCACCCACTCTCTTTCTCTCTCTCTCACACACACACACACCCACACACCCGCACACACACACACACAAGCACACATGCACGAATGGAAAGCACGAGAGCAGGAAAAAAAAAACCATAGCGTGTTTCCTGTGGAAAAAGGAGACTCTCTTCCTTTCTCCTCCTACTAACAACACACGCACACACACACACACACACGCACACACACACGCACACACACGCACACACACACACACGCACACACACACACACACGCACGCACACACGCGCACACACACGCACACACGCACGCACATGCACACACACACGCGCACACGCACACACACACACGCACGCACACACGCGCACACACACGCACACACGCACGCACACACACGCACACACACACGCACACACACGCACATACATGCGCGCGCGCGCACGCACACACGCACACACACACACGCACACACACACACACACGCACACACACACAGCGCTCAGCTCTGCTCACAAGTTGTCCCATTTTTGTTGTTGTTTTTTTGTTTGTGTGTTTTTTTCTTTATTAAAATTTGCCAAATAACGAACATTGTTTAACACACTTTACAATAATTCCATGCAGCATATTAAACAGAGAGAAAAACAAAGAATAATTATTATAATAAATACTTAAATGTAAATCAAATTAACTCTAAGGGGGGTTAGTCAATATATAGCATAAGTAGCTCAGAATCTGAAGACACTTCTATTTTCCAGCTTTTTTTAAGGATTGACAGAAAATTTTCAAGTCATTTTTAAATTTAAAACATCCTTGTTTTGCATAAAAACACCAAACTTAACAATATGATATTCAAAAACAGGTATTACATCATTTGTAAGTAACCATTCATGCCTTGACAAAAAGTACATGTGTTATTATCCAAATTAAATCTTATGCGTAAGAATTCTCTGCATGGATAAATATTGTTAATTGTTTTTTAAACGAACTTCCCTTTAACAAAGGGAATAAAAAATATTTATCGCTAACTTTGATGGTGTCCGTCCTTGAAAATCTTTGAGGTAGCACTTTTCTTTTAACAGGAAGAGGAAAACATTCATTTGTAATTAATGATCTCAAATTTTGTTATTACATTTACTTTCTAAAATAATGTAATTGTCAATAAACAGAGTAGCAGATGCTGTTATTACGGGTGAATATTGTAATATTCCTTTAATTAGATTTGTCAAAGTCACAGGAATAGCTTTGACTACAAAAGAATATTGCTTATATGAGCAATCCAAATTAAATATTACTTTAAAATCAGTATGATTCAAAATATTACCATTTTCATCCGTTAAATGTACTAGAGGCAAGGCTTTATATAGAGCATAAAAGGCATCGAGACAGAATATAAAAGCAACACAAAGCAACGTAAAAAGACATTTAAATACAATTTAAAAAGTGTTAAATAGAATAAGACAGATACAACAGGAGAATAAAAGTTACAGCGCCGTGTAAAATATTAACCCTCAAATTTGGTTTAATAAAAGGCAAACAGAAAACTCTTCATCTGTGATTTAAAAGAACTGAGAGTTGCAGCAGACCTGCAGTTTTCTGGGAGTTTGTTCCAGATATGTGAAACATAAACACTGAACGCTGCTTCTCCATGTTTAGTTTTGACTCTGTGGACTGAAAGCAGACCTGCTCCAGATGGTTCATAACGTAGCAGCAGATCAGAAATGTATTTTGGCCCAAAACCATTCAGTGCTTTATAAACCAACAGACAGGACAGGCAGTGTAAAGATCTGAGAACTGGAGTTTCTTAGTCTTAGTGAGGACTCTGTTATGTCACGTCCTACCGGGACTTTTTCTGTGTTTTGGACTCTTTGTGTTTTTGTTCTTTTGACTTCCTCGGTTTTTGTTATCCTTCTGATGCCCTCAGACTTTTTCAGTTTTTAGTTGGACTTTTTGAGGGACTCTTTCATTTGTGTTGCATTTGTTTCCTGGTTTTGGTTTTCTCTGTTCCCTTGTGTGTTCCTCCTGTGTTTTTGTGTCACCTGTTTGTTTAATTTAGTTCCTGTTTTATTTTGAAATATTTCCTCCTTGTGTCTGGTCACTTTACTTCCTGTTTTCAGTTCAGTCTTTGTCGAGTTGTCTGCTTTTGTTCTGCCTTCGCACTGTGTATTCTCCAAGTTTTTTTTCCTGCGTTTATGGTCTTTGTTCCTGGTCTCAGTGTCTCTTGTGATTTTTGAGTTCTTTCATTAAATATTCAGCATCGTATCCAACCTGCCTGCCGTCTCTGCATTTGTGTCCACCTGCTCCATTCACCCACCTTTGTGACATGTTATGTTTAAGCAAGGACAGTTCTTGGGGTGTTTATTGAAAGAATAATGGCAAGAGGCTGGAGGTGGTGGCTGAGGGCTGGCTTGTGTTGCAGGTGAGGTGGCAAACTGACCAGAGGCCTGTACTACGAAGCAGGATTTGGGGTTAGCGAGGTAACTTCAGGTTTAACTCTGGGTTTGCAGTCCTATGACAGTGGTTCACTTCTTACGGGGGTTCATCACCATGGTAACTGAACAGCTAACTTGCGCCAGAGCAGGTTATCTTCAGAAGATTGGATCACAACCTGTCAACACTCTGATCACTGACCAATCAGATCACTGGAAAAAAAAAAGAGAGAGTCATCATTCCTACAAGATCCTGACGTGGACAAAAGTCCTAAGTTTACAATAAAGTGACAAATAAAAAAGAGTGATATATATTTCTATAGGCAGTGGAAACATTAATTGTTCCAGACTTTCTGTTTCCCCTCTGGTTTTAAAACAGAGCTTCTAACAAACAGATAGATCTCCTAACTTACAAAGCCCTTAATGGTCAGGCACCATCATATCATGAGGAGCTCATAGTACCGTATTATCCCACTAGAACACTGCACTCCCAGTATGCAGCTTACTGGTGGTTCCTACAGTCTTTAAAAGTAGAATGGGAGTCAAAGCCTTCAGCTATCAGGCTCCTCTCTTGTGGAACCATCTACCAGATTCGGTCCGGGGTGCAGACACCCTCTCTATGTTTAAGAGTAGGCTTAAAACTTTCCTTTTTGATAAAGCTTATAGTTAGGGCCGACCAGGCTCGCCTTGGATCAGCCCTTAGTTATGCTGCTATAGGCCTAGACTGCTGGGGGACTTCCCATGATGCACTGAGCTCCTCTCTCCTCCTCCTCCTCTCCATCTGTATGCATTCATGTAACATCAATGCATGTCACTAACTTTGCTTCTTCCCCGGTTTTTTTTGTGCTTTTTCATCTCGCAGGAAACCCTGGGATGCAGGCCGAGCCTTCGCAGTCCTGTTGGCATCCTTCCCTGGCTGTTGCTACTTATTGTTATTGTTATGATTGTTGTTATTCTGTCCCGCTATATAAATAAAAATTGATTGATTGATTGATCGTTTACAACACTAATCACATAATGATGATTTTAGCTGCATTTTAATAGTATAAAGTTTATTTTATCCCCGGAGTGAAGCTGACAGTGTGGATGATTTTACACTCTGATTCCATCACTGCAGCTCAGAATAACATGAGACAACTGAGTGACGATAACTGGAAATAAAAACCAAATATTGTCTTTTATCAGAAAAATAATCCACACACTGTTAATTGGCTCCCATGATTACAAATGCAACATTTCAGTCAGATAGACTCATCAGTCATTAACTACTTTTACACTTTTTACTTCGGTAGCAGAAACAGTTTGGCATTACTTTTTTCTTTTTTATGTGACATATTCAGAATGATTTCTTCACCATCCAACTAAGTAGCAAAAAATTGTCTCCGTACTTAAGTCATATATAATAATTCCTACATGTATTTTAAGCCATAGCCTACTTTTAATATGTGGAAATTATGGCTAGTGTTTCTACATCTTCTTATTCTGTTGTATGATTACAGGCTCGTTTACATTTCGCTTCGTTAAACATGACTTTTTGCTGTTTCTTAAACAGAAGTTTTCTGCAGGTACTTGGTATCATCGTTTCATCTCATATCATGAAGTACTTCACTTTTGAAGTGAAGTGAAAATGTTGCGTCCTCTTTACTGGAATGAGTCTCTTGTAAGAAAACACATTGTGCCTGTTGTCCTTTGCAAAATAAAAATATAGCTTTTCTCTTATTACTGTCTTTAAGCCCCCTGGTATTTAATGAAATAAAAGACAACTTCGAACATACTATAAACATAATATTCGGTAACACTACAAATACCTTGAACAAGTTTTACAGTAACTCACCTCACTAAAGGTGGATAAAGAAAGTAATTGTTGTATTGGTCCCTCTAAACAAAACTTGTCTCATTTGACCACATAAAGGAATATTTGAACATTTTCTATGAAACTAAAAGGCCCTCGAAAGTCTGCTCTCTTCTGCTGATCTCTTGCCTCTTTAATCTTTGACAACAGCAGCTCCTCACTTGTAAACAGAAGCTTGTTTGCATGTCACAGTCTTTTGAAAGCTCCAGATTTCGTTTCTGCACTCTCGTTTCACAAACTGAATGATGGGAGCGATGGTAAAAGGGTTTCCCCTCAGGAAACTGGTTATTGGAGGTGGTGTTCCTGCCCTCCACAAATCTCCACCTGACTGTGACTGATTGAGCTGTTTTGCCTCTAGCTTTCCCAACCTGTAAAAACTCAGGATTTATTGAGACATGAGTTAGTAAGTTAGCAGATGACAGCACTAACAACAGCAACAACTTTTGAGCATGAACATTCATTGTTGACCTTGGAAACAGTAGTTTAACAAAAAAAAAAAAACAAAAAAAAACAAACATAAAGGGGAATACTGATGTTGAGGAGTACTACTGCAATATGGGAAAAAAGTAGTATGAAGCCTTTTGTGGCTCCAGAGGAGCTGTGTGAAATCTGATAAATTGCCCGATGGAAACTCTGATGAAACTTGATTTTTGTTGAAGTAAACACACAAAACAAGAAGAGCTATTGCCAGAGAGGGCAGCCCTGAGTGGAGCTGAGGTCGGTTGGTTTTGGCGTCTCAAAGACTCACCTACCAGCATGTGAAACAACAAGATAAGCAGTATATAGTGAGCTCAACAGAAGAGACCAATGTTGGCAAACTTGAGATAGGTCCAAAATCAGCACCCCAGACAGTGGTCATGACAGCTTTGAATTTGGACTACTGCTATTGAAAGATAACAGATATTATTTTACAGCATTGTAATGTGAAAACATTATGATTCCAGTAAAAATGCTACACTGTAATGTATCACAGCACAACTGTTGAGCATCACTGATCAAACTCCCACTTAGAGGGTTACAAAGGTCAGTTCTGCAGGCCGAGGGTCTGCTCTTACACATTTAGGAATCCAGGAAGTCTGTCTCTTATTTTCCTTAAGAATCAAAGATTAGCTAACAGAATTAAAGAACAAGCGGTTGTCCTCCTACATTAGATTAACAAGGACTTTGTGATGTAAAGTGGTATCATGAAATGAAACGTTTGGCAATAATTTGGCATTTCCTACAATAAACAATTATTTTGAAAATAAACAGGATGAAGTAACATTTTACAAATAACATTTTTTTAAATTCCTTTGGTATTACATATTCTTATGTCACACCAAAGCATGCTGAGCAATCTACAGTAGAGTAGCAACGGTGTTTCAGCTGTGGAAATTGTCCTTGAGGGGAAAAACAGAAACTCTGCCTGTTTATTGACAGTAGCAAAAGTTTATTTCAGATATGTTTCAGGGGATGCCACAAAGAATTAAAGTTCAGTAACGTAGAGGAAACAGATGTACATCAGGAGCCTTTAACACCACATTTTACACACAATCTCTCACTCTAACTGGACATACAGACCACAACAAGCATTGGGAGAGTCCGGTGGCAAACAAGAAGTGGAATAAGTACTAAAATACCTTAATCATATATACTACTACCACAGTTTTTAATACTTCAGAGTACTATTCTAGAAAAATTACCCAAAATAAACTGAACAGGCACTTGAACTAAAATGTATTATTTTAGGTATATTACCATCTGAACCCACTCCACCGTCATTGGTGGAAGTCAAATGTAGACAGCATTCTAGAAATGGAAAGAACAGAATAAGAAATCAATAACTGGAATATTTCAAACAGTGGAATAAATGGATTAAATATATGGATCACAAACAATATTGAAGGATTTATTCAAAGAGAAGGCAGATGCCGAGCTATAAAATAAGGATTCAGTAGAAGATGCGGTCAAATATTTTACTTTATATTAGCTTTTTTAAAATTTGCTTAATTAATAAATTATTTTCTTTTTATTTGTATATGTGTGTAGGTATGTACAGATGTGTGTATATATAGAGGGCTGGGCAATATGGCAAAAATATGATCACAGTAACAATATTGATTAATATGGAAAAAATTATTTATCACAATACATAATTTAATAATGCTGCCAGTTTGAAGAGTATCCTTATAAAGACTGAAGAAAGCCTGAAGAAACCAGAGAGTTCATTAGTTAAACTCTAGAATAGTTTATTAACATAAAAAATACAATAACATAATGTAAACATTTAACTTTGCACACATACTTTATCTGTCTAACAAATGTTAAAATAATGTAAATAAAACTAAAAGCTGTGACTACTATCACATCAAATTCATTTGGCCATCTCTCAGTTTTAGTGGTAGAAATGATATATATTTATATATATTTATATACACACATACAGTACTGTGCAAAGGTTTTAGGCATTAAAAGTAAAATGAGGATGCTCTCAAAAGCAATGCCATGAATGTTTTTTATTTATCATTTAACTTCATGCAAAGTTGAGTAAACAGAAGAAACCTAAATGAAATCAATATTTGCTGAGAGCAGCTTCTCCTTGGTTCACTTTAACAGTTTTTCATGGTAACTTGCAGGTAGGTTGTTGTAACCATCCTCGAGAAAGAATCTTCTTCTGTGGATTTATTATTTAGGCCGTCTCAGGTGCTTCTTCATGTAATCCCAGATTGACTCCATGATGTTGAGATCAGGGCTCTGTGGGGGCCAAACTATACCATCTGTTGCAGGACTCATCATCCTTCTTGTTGCTGAAAATAGTTCTTTATGACTCTAGCTGTATGCTTGGGGTCATTGTCATGTCATGAATAAATTTAGGACCGATCAGACATCTAAAGTGCCTAAAACTTTGCGCAGATATATACACACACACACACACACACACACACACACACACACACACACACACACACACACACACACACACACACACACACACACACACACCGGCCACTTTATTAGCTACACCTATTCAACTGCTCATTAATGTAAATATCTAAATCAGCCAATCGAGTGGCAGCAACTCAATGCATTTAGGAATGTGGACATGACAAAGATGATTTGCTGGTATAAAATTTTTCCGGCTTACTTCAGACATGACAGGCAGTCCAGCTGTAGCCCTGCTAATGTTAGCACTAGCGTAGCCCTGTCAGCAAATGCCGTGGAGTTTGTCCCTCTTTGCCAGCCTGGGTCCACCGATTATCCGGGTACAGAGTCCAGCATAAAGGCTGTAAATCATTTGCCTAGATGACTGTTCTGCTTGTTCGTTATGAGCTTCCGTATGTGTAGATGTGTTTACAGCTAAACCAATCAGTCTGCTCTATGCCCTGTCTGAATCAGTCTTGTATGTAGACCATGGATGTATAATAAGAGCTGGATAGGGCGCCGCCACTCTGCCTTGCAGCCAATTTTTCCCAGTGGCCACTCGCGGTATTGCAGCGAAAAATCCCCCTGCGGCCCAAAAAGGATTTTCCCCATAGACCCCCATTGTAAAGGAGACGCCTGTAAAACTGTTGACAGGACACCTCGAGCTGCAAACAACGTTAATTATGACTCTTTCTATTATGAACTTTTGATCTATGGAGGTTTTATGTTTGTCAAACTTCGAGCCGAGAAAAGCGATTTAAAAATCTGTGACGTCATCACAATGTAAAGTCTATGGGCCGAGCGGGAGCTCGCAGGCGGGGCCAGCGGGGGAAACATTACTGCGCACCAGGCGAGCAATTCCTATAGGACTGAATGGGCGCCATTTTTAGTCCTGTATCCAGCTCTCATAATACATCCATGATGTAGGCTCATGGAATGTCGACACTGTTCATATGAGTTGTTTTTTAAGTCTTAATAAACCAGCAGTTTGTTCCAAGATAGTGTGATCCTTAACTCACACACCAACAGACTAATTTCTCCAAAGGCTAATCTGAGGCTGCTGCAGTATCATCTTATCGCTTTTGTGCCCCTCAGTTGCACTAATGTTTTTCCTTTTTCTCCGGAGGACAACCGCTGCTACAACTATCCATATTCAGTTAAAAAGTCTTAAGTTTATTATTGTAATGAACTTAACTTTTATTGTGATCCCATATTGAGATTGTTTTATCAGCATTATATGTATATATATGTGTGTATTAGGCTTGCCGTGGTGGTCGATTACACCGGTGTAACACAGTGTAGGAAAAGACACCAATTACATTACTTGCCCACCGCCCATACCATAATTTCACTTTTTTGTATAAAACAAACTAATTTATTTCATTTTTGCGTATCAGCGCCCACGTTCATCAAATAAAAAAACTCCAATTTGTAAAGTATCAAGCATGTTATCAATACTCAGATGGATTATGGACCCTAGAATTATAAACTGACAGTGTCTGCTGACTGCTGTAAACAAACGTAACGCTAGCTGTTAGCAAGCAGCTGCTCTTATTCCTCCCCGACTCGGTGCTTGTTTTCAGAAGCAACTCTCCCGCTCTCTGCCTGCTCAGCCTGCTCTCAGTGTGTCTCTCTCCGGATGGCAGGCGAGTTGCTCTGGTTCTGGTTCTAAGTGGCAGTCGACCGCTGACAGCAGCCTGAAGCCCGCCATCGCTAACTGTTAAATAAGGGGGAGATCTAATTTAAAAATCTAATGTTAAAGATCAAAGTAAGCGCTCTACGGAAGAGTGTCTTTGACAAATATCTTATTTTGTAAAATGTCCAGTGTAACTGTAACACCAGTGTTGTCACGAGTTTATTAGTCGGCTGGAAAATGTCCTCACCGTGGCATCCCTAGTGTGTATGCATGTATATGTACAGTATGAGTATGTGCAGCATTATACTAGCCTACTTTATTTTTTCCTCCCTTTAATTTTACTGTATTATAATTATTCCCCATTAACAATGTTATATGACTCACTTTGAGCAGTTCCACAACTTGGATCTCAAGGTGAAAAATTTAAAAACTTTCAGGATAGAAGTGTACTACGACTAATCACTGAGCTTAAAATTTGGTCACATGGGCCGCTTATAGCGTACATGCTATTAGCTCAGGATAGATCAACACTGTTATTAAAGGCATGGAGAGGAGACAAGGAGACACCACTAACCTGCCTCTAAAACATGTTCAACACGATGCTGCTGAGTGAATGCGTTGGTGTTTTTTTAAGGAATTGCCCTGAGTGAAGGTTTTTCCACACTGCTCACAGCTGTACGGCTTCTCTCCAGTGTGAGTGCGTTGGTGTCTTTTTAGAGTAGTGTCTCTAGAGAAAGTTTGACCACATTGCTTACACCAGTACGGCTTCTCTCCAGTGTGAATGCGTATGTGGTCTTTTAGATTACCATAGAAAGTAAAAGCTTTCCCACATTGGTCACAGCTGTACGGCTTCTCTCCAGTGTGAATGCGTTGGTGGCTTTTTAGATTACCATTATCAGTAAAAGTTTTCCCACATTGTTCACACCAGTACGGCTTCTCTCCAGTGTGACTGCGTTGGTGCCTTTTTAGATTACAGTCTCTGGTGAATTTTTTCCCACACTGCTCACAGCTGTTCGACTTCTCTCCAGCATGAATGCGTATGTGGTCTTTTAGATTACCACAGAAAGTAAAAGTTTTCCCACATTGCTCACAGCTGTAAAGCTTCTCTCCAGTGTGAATGCGTTGGTGCCTTTTTAAACTACTATTTTGAGTAAAAGTTTTCCCACATTGCTCACACCAGTACGGCTTCTCTCCAGTGTGAATGCGTTGATGCCTTTTTTGATTACAGTCTGTAGTGAAAGTTTTCCCACACTGTTCACACCAGTACAACTCTCCATTATGAATGCGTTGGTGGCTTTTTAGCATATTGGCAGTAGTGAAAGTTTTCTCACATTGCTCACAGCTGTACGACTTCTCTTCAGTGTGAATATGTTGGTGAGTTTTTAGTATACTGGCTGTAGTGAAAGTTTTACCACATTGCTCACAGCAGTACGGCTTCTCTCCAGTGTGACTGCGTCGGTGCCTTTTTAGATTACTGTGTGTAAAGAAAGTTTTCCCACATTGCTCACAGCTGTACGACTTCTCTCCAGTGTGAATGCGTTTGTGGCTTTTTAGTATACTGGCTGTAGTGAAAGTTTTCCCACATTGTTCACAGCTGTACGGCTTCACTCCAGTATGAATACGTCGGTGCCTTTTTAGAGTACTCTTATCAGTAAAAGATTTCCCACATCGCTCACACCAGTATGGCCTCTCTCCAGTGTGAATGCGTTGATGCCTTTTTTGACTACAGCCTGTAGTGAAAGTTTTCCCGCACTGCTCACACCAGTAAAACTCTCCAGTATGAATGCGTTGGTGGCTTTTTAGTATACTGGCTGTAGTGAAAGTTTTCTCACACTGCTCACAGCTGTACGACCTCTCTCCAGTGTGAACGCGTTGGTGAGTTTTTAGTATACTGGCTGTAGTGAAAGTTTTTCCACATAGCTCACAACTGTATGGCTTCTCTCCAGTGTGACTGCGTTCGTGCCTTTTTAGATTATATTCAGTAGTGAAAGCTTTCCCACATTGTTCACAGCTGTGAAGTTCCTCTCCTGTGTGAACTCTCTGATGAATCTTTAAATTTCTTGATGTTGTGAAGGCTTTGTCACAGTGCTGACAGCGGTGATGTTTCAGTCCCTTACTTCCTGTTTGTTTCTATGACAGACAAACATACAGAGAAAGAGAGAGAGAATGAGATGACATGGTGGGGCAAGTGATCTAAAACCATAAATACAGTTGCATTATGGGAAATATAGGATCCTGACCACAGACTAAGTCAGAATATCTAGACCTCTCCTGACCTCTGTGTGAACACTTTTAGTTTTTCCCTGTTCAGTAAAATAGAATAAATGCATTGACAGTCAAATAAATAAAACAAAACAAAAAAAAGAAATACAAGATAATCAGATAACTGCAGAGAGATTGATATAAGATCTAGTTAGAACCTGAGGACATTTTTGCCAATTTTTCTGGAGTGAAGTAGAGACAATGCGTAACTTGCTGCAAAAGGTGGAGTAAATGCAATCAATAATGAGATCACACATGGTGTCAGGGACAGTCACATCAAGGTCTTATTCCCAACCATCTTTTGTTTTGGCCAGTGTTGAGGGATTGTTGTGTTGAATAGTGTCATACATTCTTGAAATATGGCCTGAGGTTAAGGAGTGATATATTTTTTTGTTAAAACGTCACAAAATAAATACATAAGTTGTTTACAAAGAAGTCAGTAAAAAAAATTATCTGAGTTTTTATGTACTACTTTTATATACTATACTAATAAATCTAATTCTTTTGGGTTTTGGACTGTTGATCGGACAAAACAAGACATTTTAAGATGATTAAGGTGCTAATTAGTGTGTGTGGAGGTTGGTCCATGGAGGCCAAGGAGGTTGATCCTCCTCTATTTTTTGAGAGGCAAGAGGGAGATCAAAATATAAAAAAGAATATTTGGTTGAAATAAACCATTACCAAATCTCAGTATTATTTACAACATATTTTTTCTCTCTTCTTTGGAAGAGACACGTAAAGTGATGCTCCAAGGAAGGACGGCCTCCCTAACCAATCAACAACCAGAATGCAATATTGACATCGAGTTGGTCCAATGATAGTTTCCAGAATTCATCTTCAATTCTCTCCACTGTAAGGCAGAGTAGCAGCAGTAGACTCCTTCTGTTAGCCAATGAAACAGCTGGCTTGTTTTAGCAGCCTGAAGGACTCTTTATACATCCATGGAAGGACTGTTAAGGACTGTTGTTAAGCTGATGGGAGAAATTATCTGGACTGTGCAGCGCAGCAGCAGCAGGACACCGCCAGGGAGCGGCTGGAGAGAGAAGCAACCGGAGAAACAACCAGGAGAGTTAGCTTGTTTGTCATTGTTGCTAATGATATCAGACTGGTTAAGCAGCAGCCATACAGTTCTTTTAACTAACAAACAAGATGACCAACAGCCACAAATGGATGTTATGACATGAATACTTCATCTCCATGATAGAAAGAAGAAGACATCAGATAACGTGAGTCAGATACAGCTTCTCTCTCTCTTTGGTCGCTAATTTCATCTGATGGTTAAATGTCTCTCTGTGGCTGTTGTGTGAATTTATCCCCTTAACAAGAATGCAGCAGATATATATATATATAAAAATAAAATATGTGTTGTGGGCAGTTTGCTTGTTGAAGTTACAGTGAGATGTCTGGACTCACTCATTCACGTGGAATTGATCCAGTTTTTAATTGAGTGGTTGTTCAGTCACTTGTTGATGTGAGATTAGTGAATGAGTGTGCAGGAGGTCTGGCTGCTTGCTTCTGACAGTTTCTTCAGTTCGTTTTTAAGCTGAGCCATATATTGAGTAATAAGCTTAAAGTAAAAGAAGTGTGAACTAGTGGTGTAACTGTATGGGCCCAAAACTTGCATAATTTTGATGACACAGGTGTGAGCAAGACAGACATGTCTCACCCTGTAGAAAATTCTCACACTGTTGAGATTTGATGTTTCGCTATGACAGAGGAAGTTGCTATAACTTTATTGTAAATGCTCCAGTCTGCACCAAACTTCTCCCGGCCTGAACACGTCTACATGACAATATTCCATCAGTGATGCAAACTGGCTGAATAGCGCCCCCAATGAAATTTCAGCAAAGCAGCCCCAGCAGTAGGCAAAATAGTGGACAAAGGAAGTGATGTTTATCTCCTTCTTGCACTGTCTGAAAACAGTTGGGTCTGAAGACATCTACATGCCCGTGACAGAAGCCCTTCAATTGCTTCGCGGCCTGATGTGCACGGAGGCGCGAGGGCCCGTTCAACGCTGCTTGCAGCTTTAATTGGTGCTTGTACCTTCAGTGTGCTGTACATACGCCATGCAGGAGTATGGAAAATGACTCAAACAAAAAGTAAACAGATTATTTTCTAGCTTTGTTCATACCAAGGTGAAACCAGGAAACACTAAAATATTTTGGTGTTTTTTATAGCTGAAAAACTGGAAGTGTTTTAGTTTCCTATTTGTAGACTTTCTCTACAACAACACAATGAGCACGCGGACCTCAAGACTTATGCTAGTGTCATAAGTCTTGTTATGAAAGTAGTTTTATCATGAAGTCATGAACACTGACCTGTTTATCGGTGGTAGCAGAGGGTGAGCCTAAATTTTCCCTTTTAATGGGGTTGTTGGTGTGGTGCTCCAGGTTCTCGTTCTCCTCCATTTCACTCTTGTAGTGGTCTTGGTCGGTAAAATCCAGCAGGTCTCCTCTCTGACTGATGGGCTGTTCTTCTTCTTCTTCTTTTTCTTGTTTTATGGTGCACTGGAACAAGCATTGATGTGTATTACTGCCAACTATTATGCTGTTGGAGTGTGAACTGGAACTATCCATCCCCTTAAACAAATGAACACAAGAAAAAATAACTATATAAAATAAAAAAAACAATATTTCATTGAACAGTAAATTCTTTTATTCAGCCCAGTTTCTTCAAATAATAGAATAGACTGCCTAACCTGATTGCAAATAGGCTTACATTTTTCAGACTCAGTTCTTCCACTCCAAGCTTCCCTCTTTTCCTCTTTAAAAATACTTGGACTGTTATTGTACATTTACTCAAATAGGATGTTTCATGCAGGACTTTTACTTGTAATGCAGTATCTATACATTGCTGTATTGGTACTTAAAGCTGGAGTGCAGGACTTTTGTCTCCCCCCTCTGGCAGGGAGAGTAAACTCAGCTGTGATTGTCTGAGTACAACGATGTTACTAGAACGAGAGGAGGACATTTCTCTTCATCTGATAATGTTTAAAGTGAAGTTAGACCTTGCTGCCTGTTTCCCGACTCGTTTTTAAAAAGATGAGGAAAAAAAAGACAGAGAGCTGAGAGCACGAGCGAGCAAGGGAGAAAATAGCTGTGGTTGAGTGAGCTAGTGAGTGAATGAAGAGAGGGAGCAGTGAGAAAGCTGGTGAATCAGATCAATAAAATGTTATTTTCTGATTGTTTCATGGTGGTTACGTTCTAGAGCACAAATAACTAGACCCATGCACCTCCACTCAACTCTGCAGTGGTGCGCTACAACACTTGATTTGTTCTGAATCGGCTGGTCTGACACAGGCATGCAGCACACTGTTTGTTTCTATGACAACAGACAAACACACAGAGAAAGAGAGAGAGGTGTGCGGTAAAGTCCCTGCACGTTTCGAAGGCAGACAGCACAAGCATCAAACAACAGACCAGCTCTTTCTTCAACCCCCCAGGAATGCTGGCCAATAATATATAAGTGAGAGTCCCAAACTCCTCACTGACCAGACCATCTAAACAACCTGCTGCAGATCAAGAAGAACAGAGGACTGTAAATACCATGGAATTACAAATGTAGTTTTAAATTTTGTCTAAGAACAATTAATACTGTATGTTATTATGTGTGTATATTACAATATGTGTTATTATGTACTTAAGTTAGACTTTTATTCCACTGCCTTTAAACCAAGAAATGTACCACTAACATAATTACACCATGATAACACTGACATTATGTTTAGTACCGTTCTGCTTGTTTCACTTTCAGTGAAGTTACTATCAAAAATGCAAATTTAGGAATCATGCAATTGCTAAATTGTAAATACTTTGATTAATGGAGTAACCGCATTCAGGAACTGTACCTGCCTGTCCGTGGACAGGAGGGGACTGACTCTGACCCCCAGAATTCTACAACCCCTGGTCAGGATGCACTTTCTGGGCGGGCAGACTGAAACTTCAAAATCATGTCTTATCTGAGACTCTAGGCAGCTTTAGGCTGCTGCTTTTTGCTGGTCATTGGCTGGTTTCCTGGGCTGGCTGCTGGATGCTGGTTTCCATCATCATTCCAGAATGAACGGATTATATATGGACCCTCGAGACTCGCCCCTGTGTCTTTAGTCTCGTTATGAAGCTGGTTTTCTCATGAAGTCATGAACACTGACCTGTTTATCGGTGGTAGCACAAGGTGAGCCTGATTCTTCCATTTTAACAGAGTTATCGATGCAGTGCTCCAGGTTCTGGTTCTCCTCCATTTCACTCTTGTAGTGGTCCTGGATGGTGAAATCCAGCAGGTCTCCTCTCTGACTGATGGATTGTTCTTCCTCTTCTTCTTTTTCCTGTTTTATGGCAGGTGGCAATGAGCACTGAGGTGCATTACTGCCACCTACATTGTTGTGGTGTGAACCAAAGTTATCTATCCCCTTAAAAACACAAGAAAAATAAATATGATTTAGAGAGAAAAAAAAACATGTTTCACTGAACACTGAATTCTTTTCTTCAGTCCAGTTTCTTTCAAATAATAGACTGCCTAACCCAATCGGAAATACATTTTTCATACTCAGATCTTCCACTCCAAGCTTCCCTCTCTGATTCTCGCTCTTGACAGTATTTTTGGCAGTGACAAATTAAATGTTGTACTGAGTCCTCTATTTAACAGTGCTCACATAATCCTGACGGATGTTTGCCTATTAAGTGCAGTGTTTTATTTAGTTTGGTGTGTCCTACCCTCAGCCTTCTTGAGATGTTCTCCTCTTTGTTGCTCCTTTTAACTAACCTCACTGTGCCCACTTCTGGCTGCACTGCATAAAGGTGTCATGCTGTCTTTGTTGTATTCCAAGTGTGCTGCCACTCTTCAATGATTTTTCTTTTGATTATTTCTTTTGTTTCAGATTTACTAAGTGAAACATCCATGATCTCTTAGTGTTTCAGTGCCCATTTTTCTAATACAGTTTTATTGCCCTTTATCTCTCTGTGAGCTGGTATCCACATAAATGTGATTGTAATATTCATATTTTCAAATCTGCACAGAGCTGCTATCTGTCATGCTACCATGTTGTCTTAACACACTGCTCAGTTTCTCAAATCCTGCACTACAGTATTTAGATATGCTTATTATTGCTATTTATTCTATTATTGTTATTTATTCTTAGTATAGGACTAATTATTATAGATTATTTTTAGACTTATTGTATTGTACGCTGCTGAACCTGAGTACAAATTTCGTTTCATGTGTAAGCATGCAAATGACAAGAAATTAACCCTGAACCTTGGACCGTATTAACTATATCCCACCTACTGTGAGGTGTAAATGACTGCAGCGACATTTATGCAGAACACAAATCTGTGCAGACAATAACCTTTTTAGTTTGTAACTCATCTATCCACTGTAATCCTGCAACTGCCATTATCTCAACTGTGTAAACTGACAAATGATCTGATGTTTTTCTTTTAACAGAAACTTGTAAGGCTGGTATACTAAAAGCAAAACATGTGATCCCAGTACTGTACTATGATCCTTGGATCCATCTGTACATACTGGGACTGCTAATGTACTTTTACTCAAATAGGATGTTTCATCCAGGACTTTTACTTATAATTGAGTAATAATACATTGCTGCATTGGTTCTTATTGGTTCTTCAAGTGTTTTAAAAACAATAACTACATCCCGCCTATTAGCAGCGGTGAAGTTACAGTGAAGCTCATCAACCATAAATCATTAACCAGAAAGCCTCCTCAGAAAAACGTTTCAAATGTATGATTTCTGCGCATGCGCCGCGCGGGGAATGTAAATTTGCTCAAACAAAAAGTAAACAAATTATTTTCTAGCTTTGTTTGTATTACTCGCAACACGCTGCAATCAGGAAACACTGAGACCTTTTTTTTTTAGTTTTTACGCCTGAAGAACTCCGTGACCACAAAACCAACAACACAATGAACGGAGGACACGTGGACCCTCGAGACTCGTCCTCGTGTCTTTAGTGTCGTTATGAAGCCGGTTTTGTCACGAAGTCATGAACGCTGACCTGTTCATCTGTGGTAGCACAGGGTGAGTCTGATTCTTCCCTTTTAACGGGGTTGTCGGTGCGGTGCTCCGGGTCCTGGTTCTCCTCCATCCCGCTCTTGTTCAGTGTTTAGTGTTCCTGGTCTGTGTAATCCAGCAGGTCTCCTTTCTGGATGACGAACTACCTTTCTGCTCAGGTTTAAATATCACCTCCGTGTTCTCACGATCTCACAGCAACCACCGCTGCTGCTTCTTCTCCTGTTGTTTATTGGCGGTTGGCAAACAGCTTTTACCGCCACCTTCTGAAGTGGAGTGGGAACTATAGGCTTACTATTCCATTAAATTCTCCTATTAAGACTTGTGTTTTCTAAAAATCTGTAAATAGCCCTGTAGCTTACATCACCTGAACTCCTCTGCAACATGTCTATAACACCTCATGTGATCCCTCTGGAGTGTAATTTTAGGTGTCTCTGTCTGATGTCTAGGACAGTATGAAATTACATGTTCCACTGTTCCTGTAGTCTGCAATGTTCGCATCCACCCATGCTTATTTATTATGTTTAATGTACTGTTCAGACTGTTGTGACAAAACCTCATCCTTGATATAATGTTCTCCTCCTTTATATTCATATTGCTTCCTCTCATTTCTCCTAGTTGTCTTTGAATGCTGTCGTAGTATCTGCCCTTATTTTTCTCTCTATCCCACTCCACTCTATACTTTTAACCTCAGCTTTGCTGTATGTCACTAATATGCTTATTTCTCTTTTTTACATACTTTTCTGCTAGGTCATTTCCATCCACACCAATGTGTGCAGGAATCCAATTTAATTTCTATTCCAGCCTTCTTAATTCTGACTATTGTTTGAGCTATGTCAAGTACTATGTCTTGCCTTTTATATGACTGCATGTATTTAATATTTGTTAGTGCACTACTGGAAGCAAAACCTTGAATGGTTTCCAGCTTAGAGCGAGTAGAATAGCTAACAGTTCCCCTGTATATACTGCTAGATTTTCACTAACCCTTTTATTTGACATTACATTCAATTCTGGAATATTAAATGATATCCCTACTCCAATGTTTTGGATGCATCTGTATATACTTTAACATATTTTGAATAATTTTCTTTGACGTATTTACTGCTAGAGCCTGTGCTTAGCCATCAAAGCTGTGTTGCAGGCAGCAGAGAGAAGCAGCCAGTGGCTTTGAACAGGTAAGACCCCTGCTATGCCCTGACGTAACAGGCCAGGATGTCACATCCCAGTTCCTGGTGTGCCAGAATTCACTATTGAGCCCTCCAGAGGTGTCGTGGGCTCATCAACGAAACGTCAAGTAAGGGTGCCCACTTCTCTGTGTCAACCTTCCATCATCAATCACTTCATTGTTGCGTTCACCATCAGCAAGAAGACTCCCTTGTACATGCTTGCACAAAGGATATTGACATCTTATCTGGTGTTTTTGAAATCTGACTTCATTTTTGTATTTTTTCCATTTTCCTTCTTTTTTAAATCAACTCTTACTTCTTCCAGAATCCATGGTGGGACAATAGAAAATAACACACTGGGGTCTATGACCCCTTAAATTTGCCCAGTATATTAATGCTACCTGTGTCCTTATTTCCAAAGGCATTTCATCCATTTCCACCTGTAAAGCTGGTACTGGAGTAGTCTTTATGGCCCCACAGTACAGTCTCAAAACTTGGTACTGAATTGTGTCCAACCTCTTTCAGAATCTTTTTACATTTTCCTACTATTCTTTCAGTATGTTTTCCAAGTGAGCTTCTTATCAAACTAAATCCCCCAACACTTGAAACAATCCACTCTAAGTTTTCTTCATTTAGTTTCAGACTGATTTGAGTATCTATTTTCTTTTTCGTTAAAAAAAACCAACTTTTTTCTTCACAACTGAAAATCTAAAACCCCATTCCAGTGACAATGCCTCTACTTTCCCTATTGCTTTGTAACCTCTTAACTATGAACTCTATATTTCATACCCTTTTCCGCAAAAAAAAAAATCATCTGCAAATAGTAAGACCCCAATAGTCCTATCTACATTGCTAAATATTTCATTTATCATAATTGAAAACAATATTGGTTCCATTTTCTGCTAAATAATTCCCACTAAAATCTTTTCCTACTTCTACTCAGATCATCCTATCAGTTAAAAAACTTTTAATCCATCCATACATCTTTCCTCTTATTCTCATTTGTTGCAACTTGACAATTAATCCTTTTTTTACACATTATGTCATATGCCTTTTAAACATGGCAGAATACAGTCACTACATTCTTTGTTAACATGAGCTTTCCTTATTTCGTGTTCTAATGACAGAGCAGGATCTATGGTGCGTCTTCCCTTCCTAAATCCACTTCAACCTTTCATTAATATTTTTTTCCATAATTTTGCCTACATGAGATGTCACAGTTCTGATTGACTGGGGGTGAGAGATTTTTTTGCTGAAACACAGTGCAAAACAGTGATACAGATCTTTTATGTAATTATAAGACGTGTAAGAGCAACATGATGTTGACTGCAGCTCACTTAACAGCCACCGGTGTCACTAATGAGAGGGCATTTCTGATTGTTACAAATAGAACCTTTAAGTGGAAAAACTTTAAAACACACTACACATTCATGTTTTGACAATGATACGATTTTAATGATTTGAAATGCAGAACAGTGAAATACAAACTCATGTAAAGCTTCAACTGAATAAACTTAAAACAAGCCAAAAGAAAAAGCTGTGAAATATCTGCAGGGATGCAAACTCATCAGGGGTGAAAAAGGTGACAAAGATGTGAAACCCCCTGGGGGGTAAGGGGACATGACCCCCCAGGAAGACAATTTTTTTAAGTATCAGCTTTAAAATGTGGATTTACAGTTGATTTTTAGCAAGATATAGGGGGAAAAAAAATCACCCTACAATAAAATTAATCATACTGCTACATAAGTAATGTAAGCGGGACATTAGTTCAGGGCACTTGTATGTAACTATGCATGACAGTGTACAAATCAAATGGAAAACACAGCTTATGGTAAATATGAAATTATTTAAGCTGCAGCAAAGTAATATTTCCTGTCTGCAATTTGTAAAACATGTTACAGGTTACATTACTTGACGCCTGCTAAATGAATAACCATGTTCTCTAATGCAACCATTAAGTTTAAATACTCGTTTAAATACCCGGTAGTGCTTTAAGAGAAGAAGATGCTTTTGAACAGCTTTTCTATTGCCAGTTTTCTTTTGTCATTTCAATGCCATTTTCAATCTCTGAAATGAAACTGATACTTTTTCTTTTTTGCAAAGCTTGTCTCAGTTTTTACTCTTCCAAATAATCGGCCAGCCACATAACTTTACATTACATATATTTTTATTATTAATTAACTGATTATTATACACATAAGATTAAGGGAAGAAAACACATCTCAAATTGCTATATCGGTGCTGACTTATTTCATGAGTTTGCCTAATTTGCATAATTCCATGATACAGTAGAGGTTATAATAGAGAAATATATTATATGTGGGGTCCTTATTAATAAGAACAAGTTTTATTTTGTCTCTATTCAACTGTGGTGCCTGGCATTAAAACATATCCACCCAACACCCATGTTTAGATTATTAAAAAAATTCACATAAGCTTGGCCATATTGTAAATTTGGACCTAATAGTGCAGAAAAAATAGATGATATAAAGTACGATTATCAGTTAATTGCCATTAATAATTTAGCAGATTAATATTAACTGATAATACAAAAGACGAGGGACGTGCAATGTAACTGTCAGAAAATGTTTGTAGATTTGCTGTAGTATGTGGTTACGCCACCAGGTGGAGCCTTTTACTTTTTAATGAGATTGAGTTACAACTGTTCGGTGACCATAGACTGTCACAAAAATAATGGACAAACCCACTTTGACTGCCGACTGTCATCTTGGATTTTTGGAGCCAGAATAAGAAGTGATCATATTTGGACAAAAGGGTGGAGCTGACCCTAACGCTAGCTGCTAGCTTGGTAAGCACGGTGCATTTACAGTCTATCGTTAACTGCAATAATGCTGATGCTAATGCTAATTTTTGCTTGCAAAAAATAGGCTTAAAACCATTACAACAAAATGTACTTACCAGAAAAACAGGACACCCAACTCCTTAGAGGGTCTTTTAGTGCAACTAAACTGAGCTGAAAAAGACTTTTAGGCCACCAGAATGTTACAATTAACTTTCATGAACTGAAAACACACTGAAATAGCGACGGCTAAGGCTACGCCTATACGTTGGTTACATTACCCCACCATTGGTTACGCTACCTAACCATCATTGTTGCCATGGTAGCGACTTGTCAAACACAACATAGCCACACCCTAAAGCATACCTTGCTTTATCTTCAAATTTATATTCAATGGGAGCATAATTTACAAAATGAACATCATGCTGTATTGAAGAAGACTTGAAACTAGCAGTTGAGACAATGAACTCATTAGGAAGGTTTTTACTGAGTAAATAAATCAAGTCTCATAGACTTCCAAAAAAGATGTTTGATCTGTCACTTGGAACTATGAAAAACTTGAATTCATCAATTCAACTATTTCTGGGACTTTTTTTAAGCTTTTCTGTGTCACAAGACACTGAATAATTTTGTTATTTTTTACTGTCAATCAGACAAATCAAGATATTGAAGACGTCACTTTGGATTCTAAGAAATTGAAATGGGCATTTTTCACTATTGTCATATTTTCTGGCATCACCCGATAGAGCTAAAGATAAAGCTTTCAGAGTGGAAGTGATCTACGACTGACGATGAAGGTGCATTTCTGCAAGAAACAGCCAGTCACTGGGCTTAAAATTTAGTCACGTGGGCCTCTAATGTTTTACATGCAGATTCTAAAGTTACAGTTGGCAGTCCTCATTTTGTACAGAAACTCAGGATAGATCAAGACTGTTATTACAGGCATGGAGAGGAGACAGGGAGACACTGCTAACCTGCCTCTAAAACATGTTCAACACGGTGCAGAGTGAATGCGTTGGTGGATTTTTAAAGAACTGCTCCGAGTGAAAGTTTTCCCACATTGCTCACACCTGTATGGCTTCTCTCCAGTGTGAATGCGTATGTGATCTTTTAGATTACTATCAAAAGTAAAAGCTTTCCCACATTGCTCACACCTGTAGGGCTTCTCTCCAGTGTGAATGCGTTGGTGGCTTTTTAGATTGCCGTTATCAGTGAAAGCTTTCCCACATTGCTCACACCAGTACGGCTTCTCTCCAGTGTGAATGCGTTGGTGCCTTTTTAGAGTACCATCTGTAGTGAAAGTTTTCCCACATTGCTCACAGCTGTAAGGCTTCTCTCCAGTGTGAATGCGTTGGTGCCTTTTTAGAGTACTCTTATCAGTAAAAGCTTTCTCACACTGCTCACACCAGTACAGCTTCTCTCCAGTATGAATGCTTTGGTGGGTTTTTAGATTACGGTCTCTAGTGAAAGTTTTCCCACAATGCTCACAGCTGTATGGCTTCTCTCCAGTGTGAATGCGTTGGTGAGTTTTTAGATTACGGTCCCTAGTGAAAGTTTTCCCGCATTGGTCACAGCTGTATGGCTTCTCTCCAGTGTGAATGTGTTGGTGCCTTTTTAGATTACTGTCTGTAGTAAAAGCTTTCCCACATTGCTCACAGCTGTAAAGTTTCTCTCCTGTGTGAACTCTCTGATGAATCTTTAAATTTGTTGACGTCGTGAAGGCTTTATCGCACTGCTGACAGTGGTGATTTCTGAGTCGCTTTCTTGCTTTTTTTTTCTGTGACAACAGACAAACATACAGAGAAAGAGAGAGAGAGTTAGTGAGATGACATAATGGAGCGAGTGGTCTAAAACCATAAATACAGTTGCATTATGAGAAATGTAGTATCCACAGTTTTTTTAAGCTTGACCCCAACCACAGACTATGTCAGGATATCTAGACCTTTCCTGACCTTTGTGTGAGCACTTTTAGTTTTTCCCAGTTCAGTAAAATAAAACAAGACCACTGACAGTCAAAAAGAAAAAAAAAAAATATATCATTGCCATCTGATGAAAACCGTGTATCTCCACTTTTTATGATTTTGAGTTTTTACTATATATAGAATATACTCATTCTCCTCTATCTACTGTCAGGTTTTGACATCTAAATGACAAATGAAAAGATGTTTTATTGGGTCATCTATTTAACGAGTATCTCCACTGGATGTCAGAAGTGTCCATCAAGCCGCGGATCTCCAGTTGCAGGAGAGGGGGTGGGGGGATACACACCCAAACAAAGCTAGCTTTCTGATTTTATGGGGGAATTATTATTGTACACAACTCCAACATGAAATTATTCGTCCAGTGACATAACTCACATTAGAGTATGCACAATAATAGGGAAACAGTCCTCCTTGTTGGCCACACAAGAGGTCAATTAGAATTGTGATTGTTATTAATCTTAATTGTGATTTTGCAAGGGTATAGGTCTTATAAGGTTAAGTGACTGAGATACAAGCACAAGAAAACACAAATAAGTCCAATTTAATTACATACACATTTATTACTAATACTACAGCTACAAGTACTAAACACTACAACATTTCACAAAAGGAAAAGGGAAACTGGTACACAAGGCTATGGCTAGTGAATGATCTGAGTTATCTATTGTGCAGTTCGTATGAGATACCTCATAAACAGTTAAGATGTTGTTACCTGACAAGCATTACGTCAAATCAACGGTACAACAATTTAGTTCTGATTTGCCAATTGAAATTACAAATCATGAAAGCACCAGTGTTTAAACAAGTTGATGAAAGTATTCTACAAATTCTTGCTTGCTCCCTGGGGTGGCTTCTTGTGGAGAATGGAGTCCGATGTGCTGGGGTGAGGAGCTGGAGTCTGGATCTTCTAATGATGAGTGAGCTGGCCGGTCCGGACTTGAAAAGTTCCCAGTGGAAGAGAGCTCCTGGTTTATACTCTCATGCTCTCCTAGGCTTGACCCTCAACTCATGACTCTAGATTCTGAGGTTTCACCTTCTATTGCTTTGAGTCACATCTT
Source organism: Thunnus thynnus (assembly GCF_963924715.1). Taxonomy (NCBI): domain Eukaryota; kingdom Metazoa; phylum Chordata; class Actinopteri; order Scombriformes; family Scombridae; genus Thunnus; species Thunnus thynnus. Next base: position 3,441,523 of record NC_089535.1, read on the forward strand.
CAGACTAGCAAAATGCAAGCTTTCCACTAGCATGGCAGAAAGCAAGAAGAAACCAGCAGCTGGCCTCAACAACCAGCCAGGAAAACCAGCCAGCAACCAGAAAAAAAGCAGCCTACAGTCTCAGATAAGACACTTTTAAAGTTTCGGTCTGCCCGCCCAGAAGGTGCATCCTGGCCAATCCCAGGGGTTGCAGAGTTCTGGGGGAGCAGAGTCAGTCCCCTTCTGTTCATGGAGAGGCGGATTCAACTCCTGAATATGGTTACTCCATTAATCAAAGTATTTACAATTTAGCAATTGCGTGATTCTTAATTTTGCATTCTTGATAGTAGCTTTAGCATTCTGAGAGTGAAACAAGCAGAATGGTACTAAACATCATAGTTAAAGACAGTGGAATAAAAGTCGAAAGTACATAACACATTTGTAATATACACACATACTAACATACAATATTAATTGTTCTTAGACAAACTCTGAAACTACATTTGGGTTTTACAGTCCTCTGTTCACCTTGATCTGACTGTGAACGGCAGGGGTCCATTTGGGAGTGTGGGTGTGTGTCTACATGTTTGATGTGGAGTCTTCTGTTTGTCACTGGAGCATGGCATCTTGTGCAGCATGTCTTGTGCCTTATGCTGGTTTGCCCAGGGATCAGTTTTGGGTTGGTCCTGAAAATGTGTGTGACTGGCTCCTAGAGGTGAGTTATGATAACCAATGGTGGGGGTCGTTTATCCCAATGGTCAGTTCACACTGGGGTGTGAATTGGTCTTCTCATCATGCTGGCTCTTATAGCTTGAAGGATCAAAGGTGGTTTGGGTCAGTAGTCAGGTTTGGTGACCATGCAGGAGATGGGGGTTTCCCTATCTGATCCTCTCTGTTTGCAGCAGGTTGTTTAGATAGTCTGGTCAGTGAGGAGTTTGGGACTGTCACTTATATATTACTAGCCAGCATTTCTGGGGGTTGAAGAAAGAGCTGGTCTATTGTTTGAGGCTTGTGCTGTCTGCCTTAAAAATATGCAGGGGCTTTACCCTTAACTGGTTTGGTAAATCCCTGTTAGCGACACACTGTCTGTCCATGACTGGTAGCTACAGCAGTTTGTCTACTTTGTCTTAAATTAGACATTAAATTTTGCAATTGATCCATGGTTCACATGCGTGCCGAACCGTGGGGAGCAATCTGTACGAGTCATTGATCAACTACGTTCCGTTACACCACTAGGTGGCACATGTTGCACATGGGCCAGCGCATGTCGGAAGAGGGGTAATAAATGATTATTCGCTCGCAATGGTTTGCGCCAGGCATTACACAAGTGTCACAACCACTTGTAGATAGTTGTATGACATGCCAACAGACCAGAAAGAAGAACAGCACAGTGAAGCATGACCATTTGGAACCCCCATCGGGTCCTTTTGTAAATTTGCAAATAGACTTTGTACATGTGCCAAACTGTCAAGGCTACAAATATTTGTGAGCCATAACCGATAGGTTCTCAAAGTGGGTGGAGGGTTTTGCAACAAGGAAAGAAGACACAAGAACAGTTGTGAAGTGTCTGCTAAAAGATCTGATGCCCAGTTATGGGGTGCCACAGGTAATAGACAGTGAGAGAGGTCCAGCTTTTGTGTCAAAAATCACTCAGGGACTGTCTGATATCTTAGGGTTCAAGTGGCAGTTGCATGTTCCTTATCACCCACAGAGTGCAGGTCAAGTTGTAAGAATGAACTCAACTATGAAAGAGAGGTTGACCAAAATTGTAATGACAACGGATCTGAAATGGCCTGACGCACTGCCTATTGTGCTGTACTCCATACGAAGTGCATCACGTGCAACTACAGGACTAAATCCTTATGGAGGTGTTGATGGGGAGACCAATGTCCACAGGGACAAGCCCCCCCTCTAACACCACATAAAACTACCCTGCTTTGGATGGATGAGTTAATGACTGAATGTGTGAAAAAACTAATAGAAATTTTGAGAAAGTTTCACTTACAGGTGGCTGACAGGCTCCCCCAGTCCATCAGAGGAACCAATTCATCCTTTTCAGGAAGGTGATTTTGTACAAATCACATCTCTGGAAAAGGTGTTTCTGTATCCTTGGTTTAAAGGTCTTAACCAGGTGTTGCTGACAATTAGGACAGCCCTGAAAGTCGAGGGCAGAGCAGAATGGATCCATACCACAAGGTACAGGTTGGCTCCCCTGTCCGCTGGCGAGGGTGTGCAGAGCCATGGTGAGTAACCGGATGGTTGCTACTCCTTTCCCTCCTGCTGAGTGGGCTCAGGCAGGGAGCAGATCACGGCAGTTATGGAGCCTTTTTCCCCCCATCTTTATTCAAGAGCATGGTATATCAATTTGAGAGCATGATTTATTGATTTCATGTTCAAATTTTGTAATATTGTCCATCAAGCCCTGCCCTCGCGGTCAAATAGCTTCTGCTTGCGCTTAGATTTGCTCTGTTATTGCTCAAAGCGTGTGCTTGCACTCAGATATATTGCTGCTTGCACAGATTTCCTGCACTCAAGCTTCAGTTCCTTTAACACTTTGGTGTTACTGGGGTTCTTCATTCACTTGAGGGTTTGCCCTTGTTGGCCGAAAAATAGATTTTTGGAGATACAGTTTTCATCAGACAGCAACGAAATATATATATACACATACATATACACACACATTTTATATATACTTTTACTTTAATACTTTAACTACATTTTGCTGCTAATACTTATGTACTTTTATTAAGTATGATTTTTACAAGATTATATGATTTTTAGCATTTTACATCAATGTAATGGTGCTTTTACTTTCAGTGTGCTGTGCAGGCGCCGCACAGGAGAACGTAAAATTCCTCAAACAAAAAGTAAACAGATTTTTTTCTAGTTTTGATTGCAACAAGGTAAAACCAGGAAACACTGAAACATTTTTGTAGTTGAAGTTTACACTTGAAAAACTCAGACTTTCTTTTTCAGACTTTCAGACTCTGCAACAACACAATGAACAGATGCAAACAAGACAAGACTCATTAAAGATTAGTCTCGTTATGAAGCATGTTTTATCATGAAGTCATGAACACTGACCTGTTTATCTGTGGTGGCAGAGGGTGAGGCTGATACTTCACTTTCAATAGGGTTGTTGGTGCAGTGCTCCAGGTTCTGGTTCTCCTCCATTTCGCTGTTGTAGTGGTCCTGGTCAGTGAAATCCAGCAGGTCTCCTCTGTGACTGATGGACTGTTCTTCTTCTTCTTCTTTTTCCTGTTTTACGGTGCATGGGAACCAGCACTGAGGTGCGTTACTGCCAACTATTATGCTGTTGAAGTGTAAACTGGAGTCATCTATCCCCTTAAACAAACAAACACAAGAAAAAATAAATTAATAAAACGGCACACAGAGAGGGCTGGTAAAAACGGATATGTTTTGACGGTCCACCGGCCCAAAAACGTATTTTTCTGATGATATGCCAGTACACCACTGGCCGTAACCTACTGTTGTGGCTGTAAAACGTTGGATGTATTGTTTTGAGCGTCACCCAACTCCTGTGAAATGACTCATTTCACTATCATAATTTAATCCATTTGGTCCGACAACATTTGGAAAGTCTAGAGGAGCCGCACGGCCAAATGGTCAGCACAAGATGTCAATTTAAACATTCCATTCCATTTTACAGGATTACACAATTTTTAGTATTTTTACATCAATGTAATGGAACTTTTCATTTCAGTGTACTGGGCATGTGCCATACAGAAGAATGGAAAATTCCTCAAACAAAAAGTAAACATTTTTTTCTAGCTTTGTTCGCAACAAGGTAAAACCAGGAAACACTGAAACATTTTAAAACTTTCTTTTTTAGGACCCCGAGACTCATCCTCGTGTTTTGAGTCTCGTTATGAAACCAGTTTTATCATGAAGTCATAAACACTGACCTGTTCATCCGTGGTAGCAGAGGTTGAGTCTGATTCTTCCTTTATAATTGGGTTGTTGGTCCAGTGCTCCGGGTTCTGGTTCTCCTCCATTTCGCTCTTGTAGTGGTCCTGGTCAGTGAAATCCAGCAGGTCTCCTCTTTGACTGATGGACTGTTCTTCTTCTTCTTCTTTTTCCTGTTTTATGACGCATCGGAACCAGTGCTGAGGTGCATTACTGCCAACTATTATGCTGTTGAAGTGTGAATTGGAGTTGTCTATCGCCTTAAACAAACAAACACAAGAAAACCTAAATAAACAAAATAAAAAAACAATATTTCACTGAACAACCCCGACAAGAGATTTGAAAGTTCCATATACTGTGAAATATAGAGAGATTTATCTGGCGGTGATAGGCTTAATCAGCATTGTATCAACTCGGCACAGGCTTTTTCAGACTTTCTCTGCAGCAACACAATGAACATGTGACACGCGGACCCTCAAGACTCATCCTCGTGTCTTTAGTATCGTTATGAAGCCGGTTTTATCATGAAGTCATGAACACTGACCTGTTTATCGGTAGAAGCAGAGGGTGAGTCTGATTCCTCCCTTTTAATGGGGTTGTTGGTGCAGTACTCCAGGTTCTGGTTCTCCTCCATTTCACTCTTGCAGTGATCCTGGTCAGTGAAATCCAGCAGGTCTCCTCTTTGACTGATGGACTGTTCTTCCTCTTCTTCTTTTTCCTGTTTTATGACGCATCGGAACCAGTGTTGAGGTGCATTACTGCCAACTATTATGCTGTTTGAGTGTGAATTGGAGCTATCCATCCCCTTAAACAAACAAACACAAGAAAACATGAATAAATAAAATAAAAAACAATATCTCATTGAACACTAAATTCTTTTGTTCAGTCTAGTTTCTGTCAAATGATAGAATAGACTGCTTAACCCGATCGCAAATACATTTTTCATACTCAGTTCTTCCACTCCAAGCTTCCCTCTTTTCCTCTCTGATTCTCGCTCTTGACAGTATTTTTGGCAGTGACAAATTATATGTTGTACTGATTCCTCTATTTGACAGTGCTCACATAATCCTGACGGATGTTTGTCTATTAAGTGCAGTGTTTTATTTGGTTTGGTGTGCTGCCACTCTTCAGTGATGTTTGTTTTGATCATTCCTTTTGCTTCAGATTTACTGGGTGAAATGTCCTGAATGAAAAGTGCCTGTTTTGCTAACACGTCCACAGTTTCATTTACCCTTTATCCCTCTGTGAACCGGTATCCACATAAATGTTACCATAGTATTCATATTTTCAAATCGGCACAGCCTTTCATATATGTTAACTGTATCCTGCCTACTGTGGGATGTAAATGACTGTAGCGAGCTTTTAGTTTGTAACTCATTATCCACTGTAATCCTGCAACTACTATCCTTGGATCCATCTGTATATACTGTTATAGGCTGTTTCATACGGGACTTTTACTTGTAATTGAGTAATAATACATTGCTGTATTGGTACTTAAGTAAAGGATCTGAATATTTCTTCCACCACTGCAGGTATGTTAAAAACAACGACTACATGCCGCCTGTTTGCAGCTTTGAAGCCACAGTGAAGCTCAGGATCTGACATTTACTAGAAATCCTCTTCAGAGACATTTAAAATGTCTGATTTCTGTTTGTATACAGTGTACTGCGCATGCGCCACGCGGGGAATGTAAAATTGCTCAAACAAAAAGTAAACAGATTATTTTCCAGCATATTACTCGCAACACGCTGCAAGCAGGAAACACTTCCTACGAGACCTTCCTCGTAGTTTTCACGCCCGAACACAAAGCCTGGAAGTGTTATAGTTTCTTTTTTTCAGACTTTCTCTCCGACAACACAATGAACGGAGGACACGTGGACCCTCGAGACTTGTCCTCCTGTCTTCAGTCTTATTATAAAGCTGATTTTATCATAAAGGCACGAACACTGACCTGTTTATCGGTGGTAGCAGAGGGTGAGTCTGATTCTTCCTTTTTAACGGGGTTGTCGGTGCGGTCCTCCGGGTTCTGATTCTCCTCCATTCCGATCTTGTTGTGGTCCCGGTCGGCGTAATCCAGCAGGTATCCTTTCTGACTGACGGACTGCCTTTCCAGTTTAAATATCACCTCCGTGTCGTCGTGATCTCACAACAGCTGCTGCTGCTGTTGACGCCTCCTCCTCTGCTTCTTCTTCTGTTGTTTATTGGCGGCTGGTAAACAGCTTTTAGTCGCATTACCGCCACCTTCTGAATTGTAATGGGAATCAGAACGGTTACTACAGGAGTATTATTCCATTAAATTCTCGTATTAAGACTCTATAATACCTATTCTCATGTGACTCATTTGGAGTGTCATTTTATGTCTATTGCTGATGTCAAGGACAGTATAAAAGTACATGCTCCACCGTTTCCTTTAGCCCGCAATGTTCACATCTACTGTAGCATGCTTATTCATTATGTTGAATGTACTGTTCAGACCAGTGTGACAAAACCCCGTTTTTGATATAATGTCCTCCTCCTTTATATTCTTATTGCCTTCTCTCATTTCTCCTAGTTTTATTTGAATGCAGAAGTAGTATCTGCCCTTATTTCTTGTGTCTCACTTGGTAGTGCACTACTGGAGATAGAACCTATCAAAACCTTGACTTGTTTCCAGCTTACAGCAAGTAGAATAGCTAACCTCCCCTGTATATACTGCTAGGTTTTCACTTACCCTTTTATTTGACGTTACATTTAATTCTGGAATGATAAATGCTATCCCTACTCTATTGTCCAATGTCTTGGATGCATCTGTATATACTTTAACATATTCTGAATAATTTTCTTCGACGTATTTACTGCTAGATACTGAGCTTAGCCATCAAAGCTGTGTTGGATGCAGCAGAGTATAAACAGATGGATCCAAGGATCCTAATACAGGGATCACAGGTTTTTCTTTTAGTATACCAGCCTTACAAGTTTCTGTTAAAAGAAGAACATCATATCATTTGTCGGTGGAGATGATGGCAATTGCAGTTTTATAGTGGATACATGAGTTACAAATTAAAAAGGTCATTGTTGTCATTTACATCTCACAGTAGGCAGGATATCAATAATATATATAAAGGGCTGTGCGGATTTGAAATTATGAATATTATGATCACATTTATGTGGATACCAGACATCATAGACACGTCACTCAGTAAATCCGAAGCAAAAAGAATAATCAGAACAGACATCTGAGCTGGACTGAACAACAGAATTTACTGTTTAGTGAAACATTGTTTTTTAATCTTATTTATTCATGTTTTCTTGTGTTTGTTTAAGGGAATATATGACTCCAGTTCACACTCCAACAGCCTAGTGGGTGGCAGTAATGCGCATCAACGCTGGTTCCAATGCGCAATAAAACAGGAAGAAGAAAAAGAAGAAGAGGGGGAACGGTCCGTCAGTTAGACAGGAGACCTACTCTATTTCACCTTCCTGGACTCCTATAAGAGCGAAATGGAGGAGAACGAAAACCCCGAGCACCGCACCAACAACCCCGTTATAAAGGAAGAATCAGACTCACTCGATAAACAGGTCAGTGTTCATGACTTCACGATAAAACCGGCTTCATAACGACACTTAAGAAATAAGGCTGATATTCGATTGTCCACGTGTCTTCCGTTCATCGTGTTGGAGAGACAGTCTGAAAAAAAGGAAACTAAAACACTTCCAGGCTTTGTGGTCACGGAATTTTTCGGGCGTGAAAACTACGAAAAAGAAGTTTCCTGGTCGCAGCGTGTTGGGAGTAACACAAACCAAGCCAGAAAATAATCTGTTTACGTTTTGTTTGAGTAATTTTACGTTTCCCGCGCGGCGCAAGCGCATTTCTCTGTGTACAAACAGAAATCAGACATTTTAAAGATTTCTAGTTAATGTCAGATACTGAGCTCCACTGTGGCTTCACCCCTGCTAACAGTCAGCATGCAGTTCCATTTATCTGCAGATGTACCGACACAGTAATGTGTAAATACCCAATTGCAAGTAAAAGTAATGCATGAAAAATCCTACTTAAGTAATACAGTTATACATTACCAGTCCCAGTATATACAGATAGATCAAAGGATCCTAATACAGGGATTACAGGTTTTGCTCTTAGAATACCAGCCTTACAAGTTTCTGTTGAAAGAAAAACGTCAGATCATTTGTCAGTTTACACAGTTGAGATGATGGTAGTTGCAGGATTACAGTGGATAAATGACTTACTAATTGAAAAAGGCTATTCTGTGTACAGATTTGTTTTGCATTGATGTCACTGCAGTCATTTACAGCTCACAGTAGGCAGGATATAGTTAATGAGATGTATGAAACGCTGTGTAAATTTGAAAATATGCATATTATGATCACATATATGTGGATACGAGCTCACAGAGGGATAAAGGGCAATGACATTGTGAATGTCTTAGCAAAACAGGCTCTGAAACACAAGGAGACCATGGACATAGGGCTGGGCAATATGGACAAAAATTCAGGAAATTACATCACTTGACTTTAAAGCAGACTTTAGCACTAGAAAACAACACTTCTGCATAACATTATGATATCAAACGTCTAAGACGATATCTAGTCTCATATCACAATATCTATATATTGCCCAGCCCTACATGGACATTTCCCTATGTAAATCTGAAGCCCCCAGTCATATTAATACCCATGTTCCTTGAGACACTGGCCGAGGAGGCGGAGTTGCAGCCATTTTCAACTCAAGCCTATTTACAAACCCTAGACCTAAATTTAATTATAACTCATTCAAAAGCCTTGTTCTTAATATCTCTCACCCAACCTGGAAAACTTAACAGCCAGTTCTATGTGTTATAGTGTACCGTCCTCCTGACCCGTACACTTAGTCCTTAGTACAGATAAAGTAATTATAGTAGGTGACTTCAATATTCATGTGGACGTTGATAATGATAGTCATAGCACTGCGTTTATCTCATTATTAGACTCAATTGGCTTCTCTCAGAGTGTAAATAAATCCACCCACTGTCTTAACCACACCCTTGACTTTGTTCTGATTTATGGCATTGAATTTGAACATTTAATAGTTTTTCCACAAAATCCTATTTTGTCAGACAATTACTTCATAACTTTTGAATTCCTATTACTAGACTACACACCATTAGACAAAAATGTCTTCACTAGATGTCTATCTGATAGTGCTGTAGCTAAATCTAAGGAAGCAATTCCATCAGTATTGAATTCACTGCCATGTCTCAATACTACAGAGGACTCATATGCTAATTTTAGTCCCTCCCAAGTTGATTATCTTGATAATGCTGCAGGCTCATTGCTAATAACACTCAACTCCATAGCCCCTTTAGGAAGATAATAAAACATAAGAGGTTAGCTCCATGATATAACTCCCAAACTCGCAAGGATTTGATGTTCCACCAAACTAGAAGAATCTTGCTTAGCCTGGCAAGATAGTTTGGTGTGTCCGATCCTCAAGCCTGGCAAGATAGTCTTAAAACATATAGGAAGGCCCTCTCTAATGCCAGAGCTGCCTATTACTCATCATTAATAGAGGAGAATAAAAACAGCCCTAGGTTCCTTTTCTGCACTTTGGCCAGGCTGACAAAGAGTCATATCTCTATTGATCCATGTATTCCTATAGCTCTCAGTATTAACAACTTTATGAACTTCTTTGAATGATAAAATTCTATTAGAGACAAAATTCATCACCTCCTGCCCTCAACAGGCACCAATTTATCCCCAAACACAGGAACCTGTCTCTTAGACCCCGTCCCAACTAGGCTGCTTAATGAAGTCTTACCCTTAGTTAGCACTTCTTTAGTAGATATGATCGATCTGTCTTTAGTAACAGGCTATGTACCACAGTCATTTTTAAAGTAACTGCAATTAAACCTCTTCTTAAAAAGCCTACTCTTGATTCAGGCATTTTAACCAACTAAAGACCTATATCTAATCTTCCCTTTCTCTCTAAGATCCTTGAGAAAGCAGTCGCCAATCAGTTGTGTGACTTTCTACATAGAAATAGTTTATTTGAGGATTTTCAGTCAGGATTTAGAGTGCATCATAGCACAGAGACAGCACTGGTGAAAGTTACAAATGATCCCCTAACTGCATTGGACAAAGGACTTCTCTCTGTACTTGTTAGATCTTAGTGCCGCATTTGACACCATTGACCATCACATCCTATTACAGACACTGGAACATTCACTTGGCATTAAAGGAACTGCATTAAGCTGGTTTAAATCCTATTCATTAGATTGATTTTCAATTTGTACACCATGCATGCAAAAGTAAGACACGGAGTTCCACAAGGTTCTGTGCAGGGACCAATACTATTCACCTTTTATATATGTTTCCTTTAGTTAATATTATTTGGAAACACTCCATAAATTTTCATTGCTATGCAGATGATACCCAATTATATTTATCAGTGAAGCCAGATGAATCCAATCAGATAATGAAACTCCAAGCATGCCTTAAGGACATTAAGACCTGGTTGACTTGCAATTTTCTGCTACTAAACTCAGACAAAACTGAAGTTATTGTGCTTGTCCCTAAACACCTTAAAACACATTATCTAATGATATAGCTACTCTGGATGGCATTACCATGGCCTCTAGCTCCACGGTAAGGAATCCGGGAGTTATCTTTGATCAGGATATGTCCCTTAACTCCCACATTAAAACAAATTTCAAGGGCTGCCTTTTTTCACTCACGTAATATTGCAGAAATCAGGCACATCCTGTCTCAAAAAGATGCAGAAAAACTAGTCCACGCATTTGTAACTTCAAGGTTGAATTATGGATTGAGATCACATTCTCCCATATTAGCTTCGCTGCATTGGCTTCCTGTAAAATCCAGAATAGAAATTAAAATCCTTCTCCTCACCTACAAAGCCCTTAATGGTCAGGCACCATCATATCTTAAAAAGCTCATAATACCCTATTACCCCACTAGAACACGGTGCTCCCATAATGCAGCCTTGCTTGTGGTTCCTACATTCTCCAAAAGTAGAATGAGAGGCAGAGCCTTAAGTTACCAGGCCTTCTCCTGTGGAACCATCTTCCGGATTCGGTCCGGTGGCAGACACCCTCTCTACATTTAAGAGTAGGCTTAAAGCCCACCTTGGATCAGCCCTTAGTTATGGTGCTATAGGCCTAGACCGCCGGGGGACTTCCCGTCCGAGTTTTTGTGCTTTCTCCTCTCACAGGAAATTCTAGAGACCGAACTGACTATTAAAGAGTATGGTCTTGACCTGCTCTATGTGAAAAGTGCCTTGACTTTTGTTATGATTTGGTGCTAGATAAATAAAATTGAACTGAATTGAATTGGAAGAGTGGCAGCACAGTTGGAATACAGTAAACACAGGATGACACCTTTATGCAGTGCAGCCAGAAGTGGGCACAGTGAGGTTAGTTAAAAGGAGCAACAAAGAGGAGAACATCTTAACAAGGCTGAGGATCGGACACACCAAACTAATTAAAATACTGCGCTTAATAGGCAAACATTTGTCAGGATTATGTGAGCACCGTTAAATAGGGGAATCAGTGAAGAATATAATTTGTCACTGCCAAAAATATTGTTGAACGAGAATCAGAGAGGAAAAAAATGCAAGCTTGGAGTGGAAAAACTGCGTCTGGAAAATGTATTTGTGATCAGGTCAGGCAGTCTGTTCTATTATTTGAAAGAAACTGGACTGAACAAAATAATTGACTATTCACTGAAATTTGAGGGTTTTTTAAATTTTATTTAATTATTAATTTATTCTTTGTTTATTTAAGGGGATAGATAACTCTGGTTCACACTCCAACAACATAGTGGGTGGCAGTAATGCACTTCAACACTGGTTACCAGCTGCAATAAAACAGGAAAAAGAAGAAGAAGAAGAACAGTCCATCAGTCAGAGAGGAGACCTGCTGGATTTCACCAACCAGGACCACTACAAGAGCGAAATGGAGGAGAATCAGAACCTGGAGCACTGGACCAACAACCCCATTAAAAGGGAAGAATTAGACTCACCCTCTGCTACCACCGATAAACAGGTCAGTGTTCATGACTTCATGATAAAACTGGCCTTATAACGAGACTGAAGAGACATGGATGAGTCTCAGGTCAGTGTCATCCTTTCACTGCGTTGTTGGCAAGAAAGTCTGAAAAAAGGAAACTAAAATACTTCCTAAAATTCTTTGTGTTCACCGACTTTTTCAGCATAGATACTAAAAAAGGTTTAAATTTCCTTTCAGCTTGTTGTGAGTAATATAAACAAAGCAAGACAGTATTTTTGTCACTGCCAAAAATACTGTCAAGAGCGAGAATCAGAGAGGAAAAGGGAAGCTTGAGTGGAAGAACTGAGTATGAAAAACATATTTGCGATTGGGTTAGGCAGTCTGTTCTATTATTTGAAAGAAACTGGACTGAACAAAATAATTGTCTATTCACTGAAATACTGTTTTTAAATTTTATTTAATCTATCATTTATTCTTTGTTTGTGTAAGGGGATAGATAACTCCGGTTCACACTCCAACAGCCTAGTCGGTGGCAGTAATGGACATGGACATTGGTTGCTGTCTGCCATAAAACAGGAAAAAGAAGAAGAAGAAGAACAGTCCATCAGTCAGAGAGGAGACCTGCTGGATTTCACCAACCAGGACCATTACAAGAGTGAAATAGAAGAGAACCAGAACCCGGAGCACTGGACCAACAACCCCGTTAAAAGGGAAGAATCAGACTCAACCTCTTTTACCATCGATAAACAGGTCAGTGTTCATGACGTCATGATAAAACCAGCTTCATATTGAGATTAAAGACATGTGCGTTAGTCTCAAGGGTCCACTTGTCTTCCATTGATTCTCTTGATGGAGAGAAAGTATGAAAAAAGGAAACAAACACTTCAAGGCTTTGTGTTCACTGAGTTTTTCGGGTGTAAAAACTACGAAGGTCTAAGTGTTTCCTGGTTTCAGCTTGCTGCGAACAAAGCTAGAAAACCTGTTTACTGTTTGAGGAATTTTCCATTCTTTCATGCAGTGCATGCGCAGTACACAGAGAGTGTAAGTACCAATTAGTAAAAGTAAAAGTACTTAAGTATTATCAGCTTGATGGAGTTAAAGTGGTTCAGTAAAAGTAGTGGCTTGGTGTGTGAGAGATTATCATTTGATGTATTTCTTGTATATATTATATATGTTACAAATGTTTTGAAACTAAAGGGTCAATGTTTGTTCTAAATGCATTAAATGATTAAATGTAATGTCACTGTTACACTATGGTATAATAAATACTACCCCTAGGCTAGTTGAACTCTTGAACTTGTTTCTATCTGATGGTTGTTAGCTGACCTCTGGGGTTAGCTAGAGATATCTTTGCCTTAGGTCTATTGTTTTAGAGACCATGTGGATCATAGGGTACCCAGACAAGCTAAATTTGAAGGATGCACTTGTTTGAAGTGATTGGCCATGTTTCTGTTAGATTTGCAAGATAATTTTAAGCTAACGTTTGAAATGTCACAAAAAGGAAAATGCGAATTAGCTGCATTTCCATCAGCTGGTTCGAAGCGAATGAACTAGGCTATGTAACACATAGTTTCATCAGTAGATGACAGTATAGGCTTAAATAATCCGCCAGTTATCAGAGTAGAAGAAGTAGAGGTTGCCATGTCAGCTAGTACTGGCAATGCTATCTGGAGAGGCTGGAAGATGCTCGAGCGCATGTAAAACTTTTTTGTAAAATTGAGTAAGTTTCTTTGAATTTTGGTGTTCCATTAAGCTTTTTTTAATGTGATACTTCAAAATGCGAATAAAAATAGGTTAATGGACACACGACTATTGACTGACCATTAGGTGTCTGTGGGATCATCGTATGACCATACTTGTTTGTAAGAAGGTATAACAGTTTGCGGAAGTGTCCGTTTAGGGACCTGGCTGTTGCTAGCTTTGCTTCTGGTCGGTTTGTGTTCACAATCTTTAGAGAAGGGGCTGGCTTTAGGGAAAGGGTTCACTGAGCAACGTGCTTTCTCTCCAAAAACACATGATAATTGTATTTTTCTTTTATGTTGTATTTGGATGTTTGTATAATTGTTGTTGATGGTGTGATGGATTGTACAGTATCTACAACTGCTTCAACAAGTAACAGTGTTGAATGTTTTCTTTATATCTTTCTGTGTCATTGAGTGATCAAGCAATTTCCACTACAGGTCGAGCTTAAAAAAACTCTGGATCCTACCTTTGCCATAATGCAACTATTTATGGTTTTAGATCACTCACTCAGCTGTGCTCATTTACTCTCTCTCTCTTTCTCTGTATGTTTGTCTGTTGTCATAGAAACATACAGGAAGAAAGGGACTCAAACATCTACGCTGTCAGCACTGTGACAAAGTCTTCACATCATCAAAAACTTTAAAGGTTCATCAGAGAGTTCACACAGGAGAGAAACTTCAAAGCTGTAAACACTGTGGGAGAATTTTTACCACAGACAGTAATCTAAAAAGGCACCAGCGCGTTCACACCGGAAAGAAGCCGTACAGCTGTGAACAATGTGGGAAAGCTTTTACCACAGACGGTAATCTAAAAAGGCACCAACGCATTCACACTGGAGAGAAGCCTTACAGTTGTGAACAATGTGGGGAAGCTTTTACTACAGAGTGTATACTGAAAACTCACCAAGGCATTCACGCTGGAGGGAAGCCGTACGGCTGTGAGCAATGTGGGAAAGCTTTTACTACAGAGCGCAAACTGAAAACTCACCAACGCATTCACACTGGAAAGAAGCCATACAGCTGTGAGCAATGTGGGAAAACTTTTATTGATAACAGTGCTCTACAAAAGCACCGACACATTCACACTGGAAAGAAGCCGTATTGGTGTGAGCAATGTGGGAAAGCTTTTACTGATAAAAGTACTCTACGAAGGCACCAACGCATTCACACTGGAGAGAAGCGTTACTGGTGTGAGCAATGTGGGAAAGGTTTTACTGATAACAGTAATCTAAAAAGCCACCAACGCACTCACACTGGAGAGAAGCGTTACTGGTGTGAGCAATGTGGGAAAGCTTTTACTGATAACAGTACTCTAAAAAGCCACCAACGTATTCACACTGGAGAGAAGCCTTACTGGTGTGAGCTATGTGGGAAAACTTTTACCGATAACGGTACTCTAAAAAGCCACCAACGCATTCACACTGGAGAGAAGCCATACTGGTGTGACCAATGTGGGAAAACTTTTTCTGGTAAGAGTACTCTAAAAAGCCACCAACGCATTCACACTGGGGAGAAGCCGTACTGGTGTGACCAATGTGGGAAAACTTTTACTGATAAGAGTACTCTAAAAAGGCACCGACGCATTCACACTGGAGAGAAGCCGTACTGTTGTCAGCGATGTGGGAAAGCTTTTACTGACAACAGTAATCTCAAAAGCCACCAACGCATTCACACTGGAGAGAAGCCGTACTGGTGTGAGCAATGTGGGAAAACTTTTACTGACAACAGTACTCTAAAAAGGCACCAACGCACTCACACTGGAGAGAAGCCGTACTGGTGCGAGCAATGTGGGAAAACTTTTACTGATAACAGTAATCTAAAAAGCCACCAACGCACTCACACTGGAGAGAGGCCGTACTGGTGTGAGCAATGTGGGAAAGCTTTCAGTCAGGGCAGTAACTTAAAAACCCACCAACGCAGTCACTGCCCATTGCGCTGAACATGTTTTCGAGGCAGGGTAGCCTCCCTGTCTCCTCTCCAATGGGATTGTTTACAGCATGCGCACGCATGACAGACCAGCGCGGAATATCTAAACACAGAACATGGCTAAACTTTAGCCTATAGTTCCGATTGACAGATCAAACATCTGAATTCGACATGATAGAATCACAACAGTAAGATTTGTATTATTGTTGAATGTTCAATCAGCGAAAACAAGTTAACATAAGTAGATGATGGATGGTTTGCTACTGATGGTAGTTTGCCAGCTAACGTCAGCCTTGCGCTTGGCAAGTTCATGTTTAGCCTACCAATTGAAAGTAAATAACACGTTATTAAAATAAAATGACATACGGATGTCCCGGGGACAAACAGTACTGTCGGTCCGACTTTATCTATCCATTTACTTCCACTGCTAAAATGCGTCTATACTCAGAGCAGGGGACTGTCTCTTAAACAGTTCATCACTTTTGTGTTAATTTTGTTGGAAGCATGTGTAATTAGAGTCCTGCTGTGTGACACTCAGCTCTCAGCCTGCATTAACCGAGCAGCTGCTTCTGTTCAAGATGTTAGTTTAGCATTAGCATGAGCCTCAGGTAGCTAAACCGCACAGCCGCCAGACGACTCCGTGGAATTTTCACAACTTTATGCTTCAGAGTTCATCAACAGGACTGCTACAGTGAGCAGACTGAGGCATGCTGAAACTTTTATGTTCCTCCAAAAACAGGGAGATGAGTAATAATGAGTAAGATAAGAAATAAGTCAGAACCAATATAGAAGTTTCAGGTGTGTTGTCTTCCCTTAATTTTATGTGTATAATACTTAGTTAATTAATAATAAAAAATATGTAATGTATGTAGCTGGTTGATTATTTGAAAGAGTAAAAACTGAGATTTGTAAAAAAAAAAAAAGTAAAAAAGTATCAGTTTCATTTCAGAGATTGAAAATGGCATTGAAATGACAAAAATGTGTGTAATGTGTTGTGTAATGTAACATGTTTTACAATATGTTTTTGCCTATCTCTCAACTTGTACATTATGCATACTTTACATTCTATACAACCTTATTGTATAGTAAGGTTTTTGTTTGTTGATGTTGTTGTTTTTAAGTGCCCTGAACTGATTGTTCAGTTGTATGAAGTTTATTCAGTTGAAGCCTTGCATGAGTTTGTTTCATTGCTCTGCATTTCAAATCATTAAAATCACATTGTCAAAACATGTATGTGTAGTGTGTTTTAGTTTTTCCACTTAAAGGTTCTATTTGTAACAATCAGAAATGCCTTTTCATTAGTGACACTGCTGGCATCTCTAACTCACAACCAATCAGATCAGTAACATCTCATGTAGGCAAAATTATGGAAAAAAATATTAATGAAAGGTTAGTCCATTATTTAGAAATCAAAGGAGAATTTTTTCCATGTTGAAAAGGCATATGGCATGATGTGGAAAGAAGGCTCAATGGTCAAGTTGCAAGAAATGGGAATAAAAGGAAAAATGTATGGATGGATTAAAAGTTGTGCTTTTTAAGGAAATGGAACCCCTCAAGGTAGTATAGTAAGTCCAATATGATAAATGATAAATAGATAGAACTATTGGGGTCTCATTATTTGCAGATGATGGTACGAAATATAGAGTTCATAGTTAAGACGTTTCAACAAGCAATGGAGAAAGTAGAGGCATGGTCACTGCAACAGGGTTTTAGATTTTCAGATGTGAAGAAAAAAGTGTTTTTAACGAAAAAAATATAGGAAAATGTAAAAATATTGAATATTAGAAGCCTTAGGAGCAGAGCATGGGGAGCAAATAGGTCTGTTTTGAAAACTACATATATTGGTCTAATCAGAGCAGTTCTTGATTATGGATGTATAATCTATGAATCAGCATCAAAGACATTACTAAAGAGGTTGGACACAATTCAGTACCAAGTTTTGAGACTGTACTGACCCTAACATCTTATTTAATGCCTAATTAAAATAAGTTCAATTTAATGCTTGCTGCGTACATCCCATTCAGACATTTAGCATTAGCTTGTACTGAAAATGTGCAACTTCAAGTACATCAGAATAGCTTAAATCAACAGAACTAGACCTGTCCACAAACATCAATAAATTCAAATAATGCATTGTTATTGTAACCCTGTTAGTTAAACTAATAGGCAGATGAATATTATTCTGAAAGTCTGTGAAGTTAAAAGAGAGTGAGCTCCGGCCCATGTGTGCGCTATGAGGTACTAACAGAGAGGGCCAAGTACTTCAAGTACATCAGAATAGCTTAAATCAACAGAGCTAGACCTGTCCACAAACATCAATAAATTCAAATAATGCATTGTTATTGTAACCCTGTTAGTTAAACTAATAGGCAGATGAATATTATTCTGAAAGTCTGTGAAGTTAAAAGAGAGTGAGCTCCGGCCCATGTGTGCGCTGTGAGGTACTAACAGAGAGAGCGAAATGGACAGAGAAAAAAAACTTTCATCCTACAAGTCAGAAAGAGTGGATGCTTTCCTTTGGTAGAAGTTTTTCAGAAAGAAAACCTTGCTAACTAATGGTCAAATAACTGTTGTTCTGTTGAGATAAACTTTTGGATTTACTGGGACTCTTCTCTGTGAGTTGAACTGTGTCTGAATGAGAAACTGTTGAGCTAAAATCACAATGGTGATATGACAGTGTTTCCCCTATAATAGTACAGGCTGAATCAGATCAATAAAACGTTATTTTCTGATTGTCTCACAGCGGTTACATTCCAGAGGACAAATAAACACGCCCACACCTCCACTACACCCTGTGGCTGAATGCCGCAACGCCTGATTTGGTCTGAATACCGCCTTACGGGGGTTCTTGTTGGCCTGCCCCCCCCCCCCCCCCCCCCCCCCCCCAGCTAGTGTTGCTAATTAGGCAAGTGTTACATGTGAAATTGTAAAGGCTGGATGTAGTTAGCCAGTCGTAACGTTGTATGTTAATAATATAGGCTATATGATGCAAGTTGTATTAAGTGTGTGTATTCATGGACCGAATGTAGCTGTATACACTGTGCAGTGCAATGCAAGTTTTTTCCTGTAGTTGCTCCATGGCGCCACACAGTCACCGTTTTGAGTCATAAGGAGAGCCCTGTTTTTTGTTCCCTTTGGTAAGAAACAACCCTTGTCAATGTTTTTGGTTTGTTTGTTGATCTTTGTGTACACTGTTAAAAATAACTCATGAAAATGTATTAGTGTGATGCATCAATAAAAGATAAGAAAGTTGGGTGTAGATTTTTGAATATCAATGTGACTGTTGTACAGGTCAGGTTTTGATGTATGATTCAACAATGATCCACTCCAAAGATGGCGAGCCACTGTACCAGGATCCACTGTGATGATGAGTGATTTCAAGAGAATATGAAATTCTTTGGATGGACTGTGATCTTAGCTGATTCTGCTTGAGTGGTAGGACAGACTTACACTTTACTGTTCCTCATCATATCATGCAAAGACAATAACAGAACACTAAAATCTCACAATTTAAATGGTGCATTTTAATACCATAAAGACTGAGTCAAGTCCACTAGGGATATGATTTTGTTTTTTATCTCAGTATTTTGGGCCCATTCTCTTTTGATGTAATTTTGTTTCATTCTTTTACTATGGGTGTAAGAGTTAAGTATCCAAGTTGAAGTTGACAGGTTTACTGCCCTTGCGATATTTTCAATATATGTCATTTAACTAAACTTACTGAGTTGGTCTCATTAATCATTCATCCTGCTCCAGCAGTCAAACCTTGGCATTTGGCCCAGTATCCAACTGTGTACTGGCATTTGTATTTTACATATTGAATTGGGTGTTACTGAACTTGGTGAGCCAGCCAAGAGCAGCGTTCCCCAGCGTGCTCAGCCACATCAGAGGAAAAACCTGACTCAAGGGTTGCAATCTGTCAAATCACTAGTGACTGCCAATCCAGGTACATGCTTAACTGCAAGTGATATAAACCCACCTGAGATACAGAAGGTTGTAGTGGAACATATTGTGAGAAATGAAGAATCCCCAATCTACCACTATGCTGGCTCTTGTCTTCAGGCCTTTTCTGGTAGATTGCCATGATCGAATAATGAGGCAGATTATGAAACATGGCAGTCAAACACCATTCTAACATACCCAACACTGTCTGACCTGAATCGCTCCCATTAAATAGTAGACAGCCTACTACCCCCAGCCTTAGATCTTATCAAACATCTTGGTTCTCAAGCATCACGATTAGCATATCTTCATTTCCTTGACTCAGCTTATGGCACAGCAGAAGATGGAGATGTCCTGTTTGCTAGGTTCCTCAGTGCCTTGCAGAATGCTAGTGAGAAACCATCAACCTACCACCACAGACTTCAAGTTGTGCTAAATACTGCCATGAGGAGGGGAGGGATCTCTGCTGATGAATTTGATAGGCATCTGTTAAAGCAATTTTGTAGAGGCTGTTGGGATGACTCTTTAATTGCCGATATCCAGCTTGAGCAAAAGGTAAAGTGCCCCCCTTCCTTTGCAGATCTGCTACATACAGAGAAGGACAAACATGCTAATGAAGAAATGCGTATGAAAAAGCACATTGGTGTTTCCAAGCAACCATCAGGTGGTCCCAAACAGTGAGTAAGGTCCCAGCTACAGAGCGTGTGTGCCTGTTTAGAGCACAAGGCTACAGCTGAAGCAGATCATTTGAAGAAGCAAATTGCTGAGCTACAGGCACAAGTTACTCAATTGACACAACAAAACAAGAACAAAAGTAAAACACCTTCAAATGCAAAAGTGACTTCTCAGCCAAAATCAATCCCCCAGCCACCTCAGCCATTGCTTGCTTCAGTGAATAAGCCACTTAATAAGCCCCACCCATAGTATTGCTTTTGCTGTGGACCCTCATTGTTTAAACTGACTGCAACTCCCGTTGTGGGACAAACAGAAACTGAATCAAATGATACATGTCCCCCTAGATCCAAACCAGTCATACAGAGACATTAGAAAGGCCAGCCACACAAGCTGCCACAGAGGTTAGTCAGGACAAAGTGCACTGCTCAAGTGTCAATAGCAGGGCAGACAATCAATTGCCTTTTAGACACAGGATCTCAGGTGATGACAGTTCCCTTGTCCTTTTATGAAAAAAACCTGAAAGATCAACAGGTTAGATCATTTATTGGAGGTGGAAGGAGCAAATGGCCAAGAGGTCCCATATTTTGGATTTGTGGAACTAGACATCACTTTCCCCAAAGACTCTGTAGAGCTGGAAGGTGTGGTTCCTAATATGAGAGAGGGAGCTCAAGAGCAACTCCTCATCGGCACCAACACACTTGATGTGTAGTATTCAGATTTGGCTCCTCACCTCAATGATGCTAACCTACCAGTGCAGTATGGCTACAAAGCAGTTTTTAAAATCCTGGAGGTCAGACACAAACAGAGGCAAAGTAGTAACCTGGGATTGGTGAAGCTGTCAGGGAAAAACCCAGAAGTAATTCCTATCGGACATACCATTGCTTTGGAGGATTAGTCAGTGTCAGGGGGTCCCTGAATGAAAAGTGGGCTCTCGCGGAGCAGCCGTCATCTCCTTCCTTGCCTGGGGGGCTGCTTGTGGCAAATTGCTATGTCACCTTACCTGCAAAACAATAACGGTACAA
This sequence comes from Thunnus thynnus, assembly GCF_963924715.1. Classification (NCBI taxonomy): domain Eukaryota; kingdom Metazoa; phylum Chordata; class Actinopteri; order Scombriformes; family Scombridae; genus Thunnus; species Thunnus thynnus. Next base: position 3,462,736 of record NC_089535.1, read on the forward strand.
TAACGGTCATAATCAGAAATGAAACTGAACATGATGTTGTAATCCCACCAAAGACAGTAATAGCTGAAATCAATACTGTTCAACAAGTGATGCCACACAAGTGTGATCCCAGCACAATTGATCCTGCAACAGACCAGCCTGAACCCCGTCCACATGTCAAGTTTGATTTTGGTGACTCTCCTTTGTTTGCTGACTGGAAAGAGAGAATAACACAGAAATTAAACTCCATGCCTGAGGTGTTTGCACATCATGACTTGGACTTTGGTCACACTACTCAAGTTAAGCATCACATCAAGCTCAAAGATCAAACCCCTTTCAAACAAAGAGCCCGACCAATCCATCCTCAGTATGTCGATGCTGTGTGGAAGCATCTGAGAGTGCTACTTGATGCTGGTGTGATACGTGAGTCCGAGTCTAGTTTTGCATCCCCCATTGTGGTTGTCCGTGTCTGTTTTGATTACAACAAACTCAACTCACAGACAATCAAGAACGCTTAAGCGCTCCCCAACTTAAGAAGTTTTCTCTGTCTTAACTGGCTCAGTGGTTTTCAGTTTTAGACTTGAATCAGGCTATTACCAGATTGAGATGGAGGAAGCCGATAAGGAGAAAACATCATTTGTGTGTCCTTTGGGATTCTATGAGTTTAAGGGGTCACTAATGCACCCAGCACTTTCCAGCGGCTTATGGAACGCTGTATGAGTGACCTAAATTTGAAGGAGATGCTGGTTTTCATTGGTGATCTAATCATTTGTCATGAAGTGTTTATAGGTGGTAGCAGAGGTTGAATCTGATTTTTCCCTTTTAATGGGGTTGTCGGTGCGGTGCTCCGGGTTCTGGTTCTCCTCCATCCCGCTATCGTCGTGGTCCTGGACGCAGAGATCCGGATCTCCTCTCTGACTGATGCCTTTCTGTTCCAGTTTGAACATCACCTCCGTCTTCTGTTGATCTCACAGCTTCTCCCAGTTGCTTGAAGCTTTTTTTCTCTCAACGTTATTGGCAACAGTCAAACATAAACAACAGTAATAAAGAAGTTTCAAGAACAAAAAGAGGAAACAAAGTGCCAGGGAATTAAGCAACGACTTTTAAAAACATAAATAAATTTAAAAAAAACATTTGGTAAAGGGATTGTGCAGGAAGTCGTTTACATTATATAAAAGCAAAATAATACATACGAGGAGGAATAAATAAATAAATACATAATTAAAGGGGTACAGATTAATAATGAAGTAAATTAAGTCAGTTTCAAATATTGTTTGAGTCTTTGTTGCTTTTCTATTTTTCAGCTTGACTAGAGAATACAGGTTAATATCAATTATAAACAAGGTAAAGTTTGGTTTTCTATTGGTCCATTTCATTTTATGTAGATGAAATTTTTGCGAAAATAATTATATATAGATTAAAAAGCTAACATTTTTGTCCATTAAGTTATAAATTAAAATATCACTACCATAAAGCTTGACCTGTTTTTCTAGATAGAAAATTTTGCATATCACTTTTAAAAATATTTTGGAAGACATGCAATGGAAAAATAAGTGAAAGATTGTTCTTTGTTTAGACCACAGAAATCACAATAATAATTCATATTCAGTTTAAACCTCCAGAACGGGCTTTACGGGATATATTCTATGTAAAATTCATTTTAAATGACACCCAATAATAAGTGGGGATGGCTGGGTGTGTTTTGCCTTTTTGCTCTTATTGTTGCAGTTCCCCCACTGTGGTGAGAATGGCGCCGCAGGGAAGGGAGGACTCCCTCATCCCAAGAGGAACCAGGGATACTGGGGACAGATCCAGGAGGCATAGAACTGAATTACACCCTAGCCATTGATGACATCCCGGAAGAAGACTCTGTGTAACTGGGTGTTGGTCTCAGTTAGGTGAGACCAAAAGGGGGAATTGAAGGATATTTTCTTGTTATGATTGATGCTTTTGCATAAAGTCCTTGATTTGCTTTTTAGCAAAGAGATTTTATAAGCTTATTTTTAACAGAGGTGTTTTAGATATTAGATTCATTTTTTATACTGTGTGAGAGAAAGCTTATTATGCTGTATTTGAACATTGTGACTGCAAACTTACAAATTCACATGTTCCCAGAATATAGTAATAGGTCAGTTTAACCTCAACTTCTGCTTTCAGCTAACAAAACAGGAAATGTGAGAGTGGGATGCGCCCATTCACCTGTGAAAAACAATGCCACATATAGCCTCGAGGTCTTAAGCTGTGCACTGTAAGAAACAGGTGATATTGATCCATTGGTTGTGCAAAACAGGATGTTTGTCTCTTGACGGTTGAAGTTTCAGATCACCTAGAGGCGGGGCTGGAGGTATGGAGTCAGATACCACGAAAAGGAGAAGCAGGACGCCGTCAGATAGTGTGTCAGACTTTGTGAACTGACAGACACTCTGTTGCTTGTCAGGGAGACCATAGTCAGACCCAGAACTCCGTAATATTGCATATTCCACTGGTATTAGAATAAAGCTGATTTTGAGCCTAACAATATCTTCTCCTATCGCTTCATTAAAAGAACACGCGAGGACCAGAACAGACAGAATAGCATCAGTCCTCAACAAAGGGTATTCCACATTTTTTCATTGCTACATTTCATTATTTAGGATATCAAAATCACCAATGAAAATATTCCTTCTCCAATGTGATGAATGAGTTGTATCATCATGACAGTTTTCCAGAACCTGTAAAGCACCTTTTTGGAGTGGCATCAAATACCAACACATATTCTTTCATTGTAACAAGTAACTTTTTTCAGAAATTCACCACACAATAATAGGACAATAATAACCAATTTTCATTCAAAAGTTGCTTATCTAGAATGATATTATTGTCAAACCATTTCTGGATAAACAGAGTTTTGTGTTTAAAGTGAATATCTAGTGAGAAGTTGTGCGTCTAGGCCAAGCTCCATGCTAATGGTGCCTGTTAAGCACTATTATTTAGCTAGTTTATTAGGTAATTTGTCTACAGAATAGTTGCATTTAGAAGAAATTCAATCCTACCAACATTACTAAATAAGTATTTCAGAAAGGTGTTACATATGCTATTTTTGTTATTTAAAAGTGTTATTTATTTTAAAGCTATTGTTAAGTGTTCCATAATCTAAAACTTCCAGGCCCCGATTATCTTTGCTGTGGTACAAAATATCTCATTGTGGTTTATTCTTCCAGATGATATTCAATAATTGTGAATTAGGTATTTTATAAATTTCACTTGGTCTTATAATACATTCATGGGGTGGATGCATAGAAAATAAGAATTAGCGAGACGGCAAAAAGGCAAAAAGTGGACTTTGCCGTGTTTTTGTGTATTTCACAGGTGTTTACACTGCAAGTCACCGCAGCTTGGGTGTCAAAATCATGATCTTTCCCTTAACCTAACCAAGTGGTTTTTGTGCCTAAAACTAACCCCCCCATCAATCCTCTAGAGGACGCTAAAAACACTCATATAGGTCATTTTGGGAGTCATTGGAAATAGACTTGTTTTGTCGTTTTGGTGTGAGGATGTGTTGCATAGAATATAAAACACAGACCTAAAATGAATGAGATAAAAATGTGAAAAGAATAATAAAAGACCATAAAATGCATCAAGATCAGAAAGCAAAAAGAGAAATTAATAACAAATAAGAGCAGTAAATATAACAATAAATGTAACAAATGCCACAAAAAAGGGAAAAATTTCCTAAAGGCCAAGATGATGTCATCAAGCAGCTTGTTTTGTCTAATCAGCTGTCCAAAATTATTGATTTGCAATCACGTAAGACAAAAAGAAAAAGAAAAATCCTCATGTTAAGACGCTGCAACTTGGTCAACTAATCGGTTAATTAATTAACTGTTTCAGCTCTAGTCAGCAGCAACACTAATTCTCAGTTTTTTAAGGAGATCAATGTGTACAATGTTTTTGTGAGGCAGAGAACTCTGACAAGATAACCGCTTCACTTCCTGTCAACTGACAGATTTTAGTCATTGAAAACTAAAACAACACTTGTATCTTCACACGCATGAACTCTGGGAAGTATTTTTACAAGACGAAGCTTCTTCACATGCAGAAAGAGAATATAAGAATCAATAGCAGCTGCACAAACCACAACAGAGACATATTCACAGTATGTTGTGAAATCCATGATCATAAAGCTTCAAATACTCTGTTATTAGTTATTCTTTATGTACTGTATTATCTTGGGAGTTGTGGTGTTGTGGGCGATTACAGTTTATATTATATTTTATTTTCTTTCTTGTGTCACAGTAGATGTGTAATGTGGTGAATTTTTTCAATATGCTTTTTTTCTCAGACTTGTTTGTTAATCTGGATGTCTCACGAACTGCATTTGGCTTTTCGGCAGAAAATTAATCAGCAACTATTTTGATAAATGACTAATTGTTTCAGTCATTTTTCTAAGCAAAAACCTCAACATTTTCTGGTTCCAGCTTCTCCAATGTGAAGATTTTCTTCTTTTCTCTGATATAAGAGACCCTATTTCATTATTTCCACACTTCTTCTAAATGCTTCTTTACCTGACTGCTCTAAATAAAAGGATAAAGCGATTTCAGATTTTTACTTCCGTACGTCTGTTTCCTGCAGTTAGTCATTCATGTTATTAATTGTGTCATGCATGTACAAGTGTCACGCCCACATAGATGTTAAAAATACTGCAACATTTGTCAGATAAGAACATTTCAGTCACTTCTCTTGTAGAAGAGATAATACATCTCAAGAGATTGCATGGTAAAATAAAGTTGTATTTTCTTGTATTTTCAACCAACAATACATTGATCTACTACACACACTATTGTGTGTATCCAAAGCCTGATATATCTCATTCCTTGTTGTCCAAAAACTATTGAAAACACAGCAGTGACTTACACCGCTGCACTGGGTGACATGTTCCTTCATTATGAAGAGTTTGATCATGTCAGTTTGTTTAGAAACAGCTCCAAAGACTGATAACAATGGTCACGTAAGTAAGTAAAATAACATCTTGCATAAAACATTACATCAGAAACATAGAGCTTTGTCTGCTATCCCAAACAAAGTGGATTGTCAAAAATCACACCATCAATGTATACATTATGTGTTGTATTTCATGCAGCTGTATTATGGAAACTCAGCCACTGGGAGGCAGTGTTGGCTCAAGCCGACGTCTGAAGCTGCTGCAGGAGTACAGCGTGTTTTCTGGCTTTCACAGAGGAGGACTGAGGTGTAGTGAAAGTCATCCAAAGGTGTACATTTACACATTTAGTTAACACTTACCCAGAAGGACTTGCAATGAATGAACTGCAGGCCTTGCATGGAAAACAAATAATAATAAATAATAATAATAATAATAATGATAATAATAATAATATAAAAATATCTGCAGTTGCTCATTCTACCGTTACTATTACAACTACAGTTCATCCTCTGAGGAACATGAATGAGAAGCAAATTTCATGACTTTTCATCCGCAAAACCACAAAATTGACCTCATGGTGGCGCTAGAGGGAAAGTCAGTAGGATTCTGGGGAACATGAATATCTGTGTTTAATTTCATGGCAATCCATTCAATAGCTGTAGAGATATTGCATGATCAGAATGTAATGGCGTTGAGGAGAGCAGCAGACTTCTCATGAGAGAGTTGTTGTAAACTGCTGATGTTGATATTTGACATTTGATCAGCGCTTTTGTCTTGATGCTCATTCCAACAGGAAGACACTGCATTTTTTAAATGTTGTGTTCTGCATTAAAAACTTAGTGGAAACGGTTAACGCATCTTTTTCTCTTTAAAGGCTGTGTCATAGCTGCAAGATGCATTTCCTCCCTGTGGACGTGAGGGAATAATGTGATAATACGGCGGTCTGTTTATCGTTTTCACAGCAGGAGTACGACAGATCAGCCTGTGGCAGGACAGAGCCTTATGTGACCAATCAATAAGGCTGTCAACACCCTGACTTCATTATAAACTGACCCTCAAACATAATGCGTCAGCAGCTGAAGAGTGGAAGGCTGTGATACACATAAACTGCAGCTCTCACAGACTCTCAGACGAAGTCTCATAAAAAGCAGACAACTCCACCGGACTGGTTTTTGGAGCCCTTTCAGCCACTCACGCCAGACTCTTTCAGTGAAGATAAAGCTATTTGTTTTGTATGTGTGGGTATATGTGTGTTCCCCTGTAGAGCATTAAAAAGGTCTTACATCATTGATGATGCAAAAGCTTTCTTGGAACTCTTCAGCTCTTTGAAAAACTGACCAGTGCAGAGTTCACAGCAGACACAACTTGTACTTTAGTATTCAGTCATTCTCAGCCAGGGGTACTTGAACCCAAGGGGGTACTTCAGTAGTTAGGGGGTACACTCTTAGAAATAAGGGTGCTGGGTCAACTTCCCACTCACCAAAAAGAAAAGAAAGGGCAATTTAATTAGGGCAATTTTTTGGCTCATGAGCTCCTCCCTCCAGAGGTTGTAGTTACTAGGGGTGTGCCTGAATACAAATATGTTATTCGGCAAAGCACAAATAGTGGAGTTTTATGAATATTTGTTTCATACAAATATTTTAAAAATTATTTGTTTTCGGGGGGAAAAAAACAAAAAAACAAGTCAAATACCAGCGTGCAGGTCAGTTACATCACTATCTCAGTCTCTGCTCCGCTGGTACATCTGTCACCTGGTTTCAACAAGGGGAGTCACATCCACCTGCTACATGACGCACATTTCCTTATTTGGACATCACTCCCGGAGTTGGGGGTGTTCCCCAGAGATAAAGCTGAGCCTTCTGACACACGCTTCATGAACAAGCTTCATGAACACTTATTGTAACACTTTAATTTTCTAAAATTAAAAGCCTAATAAAAACAAAAACAGGATTTTTAAGCCTCTTTCCACCTTTATTCAAATACAAATACAAATAATTTTGCTGCCTCAACAAATACAGATACAAATTCAAATACTGGGCCTTATGCACATCCCTAGTAGTTACAATTGTCAAAACAAAACTAACATGGTGGCTCCATAGGTAAGAGTACATCATACAGCTACATTATATATATGCATTGTATTCCTAGCCAGTCTTTATAAAAGCACCAGTTAAGTGTTGTACATCATGAATTAGAAATTATCCAAAAATAAATAAATAAATAATATTTTAAAAAGACCTTCAACAGACAAATGCCCTTCAACTCAACCCTTGTCTATATGGTCTCTCCACAGCCTACAACACCTGTACACAGTGTATCTCACATTAGAAGGACTAACCAATTAACATAGTGTCTGTTCAATACAGGTACGCAATTAACTATTGTATGGCATGAAATGATGGTAAAGAAAGACTATGGCAGAACACAAGTAAAATGAACTGATAAAGGGGGATTCCAGATACATCTACATTTAAAAATACTGTTTGAAACATCGGTAAACATTTGAATATTTGAGGGTGAGGATCTTCTAATAATCCTTGAAAAACTCTTTCTTCCAAAAAGGGTTCTTTGGATCGAAAGGGTTCTTATGGGAACCCTTAGTCTTACAAGGAATGCTTGAGGAACGCTTTCTTCAAAAAAGGGTTTTTCAAAAGCAAATGGTTCTGGGTAGAGCATCAGCCCTTCAAGAAGAATCCTTTTGGAACCCTTACTTGTAAGAGTGTGACCCAGGAGTTTGACACACCTAGTTAGACGTCACAGATGCAGCGATTAATACAGCAGGCGGTTCATTCCACATGTCTTCTGTGTTTACATTCAGGGCATTTAGCAGACGTTCTTATCCAGAGACTGACAGGTGTTTGTTCAATGGCTGGACTCTCTTTAACTCGTCCTCAACACATTATGAAAGAAGCGTTTGTTTGGCATTTGTTTCTGTAGATTTGAGTGATTTGCATTTGCAACCTCGGTGTGCCATGTTTGAGGAGCTGTTCATCATGAGATTGTAGAAAAGAGTTTGCAGGTTGTGGTGTGTTTAAGTTGTATTCAGACGTGTTCTTTATGAAGAGGATTGTGTTTTCTGGTTTCTTGGTTTTCTGCTGCTCTGGGTTTTCCTCCTGTGTCTCTGTTCTGCTCTGTTTGTTCTGCCTGGTTCTGTTTTGTTTCGTTTTGCTGTGCCTGCATTAGGGATGTGCAGAGAGCCCGGTATTTGTATTTGTATCTATATTTGTCGAGGCAGCAAAATTATTTATATTTGTATTCAAATAAAAGTGGAAATAGTTGTAAAAATCCAGCTTTTGTTTTTATTACACTTTTAATTTTAGGATATTTAAGTGTTAAAGTTTCTATGAATCAACTATCTTGTGAAGGAGGTCCCCACACCGGGTCTTGAACTCCAGTCTCCCAGATCATAGACAACTGCACTGACTACTGAACTGAAACCATGAACATTGCAAAGGCACAGACAGACCTCTACTTATTTATTCACCCATAACACAGAGACAGCACAGTGTCAAAGGCGATTCTTGTTTTGCACTTTTCATTTATTGCCTATTTTTTACAACCTAACTTTATGGAAAGGAGAAGGGGAACAACAGGTTATTGAGAGTCCCTTAGGAGCACTTTGCATGTGTGAGTAGTTCAGCTTTATCTCTGGGGAACACCCCCAACTCCAGGAGTGATGTCCAAATTAGGAAATGTAGCAGGTGGATGTGACTCCCCTCGTTGAGACCTGCTGATAGACGTCACAGCGGAGCAGAGGAGAGTCACTGAGATAGCGATGTAACCGACCTGCACTCTGGTATTTGACTTTTTTTTTCTTCCCAAAAAATAGAATTGTGTACAAAACAAATATTCGTAAGAAACCCACTATTTATGCTTTGCTGAATAACGTATTTGGATTCGGGCACACCTCTAGCCTGCACACCTGAATCTTTATTAAAGAGACTCAGTTCCTACTGGCTGCTGCGTCCTGCATTTGGGTCCTGACACCTCTCACTTAGAATATTTGTATTTTTACTGTTAATTTAATTTTTATATTATTCAGGATTACTTGATTTTGTATATATTTTGATTGTTATGCACCACAACACCAAGGCAAATTCTTTGTATGTGCAAACCTACTTGGCAATAAACCTGTTTCTGCTTCTTATTCTAAGTAATGAAAGTTTAAACAGTTCACTGAAAGTAAATATTTCTTTCTTAGAATTAGATTAAAAGATGGATATCTAATGTCTGTGGGTTAAAGTGGTATTTCTGTTTCCAGAATCTGCAGCCCACACAGTTCACAAGGTTTTGCAGTGATCGTGTCATAAATTATGACTTGTTGTCATGTCAGGATGTACAATGAGTCTGGAAATGTAGGATTGTATTGATATTTCATATGATATGATATCATACTTCACTAGTGTCATCAGCTAAATAAGAAACAGATCTTGCTTGTGGGATAAATATTAAAAAAGTATGATTCTTTATGTTTCTCATTTATCTAGGTTTGTCCTTCATCTCTATGTGTCTGTATTCTCCTCTAGTAAAAAAGACTTCCCTATATCTCAGTCATTTTCTCCACAGACTCAATATAGAAAATAACAGAATATATTGCCTCACCGGTGCTGATATTGCGACATACTCAACTGCCATCGTCTTGTTTATGTTCCAGCAGTATCAATCTGACGTCTCCTGCTTGGCTTGGCCTCCAAAACTTAATCTTACTTATTACCTCATTACGTAGGACATGCTATAGCATGTGCATTTGTTTTATGTTTGTTTCTTGTTGTATTATTTAGCTGCCAGCCAGTTAATGACACTGTGTATTTTACTCGTTGGAGCTCATGTGAAGAAGAGTTGTTTTTACTTCAAAGACTCACTCGGCTGAGTCATAGTGAAGTATAAAGTAAATAAAAATGGGGGTAGCGGTGGGGAGGTGGGCGTCTTCTGGAGGTTGCCCTCAAAAGATCCCCCTGTGCCTGGCGTCTGATGCGTTCTCATGGAGGCGAAGTGAAAACTGCAGCCCATGGTGATCAGCGGCCGAGCCAGACAGCTGCACGCTGCCAGCTCACTGAGGCTGATTACACAATTTACCCAAAAGTTTCATCCACAAGAGAGGACTGTGCATGTGTGTGTGCGCGCCTCATTACAAAAGCACAGAGGACTCATTCAATGTCTCCTGGTTCCCATTTAAGAGGAACTGAGAGGGGGGTCTCTCCTCCAAGTATTGTCTTTCTGACATTAGATTGCCTAATATCCAGCCCTCTACTCTTCTGATTCTCTACTGTTCATACATTCATCTTCAAAAAACCCACTTAATCATCTTGATCTCTTTTTGTAATAAAAATGGAAAAACTTACGCACACTGCTGCCTCACTAACTGCTGGAAAATTCTTTAGTTTACGACATTTCAAAAGATATAAGAAGTTAGTTCAGCTGGTGACAGAAACAGATCAGCATCCCAGTTAGTAAGTTAAGAAAACATCACGCTAACGATTTCAAAAGGATTGGAAAACGACACAAAGGCAAAAAATACTAATTCATCTATAAATTTTACAATATTATCATACATAAAATATTACAGCAACATCCGCATAACACCAAACTACCCAATAGTCCAAAATAGAAGAAGTAAAGTGAGGGAAAAACTGCCAATTTATCAAACATTTTACAATATAATGATTCATCAGAACATTACAGCAACATCCATTGTTTTAACATCTACTCTTTTTTTGTGAATATTTTATTGTTTTTCCTCATTTATAAAGCTGCCACAACTTTGATTAAAATCAAGAGATATAATTCAGAAAAAGATGAAAGAAAAGAAAGTAAAACATACATACTGTATATCAGTGGTGGAATGTAACTAAGTGCATTTACAGTGCATGTTTTAGAGGCGCTTGTACTTTACTTTAGTAGTTTAATTTTATGATACTTTACACTTCTAATTCACTACTTTTCGGAAGGAAATATTGTACGTTTTACTCAACTTCATTTATTTAGGAACTTTAGTCACTTTTCAGATAAAAACTTTCCAAGTTAAACATATCATGATATTAACAATGCAATATAATGCATGAATACAGATATTAAAGTACCAAACAGTTTACTAAGTTGCTAAGATTAGCTCCACTTTGACAACATTAAATGCTGCTCCTATGTAAATGCATCAGTACAAATAGTCAAATAATATCCAGAGTGTTATATCCACTATATATATATATATATATATATATATATATATATATATATATATATATATACACTCTACACGATACACTCTGGATAGTGCCGTTTCGCATAATGAGTACTTTTACTTTTAATACTTTAAGTACATTTTAGTGGTAATACTTCTGTTCTGTTACTTGAGTAAAATTTGAGTGCAAGAATCTCAGTACATCTTCCACCACTGACATATATATATATATGTATATATATGTATACAGTATGATAATATACATAGATAGCCACAGATGGTACATACTGTACGTACATATTCAGAGTAATAAATACATAGCCAAAAAAAGAGGTGTTATTTAAGTATAACTCCTGTGTGGACTTCCACCTTGTCACATTCCTGGAACCAGTTTGTGATGTCATCAAACCAGTTTTAAAGAATAACAAGCTTCTCTGTCATCAATGCAGTTAAAATGATTCTGTTGTTGATCAGACAGATAAAGATTACCTTTATAAACGAAACAAAAGAAGTGGAGAGGTGGGAGGTTTCATTTGCGATACAAATCTGAGAAAATCAATTAGTTTTTTGGACAGTGATATTTATCTTTTACGATAATCTTTCAGTTTATGGCGTCATCTACAGCTGAAAAAGATACATTTGACTTTAAATTTCTGGCATTTATTGTATGATGAAGCTCATTTGCTGTGTTTTTTCATCTGACACCAAACAAACAAAGGAAGCCTCTCCATAAAAAAGACTTAATGATGTTGTTGCTTTAGCTGAATCTCCAGGATCTCTGACAGCAGCTCAGTAGATTAAATATCCATAATCCCTGCCATGTTCAAGTTTTGGGCCCCCACTCACTCGGGGTCTTCTGCCCCCATTCAGGGCCCCTGCCTCCAAAACTAGGCCAGCCCTAATGAACTTCACTGCCTACATTTATGGACTGTTTTTAACTGCCTCCCTTGTGAGAGATGGGCTGATGGTGAGAGGAGCGGGAAGAGGAAGAGCTAATCTCTTCTAATCTAATGTCACAGGTGAAGTGTTGAGCTGCGAGTTTGAATCAAAATTTGACAAACAGTGGGTGGAGCTGAGGTGGGAACAGCAAGTGTCGAGATTCCTGTCAAATAAATAAGAATTTAAAGCACTTTTTATGTCTTAAAATCTTTTCACTGAAACATTTTTCTTTAACCATGCAATTTATGTCAAAGCTTGTACCCCTTAATGTCAAAATCATAACTTAATCAAACCAAACTGTTTGACACACAACTGTTTTAAGGATCAGCATCAGTGAATCTAGTTTGAAGAGGAAGTCTATAAGTTTAAATCAAATTACTGCTGTCGCAGATGATGAAGAGCTCAAAAAGACAGACTGTCAGAGAAAATAATTCTGCTTTTCGCTTCCAAGAGCCTGACAGGAGAGAGTGTGACGATACTATGATTTATATTGAAAAGGTCTTTTTCCAAAAAACAGGTGTTGGAAAAGAAGGGGGGTCGTTTCATATTCAAGCCAATACGGTATTTTATTGCTTTGATCCCATAAAAAGTCTCCTAGAGCATGTAATCACATGCAGAATGGAGGCATTTCTGAATAGCTAAACTGAAAAAAATAAAAGGCATCTCAGTGACACATAAAGTGACTCTGACATAAGACTGTAAATTAAGGAAATTAAAGACAAGCAAAAGCACACACACAAGAAATTAAAGTAGCTACTGAGACTGTTAGTTTGTACTTTTTAGTGGAAATTTAACATTGTTTGAATTTATTGTTGTTGGGTTTTTTTTTTATGTCAGCATCTGGTGGCCATTAGTGGTATTGCATGAAATTCATCCAGTCTGTGTGCAAACTGAGTTATTACTGTAAATTGTGCAACTTGTAGGACCTCCCAGTTTGTTCACACACACACACACACACACACACACACACACACACACACACACATAGAGATTTGAGTGGTCGTTACTTGAAAGCCAACAAAGCCATGTGGCTGAACATACAGGCCAAACAGCCTCATTAATGTCACCAGAATTTATTCTCAGAGGTAGAACTGCAGCCAGGTTGTGGTGAGAACTTTTGTTCTGGATCGACTGGGTTTCTCATATTGTGAAATGTTCTTTCTACATTTTAAAAATCAACTTGTATCCCTGGGAATGTAACACAACAAGCTGAGCTCAGTGTCAAATTAGCAAGGGTCAGGGGTTGGATGCATAAACGATGCATACACACAAAGACCATTCATACGCCACTTTCTGCACATAAACTTTATAAACACAGAATGTTTGCACCTCATGCATTCTTTAGACCAGGAGTACACATGTTTCTTTAAAGCGATCTGAGAGTTATGTGATGAAATATAAGGTGAAAGACAGAATCTTTTAGTAAAACAGTGTTTGCTTAGGTTGATAACTAGCTGCACTAATTGTGTAATTTTTTTTTTCTTGCGTTTACACAGAGATCTGTAAAATGCCAAAATGCCAATTAAAGGCGTATTTATAAACATAACATTGATTAATTACTTTTGTGTGATTCATTTTTATCATTCTTTAAATTTACATAAGAGTCAGTGTTGTATTTTGCTCTTGATATTCTCTTTATTTTATCTTTAGTTGGGTCACATCTCGCTCATGGGGTTGAAGTACATCCACAGTGGTTGCAGTGGTGGAAAGCAACTAAGTGCATTTACTCAAGTACTGTACTTAAGTACAATTTTGAGGTATTTGTACTTTACTTGAGTATTTCCATGTGATGCTACTTTATACTTCCACTCCACTACATTTCAGGGGGAAATATTGTACTTTCTACTCCACTACATTTATTTAACAGCTTTAGTTACTTTTCAGATGAAGATTTGACACAATGGATAATATAACAAGCTTTTAAAATACAACACATTGTTAAAGATGGGTGTTGGGCTCTGCCAGGGTTGTTCCTTGTCACCAATTCTTTTGGTGATTTTCATGGACAGAATCTTAAGGTGCAGAGAGTGTGCGGTTTGGGGACCTCAGAATTGCTTCTCTGTTTTTTTGCAGATGATGTGGTTCTGTTCTGCTTCAACACACCGTGATCACCAGCAGGCACTGGGATGCCTTCCTGGCTTCCTTACTCAGTCTGATGCCACAGTGACCCTGTCCCGGATAAGCAGCAGAAAATGGATGAACTGATGTTAAAGATGAAACCAGTGGCTTCCAACCTTTTTGACCATTTGATTTTTCCCTCTAAACTTCTTACATGGTTTCATGTCAATAAATGTTCAAATGATCCAATATTTAACCAAAAATCAAAATTTAGAGAAAAAACCAAAAACTGAAAACTGATTTGTGTATCAATATGGCAACACACAGTGAACAGTAAGCAGAATCAGCCTACCTCTTTTTAGTTTTTGACATGTTTGTGTTGTGAAACGTACTGTAACAACTTTGTAGTTGCCATATCCATTCAGTTGATTTGTACCTGATAGAAGTCTTTGTGAGCATGCAGTACTCGCCTACTCCTCCCATCTCTTTTAAGTTGTGCTAACCTGAAGGTCCTCAGTAGATGCTTGTGAAGTTCAGAGACTTGCCATAGAAACATCAGTTTGCGGCAGACGGTCATGTTTTCCAGATCAAATGCACTAGGACGCATTTAGATTGGAAGTTGGGAATACTAATTTGGAACTATCGACTTCTAACTTGCAATGGATTGCAGCAAGAAAGCTGAATAAGAGACTGTACTGAGTTGCAAAAGCTAGTGGATCAGAGGCTAGATACAAAGTGATGTCAGGACTTTGGCTCTTGTTGTTATTATTATTAGTTTTTTAGTGGCGGTTGGCATCCGAAATGTCGCATTCCTGCTACCTACTGGATTTAAACCAAAATCTCCACTGACTAAATAAAATAATTATAATAATCTCTTCCCACCCATGTCCCACTCTGCTTTAAATGTTCTATTTTTCAGGTGTTTGAGAGACACTAAAAGCTTCTCTCAACATCTGCTGCACATCTTCTCCAGGAACTCCCACAACACCAGAAATATCCTCTAGATCACTCTGGATCTTTCTCACAGTCTCCTTCACAATCATTCTCTCCACATTTACCACATGTGGCAAAATCACTCCTACATACAAATAAACTATGACTAAACTTCCAAACATTCTCGCACTACAAAGGTTTGGGAACATACTTCCTTACTCTCTTTTGGTCAATAGCACAAATGTACATGTCAAATACCAGAAGTGGAAGAAGTATTCGATCCTTTTCTTAAGTAAAAGTACCAATAGAGCAATGTAAAAATACTCCATTACAAGTAAAAGTCCTGCATGAAAGATCCTACTACGGTAAAAGTACATAAGTATTTATGAGCTTGATGTAGTTAAAGTATTGCAGTAAAAGTACATAAGTATTTATGAGCTTGATGTAGTTAAAGTATTGCAGTAAAAGTAGTGGTTTGGTCCCTCTGACTGATATATTATTATATATGACATCATTAGATTATTAATAGTGAAGCATCAGTGTTAGAGCAGCATGTTACTGTTGTAGCTGCTGGAGGTGGAGCTAGTTTACACTACTTTATATACACTTAGCTAGTTTAGTCCAGTGGTTCCCAACCTAGGGGTCGGGGCCCCTCCAAAGGGTCAGCAGATAAATCTGAGGGGTCTTGAGATGATTAATGGGAGAGGAAAGAAGAAAAAACAAAGTTCTGATACACAAATCTGTTTTCAGTTTTTGGATTTTCTCTCTAATCTTTGATGTTTGGTGAAATATTGGATCATTTAAACATTTATTGAAATGAAAGCATGTGAGAAGTTTAGAGGAAAAAATCACTATTTGGTGGAGCTGTTAACAACTCATAGACATGTGAAATGTGACCCTGACTACACACTGCTTTTTGTAAGACGTCTTAAACAATGTGTTGTAATTTAAAAGCTTGTTATATTATCCATTGTGTCAAATCTTCATCTGAAAAGTAATTAAAGCTGTCAAATAAATGTAGTGGAGTAGAAAGTACAATATTTCCCTCTGAAATGTAGTGGAGTGGAAGTATAAAGTAGCATCAAATGGAAATACTCAAGTAAAAGTACAAGAACCTCAAAATTGTACTTAAGTACAGTAATTGAGTAAATGTATGTAGTTATTTTTCACCACTGCAACCACTGTGGATGTATTTCATCCCCACGAACGAGTCCATGAAATTACAGTTTTAAGCTACTGTGACTTGGCCTTAAAGCTGTAACGAACATTTATGTAACACACCTGTCTGATTGACAAAAAGACATCACTTTATCAGATAGATGAAGCTAGCACCGTTATATATTTTACATCTGAGGAGGGCTTTAATGTGACACAGAGCCTCAGAGAGACTACAGAGAGCTGCAGTAAGTTGGTCAGGACTTGTCCTCGGGCTGAGACACCAGGAAACGCTTGTTACCTACAGATTGAGCTGGAAGTCATTACTGCAGGATCCAGCCTCGAGTGCTTGACTCATACACACTTTCATGCACATGTGTCTGCTGGAGGCTATTAGGTGAAGGTGATGCTAAAGACAGGCGGAAGGAAGGATCCCTGAGTCGACCAGAGGAGGGAGAGATGAAAGTGAAGAGTTACCATTAATGACGGAGGAGAGGAGATCAGAAACTGTTAGGAGAAACTATTGGAGCTAATAAGGCTGTGCTGTCTGGTTTGGCCCTCTGGTGATGCTTGGAACTAACGGGAAACCTGTTTCTGTTTATCTGATGGTTCCAAGCAAGTTCTAGAGGCTGTGAGTGAACCCACTGGACACAACATACAGCTGTTATGCAGAACTGTTGTCAACGTCTTGTACCATAACAATGAAAAACATGTAATTCCATCAAGTAGTAAGAAGAAGAAGCCAAAAAATGTTTTACTTTCATAGTTTTAGTCGTCACTATAACATTGTACAATAACATTGTACTCACCAAGTTAATCAAGAGCCAGGTTTCCATCCAAATATAATGCCAATTTTTTAACAGAATTTCCAGAAAATCCATCCATTCCTGTTGTGTGATTATCAAGAGATAAACAGTAGGTGGCACTAATTCTCCAGTCAGTGCCACAAACCATTGCAGAAGAAGAGGACACAACAAGATGTCTCATTAAAAGAATGGCAGTCAAAGCTTTATTCATTTTTTTAAATTAATTTTGAGGAAGAATGCAGATTTTTGGCATTTGCACTCAGGTTTTTAATGCACAAATTTAAAAAAAAACATAAAAACAGGTGGATGGTGGATGGAAACTCATTTACTAAGATCTCAGAACACGTCAAATGGTTGTAAACAGGCCAACAGGCTGGTCAAACTGGTTTGAAAATGAGATAATGATGGTGAATGGTTACCCAAACTGTCTGTTGTAAACATCCACTAAACTTGAACCTGCCGTAAATTCAATATTTCCACACATTGCACCACTATGCTCGTTCTTCTTCACAGGAAGGTACGTTGAGGCCGGCAGATTTCAACTTTAGTTTCTCTTCAGGGTAACAGTTTAATATTCTGGGCAGACAGAAGACAGATAAGATCAAGAAAATACCTGTGAAGATACAACCTGCTGCTGGATTACAGGTAATAAATAATAGCAACAATTAGTCGGTTAATTGATTAGTTGATGGACAGAATATTAATTTGCAACTATTTTTATAAAGGAATTACAGCAATTTAAGCAAAAATGCCAAACATTTGTTGGTTTCAGCTTTTCAAATATGATGATTTGATGTTTTTTTTGTCGTGTACATGACAGTAAACTGAATATCTCTGGGTTTATGACTGTTGGTCAGACAAAACGAAACATTTAAAGACATCACCTTTGACTGTGGTAAATTATAACTGTAATTTTTCATTAATTTCTAACATTTTATAAACAAAATCATCAGGTTTGTGTGGGGAATGATATGTGACTGAACCATGGAGGATACTGATGGGGCTTAATGTTATCATAACTGATAGAAATTACAGCCAAAACAATGTACATATTGTTAAAGATGCAGCAGAATTGTCCTTTAATGTACAGCAGAATCTTATCCACTTTCCAAACACTAATGTTACTATTCAGATCCAATCTTCCCTGCCTTTTCTCATTGACACCTTCTACACCAAACAGAGACCAGAGTCACATCCTTTAAGTGCCAATCTAAATAAATGACTCAGCCAGGCCCTGCAGAGAGCTCTGGTCTGTTGACCTTTTCTATCACCAGACACTCAGAAGCCTATCAGAATCAACCAGCCTCCAACTCTGTGAATCAACTCTGGAGCTAACTCTGCACAACCAGAAACAAATTAACATACAAGTCCAAGTTTCCAGAAAATCATCAAAACAAAATGCTCTAAATATTTGTTTCCATCCAGTACTGTTATGTGAATGTTTAGAAATAAACAGCAGGTGGCGCTAATTCTCCAGTCGGTGCCATTAAACCGCAGCAGAAGAAGACGACACACGGCAATGACATCATTAAAAGAGCGGCAGTCAAAGCTCAAACGATGGAAAACCACGATGGAAATATGACATTTCTGCTTGTTGTTTGATGTATTGATGTGAGGAAGGTTACAGTCTCCTCATCATCGCCCCACACTGATCTGATGTTTTCAGCTCTTCAGTGATGTTTAAGTCACATGACTCATGTACGTCATCATTTATTCACTCAGTCTGTTTACATTTGCTTTTTTATCCACACAGCTACTTTTAAACCTCAGACAACAGGAAACACTTGTTTGAGATATTTTGACTTTTTTCAGAATTCCAGGCATTTCCACTCTTTTATGTTTTAAAATTCAAAATGTGCATAAAAATACAGTTTTTATTAGTCGATCAATCGATTAGTCGAGTAACAGAAAATTAGTCTTTAACTATTTTGATAATGAAATAGTAACTTCAGTAAGTGTTTAAGCAAAAAAACCAAAAAACCCTGTAGCTAGTTTCAGCTTCTCAAATGTGATAATTTAATGATTTTCGTTGTCATACATGATAGTAAAGTGTTGGTCAGACAAAACAAGACATATGAAGATGTCACCTTTGACTCTGGACATTTTTCACCATTTTCTCACATTTAATAAACAAAACACTTGATTAATTGAGAAAATCATTGTCAGATTAATCAATAATGAAAATAATTGTTAGTTACAGCCCTACAGCCGATGTAAAGCACATTTCTAGGAACAACTAAAAGTGTCCCGAATGTGTTTGAGCACAAATTCAGCAACACCTAAACAAAGAAACCCAACTAATGCAAAATGTAAGAAAAGAGCTTTGTTTAATGTTGCATACCAGTTGGATATATAGCTAAATTAAAGGTATATGAAGGTGGATCTCAACGCATACAACCACAGTGGAGTGAATATGTTGGACAGTAAAAACAGTAACAAAAACAACCACAAGTGTGTTTACAGAGACGTCTGGAAGCCGGTTTGGTTAACTGATTGAGGCTGGATTATGAAGGCCTGTAGGCAGGATGGAGGAAGTTGTTTCCAAAACTGACTGTATCAGCAGCTGTAATTAAATACAGATACTACACTGCACTGTTTTCATACTTTGTATGGAGGCTACGACTGAAACATATAACAACATGTTCACAATTTTCAAACAGTTTTCTTTTCTCTGTAATTTTGCTCACTGCTAAATGAAACATAACAGATTAAAAACAAATGATGTGAAATTGAAAAAACTTAATTTCTGAGACATTAACTGCTCATTAAGGACATGAAGAAGTAACGTCATTTTCTTATTCTCTTAATTAATTTTGGATTGAAATCTTTTGAGATTATTTTTTATTCTCAATTTTTGCAATTTGCAAAATTAAGAATAAGAAACAAAGAAACATTTCTTGCTCATCTTTTAAAAATTTCATGAACTGTTGCATTGTAATACAACAAGAACTCTCTTAGACTGTTTACACTTGGTTTTAAAATGAGTCTTGGGCAAGCGGATCACAATTGGACAACGTTAAATACAAGTGTAAACAAACACCAAGACACATTATGATCCAATCATTTAAAGCACTTGCCGAGGTGGTCTGGGATGCATTTGACCACACCCATATCTTTTGTAGTGTAAACGCTAATGTGTCCTGATCATAGACTGTATAAAAATATGGACGTAGTTACCGTGACGTCACCCGTTGCTTTCTGAAGAGCGGTTTTGAAGCTCAAAGTGAGCCGCTCCAGCTGTCGCCATCTTGGCAGTGTGTGATGCTGCCTAACTCCCAGCCAATCAAAAATGGGCAAAGAGGCGGCCCGAATGGCTGAAACAAGCCACCTAGCGGCTGGCGGACCTGTCACTCAAAGCAGCCATGTCCTTCATTATGCATAACTTTACGGCTTAATAAAATTTAAACGGGTGAGTTATAAAAACATTCATCCACCGTACAGTTGTCATGAAAGAGGAAATTAGCTACAGAGACCAATATGTGTTGTTTTTCGTTCTTTTATCACAGGTCTGTGCCCGGGGTCAGACCCTTGGCCTATAAAAAGGATCCCTGTCAATGCCACTAGTGGAGGAGGCCAAAGTCATGAATTTCAAATTCCTCACACGGTGGCTTTATTTAAGTGCAAAATGACTGTATCATTGACTTTGAATGATAAAACAGTAGCTTACTGAGCAGGAGTTGCTTCTCAGCCTGTCATATATTCCGTTGTCTGAATCTTATGATAGTAAGAGGACATTACAAACAGTTAAGTAGGACACAGTCTCTGATGAACATCCTGTAAGAAAAGAAATTAAAGAACTGCTTGATGGGAAATAGAAATAGATAAACAGGAAGGACTTACTGTTGGGGGTCAACTAATACATGAGCAAACACAAGAAGAAAGCAGAAATTAATTACTGAGTCTTTTTGTTTTTTGAGATGGTGCTGGAAGAAATCACTAATCCCAGGAGTCTCCACCACTTCAGGGCAGAAAATGCAGCCAAGTATCAGGGAAGCTCTGTGGCTGAGAGAGAGCAGCAAAATGGATCAGAGGATGCAGGTCAGACTGTTAAAAAAACGTCTTGGTGTCTTCCTGGAGACACACTGGACAGAAACAATAAACCACAGACACATACAGAGGTCCGAGATCTGTATCTATCTGTTCTTTTGATGAAGCAACTTGTGGTTTCTCTACTGTGATATGTAGCCTATAGAAATCTATAAACTAGCGTGAAGTCTTGACTTCATGTCCAGGTTATAGCTTCTGAGACTCAATACAATCTTTCTCTCATCTGTCTTTCTGAAAAAATAAAGCTTGTTCCTAAAGTGTGTAGTCTGTACATGCCACTTACTATGAGAGACCTTAGTGAGGTTGAGACAGAATATGCTGAAACATGGGCGCCAAAAAGTAGAAGTGGAAAAGTACTTAATGTCACTATAAAAATCATTGCAGGACCACCCTTTTCGTTTTACTGTATCTCCTCTCTTTTTTTGACCAACCGTTGTCGTCTTCTTCTGTCAGTTTGGTTTGAGTGTAGAAATGGTGGGAATCACTTCTTTGTTAATTCATTGCCAGAATTTTGTATTTTCTGTTTTTCTGTTTGTTATTTTTGTGAGTGAATAAAAAAAGAAACCTTGGTGATGTTTGCAAAGTTTAACAACTTTGAGAGCATGCTAAAAACTACAGCTCCTGGCTAAAGATTACGGTGTTGAGAAAATAATTTTACAGTCTATGGAGTGAATCAGTTCACTTTCATTTCTGGGTCACTTTTGAGGGAATTCGGCAACTATGGCGCCACGTTTTGTTTACAACTTCAACAACGATGTGTTTTGAATTCATTAAGCTCTGATTCGCTTCTGGCTTCTTCTCCTACTGGCAGCAGAGGATCATGGGTATTGTAGTATTCTTAGCTGTCCGCCAAAATTACAGATAAAACGTGATTTCTCAGAAACAAAGTCTAAAATAATAGTAAACTGGTGGTCAGAATATAAACCTGTAGGATCATCACACTATCCAGGAGAGTCCTGAGTTTCTGTGTTCAGTTACTTTGAGGAGATCAATTAAAGAAATATTTGAAATGGAAATACAGAATAAGGAAAAACTCCCCTGGAACCAGCGTCTCCTCACTCTCAACAACTCAATAGCTTGTTGGACTGAAACTCAGTCCCACATGTGATCATGTCCACTTAGAGGCCGCCTGAGGGCTGCACAGGTTCCTTTATCCAGTCATATGTATAGTGAAGATCTACTACACAGAACCCCCCATACACACACACACACACATTTTGTAAATCCCTGTAGAAACACAGCTGATGTGGGCCCCATTATGTGTGTGTGTCCTTAATAGAAAGCGCTTAAATGCCCAAGCTGCCTCTTACAAGCAATTATTCTTGGAAAGTGTCTGTTTGCAGAACTCAAATCATGATCTTGTAGTAATCCCTTCATTTCCCTCACAACAACATGTGGCAAACAGCTTGTTGCTTTAGCCTCTATGACGAGGAAACTTAAACAACTCTGAGGGACTCGGAGAGAAGGCAGGTCAGCATTACTTCATTTCACTGGCTTCCTCTCGTCAGGTTTGTCTGTCAGATTTTTGTTCTCGTGACTATGAAGATGAAGTGTTGAGTAAGTTAAGGTATGTTCACACTGTAAAAAAAAAAAAAAGTTGTAAAGGGCGCCAATAAAATACTGTAAAATAACAACAAATAAGCATCTCATAAAAATACAGTAATTTTCTCCAGTTAAAATACAATTTATAACCTGAATTTTACATGAAATCTTTTTTTTTTTTTGGCTTTTTAATGGTAAAGAAGGGGAATTCCACTTACAAAAACAATTAGATTTCCTATAACAATGTACTGACATGGCTATAAAACAAATAATCAGGCTTAAAATTACAGACACATACCCTAATAAATTGAGTTTAACTACATCATTTTATGCAAAATCTTTTATATTAATCTATATTTAAAGGTGCAGTGTGTAGAATTTAGTAGCATCTAGTGGAACAGACTTGGCAGAAAGGGAACATAATATTCAAAAGTGTGATTTAATTAGTGAATAATCACTGAAAATAAGAACTGTGCATAGGGAGTACGTCCTCTTCCACGAAGCCCGCCATGTTGCGCCGCCATGTTTCAGCCCAAAACCGGGTGAGGGGTTAGCAGAGTGGTATTCATGTGGTTGCAATCTGCAACATCACTGCTAGATGCCACAAAATCGTACACTCTGGTCCTTTAATTGAATAAAATTACATATCACTGATAAAACAAGATTGATTTACATTTTTTCAAAAATGTCAAAATACCGTTGTAAAAGAGGTAATCAGGTTTATAATTGCATCAATCTACTTAATTTAAGATCATGTTATGTGTAATATAAGTTACACATTTTTCATTTTTCATGTTATTTCACATTAGATTTACATTATTTTACCGTAAATTCAAAATATTTTTTGTAGCTTTATTGATATTTTCATGTATTTTTGAAATACAGGAAAAATCTGTAAAATAAAAAAGAAAAATCTGAAACTGTTACAGTCATAAAAGTGCAAGTTGACTCTCTGCCAGGCCTAAGCATTAGGAGAAATTTTGATGTTGAAGATGTTTTTTTAGACCAAAATGTGTTACACAAGTGCAGTGAGAGAGAGAGAGAGAGAGAGAGAGAGAGAGAGAGAGAGAGAGAGAGAGAGAGAGAGAGAGAGAGAGAGAGAGAGAGAGAGAGAGAGAGACCCAGGCCCAGACTTACTTATGTTGGACCACCTATTCTGGGTGGTTTTCTGACAAATTTTTGGTTACAATCGAATTTAATCAAATTATGTTAACACAAATTATATGGAGTAAACCAAATCATAAAAAAAAAAAATCTTAAGAGAAAAATGTCAGTGTTTTAATTAATATTACATCGTTTTTTTCAAGAATTCATTACGTGGCTCAATATCATTTAACATTCTGAAATTAGGATCTTTAATTTTTTGAGATACACTTGATCTATATTGAAAAGGATTAATTTACAAACATCAAGGCATAAAAACAATAATAATAACAACCCCAAGACTGATGTTCATTAATGCATTCAGTACACCTCTTAACATAAGAAATAATAATAATTGTTATATAAATAATAATAATAAAATAAATTAATACAAATAATAGGAGTAATAATAATAGTAGTAGTAGTAATAATAATAATAATGATAATAATAATAACAACAACAACAACAACAATAATAATAATAATAATATAATAAGCATAATAATAAACACCTCATAACACACAAGGCACATTTGAGAAGCATAATGACGTAAATAATAGAAATAAATAAATTAATTAATAAAACAAAACAAAACTTACTTGATCAGCTGTTCGGTTGTGTCGCCGGATGATGACGTCGTAGCCAGCGTCCCTGGCAGGTTGCAGCTCCGTTTTGCGGCAATAAAAAACAAAAATAAAACATTTCATCAACAAAAAACAGAGCAGCGGACTCAGCCGGTGCAGTTATCAGGTGAGTTAAAGATCACCGGAGCTTTCGGACGGTGAACATGAGATTCTCTTCGCTCGTCTCGCTGCTTGTTGAAGCTTCAGTTTCTGTTTACAGACAGAGAGACGAAACCAAGCTGTGTCATTTATATTATATCACATTATTATTGGACGACAGGAACATCTCCCCGTTTCTGATTTCATTTGAGGGGGTTTCTTTTTTAATATAGTACAGATTTAGCAAGTGTTTTTTTTTTAAAATTAAGACCTGGTTTAATGTGGTCTTTATGGGGAAAAAACGTGACTGTTTCTTAGTCTCTGTAAAGCACTTTAGTCAACTTCTGTTGTTTTTGAATGCGCTCTATATACAAATTAACTTGACCTGATGAGTTTAATTATAAGATGTAACCCAACCGTTGCTAAAAGTCCCAAATTCCCAGAAAAAAA
The DNA here is from genome assembly GCF_963924715.1 of Thunnus thynnus. Taxonomy (NCBI): domain Eukaryota; kingdom Metazoa; phylum Chordata; class Actinopteri; order Scombriformes; family Scombridae; genus Thunnus; species Thunnus thynnus. The sequence continues at coordinate 3,487,610 of NC_089535.1, forward strand.
TCGTGTCTGTGACCTCAGCGTCCTGTAGAGCAGCTCAGACACTCTGGTAGATGTTCTCACTAAAAACAGTGACTTTAAAATGCAAGAAAAGACACTTTTCTGCATCTCTTGTTGAGATGAGAAGTTCCCCTGACTGTGCATATATTTAGTGAAGCAGGTGTTTTTAAAGACGTGTTGTGCTGCGTTAGGAAGCCCGCTGCTGTGGTCGGTCATTAGCACACAGCTAACTGAGGTGTGAGTTTCTCTGCTTCACTGTGTTCAGCCTGTACTTACACCTAATGAGAGGTTGTGTATTAGTGCATTACAGTTCTTACAGCGCTGTGATGACACGGTTGCAGCGTGCTGGACTAATCATTTACAACAGTCCGGCTCACTTTAGTCATTACACGACCAAATGGCACCGAGGAAAACCAGTGTTTAACAATTACATATCGCTCATTCTTGCATATTTCAGAGAAGAAAACAGGTAACAACCAGTAATACCTCTAGTTGTAGTGAGATATCAGCTGGTGAGAGCCTAATGAGCGGAACTGTCAATATCTACAAAAAAGAGAATTAATTTCCAAAGGAAAGTACAAAAGTTTAAAAGCCTTTTTTTAGTGGCTACATGATAAAAAAACAAGGGTCAGGGTCAAACAATCACAGACAGACACCGTGTCACAGGTAATAAAGAAATGTATGTAACATTGTATGACACACCACTATAAAGAAAAATTAACAAATTAGGGCTGAAACCGATTATTATTTTCTCAATTAATCGAGTAGTTGTTTGGTCTTAAAATGTCTGAAAATGATGAAAAATGTTTCCTGAGGCCCAACGTGATGACTCAAATGTTTTGTTTCGTACATAACCCAAAAATATTTAATTTACTGTCATAGAGGAAACCAGAAAATAATCACATTTAACCCATTAATGTCTTTATAATTTCCTTTACAGCATTTAAAGTACTAACTGAGGGAAGCACAAATCCATTGAAATGTTTCAAATCAGTCAAAGCATGAGGCTACAGCGCAACTTTTCCTTAACATCCTTTTTTTTAGTTGTTAGTTACAATTTTACAATTTTTGATACACACATATCTGGACTCTTACAATATAGATTCAAAAAGAAAAATGATAATCTGTTGCTTTTTCTTGGTCCAGTATTGACATTGTACAGACTTTAGACACATTTTATATAGTATTACTGTGGGATTTTCAGTAGGAACAAAATATCTGACTTAACATTCAAAAGCAACACATTTAAAATATAATGCATAAAATATTTCACAATTCAGTCGGCCATAAACACTATTACACAAACAACAAATCATGCAAATTGTAATTATGAGGAATATTTAACTTCAAAACTTTAAATTATGCAATTGTATAGCAATTTAATTTATCATCCATAACAGTACTCAGTAATTCTTTTCTTGGTGACAGCTCTTTATCTGGGCCTTTCTTCATGGCTTTAGATGTTTTTGTAGAGAATCACATCTGTTACAACACCGAGCTGATGACCTGACAAGTTTTCCAGACCTTCATCCATCTCCTCACCTCCTCTGTCCTCCGCTCTGTCACCGCTCTCACAATCTGGAGGTTCAACAAAAACATCTGCCCTCTCGCTGTCAACCGATGTAACCGGTTCAATCACCTCCAGAACAGTGAATCTCACTCACAGCACGTCTTCCGCTGCGCCTGCCAGCAAGACTGACAGTGGCCAACTGCAACAAAGCAGACATGTAAATAAAAATGCACCTGCGCCAAAGATGTCTGTAAACAAGCATCTGACTTTGGATTTATTCTCTTCCTGTGTGTGTCTGTCAGTGGTTGAGACACCTCAAAAGGAACAGAGGTCATTAGTTCATCAGAATACAACCGTACAGCCATGGAGAGTAGTTCTGTGTAAGGCAGACGCCACTGAGCATGTGCAGGAACACAGTTCTGTTTACATCTTTGCTAGCTTGTTGTGCTACATATCACAACCTCTAGACTTTGTACTGAAGTTCTTCACAATGAGCAATGTTGTACAAAGTCCAGATGTTCCTGCACATGCTCAGTAGCGTCTACCTTACACAGAACTACTCTCCAGAGACTGAAAATGTGATGCTGTTATTAGTCTTTGGAGCCGTTTCCAAACAAACTAATGTGACCAAACTCTTCATGATGAAGGAACATGTCACCCAGTGCAGCGATGTGACTCACTGACGTGTTTTTAATAGTTTTTGGACAACAACGGAGGAATAAGATATATTAGGCTTTGATACACACACAATACTTGTTAGTAGATCAATTCATTGTTGGTTTGGATCCAAACATGAGATTTGTTGACAGTAAGAAAAATTGCCAGACTTATCCTTAAAGTGGGGGCTACAAACACTGCAGGAAACCTTAATCCATATAAATGAGTCCAGAACTCCATAAATTCACATGTCCGCGTAAGTTCATCAGCTCACAGGCACGCTGTCTTAGCGGGTAAAGTTTGCCAGTTCATTAGAGATTTGTCCAGCTCAGCACTGTGCACAGATATTAATATCAATATGTTCTCGGTATGAATATGGCTACATATTCATACAGATGTTTCCGAGCTGTTAGAAGCTCTGAAACTGCTGAGCACAGTCAGGCCTTGTTTGTTTTCTCTTGTGGAGGCTTCTAGGTTTCTCCTGGTCAAGCCTTGTGGGGTCTCTGATGGTTTACAGATCCTTTATCCCTTCAGACCTTCAATATGTCTTCTATTCTCTCTACAACAACAGTTCGGTCTCATCTAAACGCTGCTGTGCAGATAAACTCACAGCATGTCAAAGCAGCTGCTGTAAAACCAGACCCGCCCTCAGGAGGTTTGTGGCTGTTTTTTCTGGACGGTAGACGTAACAGTGGGTGAGGGAGGTAAAGTGTTGGCTGGCACGTGAACAGCAGGCCGCGACAGCTGCCAGGAAAATGATGTAAGAACAGCTGTGGGAGTTATGACAGGTCTCCAGCAGGTCTGACACACCTCCAGCAGGCAGGACTGTCAGCTTACACTGCCACGCAGCTTTCCGAACACTGCAGGTTTTAGGTAAAAATCTGAAGCAACATGCTGCTCATAAAAACCCTAAAACAAGAAGAAAGAACTTCAGAAGCACTTTTAATTTGACAGAAAATTACAACACTAATCGGACATGTCCTGATGAAACTTCACCTTTTTCCACTCTGCAGCAATCCAGGTTCATAATACAAGCATTATGTTCCAGTTTCGATTCCCTTATTAAAGGTTTTTAAAGGTTTTCTACACCTCTGCAGCCTGCTCTTCATCTCTGCTGGCTAACAGCTCCAGAAAACGTTAGCCGCTACTAGCATAACACACCTGAATCTATAGGAGGCTCTCAACAGACCACTACAACCTGCAAGGAGAAGATCACGTGATTGATGGGGGTAACTGAGCTAGCAGCTTGTGAGCTCAACCACCTGTCAATCACAGCTGTCAATCACATGGCAGACATCAAAGCTACTATATGCTATTAAGACCATAATGACTCGTTGAAAACAATGATTGACAGTCTAAACGTCCCTGTTAAGCCCACTGAATCCACTTTTCAGACATTTTTAACATATAATGCACCAATTTAAGTGAGAACATTTTCATTCAAATGAAAGTCTAATCTCTCATTTGAAGTGTCAATAATTCATTTATATCTAATGTTTTTATTGTTTAATTTGTGTTCAGTTGGTACCTAATGTACCCTTTAAACTCACGGGTGTTCCAAATAAACCCATTTCATGACTTGAATCTTAAAAATACAAACTTGTTCTGTTCAAATCTGTAATCTCTGAGCTCATAATAGTTTGTGCAGTCGAGTGAATCGAGTCAAGTTGCATTAAGGGTAATGTAGGCGCCAGGTTTTGACAAGGAAGAAGAATGTGTTGGCTATAAAAGATGATATCTCTGATTCTGCTGCATCAATTTTGACCATTTAAATAAAATTTTTTTAAAAAAAGCTGTCCATCGTGAATCAGACAATGTTAAAGGAGTGATGATGAATCTGTGGAGACTCCTTCAGACCAAACAGTCTCAGAAGCTCAGTGTGTCAGAGACAGTGATGGATTTTAGTAATGTGACCAAAATCTCTACTAAAAGCCAGAGTAATCCCCTTCTTCCTCTTCTTCTGTGTATCTGGTATTTTCCGACCGCAGTGATGCACATGTCAGTGCGTGAGATCCACGTCTCCTCGGAGCCTGACTCCTCCTACTTCCTGCGGGTGGACTGGAGGGGGCGGGACTTAGGATCAGGCTTCCAGCTGCTCCTGACTGACGGACAGGACGCTTGGAGAGGAGAAGGTAAAAAAAAAAGTCACCTTGCACGACCTCGAAGCTTGTCGTTTCACATTTTACATGTCTGACCTGACGGATTTATACTCACCTGATGCTCGGACGGCCTCACCTGTTTGACCACACACACACACACACACACACACCTTTCTCACTTCACCTGTGCAAATCTTAAAGTGTAACATCGTTGACCTTTTCAGCTGCTCGGACAGGAAGATTTATTAGTTTGACCTACAGCAGCCTGAATGCTCTCAGGTGATGATTCAACTTAGAAACTTTCTTCAAAGACACACCTGAAGACTTTAAACTGTTCTGATCCTTTTTCAGGACGTCTCGTCATCGTTGCCCTAAAAGTTTAAGTTGACGGTTCATTCTTAAATCTGGAAACAGCAGCTGACAAACGCAGCATTTACACATAATTTCAAGGGTCTCATATCCAGATAAAATCCAGATTAGACAGGTGTACATCTCGGTTAACTAGATCACAAATCTGATTACCATCTGCGTTGACTTTCCTGGGCTGCATGCTAATCAATTAATCAAATAGGTGATCGACAAAACTTTTTTAAAGCAGAAATGCCAAAAACTCTCTGTTTCCAGCTTCATAAATGCCAGGATTTTGAATATATATGAAGACGTCACCTTTGACTCTGGAAAATATAACAAGAATTTTTCAATATTATCTGATATTTTATAGACTAAAAGAGAAACTGAGAGAATAATCGGCAGATTAATTGATAGCCCCACTAATCAGGGGCGGCTTTAGGCTGTTCAGACTGACATTAGCTCTGCTTTAATGGAGGCAGTGTCTGAAGACGAAGAGTTGAACCAGGTCCAACTTGTGCTAAAACTTGAACTTGTGCAGTGTTTTAGTGTCTGATAATCCTTCAATCTCATGGATCTGTTACTCAAACTGGACTTTTTTAGACTGATTGTAGTTATAGTTATGAGAAGTAAAGATTACGTCTGTGTCTTGGAGAGACAGACCCATTTACACCTTTAAACCTCCTCCTGAGAGAGGATGGATGCCTTTACATTGGACTTTTCAGAGTTCAGAGAGCTTTATGATCCACCCAGAAAGCATGAAGTGAGTTAAGGGCTTTCTGCAGAGGCACCACTGAACGCATCCTCACTGGCTTGGTGATTGCACTGCAGAGGGTTGTGCAATCAGCCCAAGACATCAGCGGATATGAGCTTCCCTCCATCCAGGATATATACAACAGGAAGGCCCGTAGGATTATCAAAGACCCCCAGCCGCCCCGACTGTGGACCGCTTCAGCTGCTACCGTCTGACAAGCAGTATCGCAGACTGCTGAAGGCCTGGACCAGCAGCTTCATCCACCAGACCACCAGGCTGATGAATTATTATACATACACATATAGATATTTACTCATATATTAGGTAGGACACATGCACACTGCACATTACATACATGCACTCATGTGTTTTATACTCTTATCTATTACTATTGCTTTCACTACTTTAAATATTTCTTTTTTCCTTACTGCGTTGTCGAGGAGCTTAAAAGAGTCTTACTCTCTTATACTTGTATTATGAGATGTAACAATAAAGAACTTGAAGTGTAAATGGGGTCAAACGGTCTACGTTCAAGTTCCACTTATTTGCTTCTCTGGAGTCCTGAAAGTACTCAGAATAATGGAGAATTTGATCTACAACAAGCAAACTACATCTGCTGTACAGTAGAGTTTGTTTTTTATGAAATGTTTTTAATGTTGCCTTGTCAAACTGTCGTAAATTTCCACTCCACATCTTGCAGTTGCTTTACACGATGCCTGTGTTTGTTTTATTCTTCTTTCTTTGCTGTGTCCATTTGCTGCAGCAACACTTTGAACACGAGGCTGATAATAACTCAGGATCGTCCTGTTTGCAGTGAGCGAGGCGGCGGTGTGTGAGGAGGCCGAGGAGCTGGAGATGCAGAAGGAAAGGTACATCCAGGACCTCCAGCAGGCTCTGACCGAGACAAAGAGCTCCGTCGCTTACGGCTTTAGCTTGACGCCATCTCCTCCGAACCGCGGCTCCACCGTCACGCTGGCGTACGAGAAGGTTCAGAAGGACATCTCAGTGAGTTTTTACACCTCTGACACACTCAGACTGAAGTCATCAGGCTTCAAAGAACGCTGACGTGTGAGAAGCTGCTGGTTCTCACAGTGTTTTTCAATTTTTTCTTCAAACAATATGCTTTAATATAACTGAACATAGAAACTCAGGACGATCCTATAGGTATAAATATACATATTAATATAAATATTTCAACTTCTTTTCTGAAAAATCACATTGTGTTCGTCATTTTGGTGGGCGGCTAATAATACTACAATACCCATGAGCCTCAGCCGCCATCGCCGTGGAGAGGAAGCTGGTTAAAAGCATAGACTGTATAAAAACATGGACGTAGTTACCGTGACGTCACCCGTTGGTTTCTGAAGAGCGGTTTTGAAGCTCAAAGCAAGCCGCTCTGGCCGTCGCCATCTTGGCAGTGTGTGACGCTGCCTAACTCCCAGCCAATCAAAAATGGGCAAAGAGGCGGGCCGAATGGCTGAAACAAGCCACCTAGCGGCTGGCGGACCTGTCACTCAAAGCAGCCATGTCCTTCATTATGCAGAACTTTACGGCTTAATAACATTTAAACGGGTGAGTTATAATATAATGTTATAATGTTTTGTTTTGTTCGACCAACAGTGAAAAAAGAGATTCAGTTTAAAATTATATAAAACAGAGAAAAGCAGCAACACATTGGAGAAGCTGCAACCAGAGAATATTTGGAGTTTGGAGCTAATTAATACAAATACTTCAGATTAATTTTCTGTTGATCAACTAATAGTTTCAGCTCTCGTCTTTGTAACATCTCAGTGTGATAAACAGATAACTGATATATGAGTATAACTCACTGTGACGACTCACTGGTGAGACGTGTTTTAGACATGTGAGTTTTTCAGGGACTGAGTGTGTTTATTTAAATTTCCCTCTCTGCCGGCAGACGAGTCAGAAGGTTAATTTCTAAAAACCCGGTCGTGTGTTTTCATTCGCGGCTTTATCAGTAAAACGTTAGCGGATTGTTGACGTTAAAGCCGCCTTCAGAGCCGACACTGTTGATGTTTCGCATGACGTCGGCGCTGCGTGTAACTGTAGATAACGGCGCGCTTTAATCTTCATCCACCTGTTGATGTTTTAAAGCCTTCGGAGGAAAGTGCACCGAGCTTGTTTTGATTTGCCGACTGAACCGGAGGAAGTGATGAATGGAGTGTGAAACTGTTAATGTTTTTACAGAAACATGAGTCAATGCCTTCACGTGATTGTCACAGAGTTACCTCACCACACACATGCAGGCAAATTATCTGACCTAATAGGATGATAACTGCAGATAATCACGTGTGTAATCATCTGATCATTGTAATAAACCTCTTTAGTTTAGATCTGTGCTTTACGGAGAAAGACAGCGGTAAAACAGTGAAGTTTAAAGGTGTAACAGCTACTACAGTGAGGTGTAAAACCTTATCCTCAGAAGATAAGTCATTAAATCAGATTCTGCTCTCTGTTTGGACAATCTGAGTGAGGCTAGTTAGCGTTTAGCAGGACAAGTTGGTAACTCTTTATCTGAAGCTAATATGAAGCTTCAGCGTCCAAATGAGTCAAATCAAGTAGATATCTTTCAACGTTACAGTCTTTTTAGTGCCAAAGTCCCTCTTTTTGTTACTATACTTCCACCGCAGCTCAACAGGGAAACACTGTCCGAGGAAACACAAAGAGGGAATTTGATGCTTAAAAAGACTGTGAATGTGTCAGATATCCACTTGATATGACTAACTCAGACTGCTGAAGCTGAATAGAAGCTTCACATCTACTTTTAAATGACTGTGTGGACACACTGTGGATTTTATCCTCCATCACTTCCATTGAAAGCACATTTGAAGGATCTTTTAATATCCAGTATGAACAGGAGGAATGATTACAGCGAGGAAAACCTCTTTCACTGTTCATATGGACACCTGACTGCTGGTTTAAGACACACTTGATAAATTATGAACCCTCCTTTAAGACAGTTCTGTTAGATTCTATACAAGCACTGATTTGTGCTGGTTTGTGTTAGCAAAGGAAAACTGTGCAGTACAGTACAGTGGAGGTCAAGTTGGAGGTCGGTGTTGCTGGACATTCTCCGCTAAAATTTTGGCTAATTTGGTCGTTTGTTTACAACCTGTGTGTCATCTGGCTGCTCCTGTTTCTTGCCCTGACTGACTTGTTTCAGCAGTGAGTACAGTCATTATTACTTAAAAAAAATATGTTCATATGGAGACCTGACTGTTGGTTTAAGACACACTGGAATAATTGTGAACTAGTCCTTTAAGGTAAAGGCTGCATGTTCTTTTGTTTTTGCAACAATTAGTCAATTAATCGGTTAGTCAATTGATAGAAAATTAATCTGCAACAGTTTTGATAATCAAACAATCACAATTACTTCAGAAAAAAAGAGCTAAAGTATTTCCAACTTCTTGAAAGTTCTCAGGTTTTTCAGTTACTAAGAGGGTTTGGGGATATTTTTCACACAATTTTCTAACATTTTTCAGACTAAATGATTAATCAGTTAATCAAGAAACTAATCTGAAGTATGTTTGCTTTGATGTGGTGAGGTTAATGTTGTTCGGAGGAACAAATATCTGCAAACAAAGAACAAATGTTTAATGTAGCTTTAATGGATCTGAACTGGTGGGATTTTTATTATGTGAAAAGAACCACAGATGTGTTGCACAGTGAGATGGTGTTTAGCAACTGGCTGAATCATCTGCGTTCAGGGGTCGATTGTGTGAACACACACACGCACACTTATTCATGATTCAGATGCAAAACCTTTGTTGCAATAGTAATTATGACAGGATAGAAAGCTAACTGCATCTGTTGCAGCAAAAGGGGAAATGAATCGAGGCTTCTGCTTTTTAAAAAGGAGAGTTTGAATTACAGACGTTGCTGGGATGTGTCCTCGCTCAACATTTAAAAAAACAAAAAACCAAAAAAAAAAAAAACAGTAATTCATCTGTCATAAAGTTATGAGTCATAATGAGAGGCTTCAGTCTAATGCCGGTCGTTCCCCTCTAATCGCAGCTCACATCCAAAACACCAGAGAAGACTCTCACACACACGTACAGGTGTTACCTGAGGTGTTTTACATACCAAGCATCTGTCAGCATGTTCTCTCTCTGTAACTCTGCTGAGCTCGAATAAGAAATGTCTAAGACGTGTCCCCTTCGTGATGATTAAGACATTTGGTTTTAATGTTGGTTTGAGTTTTACAAATGTTTCCTATTACATCTAATTTAATAGATTTAAAGGGTAACATTTATTCCCACAACTGATGCCGTATTGTGTATTGTAATCAGATGGTCATACTGACTGCACAAACACATTACGATGCAGTTTTAAACAAATCCTTTCACCAGAATAGAAAATAATACAACTTTATTGTCTTTAAAAGTCTCATAAAAACATGTAAAGCTAATATTGTATGTTGTGTTAACTCACAGAACTGCAACTTTTATTCTCACACTGAACCAAAGCATTTTATCCAGTGACAATTCCAACAAACTTTATTCAAACAAGACGACGGCCTCCTCAACAATGTTGACAAAAAGAGAGAAATGCAGCGTTACTTTATGCAGTTGTACTATGAACAGAACGTAAGTGGAGCCACAGATGTCTGGAAGATGCAGACAATCTGATGTGAAGTTCAGTTTTCTCTCACAGCGTCTCAGTCAGTTGACAGTTTAACCACAACATGTCAAATATACTCCAGCAACATTAAAACAAGCTCACCACAGTTTATACCAACAGCCATGTTGGAAATCTGATCACACAGCTGCTCAAACCACAAATAAAACGCCAGAAATTCAAACTGCACATTAGACAACAACTGATCTGACAGAATTTCTGCAGAATATAGTCGGTGGAGACGATTCAGGGTTAAAATCAGGTTAAATGTGTTAAACATATTGAACACATATGGTGACAAAACACCATCAAAGTATAAAACTAACCCTAACCCTACCCCTAACTCTAACCCCTAACCCTACCCCTAACTCTAACCCTAAACCCAACCCTAACTCTAACCCTAAACCCTAACCATAAACCCTACCCCTAACTCTAACCCTAAACCCAACCCTAACTCTAACCCTAAACCCAACCCTAACTCTAACCCTAAACCCTAACTCTAACCCTAACTCTAAACCCTAACCCTAAACCCTACCCTAACTCTAACCCTAAACCCAACCCTAACTCTAACCCTAAACCCAACCCTAACTCTAACCCTAAACCCTAACTCTAACCCTAAACCCTAACTCTAAACCCTAACCCTAAACCCTACCCTAACTCTAACCCTAAACCCAACCCTAACTCTAACCCTAAACCCTACCCCTAAACCCTAACTCTAACCCCTAACCCTAAACCCAACCCTAACTCTAACCCTAAACCCAACCCTAACTCTAACCCTAAACCCTAACCATAAACCCTTACTCTAACCCCTAACCCTAACCCTAAACCCAACCCTAACTCTAACCCTAAACCCTAACTCTAACCCTAACCCTAAACCCAACCCTAACTCTAAACCCTAAACCCTACCCCTAAACCCTAACTCTAACCCCTAACCCTAACCCTAAACCCAACCCTAACTCTAACCCTAAACCCTAACTCTAACCCTAACCCTAAACCCAGTGCACTAATGATAAAAAAATACAAACAATATACTTAAAGCAAAACATAAAACATTTAAATATTTGGATGTATTAAATCAGTACACAGAAGATTTAGCAATGCACTTAAAACTAGAGCTGCAACTATTTATCGATTAGTTGATCGTAAGAAAATTAATCAGCAACTATTTTGATAATCTAATAATTGTTTCTGCTTGCATGTTGTGCAGCCGACACTGTGTACTTAGCCTTCTTTTCCATGATGTACTGAACAGAAATTCCACCGACTTTGGTCACGTGGTCATTAAAGTAAAGTGAATTGAATTTTTTTGTAATTTTTCAAGCAAAAAATCTGTTTCCAGCTGCTCATATGTGACAATTTGCAGTTTGTCTTTTTCATATTTGTCAGTGAATTGAATATATTAAGATTTTGTGTTGTTAGTCAGACAAAACAAGCAAACTGAAGATATCACTGTGGCTGCTAAGGAATTGTGAATGCAGTTTTTTTTTCACAATTTTTTCACATTTCATAGACTTACACAGTTTATCAAGAAAATAAGCACCAGATTAATCAAATCGTTAGTTGCAACATTGTCGGACTCAAGATGGACAGTTTCGTTGAAGAAAATCACTCAAGTCCTTGTTCAAAGTTTGCTGTGGTGGAAGAAATGGAAACACTTTATACTGTAAATCAAGGTGTGATCAACAAATTGTAAACAAAAGGTAGGAAGAGAATGCATTTACATTTAGGCCTTACAGTGTGACACAGTCAAGATCAAGGGTCAACATAGTAAAGGGGGGTGGGGGGAAAGGAAGGGGCAGGAACAGGATGGGGTGCTGCATTCAGACAGGATCAAAAAGGTCAAATCAGCAGGGGTCAAAGGCAGGAAAGACACACAGTTGGCATCTTGTTGATCAAGGGGTTGTTCCCAGACATCACTTGATTATCAAGTCTCTACCCAAATGTGTATTCTCTTCTTCAGCTTCAAAAAAGAATAAATTCTTTCTCCTTGTCAAATTCTAGCGCCTACATTACCCACAATGCAACTCAAATGCCTGTACAGATTGGGGTGTTATGTTAGTGTCTAATGTAGCCTGGAGCTGCTAGCCGCTACAAGGCCCAAACACACTGAAAGCGATAATTGATGCGCCTCATTTGACGTGTCATTTGATGCTCCTGTGGCTGCAGGCATCAGATCTGAGACGCCAACAGCACAGAACCAACACAGATTTGTCCTGTTGTTCTTTATGTTTACTGCTGCATAAGTTGGATGCAATGAATTAATGAAACAGAGAAAATGCAGAGGAGGAAAAAAAACTAAGAGCATCTGTTTCCTCAGTAAATCATCTGATTAGAACATAACTGCCATGATGAAACAGTCAGAAAATAATGTTTAATTTCTCTCATTCACTCTACCGCCGCTCACTCTCAGCTTGCTCGCACTATCTCTCTTTTTTTCGGCTGCAGAAGAAACAGCTTTGGTCACTGTGTTCTCATTTTTGTTGCTCCAGAATCGAAACAAGGTCGGAGTTGGGGGCGTCAAGGCAGTTTTACGCACCTCATAGTGCTTTTGGTGCACATTCGGCCATTTAAAGTAATAGGTGTGCTTCAAAACATGCATGTCAGACGCTTTCTAACTCATTTTATTTTCAAACTTTTAGTGTTCAGCCCTGGCCAACGCTGACTCAAATGACATCACTTGAGGCAATTTATCACACAGCTCCCTCGGAGACACAAAAGGCTTTATAATACTGTCTTACACCTGGAAACACGCTGAAAATCTTTCCTCTTTTATGACTTTAACATAATGCAGCTTTATATTAGCGCCGACATTCAGCCACCTCAGTAGTAAAATCAGAATAGGTGGAGTCGCTCTGGGAGGTTTCTCCCCAAATAAAAAGTGTCCAGCAGTTAATTAGTGTGAAGTCAGAAGCAGCTTTTTGAAACAGTAGCGTCTCTATGACAACATGCGAAACCTTTGCCCACATCAACAGCTCTGTAGCCAACCCACCACTGTCCCGGTCCACCAGTCGACAACAACACGGCTTCATCCCTAATGTGAGCCGTCAGGTGACAGCTGAAGCACTTATTCTGGTAAATCTGAGAACCGTTAAGAGCTTAATACTGACCAAGTGTATGCAATGAGGCAACAACTGGAAGTGTTTGCCAGAGAAGCTTTGGAAAGGGTATTTCCATGTCCAGCAGTATTTTAGGTTATTTACTTAACATTTCTTTTAGGCAATGAAGTAATAGCTGGCAAATATGAGACACTTATAAATAAGCAGAGCGTGAGAAACACAGAGGGTGGTACGACATGACAGAGTGAGCAGGAGGAAAGATGAGGATCAAAAGGGAAGAGTTGATGATGTTTGTAATTATGTCTTCAACTCAGTAGGGTATCTGACTTCAATATTAAATATATTTTTAGCCAGCATGGCTTTGTCAGTCTGTCAGTCGACCCAGACATATCTAAACAGTAGTTTGATGGATTACCATGAAATTTTATACAGATATTCATGGTGCTCAGAGGATGTTATGACTTGGATGATCCACTGATATGATTCAGTGTGACTGACACTTCCCAAGGATATCGTTATCTCTCATGTTCATCACCAATAAACCTCCATAAATCCACTTAGAATCCAGAGAAAATAGACTGCAGAAGTTGCCTGAGAATCATCACATTTGTAAGTTTTCTTCAGTATCATAGTAAATCCGGTGATAATTGTCTGGTACACCCACCCCAAACAGGAGCTGCTAACAGCTGATTCAGCAGACTTTTAATGGAGACTATTTGACAAAATAAAAACACATTGTCATCACATTGGTTCACAAATAGAGCTATATGTTGTTGTTAGCATGTTTCCATCTGTGCAAAAATATATTTGTACTGGAAGGACAAGCAGCTCCAGCGCAATTTAACCAGTAAAGTCTATAAATGTTGAAGGAATTCTCTCTTTGTCTTTATGTCAATAAACTGAAATTGAAACAACACATGATTTATCTCTCTTATCCAGTCTGTAGTCATACAAACAGCTGTGTCTCCTCCAGTAAAGATTGGTTATTTAGGGAGATGATAGTCAGAGGTCAGTGGTGATAGAGACCGTTCTGCCTCTTATCTGTGTGCAAACATGGCAGCGTCGTATCTGAAGGAAAACTTTGTTTGTTTGGGGACTGACGTCGCCAAGCGTCAGTGACCAGGTCAAAAAAATCACATCATTTAAAGGGATATTTTGGTTTATATCAATATGATGTGTTTCCATAGTGGTTCTATGAGTCATGTTAACTTTGCGCCCGCCGGCTCCGTTATAGAGATTTTGGGGAATCGAGGACTCACACCAAACAACGAATATTAGGACTAGCTGCTGAGCCTCCTACAGCTTCCCGAATAAACCTGAATTTTATAGAAATCATTTCAAACGTTTATCTCTGAGTCTGAACGAAAGTAAACACAGAAACTAGCCGCCGGTAGCAGACATTATGGCTAACTACATTGGGAACTACTTCCTGTTAACATTAATGTGGAATTGTATACCAAACACTGTATTAAAACCTTTAAACCTGCACTAATCAATATACATAACATGCATGCAATAATTTCCAAAATAACCACCTGCACACTTATTAGAGGGCCTGACTTTAGAGACTGAGACCATAATGACTTGCTAAAAACAATGACTGACTTGTATTTCCAGAGAGATGTTGAGGCCTTTTTAATGGGAGTCATTTGGAGCATCTAACAGCCGTCGATGGCCTCAAGATGTGAGAGCTGCTGGTTGAAAAAAATAGAGTGAAAACTGAGCAAAAAAACCCTAAAACCTCCGAAATGCCGAAAGCCGAAATGTGCCAAAATGCCCAAATCAGTGACAAAGTCCTGACAACAAGCTGTTAACCTCTGAGGTTTCATTGTTGTCTTCAAGTTCAGGTTGGGTTCTGTTTCTCTGAACGTCGTCCCGTCGCCGGCGGAGGCAGTGCGAGGGTTACTGATTCACAGTCTGGAGAGGGGAAATACACTGGAGCGACATAACCAAGCACTAGAGGAGGAGAACCAAAGACTGAGACGAGAACAGCAACGCATCACTGCAGAGTAAACACACACACACACACACACACACACACCGAACAAGCGGCGTTCTCATCGCTTCAGGAATCTCTGAAAACCAGCCAGGGTTGAGGGATGATTTCCACTTCGGGGAAAGTCAATGAATTAGATCAATTCTTTCTGGGAAATTGTGCAAATAGTCGTACAGCTGAATGAAAGTAAACACAGAAGCTAGCCACCTGTAGCAGACATTGACTAACTGCATTGGGAACTACCAACTATTAACATAAATGTGGAATTATATGACAAAAAAAATCCTGCTCTAATCAATATTTTTATGTTTACAATGGATCAGTTGAGTTAAGAGTTATCTATAAAGACTTATGTCCATTTCTGCAATTCTTTTATGTGTCATCATTGTTTGGGTTTTATGACTTCGCAGCTCTGCTCTCATTAATCTCACGTCCCACAGACCAAACCGCAGCTAAAAAAACAAAAAAAAAAAGTCCAATTCAACATTAGTCGGGGCTGCAACTAATGCTTATTTTCATTACTGATTCATCTGTTTTTGTCTATGAATGGTCGGAAAATAGTGAAAAATGCCTGTTATCTTCAACATCCTCAAATATCCTGTTGGGAAAATTGTGCAAATAGTCGTATTTACAGACATGTAAAGTAGATTTTCAACATAATAATGACATTAAATGGGGATGTTTTTGAGTATAAACACTTTTTCTTTCTTAATTTTAGTTTTGCTAAAACTTAGGAGATGCATCATTGTCTTAACAGTAATAGGTATAAAAAACTTTGCTTATACAACAAAAAAGTGATTTCAATCAATAAATACATGATTAAATAAGACTACTCTTCGCCTCAGACACAGTTTGGCTGGTAGTGAGGAAGGTTTGAACACTGCACGCCAAAAACTACTACAACACAGTGAGGTTAAAAACACAAGTTTTGGTTCCTGTTAAATCCATCACAGTTATTACCCAACTCCTGTAACACTGCCTGCAACACTTCATTTTGAGCGATGCACTGATGTCACAGCAGTGTTCATGTGTTCATCACGCCAGGCAGAGTCAGAGGGGCCCCTGTGATTCACAAAACACAAGACTCAACACACAGTTTACCTCAGTTCATTATGGATTTCAATTCAATTCAGAAATACTTTATTAACAGAAGTACACAGACAATTAACTCACACTACGGCTCCAACTAATGATTATTTCCATTATCAATTAACCTGCAGATTATTTTCTTGATTAACTGATTGTTTTGTGTCCTCATATGTCTTATTATCCAGTCCAAAGATTCAGTTTATTGTAATTTAAGTCAGAATTAAAGCTTCAAATCTTCATATTTTAGACGCTGCGACCAGAAAATCTTTTGCATTTCTGCTTAAAACATGAATTATTCAATTATCAAAATAAATACAGATCAATTTTCTGTGGATTGATGAATCAACTAATCGTTGCAGCTCTAATCAACACATAAAAAAACGATCACAGACATGAGCAGAAACGGTGTTTTTATTTATTTTAAGTTTTTCATTTATCTTAGACGCCCATATGGATCTATTTATTGGTCTCCCTCTGATATTTGGTGTGTGTGTTAATGACATATTTTTGTAACTGATTGTGTCTGTTAAATGGTATTTTGCCATCGGAAAATAAAGATATGCAAGTCAAAAAAAAAACAAAAAACAATCTAAAAACACAAATATGACGATGTCAGAAAGAGGCACATATTATGTTAAAAAATGTAAAAAAGTGGATGTGCATTTTTGAATCTATACGCACGATAAATCCCAAAAAGAAGACATTAAAAAGTTGCAAAAAAGTGTTTTTTCCAACAATAAGAAAAATGTAGAATATAATCAGATTTATCTTCGAAGTCCCTAGAATTAAGCAACATAATATACATAATATTTAAATGTTATGGGGAAATAAAAGGACTGCTTTTAGTTCATGTCCTGTGTAGCTCATCTTGAATGATTCATAGCTCTGTAGTCAGTTTCTCAACTCCGTTATCCGTCATTGATTAGCAGTTATTGTGTTATGTTGCTACAGGGGAAAAACACGGGTATATACGCACTTTTCCTGGCAGGATTATAGATGAACGCTTGACATACTGAGGAGGTTTTAAGACTTGTGTGTGTTTCTGTACATTTCAGACTAAAGCGCTATGCTGGTGGTAAAGAGGCCCTGGAGACAGAACTCTACTCTCGGTTTGTTCTGGTCCTGAATGAGAAGAAGGCCAAGATTCGCAGTCTGCAGGAAAGTCTCACAGACCTGCAGGAAGCGAGGTAGACTGAATATGTTACAGTCTGTTAGGTCTATAACTTTAGAAAATGCTTACTCATCAGCTGGCATTGCAACTGCTTTTATCTCCTGCTTCTCAATTTACAGTTGAGACACTTTCAGCTCTTACACCTCATATCACATATGAGCTCACACTGTCCTTAAGAACAGGTTCACAGTTTTTCAAGTGTGTAAAAGATCCCCTCCTTTCGAGCAAAAACGGGACAGAGTGCACAGTGAACTCAGCAGTCACACATTTCTCTGTTCTCTGTTTCTCTGTTTTGTGTCTTCAGGTTATGCTAACCCATTGTTGCTAACTTTGCAGCTAACCTCCTTCACTTTTTCAGCACTTGGAGGAAACAACAGACGTGACTTTTTAGCATTTATTAACTGACACACTGCAGTCTGTACTGTACATTTACTGCCAGACTGACAACTTACTACTAACCTTTTCCTCTGCTCCGCTCACATCCACCGTGACTTCTCTGCTGCGCGCTCTTTACGCAAACACACTATGCAATGACGTATTCCTTAACGGCATTACGCTACCAACAGTTTCCCCGGCAACGACACAGAGGTTGACTCGCGTACTGGAGCAGCGCTGCACAGAGACTCCCAAACGCTATTGATTTCCGAATGAATGGATATTTGGCGTTATTTTTGGCATTAAAAAATATTTTCTTGGCCTGGCGGGAGTTCTTGTTGTGATAATTATAGGAGAAACACTGATTCAGTAAACGTTGAGTACAGTTAGACCCAGCAGGCTCTATCAGGTTGGGCGAGTTCAAAGCTGTGAAAACAACGGGGGTGTTTTGAGTACACCCCCGTTGTTTTCACAGGTAATTTGTTAGTCTGTCCCGCCCGCCGCGGGAAATAATGGATTAATCCTGGAAAGCCGTTGATGTAGCACTTTTCTCCTTAGAAAATAACACGGAGATTATTCGACCAATGAGACTTTAGTCAGACGAGAGCATATCGACTAGTCGACTAGCAGAGTACAGCCCTAAAAAGTCAATGTGAAGCTTATATGAGGCTTCAGCAGTCTGAGTTAGTCATATCAAGTGGATATCTGACACATTTACAGTCTTTTTTAGCATCAAATTCCCTCTTTGTGTTTCCCTGTTGAGCTGCAATGGAAGTATAGTAACAAAAAGAGGGACTTTGGCACTAAAAAGACTGTAACGTTGAAAGATATCTACTTGATTTGACTCATTTGGACGCTGAAGCTTCATATTAGCTTCAGATAAACTTTTAAATACATTTTTGCACAGAAGGAGGACTGTGGATTTTGTCCTCCATCATCTTCTAATGGTCAGTATGAACAGGAGGAATGATTACAGCAAGAAAAACAGGTTTAACTGTTCATTTGAGCTCCTGACTGTTGTTTTAAGACACACATGAAATATTGTGAATCTCTCCTCTAAGTGAACGCACTACAACTATCTGCAGCGCTCCTATTTCAGCTGAAATGTCGCTTCCGTCTCCTGACTGTTCAGCAACTGTTTTCAGCACTTTCACATCACCTGAAATCTTTGCTCATTACAGTGATTTAACCTTCAACTAACATACAAACTGCTTTCATCGCTCATATGTCGACTGAGCCCTCAGCTCCTTTCAGTGCTCATACTTCAACTATAACTCTTGCACAACTTCTCACAAGCAAAACAAAAAAACATTTTAAGATGTTTAACTTCACATTGTTTCAAACAAAGACTTTTTGTTGTTCAGACAACTGAAAACTCTCAGGAAATCCTTGCTCAATAAATTGCTCAATAGCTTTTGACTCATGTTTCCTTAATTACTGCAATCTTCTGATTCATCAGCTTTGTTGTCAAACTTATGTTATATTTAATGTGTATTATTAATTCTTAATGTAAGCTTGAATGTGATTTTTTAAACTATTGTATAACCAAATCAATGTTCACTCTCTGGTGTCTTTTGTAGGAGTTCTGAGGGAAAGAAAAAGGGAAATTCAGTGAAATCAGACCAAACAGCAGGTCAGGAGGAGGAGGTGACTGAGGAGGATGAGTATGGAGGTAGCACCGACGAGGAGCCAGAGGAAGAGCAGACTAACCTGGCCTCGGCTCGACCTGCTGCTCGGGGTAAGATCTCTGTCAGTGTGTGAGAGAATTTAATATTCTCAATGTGTGTGCACGAATACAGGCAGTAAATGATCAGCAGCTACTCTGGATCAGTATGACGTGATTAATACATCATACTGATGTTTTTTAGAGCCAACATCTAGCTGTGGTAGTTGCTGCTAGGGTCATTTAAAGGACACATATTCTGCATATTTCAAGATCTGTATTTATATTCTGGGGCTCTAGTGGAATATCTACCTGATTTACAGTTAATAACTCCTTATTTATCTTATACTGGCCCTTTTATGCAGCCCCTCGGTTCAGCCTCTGTCTGAAACAGGCCGTTTTAGCTCCTGTCTCGTTAAGGCCCGCCTCCTGATGAACCTACTCTGTTCTGATTGGTCAGCTTCAGGAGGCTTCCTCCGGCTCCGGAGGCTACGTAAACAAACTATAGTAGCAGGATTTCACTTCTTCTTCTCCTTCTTTACTCCAAATGTCAACTTCTCAAATCCATCCATACATGTTGGAGCTGAATCAGATCTGAAATATGAGAGTGGACAACACATGGAAACACCTTAGCAACCATCTTAGCAACCACCTTAGCAACCAAGGCTACAGAACAGACGGCCCTTGAGAGCAGGTTTAAACCCTGACTGTTGACTTGCAGGCAGCATTTCTACATACGTTCACCTCAGGTTTTGTAACTTTGACCGTGTTTAACATCTGACATCATAACAGGATACAAATGACAGAAAATCACTAAAAGCATACGTCTCCTTTAATCAATCACTCTTAAATCTCACTACAAACACTACAGCAGCTCACTTCACTGACCCTCTGGTTAAAGTGCTGCTAATCACTAACATCACATACCCCGGTGATGGTATAATTGAAGTTACAAGTTACAACAACACCACATAATCTTTAGTACTGTGTTGAAATTCCTCGAAAGGGGATTTTTTTTTTTTTTTTTTCCAAGAACCTCAGTTACAGGCAGAAAGTTTTACAGTTATGACTCTGTCTTTGTACTAGTATGTCTACATCTCACTATAAATTAACTGAATATTCTGACAGGGTACTTTAATGGATCACCTGCAGAAAGTATTGAATTTTGGCATGCGAACACGTAAGTCAACATTAAATCATGTAGGGCAGAAAATTACTGTTGCAGGTGCTCCGACTTGATGGAAAACACCTGCTGTGACATCACTGAATGAGGTGCGGGCAAACATATCCAACATGCTTGAAAAGTTTTCTCAGAGCAGAACAGCCACGTTGTCAAATCAGCAATGTTAGTTTTTTTTATTTTTAGAT
The DNA here is from genome assembly GCF_963924715.1 of Thunnus thynnus. Taxonomy (NCBI): domain Eukaryota; kingdom Metazoa; phylum Chordata; class Actinopteri; order Scombriformes; family Scombridae; genus Thunnus; species Thunnus thynnus. Next base: position 3,508,331 of record NC_089535.1, read on the forward strand.
CAAGTATTGTCACATCAAGAGTTCCATGATTAGTAAAATATGATATTTTCGTTGAGCTGTCGTCATGGTAGCTGAGTGTGTTTTGCACCAGGCGTCTTTTTTCATGCCCAGACACTAACCATGACATCACTGAGGAATTATGTAATCCGGAGAGTCGGGGCCTCCGTAAACTGACAATCCCAAAACACCTTTAAATACAAGCAGCTTCCAACGTTGACATTATACTCCATCAACCTCCCGACTTCTGCTCCCAGATGGCTCGGGATTTGATTAATGCGCCATCAGCTGGAGGCAGGATGTATGGAGTGTAGTGGAGTATGGATTTAGATAGAACATCGGTTACCTATCAGGGAAGAAAACTGGGCTCTAAGAGGGTTTTTTTTTTTACCCTTTTACCCTCCTCACAGTTACTTACATCCCTGATTTTTCCACTTTCTCACACGCTTTAAATCCTCCACATGAAGCCAGGTCAGGTTTGATACGTCAAGGTTTTTTTTGGAGGGGGCGGTGTAGGTGGTGTCCCCTTTACTCCAGTCCCCCCCCCGCCCCCCCTTTCGTCTGATGAAGGAAAACTTGTGTTGTTCTCTGTTGCTACGACAATGACTCAGAGGGCCCGCGTGCCGCTGCCAGTTAGGACCAACAGATAGAGAGGAGGGGGCAAAGAGAGTTTTAGGAAATCTGTGGTTTCGATATTTATGCTCATGAGGTTGTTTTGTGTTGAGTGTGTATATAGAGACTGCTGCTACTGGTGAGAGAGGTTTTCATCCACACAACAAAACAATCTACTAATGCTGTCAAATTACCCATGAACCCATTCTGGTGAAGTAACTGTGTGTGCATAATAGGGCTGCAACTATCAATTATTTTTTAGAATTTATTATTCTTCATTAATTGATTCACTTTGTCTGTGAAATGTAAAAAAGATAGTGAAAAAATGCCATTTACCATTTCTTAGAGCTCATAGTGATGTCTTTGATTTGCTTGTTTTTGTCTGACCAACAGTCCAGAATCTTAAAGAGGACATGTTCTGCATATTTTCCAGCTCTATATTTATATTCTGGGGCTTCCAGTTATTATTTATCTTCTACTGCTCCTTTATGCAGCCCCTCAGTTCAGCCTCTGTCTGAAACAGGCCGTTTTAGCTCCTGTCTCTTTAAGGCCCCGCCCTCCTGATGAACCCACTCTGTTCTGATTGGTCAGCTTTAGGAAGCTTCCTCTGGCTCCGGAGGCTACGTAAACAAACTATAGTAGCAGGATTTCACTTCTTTTTCTCCTTCTTTACTCCAAATGTCAACCTCTCAAATCCATCCATACATGTTGGAGCTGACTCAGATCTGAAATATGAGAGTGGACAACACAGGGAAACACCTTAGCAACCATCTTAGCAACCACCTTAGCAACCAAGGCTACAGAACAGCCTGTTCTGGTGTGCGTAATAAGCTAATGATTGTTTTTATTATTAATTCATTTTTCATGATTTTTTTCTCAATTAAACATTTTTGTCTGTGGAAACGTGGAAAAATGTGATGAGCTGACATCAGCTCGTCTTTAAAGTAGAAGAAAATGTTCCAAGCAGGTTGAAGACTTCTGACTTGCATGATTTACAGTTAAAAACTCCTTATTTATCTTCTACTGGTCCTTTATGCAGCCCCTCAGTTCAGCCTCTGTCTGAAACAGGCCGTTTTAGCTCCTATCTCTTTAAGGCCCGCCCTCCTGATGAGCCCACTCTGTTCTGATTGGTCAGCTTCAGGAAGCTTCCTCTTTTTGCTCCGGAGGCTACGTAAACAAACTATAGTAGCAGGATTTCACTTCTTTTTCTCCTTCTTTACAACAACGTTAGCAACCAAGGCTACAGAGCGGACGGCTGTTTGTGGGCAGGAGCGAACAATCTGACATCATCACGAGGAGGAAGTTGAGGTCATTTTTGCAAACAAAGCGTTCAGAGCAGATTGAAGCCCTGACTTTTGACTTTCAGGAAGCATTTCTACACACGTTCCCCTCATGTTTTGACATCCAACATCATAACAGTCATTCACTTTTAAGACGCTGGAACTAGAGAACTTTTGGCATTTTTGCTTGAAAAATGACTGAAACCAAATAATTAATTATCAAAATAGTTGCAGAATAATTTTGTGTTGATCAACTAATCAATTAATCGACTAATCGTTGTGGCTCTAGTGCATAATGATCTTTTATTTGTCCCAGTCAGTAAGAAGCAATGAATTAAATATTAAACATTTAAAATCTATCACTAAACTAAGGTGGTGAACATAGTAAACATTTTTACCTGCTAAATATCTCCATGTTAGCATTGTCATTGTGAGCTTTTCTAGCTTTTATTAAAAAATAAATAAATTAATACATTTAAAAAAGATAAAGCAATACTCTCTTTACCAATAAAGGACATCTCAACTGATTGGTTGAGCATGTTTTAAAAAGTTCTTATAAAGTCATTTACATCATTCTGTTCAGAAAACTAAACTAAAAAACTAAAAAGTATACTTCCCTTTGAAAACCAAACACCAGAATATAAACCATAAACATGCTGCTGGAAGCCACCTGAAAAATTCTGCTTCTGAAATCTTCAGCAACATATCACATCATATGATATGACACATCATCAGCTTTTAAGTTGATATGTTGAACTTGTTAGCAAACAGTTGCTTATTTCCACATCCAGCAGTTAAAGAGAAACACTATCATTCATGTGGAGTCGTGTTTCTGTCCACCTGGTGAATGTAAGTCCAATATTCACTCTCTTTTAGCTCTGTTTTTACTCTCTACCAACTCCTGAGGGAAATATCTGGCTCTTTAGCTGCTAAATGCTCCACTATGTTCACCAGCTAGTCTATAGCCAACTGTGTCTGTTTGCCGTTTGGTGCTGAGCAGGTAGTGTACAGTGGCTTTGTAGAGCTTTATCTCTGAAAACAACACTATGAGAGCGCTGAGAGTGAATTAAAACAGTAAAGTTGCAGCCGGACAGATAAACAATGGGCTGAAACTCGTTATAAAGCTCTGTAAAGCCGAGAGGAGCTGCAGAGTCACTGATAATTCTCTCCTTTCACTTCACAAATTGTCTTTTGATTCATTGTTTTCGACAAGATATCACAAACAGAAGAGAAAACCATTAAAAGGATCAAACCATCAAGTCATTAGCACCTGTGTACTTAGTCTTCTTTGTTAAAGTTTTACTTGCTGGAGCTCTTTTGTGTTGAGTTTAACAGACAGTTTTTACAGACTGTTTTAAAGATGTGAGTCAGTGTGTTCATTCAAACAGGGAGGACGAAGTGGAAAGCTGTCACCAAACTGAACGGAGAGAAATATATCAGTGAAAATTAACCTACGAAAAAAAAAAAGGAAGAACACGTAATTTTAAGCATGTTTCCCCACATTTTCCACCCTCGTTTCTCTTCTGCTCTTTGATCCATGGAAACGAGCCGATTCGCGGGTGGAGAGCCAGCTGCCTCTCTGTTGTTGTTCCACACACTCGTCCTCCCGCTATCCTCATGTTTAAGAACAGAGGGAGAGAGCAGAGGTGATGAAAGCAGAGTCAGATGTTGGCGGGGACGCCGGCCGCCGTCTTTCAGCCTCGAAAACAGTAGAAAGAAGAAAAAAGTCATTCCTTTCTTGGAAACTGCTGTGAATGACGTAACCCGACTGTTCAAACTGGTTGTTCAATTTCAAGGAATGACGCAGGTGTTTGCTGTGTGTTTTAAAATCTGCTGCTGCTGCTGCACACCTGGAAGTGCGTTATCCCATTTATACCCTGGAAATTTACCAATCAAGATTTTTCTTCTTCTTTTTTAGATCAAAGGACTGATCAGTTAATTGAAAAATGAAAATAATCGTTAGTTGCTGCCCTAGTTTCATGTTCTCAGATGTGAGCATTTAATCCTTTTTATTCTCTTACATTATAGTAAATTAAATATCTTTGGGTTTTGAACTGCTGGTCAGACAGATAGGGCTGAGTAAAATGAATGAATTAATTTTTATCTGAATGTTCAAGTTCAAGTTCCCAAGATAAATTGAGAAGCACTTCATAGGATATTATTATATTTATCTGATGTAGTTCAATCAAGATTAGACTTGAATCAAAATTAATCAATTCTGGACTTTGTCAATCGAAATTTCAAACAAATTTAGAGATCAGTGGCGATATCTACAGACAAAACGAGACATTTGGAGATGTTTCATTGATGTTTTATTGATCAAATTCACACATTAATCTAGAAAACAATCGTTAGTTGCAGCCTCCAAACACATGACCGATTCACCTTTCCCCTCAGAGTCCTCTACTCCGACCCCATTGGACGACAGCCTGAGTGACATCACGGACGTCGCGCCCTGTCGTAAGCGCCGCTTCCGTCACCTCAGGGACCAGGACCCGGCGGTTAAGCGACCTCACCCAGAGACCTCCCAGAGAAAGAGGTAGGTAGGAGTCCACACCGCACACACAAAACAAAAAAACAAAAAAACACACATGTAACGTCGCTCCAGTCTGTGTCGCTCTGTGTTTGTGCTGTTGAACATAAAAACCTCCTGCTTTATGGTGTCAGTTAATGTCTGTCTCAGAGCACTTTACTGGCTTTTCAGCTAATAAACTGCTCATACATTTATCCTTTAAATTTGTTCATTTAGCCGGGGTGTGACGCCTCCGACCCAAAAATAGCTCACAGAAACACATTTAAATGTGCTTTATTGTTGCGAGTTAAAACACAACCTCCCTTCTTCCTTCTTTCTCTGTAGAAGAAAAGAGATGATGATGATGTCCACCTGGAAAATAGCTCATGTTTTTAATTACCATATTGGCCTGAATATAAGAGGACGCCCCTTTTCCAACAGCTGTTTTTTGCATAAGACTTTTTGAAGATGCGACACACTTTCACACTCGTCCCTGTTAGGAACATTTCTCTGAGACATCCTAAATCCCAGAGGAAGAGAGAGTCCTCATCCTTTGAAGATTTTCTCTCATAAAAAATGAAATAAAAACCATTAAATCAGAAGGTAAATCCCACATTAGTGTAGCTTGTCCATCAGTCACACATTCACACGCTCTCTATCAGCCTCTTGGATGCATCTGTGTTATTTTTTCTGGCAGTTTCTCAGACTGTCTGTTTGTCTTTTTTGAGTCATTTCTTGGCCGTTTGACAGGATGATTTCGGACCCCGGTTCATTTCTGCAGTAAAGACGTTGAAAGATGTTTCGTCTCGTTTCCACACGACATGAATTTATTTCCTCCATGACAGAAAAACACGGTGCAGGGAACATATCGTGAAGTTTTCCAGGCCCATATTTATATTCTTTTGTGAGGAGGAGGCAACGTGAGTTTGAGGAAATTTGTGGTTTTGGTATTTTTTTTTTTTTTTTTTGTGCAAGAGGTTGTTTTGTGTGGTGTGTGTATAGAGACTGCTGCTACTGGTGAGAGAGGTTTTCATCCACACAACAGAACAATCTATTAATTCATTTTTCATGATTTTTTTCTCAATTAAACATTTTTGTCTGTGGAAACGTGGAAAAATGTGATGAGCTGACATCAGCTCGTCTTTAAAGTAGAAGAAAATGTTCCAAGCAGGTTGAAGACTTTTGACTTGCATGATTTACAGTTAAAAACTCCTTATTTATCTTCTACTGGTCCTTTATGCAGCCCCTCAGTTCAGCCTCTGTCTGAAACAGGCCGTTTTAGTTCCTGTCTCTTTAAGGCCCCGCCTCCTGATGAGCCCACTCTGTTCTGATTGGTCAGCTTCAGGAAGCTTCCTCCGGCTCCGGAGGCTACGTAAACAAACTATAGTAGCAGGATTTCACTTCTTTTTCTCCTTCTTTACTCCAAATGTCAACTTCTCAAATCCATCCGTGCATGTTGGAGCTGAATCAGATCTGAAATATGAGAGTGGGCAACATCTTAGCAACCACCTTAGCAACAGTCTTAGCAACCAAAGCTACAGAACAGACGGCCGTTGAGAGCAGGTTGAAGCCCTGACTGTTGACTTGCAGGCAGAATTTTACATATGTTTGCCTCAAGTTTTAAAACTTTGACCATGTTTAACATCTGACATCATAACAGGATATAAATTAGAGCTGCAATGATTAGTCGATTAGTTGTCAGCTATTAAATAAATTGCCAATGAACCGTTTTGAATCGTATTTTAAGAAGACAATGTCCAAATTCTTTGATTTCAGCTTCTTAAATGTGAATATTTTCTGGTTTCTTTAGTCCTCTATGATAATAAACTGAATATCTTTGAGTTGTAGACAAAACAAGATATTTGAGGACGTCCTCTTGGTCTTTTGGGAAACACCGATCAGCATTTTTCACCGTTTTATGTCAACATTTTATGGACAAACAACTGATCGATCAATCAAGAAAATAATCATTAGTTGCAGCCCTTAATATAAATAACAAGAAACCACAAAAAGCGTAATATGTCCTCATTGAACGAGCCTTCAGAAACTCCTGCGGGTTAAACTGGGCTACCTAAACACTCTAACAGACTCAGTATAAACACACTGTAAGAAACTGGCTAGCCTAGCAACGCTAATGCTACAAACAACCCATAATGTAGAAGAAGAAGTCAAAGTCAAATGTAGTTTCCAGCATAAAATATCGTTGTCTATTCTGATCAATACGGTATTTTTCTAACTAAAAGCTTCTCTTTAGATTCCTCACTGTTCTCTCACCCCTCCCCCCCCTCTTCCTCTTCTCCCTCCTCTTCCTCTTCTCCCTCTTCTCTCTTGCTTCTCGCCCTCCTGGTATCCTGATGAATGGGAAAATCAAACATCATAAAAGTTCCCCGTCAGGGATCTTCTTTATGTCGGGTAATTACACCCAATCTGCAGTCGCTCCCAACCAGCTTAACCTTCTGACCTGAACATCCAGATGGGAGCGAGTTGTTGAAGTACGTAAACAGCAGCAGCGGCTCGTAAACCGCTGATTGACCGCAGCACAATCAGTGATGTAAATATGTGAAGGAATGTGCGGAGCTCTGCAGCCAAGTGTGTGTTAAACATCCACAGATATCATCAACAAGTATTTTGATGCAAATCCAAAAATCACACAGAGCCGGTTCGTTACTGTAGCTGCGCTAATAATCACAGCTGCTGCTAATCAATAAGCTCAGTTCTTTTATTTTGATTAATCAGCGATTTATTTAGTGCATGAAATGTCAGAAAATAGTGAAGGGTCTAAGGTGAAGTCTACATATAGTTTTCCTTGTCCAAACAACCTGAAGATATTCAGTTCACAGTGATTTAAAACAGAGAAAAGCAGCAAATATTTACATTTGAGAGTCTGCAAACTGAGAATGTTTGGCCTCGTTCAACATTCGCCCAGCATGAAAAAAAACGCAGCTCTACAGAACTGCTGTAGCTCATGAGCTAACTGCTAACAAGCCAACAAGCTAACAAGCTGGGAACTTCAAATCAAAACAGTCACAGTATCTCTCTGAGCTTCTTTCTATTTTTACTGTACCGAGACATTTATATTGTTCATCATTTAATTTAATGAAGAGTTACAGAGCACTTTTATCAGGAACACCTGTAAAATCTAATGTAATCCAAACAACTATGCCATAAGTTCTACTTTTACGAAGCTTCTACATTTTCAGTCTTTGTTGACATTGGCAGAAAGGTGATAATTCTACTTTATTTTGATTATTGAGGTGTACGGTGGACAAAATTAGAAAAAAGTAGAATTTATGGCAGAGTTGTTGTAGAGATTAGATTGCACAGGTGTTCCTAATAAAGTGAGTGTATATATATATATATATATTATATATGTCCTTTTGTCTCCAGTCTTCTGTTTTATCAGTATAATCAGGCAAACACAAAACAACAGTTACAATAATGAAAAATGTGTAATCAAAATCAGAAAAGTCTTTTAGATATTGTTAAATTAAATGATGAAAGTTTTCTCTTATAGGAATAGACGTCACAGGTGTTTTATAACAGAACTTTGTTGGAATAATAATTAGAAGTCAGGACTGTTGGACAGCTGTTAAAGTTCACCAGAGTTGAACTTCACATGTAAGACTCACCACTAATATTAAAATTAATGCTGAAATGAACTGAATTCGCCACAGAATTGTTCTATTGTAAATGACTGTGCTTCAAATGATTTATATCATGAAGAGAGCCAAGAACACTTCAGCTTTTTATATTTGTTTTGTCTTGACTGGTGTTTTGGTCGTACGTAGTGTTAAATGTTGGAGGACCATAATGGAAATAAGCCATTAGGCTTCATTTTGATTTATTTCCTCAGTAGGAGTTGTGAAGTTATAGTTTATTTTTCCAATAAACTTAATGAAAACCGGGAGGATTAAAGGAATAAAACAAGCTCCAAAAGAATAAAAGTAAAGATGAAACAATAATTAATCGACAGAAAATTAATTGGAAACAATTTTGTTAGTTGCTTATTTGTCAGCTAAAACATGAACCTTTATGGATTTCAGCTTCTCAGTTGTGAGGTTTTGCTGCTTTCTTTTGTCTTATGTGATAATTAATTGCACATCTTTGGATTTTGGATCCAGTTTGAAGACGTCTCCTGGAGCTTTAGGAAAATGTGAAAGTCATTTTGCACTATTTTCTGATTTTATTGACGTAACAATAAACTGGCAGATTAGACTGTAATAAAAAATATAGAAAAATCATACAAAGAAAGATGCAAAAAAGAATACAGAGTGAATAAAAGTAAAAAAATAAGTAAAAATTGTCAGTAAAAATAAATACAAGTATTACAAGTGGTTTAAATTTAACATTTTTTGGTGGTGACACAGCCTTAGAGATGGCAAACAGTCATGGTGGATCGTCTCTATCTGCGAAGAAGCCTGAAAGTCAGTTTTTCATGTTTTTAAAACCAAAACTAAACATGTCACCACACACGTAGCTTCATACATGACATATGTTTTTGCCATAGATGGCTGCAGAGCTGAACAGGAGTCAGTTTGACCAGCAGAATGACCTTGTTCCAGTTTCAGAGCTCTTTTAAGCAGCAGTTTCCATTTCTGCCGTTGTCTTTACATCCAAAGGGAAAACCCAGCTGTCCACCTTTAGGGCGTTATCGCATTTACAACATTCCTCGGAAAGGGAATATCAAATTCAGAGTTTATTGGTGATAAAAGAGCAGCGTTGTCCTGCAGGTTTATGATTTCAGCAGCTTCACGATTCTCTTTTCTATCGGAGTGTCCTCACTTGGTTTTTATCTCTTTAACCACACAAACACATGCTGCCGTGGCTTTAGGCAGGCCAGCTGGTAGAGCTCGCCTCAGGAGGAGGACCTTTTCCACTCTGGACTTTATGTGAACACACAGCTCCACTAATGAGAGTTAGGAGAAGATCAGAAGGCTGCATCAGGGTGGGTTCACCTAATTAAAAAATAAACTAAATTAGTTGTTGTTATATTTGTTCAGGTTTTGAGATATTTATCTGCCAGTTTTCTGCCTCCACATCAATACAATGGAAGTGGAGGAAATAGTTTTTGATATGCTCACAGAATTGAAAAATGACGATCAATGAAGTTTCAATTAAAATCTGCATGTTCTGTGGATTATCCAGAGTAGCAGGGACACTGATTCTGTTTAACCATGTTACTGCAAACAGACACAGTTAGCTGTAGACTAGCTGGTGAACATTGTGGAGCATTTAGCAGCTAAAGAGCCAGATATTTCCCTCAGGAGTTGGTAGAGAGTAAAAACAGAGCTAAAAGAGAGTGAATATTGGACTTACATTCACCAGGTGGACAGAAACACGACTCCACATGAATGATAATGTTGCTCCGTAACTGCTGGATGTGGAAATAAGCAACTGTTTGCTAACAAGTTCAACATATCAACTTATATTATGTCAGTGTTGTGTTTTAAAGCTTGTTATGCTGCCCTCAAAGTGTCCAAAGAAATCAATTAATGAAGGTTGATCATTCTGTAATCACATTTAACCGTCCCTCTTTGCAGTCAAAATTAATGTCAACATGTTTTTTAAATTTGTTATTAATAGTTTTGTAAAATTCTTCTTAGTACCAGTAAGGAGTCTCACTGCTGCATTTTGAACTAGCTGCAGGTGAGATAGGGCTGACTGACTGATTCCTACATAAAGAGAATTGCAGTAGTCAAGGCTAGAGGTAATAATAGCTTGAACTACGGTCTCCAAATCTTTAACGGACAGGAATGATTTTAACTTTGCAAGTGCTCTAAGATGGAAGAAGCCAGTACTAACAAGTAAGTTGATTTGTTTGTCAAATTTTAAACCAGAGTCAAAAATAACAACAATATTTCTTGCGTGGGACCTCACATTCAGTGACAGAGGCCCGAGGGGCATTGGATGTGTTTGCAGAGTTGTCCACAGGGCCGAGGATTAGGACCTCAGTTTTATTCTGGTTTAGCTGAAGGAAGCTTTTTGCCATCCAGGATTTTACATCCTAAATGCAGTTTAGGAGGGAGTTAACACTGCATGGATCACATGGTGTCAGTGGGAGGTTTAGCTGGGTGTCATTGGCCTAACAACCTAACCTAATAATACAGAGAAAACAAAATAAGGCTAAATATAGGAGGAGGACACATTATCAATTCTAACAGAAGCTGATCGGTCAAACCACTGAAAGGCCTGTCCCTGAATGCCACCATGTTTAAGGCAGTTCAAGAGGATAGAGTGATTGACTAACCCTAACCCTGTGTCGAAGGCGGCCGGTGTCTGTGTTTGATTGACAGCAGCTGGCAGGCTACCGGTGTTACACCGTATGAACAGAGACAAAGTAAACAAACTGCTGTAGCTACAAGTCATGGACAGACAGCATTTAGCTAACAGGGACTGTGAAGAACATTACAGGTTTACTTGCTGTTTAATGTGCTGCAGCTGAACTAATTAGCTATCTCGCTGCTAACTGACGTTAGTGGTGCACTTTTCCCTGGTGAATGTTTGTTTGGTGGTTCGTTCAACAAGCAAAGGTGCAGGACAAGACGTGTGTTCATGTTTGTAGGTGAGATAAGAAGGAGACTTTAGAAGGAAAGCTAATGTGGGTTGTTCAGGTTGTTCAGAGTCTGTGGCTCTTGTGTTGTGTAGCAGGATGCAATCAGGCTCAGTGTGACCGTCTGCTCTGCCTATAATAGAACGACATGTTATGGCTTTGTGAAAAAGATTTTCTGTATGGAAATAAGGACTCCAGCTACATAAGTGGATGATGGAACAATATTTAATCGAAATAATGTAAAAGTAGGGGGTACAATAATAAATTTCTCACTTTTGGTCTCAGATATTTTCCTCAAAGAACACAGGACAAGCGATTTACAGAGCAGATATGTATCTGTAATAGACAAAAATGCTGTTTAATTTCTGTTAGTTGACTTACAACAATCTGTACAGCTCCATTCATCTTATCTACACTTGCCTAAATTTCTGTAGGAATTGTTTTGTTGCTATTTTTCATGAATGTAGAGTACCTATGTAGGAAACTGATGTCCCGATTCTGGATCCTGCGTTCGAAGTTCTGATTGGTGGATTGTTTTTCCATTTGCGACAACAGCTGTCAAACCTGATTGAATCATTGAATAAAGTGAAGATGTGGATGGTGATTCAGATGTCTGGATCCAGGCTACACAAAGCTCACAGATAGATATCTTGAAGCCTAGATACCACCAGAAGTTAGTGAGAAAATGTGTTTTTGTTTTTCTTCATAACCCTTTAATTTGTCTGAGGGATTTTGGTGAATACCATTATTCTCTGCTCAGCGGGGGCGTTTCTAAGGGGGGTCTTGGACATGATCTGGTGAGCCAAAGTCAGTCTGTGGTCTCAAAGAAATAATTATGCAACTTTCTACTTTTCTTTACTTCTCTTTCTTCTCCTTACACTCCTCTCTGCTGTGTCTACAGTGCCTGAATCTACACTTAGAGTCAGCTCTCAATCCCTGCTGCTGTACATCCAAAACCTTTCAATACTGGTCTTCTTGTTCCCCTATCTCCCAGTTGCCAGTTTCTTTTTTGGATGTGGCCGTTTAGAAATTACTCCAAAGACATGTCTCAATCTGACATTGTTTCTGTGGCGATCCTCACAACTCCTCCAACAAACTGTGTCCAACAACCTCCTCCGTGTGCCAGCCACTGTAAACTGTGCCACATGCAGATGGCCATAAGTGGTGCCATCCAACCCCAGCTGCTGTCAGGAGCTGGTAGTGGTGCCCATTACCAGCTTATTACCAGCTCAACAAGAAGCAGCAGTGAGCTGATGAGCAGCTGCGGCCGGCTGGATGTTTGATCGCAGCCTCCCTCTGAGCTGGCAAACACTGGCTGCAGAAGAGAGCTCTTTGTCTGAAAGGTGGCTGTAAACATAGGGGGGTTCAGGGCTGTTGGCAGTCCTACACCCCACTATTGTTTTTTTCCATTTCCATCACTCAACCCCGTTCACCTTTCTCTGTTACCGCCATGTTTTTCTGCATGCAGGTCGTCCACAGAGAAGAGGAGCAGCAGAAAATAAACAGGGTAAAAGAAGGCCACATGAATAGAAGACATAGATGATCACAAATTACAGAAAGAGTTTCACATTTTGGGGAAAAAAACATATTAGCTTTTATTTAGAGAGCAGGATGAGAAGATCAAGATTAACTTTTCAACTTCAGCGTCTGTTTCCAGATGTAAAAATGTAGTATAATGCCTTTAGGGCTGCAACTAACGATTATTTTCAGTATAGACGATTGTTTTTGTGATTCATCGATAAGTTGTTTGGTCCATTAAAAGTCACTCTCTGAAGTAAAGATAAGTGTAATTGCCAAAATGTTTATTCTTTCACAAAACAAGCATCTTTATGGAGCTCTAAGTTGAACTTTCTTTCTTACAAAATGAGAAAAGTTTTAAGTTTCATTACACAGCTGGACGTCCTGATGTTCTCATTTTTGACTCCTTGTAGTTCCTGTTAACATGTCCTTGAGATGTGTTTGTATACTAAAAGTAGTTTTCCCATGAATTGAAACTCAGAGAAACTTGCAGTCAAACACACTGTGTCTCTCTCGTTCACACACAGATTGGTTCTGTAAACGATCAAACATCACTCCCAGCCATCACAGATAATCACTTCAAGACTTGGGACTGATGGAGCCTCACTACTTGTGTGTTATATTATAATCAGCGCAGAGTTTTTATAGTTAATTGTATGAGCTTTGTTCCTCTAACATGCTCTAACAACTGAGCTGTGGCATCTATTACATTCATATAAAATGAGTATAGTTAATGAACGATTCTGTTTATGAGTGTGAGTGGCTTTAAAGAGAAAGAATCATTTGAAGGGTGAGTTCAGACTAAATTAATGACAAGAAACAATTATCACTCACCTTACCTCTAGTGTTGTTTAATAATTCACAGTGAAATTTGGTTGTTGTGCTCTAAAAACGGGAAAAAGTTTATTTTAAAAATTCAGCAGCAAGTTGTCCTTCCAGCCAGTGTCCTGGTTACCCTGGACCATCCACAGAGCTTACTATGAAAAGTTTTCACTGGAACTACTTTCTTCCGAATAAATAGTCCCTATTAAAATCTGTCGACTGCGCGATCTGTGGATTATCTTTATGCAAAGTTCATCCCCGTGTCCTTGCAAAATAGGCAATGCTAGAAGCTCGGTGACATAGTGACTACTGTTGTGTCTCCAGAGGGAGCTGCTGTGAAATCTACTAAACTGCCTCAAGTGATGTCACTTGAGTCAGCGTCAGTTGGGGCTGAAGATTACAAGTTTGAAAAGTTAAAAAAAAAATCTGGGTGTGTAGAGTTAGAAAGAAGTGAGGTTACCAGACTTCTGTAGCTCCTCATCTCTTCTGGAGGCTAACAGCTCCAGGCTACATTAGCTGCTACTAGCATAACAAGTTGCATTGTGGGTAAAGTAGGCACCACGTTTTGAAAAGGAAGAAGAATGTGCGGAAGTACTTTTAAATGCATCGCTGTAGTCAGAATACAGTTAGCTTAGCTTAGCTTAGCTTAGCATAAAGACTGAAAGCAGGGGGAAACAGCTAGCCTGGTTCTGTCCAAAGTTCTAAAATACACCAACCAATGCCTCTAAGGGCATGTGTCCAGCGTTTTTCTCTGGCAAAAAAGCTCTGGCGGGGCGATTAGGAGCTCTTTATACCAGCACTCCCAGTACTTTTTTGATAAAGCAATGCACATTGGTTATGTTTCTATGACAACAATGTCTTATTAACACTCTAACTGCCATTGTATGATAGACTAGCATCACCCCTTCGCTTTTTATTATCTATTTTATTCTTAGGCTACTATCTATTTGTTTGACATTGTTTTTTCACCATGAGCACCAGCCAGAGGACGCCCCATCGAATATATGATTGGTTGAAGGCGGAGCACTCTGAAAAAAGCTTTTTCTCTAGGCGACTGAAATGTCAAAACAGCAGATTGTTGTTTTAGGGAAGTTGCATGTTGGAACTGTTTTTTGGCACATGACAGTCGGGTGCAGTGACTGTGTTCAGCTTCCTGAAGTCTTCACAGTGATATTTTCAGGTTTGGTACCAACGTGCAACCAAAACCTGTGCTATAACTGGAGACACTGCACAGAAGTTCTGAGCAAATTGATAAAGTTATGTTCATCAGTAAATTGTTTCAGTGTGTTTGGTTTTGAAGATATTTTTTGGCATTTTCTCACCTTTATTCAACAGTTGAAAGAGTGATAGGAAGCATGGGTAGAGAGGGGGATATAACAACAGATCAAAAAGTCTGGAGCCTGAATCGAACCATGCATCTTGACCAGTAGGCTTCTGGGACACTTCTTCTATCATTTTTTAAAACTGTCCATCATGACTGCAACAATTTTATGGGAGTGCGATGCTAAATTTGGCGGAGTGCTCTTTTAAGTCTTCAAAAAGTGTATTTTTTATGTAATTTGGGTGAACAGAACCTTAAAGAGATAAACATTTGGTTGTATTTGTTTCATTTAGACAAAACTAATTCTTCTGTCCAGCTTGGTGCAACCTCTGTTTAGTCTCTTAGCTACAAACATGCACATAATTGGCGTCCATGCTGCAGCTCTGGTATGTCACCAGACCAGCTCCGTGTGGGGGCTCCTGTGTGCCTGAGCTTAACCTCACCTCTCAGGGGTTGAAACCACTCTCGTCACGTCCCCCTCTGCCATGTGTTGAAGTCTCCGGTGGTCCTCTGCGGCAGCATCGAAACAGTTCCCCCCTTTGCAGTGAACACGTCTCTTGTTTCCTCTTAACTGGTTCCAGCAGCGGAGCAGTGTTTGTCATACAGTTGGTAATGATTTAAACAAGCTCAGGGCCTCCTCGCTCCTCTACTGGTTTCACACACCGGCCTTTTCTTCACGTTCCTATTCAGGTAATCACAGTCACAGTGGGGCTGGATTGATGGGAGAAAGTCGGCAATCTCATGTCCTCATTTCCAGAAGGTCTTTAAAAAGCAGCTTGTGACTTAAAGCTCAAGGATTTTCTGGGTTGTGGGTGGTCCTCAGGTCATCTTAGATTCAGATTTGTCATCCATTCATATGTAGAAATGCAAGAAGCGAGAGGTGCTTCATGTTGGGTGGTTAACTTCAGGAGAAAGACAGTTACATCTCTACAGAGGTCATATTTTATTGAACTTATTTGTTCCACTAGGTGTGTTTCTATCCACTTGTTTTTATGCACATTTTCAATTTGTGCATAAAAAAACCACCTGAGTTCACATGAAAAGTGACAGAAATAGTTGTGTCATGAATGAACAAGGAGAGCTAGAGAGATAAATTGAAACCCTGGCTCCTTTCTTACCTCCGCACAGCTGACCAATCACTGCTTGAAGTGGGTGTGAAGTAACTTTTGGTCGCTATCCCCAGAAATAGTGAACGTATGTCAAAAGTTTTGGCCCTGATTGGTTCACACAGCCTTTTGTAAATTTCTTAAAATTGGAGAAACACATATGCAGCGAAGGTTGAGCCTGGTTCAACTTACTTTGTGTCGTAGCAGCAGCTTCATGTTTCTACCATGACTGATGCTTAAACCCACATTAACTGTTTTTTGGGTTTTTTTGGCCACTAGTTTTCAGCAGAAACAAGTAGTGAACACAACACTGACATATCATCAGCTTCTAGGTTGAGATGTTGAACTTGTTAGCAAACAGTTGCTTATTTCCACATCAGCAGTTACGGAGCAACATTATCATTCATGTGGAGTCGTGTTTCTGTCCACCTGGTGAATGTAAGTCCAATATTCACTCTCTTTTAGCTCTGTTTTTACTCTCTACCAACTCCTGAGGGAAATATCTGGCTCTTTAGCTGCTAAATGCTCCACTATGTTCACCAGCTAGTCTACAGCTAACTGTGTCTGTTTGCCGTTTGGTGCTGAGCAGGTAGTGTGGCTTTTTAGAGCTTGTTCTAAAAACCTTGTTTCCAGCTGCCTGCTGGAAACAAGGTTAATGAGAGTGGTGAGACTAAATCATACAGTAAAGGTTTAGGCCATAAAACCAGAATAATGAGTTAAAAGATTGTAAAATGCTCTGTAGAGAATTGTGAAATTGCAATTGTGTGATAATTCTCCATGGATTTATCATTAAAAGCGACTGCTTGCACATACATATAGTAATTTTATCCAGTGTTGAAGAGGCCATATTATACCCCTTTTCCACAAGTGAACACAGTTCCCTGGGTTCTTAAAATGTGTCTGACATGCTTTGATCAAAATACCACAAGGATCAAGCACCACTGTGGCCATCACATCCCTTCTTAACAGCCCTGTTCAGAACAGCCAGTTTGAGTGTAAATAAACTTGGATTCTACTTTGATTTAATTGCAATACACGGATCAAAAGGATGTCAAAATCACAACAACATGATGTTGGTTTGTAAAAAGCCTGAATTCATCCTTTTGTCAAGTCTGTCCACAAGACGACAAACAAACAACTGTTAAAACGCTTTTGGATTGATCAGAGCTATGCTAACATTGTAGCTGCTCCATACACACTAGAAATAAGGTAATCTAAAGGCATAACTACAGCAGTGACGTTACTGTTTATAGACATAGATTAGATATCTACATACAGTGTAACATTAAAATCATATAAACTCACCGCATTTAAGATGTTAATTACTGATGACAGCAGCTGAGGTGGTGTGTTACTCCGGTGTTAGCTTAGCTCCAGCTAGGTAGAGAGGTGAGACTGAAGATAAATCCACTTAATCCCAAAAGTTCAAAAAACAAGCTCCTCCTGCTGGTAAACTGCTCCGGATCAGAGCAGAATCAGGTGTTTTCAGCGGCTCTGTCCTTTAGTCCAGTCCCACGATACGGGCAAATTTTTTCGCCCTTAGCTTAGCTTAGCTTAGCCTAGCTTTGCCCCAGGTGACATAAGAAGGGGCAACAAATCTGAATGGCTTGTTGAATCACATGAGTACAGAGCGAGCCAGCCCACACCAAACTGACTGAGTGGTCTTAGGCTCATCAGAGACCCAAATACATAAAAACAATCAAAAATATGTATATGCTGACTTACAGACGTCTCTTTCACCATGTAAGTCTATGGGAAAAAGACTTTTTGGGCCCAATAGTATCATGTGACTTTGTAATTACACGGTTTGGCCGCTATGTGATATTGGCTTCAAAGCCCGGCGCTGTTCCTGAGGGCTTGATTTCCCTTCATAAAATAACAGTTTTATTTTAACTTGTTTCTGTACAAATTTAAACAAACGAAATATAAAACATTAATTTGTGAGCTTTAGAGGTGCCAGTAAGCAGTTTTTGTTATCTTTGGACAGAGCCAGACTAGCAGTCTTTGTGCTAACCTAAACTAACCAGCAGCTGGCTGTAGCTTCATATTTAACAGAGAGATGAGAGAAGTATCAATCTTCTCATGTAATCCTCAGCAAGAAAGCAAATAAGCGAATTTCCCAAAATGTCAAGCTATTCCATGAAGACTGACCCCTATAAAACTAAGATGAAATACTGGTGAACAGTTGGCCTACATTATAGTTTTCCATCTCAGTTTCTCTCATGATCCCTTTGCCCTCTTTTCTCTGCTCCCCACTGATCCTTCCTTCATCGTCTGTATCTCTGATGTTCTGTGTTGTAGCTCTTAAACATCACACTATGTTGCATTCGAGTGAAGGCAGAATATACAAGCTTCTGTGGAGTTGAGACACAGTGTGATAACACACACACACACACACACACACACACACACACACACACACACACACACACAGGTAGTCGAGTCCAGCATTTGATGTGGAGCAGTTAAGCTGGGGGAGCTGCTGTGCTACAATTACACACACACACACACTTATGCATGTACACACAGGTATAAAAGTTGTCCATGTGTTTCTAGTCTTGCTCCCTATGAACCACATGATACGCTTCCCGTCTCAACAGGAAAACTCCGCTGTAAACCACCCTCATTAGCCCACTGACCTGTGTGTGTGTGTGTGTGTGTGTGTGTGTGTGTGTGTGTGTGCTACAGGAGCGACTCCCCTGCAGCAGTCAGCAAGCTGCAGACTCCTCAGCGCCCCGCAGATGCTGCAGCAGCAAGTTCAGCAGCAGAGGACCTGTTTGAGGACTTTTGACCCTTTACATCCAGACTTCACTGTACAGAGAGATAAAACTGATGACAGCACTGATTTATATTGATAAAGATGTAATATTTTTATATTGATGAATGGATTTAAGGTCATGTGTTGCAGAATGCTTATTTATAAGGAATTGTACTGCAAACTGAGACAGATGGGCGACAAATTAAAGTAAAACCCAACATTTAGTATGTTAATAACGGCATTCTGACAAAATATCTTCCCTCATTTGTTCTGTAGATGATGGTGGTGGAGAACGCAGTCTCAAGAAAATCTAAAATCTCCTTTGGGCTCTCTAACCGTCCTTTAGCCACTAAAACCACCTAAAGAAACCCTAAAATCTCTTTCAGGCCCACTAGGGACAACCCAAGGGAATCCTAGAACCTCCCAAAGGACCCCTACAACCACCTAAAGGAACCCTCAAATCTCCTTTTATTGCCCACTAGAACCACATACGTTTGTTTAACCCTAGAACATCCTAAAGTAGTACTACAGTAAAACCGCCTAAAGAAACCCTAGAATATTCAAAAGGATTTTAAAACCACCTAAAGATCCTAAGGGATCACTAAAACTACCTCAAGTAACCCTAAAACTTCCCAAAGGACCTCATGACCCATTTAAAGGAACCCTAGCGGATCACTAAAAGCACCTAAAGAACTCTAAAGGAGTCTAGAACCTCCAAAAGGACCACTTGAACTGCCTAAAGAAATCCTAGAACATCCTATAGGATCACTAAAAAGAACCCTAAAATCTCATGTATTCCCACTAGAACCACTTAAGGGACCCGTTAACCCCTTTAGAGATTGCTTGACCCACCTAAATGAACCCTTGAACATCCTAAAGAATTGTAAAACCAGCTAAAAACTTCTAAAGGATCATTCAAACCACATAAAGGAACTCTTGAACCTTCAAAAGGACCACCTGAAACATCTAAAGGAACATTAGAGCACACTTAAGGAATACAAAAACCACCTTAAGGAGCCAGAGAACATCCTAAAAGAATAAAAGCAACCTTGAACCCCCTTAATGACCACTAGAACCTCCTCATTGACCATTAGAACCCCCTGTAGGATCACTAGAACCTCTTGAGATCTGGTGGCAGATAAGAAGGCCACAGTGAGTTTGTTTCAGGTCTTTTCTCTAATTTGTCGTCCGTCTGTCGTTTTGCAGAATGAAAATAATATTTTAAACACTTCTTGTTGTAAAGTGCTTCATGAACTGGTGATGAATTGTGGTTTCTACATGTTTACAAAATTTTGTGTATTTTTAATATTTGTGCCAATAAAAACATTTAAAAGTGTGCAATTATTTGGTCACGTAAATTACAATTTCTTTTTTTTTTAAAAAGAAGCATTTTTAAAGATTTTTCACAGATTTTACTTTACTTATTATAAGCACAACTCGTCATATATAAAAAGGATTGTATAATGTCTTCTATGACTCTAGAGAAGTTTTGTCAAATCAATAATGAGACATAATTTGAATAATGTCAGTTTGGGTGATGTGCAGTGTGCAGATCACAGTTATATCCTCTGGTACTGCAGTTAATCTGATAAATTAACATACTGATTAATAGCAGATGTGTTGTGGGTGAAATAATACATCATTAATGAGGAAAATATTAATAATATAATATTAGTAGACAATAAAAAGAACACTGAGAACATTTATTGAAATGAAAGCATGTGAGTAGTTTAGAGGGAAAAATCACTATTTGGCAGAGCTGTTAACAACTCATAGACATGTGAAATGTGACCCGGACTACACACTGCTTTTTGTAAGATGTCAAGCTTTTAAAAGCTTGTCAAATCTTCATCTGAAAAGTAACTAAAAGTACAATATTTCCCTCTGAAATGTAGTGGAGTGGAAGAATAAAGTAGCATCACATGGAAATACTCAAGTAAAATACTTCAAAATTATACTTAAGTACAGTATTTGAGTAAATGTAATCAGTTACTTTCCACCTCTGCTTTATGGTAAAATCAGTGGAGCCTACCCATCTTCATTCACTCTTTATTCCTCCTTTTGTCCCCCCCTCCCTCCTCTCTGCACTGGGCGGTGTATTATCGGGGAGGAGGGGGTGGGGGGGGGGCATGTGCGCCCCTCCTCTTCCTAATGTCTGCTGGATAATAGCGGGTGTAAAGTGGATTTGAACTTGCAGCCCGTGCTGAGAGGTGGAAGAGGTCCGACCAGCAGACTGATCTGTGAGAGAGAGGAGCGCCTTTCAGACGCGGCTGTTTGTTCGGGATTTTGCGGGAATTTCTTCTGGAGAAGTTTTAAGTGATAAAAAACCTGAGACAAGCCAAGTGGATTTGCGAACTTTTTTTTAGAATTCAAAAGGTAGGTGTTTTATGAATTTATTTATTTTTTTATTTTTACAAAATTCAAAATTTTATAAACTTATAAAATCTCGTAAACGTTACCAAAGATAACTATCATCAGAATAAAACCAGCTTTCTTCCCGTTTGATGCTTTAACGTTTCTCCAGCGGAGCAGCAGCTGGTTTTTTTTGGGTGGGCAGGAATGTTCCCACACTGATAAAGATAAATGAAACGGCACTCATTGATAAAAGTGACACTTGAGGCCAATTAGGTCCATTTACACCCTCTGATAGCTGAACTACTTGATCATTGATTAACTTTATCAGCACAGCTGGACTCTAATCTGCTGCTGATACAGCTGTGATCACACATCTGCTCTCTGAAGCAGCTCCAGCCTCTAGTTTTCACTGTTTGACTCAGTGTGAATGAAAAAAAAGAAGAGATTTGAAAGGAAGAAAGTTTATTTATTTTGATGCCCTTTCACTGTTGGATCATTTCATGTAAAGAAATTAAGAATATTAAATATCAGAATCAACTTTATTGGCAGGCGGTGTCAAAATGTTACTGTAAACTGTAAATATTATGTGGAAAGTTTAATAAGTCAATATATGTACAAACAGTAGGTTTATACTCACATGCAGTGTGGAAAGAAATACTCCTGGCAATTAATCAATTACTCCAATCAACAGGAAATTAACTGGCAAACAATTTTGATAATTGATTCATAGTTTCAGCCATGTTTCAAGCTTTTCTTCATAGTTAATTGAATACTTCTGGGGTTTTAGACAGTAATTACTCAAACAGAACAAGACATTTATAGACTTCAAAGTCACTTTGGAAACTCTGAAGGGTCTTTTTTTATAGAGAAAATTAGAAATAAATTAAGTCCCCTCCACACATGTTTTCAAGACATATATATATATATATATATATAGAGAGAGAGAGAGAGAGAGAGAGAGAGAGAGATACAGTAGATACATAAAAATGTGTGTTTAATATGGTTTTTCCTCAATTCTTAAAACAACATCTCCTCATTCATTCTCCTTCTCCCTCATTAAAAATCCAGAATCTCTGAATATGTAAATATTTATCATTTCTAAAGTTTTCCTGCTGGACACTAGATGTCTCCTCCTTCACTAGAAAGTTCATTCTCTCAGTGTTTCTGCAACGGAGGCTTCGGGTTTCCACATCACACTGTTGAATACTGGACCACGATTGGCTAAAAACCAGTTGTGATGTCACAAATAGCAGGTGTTAAACTGAGATTTCAGGTGAGCTCAGAGAAACTTTCCTCCTTCAGCAGATGAAGGTGAAAACAAACTCTGCACAGAGAAGAAGAACAAACATCCAACTGAAGGAACAAGAAGAAGAAGATTTGATGATTTTGAGAGGAGGAGGAACTTTAAAGTAAAATTATTTAAGTTTTATCAGCAAAATGTACTTAAAAGTGTTAGAAGTACAACAGCCCTTTGTCAGTGTTACATTATTTTCTATAATATCTGTGTAAGCAGCATTTTTAACGTCCCGCTCCATTGTGTGTATATCTTTGTAATTCTTTGACTTTCTTTCTTTTATTCTTGATAATATTTCTAATATGTTGATTGCTGATAAATTATTCATAATCTTGACACTATTTACTGTCTGGTTTGGAGATGTACATTAACTCTGTGGTTGCAGCCACACCCATAGGAGGTAATATGAGTATTTATTCAATGAGACACACCTGAGTCTGTTTGATGTCACTGTACCTCAAGGAGATGAAGATTTACTGTTTGTCAAACTCATCTTGACCTTTTAATGGGAGAATAATAAGAAACAAAATCAGTATAATTCATAAAAATGTGTATTAAAAAGTATAAAACTTACTTTTTCTAAAAAATAAATCACCTACACATTTTTTTTTTGGACTCAGCACCTGGACAAGAAAGATGTTCTGCTCACTAACAAACTTTAGAACAGTATTTGCATATTCATAGATTCTGGATTTCTAACGAGGGAGAAAAAGCAAATGTCATTTTAAGACACTTTAACAAGATAAATTAACTTTTTTTGTTGTGGAAAAGTCATATCAGACACAATGTATTATTAAAGCAAAGTATTTTTTATATCTTTT
Source organism: Thunnus thynnus (assembly GCF_963924715.1). Taxonomy (NCBI): domain Eukaryota; kingdom Metazoa; phylum Chordata; class Actinopteri; order Scombriformes; family Scombridae; genus Thunnus; species Thunnus thynnus. Next base: position 3,531,277 of record NC_089535.1, read on the forward strand.
AAAATGTGTGAATGGATCTTTAATGATGTATCAGGCTGATTTTAATCACTTTACACACTGTTGGTGTTGTTCATTATTTATTTATAAGATGATCATATGTTATATTAATCTGCAAAATAACTACAGCTGTCTATTAAATGTAGTGGAGAACAAAGTACAATGTTTCCCTAGAAGTATGAATTTATCTGACATTTATTTTCCTGATTAATCGTTTTTATCTATAAAATGTCAGAAAATAGTGAAAAATGCTTGTTATAATTCCCTCCAGTCCCAGATTATATCTTCAAATGTCTATTTTTGTTCGACCAACAGTCCAAAACTCAAAAGATATTCAGTTTAATGTCATATATGACAAAGAAAAGCATCAAATCTTTGCATTTGAGAAATTGGAATTTGCTTAAAAATGACTTTTATTCGATTATTCGATTATCAAAAGAGTTGCTGATTGATTTTCTGTCAATCAACTAAGCAATTAATCTACTCCGGTACAACTATAAATTATGAATGAACATATTTTGCATAACGTTATCAGTGTGACTCGACTGTCTTTTGATCCTTCAGATCGTGTTGAGATGATTTCACACGTCGTCACACACCTGCTCTGCCTGCTGAGTTTGTGTTCAGCTCGTCCTCAACCAGGTGAGTCGAGTCCAGCAGAAAATTATATGACTCCAAACTCTGCTGTCACCCCCCCCAACTGTTTATCCTTTCCTTCCTCTTACGTAGGCGTAATAACACACGAGCCAGATTATGGGTCCAAGCCTGACAAAGTGGAAAGTGATTATTACTCCAACACAAGACGTATTCTCTCAGCACTGGACATCAGATTTAAACACAGTAATTCCTGGTTAGATACAAACACACACATTTAACTGGCTGCATCAGTCTGTGGAGGAAAGAGTCTGATTGCTGCTGCGTCTGCTGCCAGTTGGAGATGTCCTGATTTAGAAAAATGAATCATTTTTTTTATTTTTATTTGAGTTACTTCATGTGGCAGAAGTAAACAAATACAAATACAAGGGAAAAAAAGAGTTGTGTGCAGCGCCACCACTGACATAACTTCGTTTTAAGTTCATTATTCAGACATCTCATCGACTCATTCAACAACTTCTCAGCAGTTTTTCACCAGATTTGATGTGCAGTGCAGGATAAAGCTGGACTGATGTTGCAAAAGTGCATTTTTAGCTCATGATGCTATATTGAAGCTCAGCAGCAGAAGACAAGAAAACTGAAGAAGTAAAGTTAGGGACTGTCTCAAAAGTGAGAGCACACCAACATTATTTTCATCTGTATCTCCTGCTATTATATACACAACCTCCAGTTTTTAATTAGCAAGACTAAACTGGCATCATGCTTGTCTGGGCTGCATATTGCTATTGTTTGGTACTTTGAGCTAAATGCTAATATCAGCATGCTAGTATGCTCACAATAACATGCTGATACGTAGCAGGCGTAATGTTTACAATACTCACCCATCCACTTTTAGCATGTGAGCGTGCTAACATTTGCTAATTAGCGCTAAACACAAAGTACAGTTGAGTTAAGTTAAATCTGCAAATATGGACTCATGATGGCGTTAAAGGAAACATCACCAAGGATTCGTCCCCTGTCTGGGGGCCATAAATGTCTGTTCAACATTTCATAATAATTTATAGAAGAGTTATTAAGATATTTTAGTCTGGACAAAAGTGATGAATCGACCAGAATTAACATCCATAAAGCGACGTACCTGGCATGTAACATGGCGCAATGCAATGCTGCCTTGTATTATTATTTTTATTTCTACTATTCATTTCCACTCAAACCATTAAGCCACACAAATTAATGCTTATTTACACTCAGTTTAGATCTTTTTTTTTTTTTTAAATTGGGGTTCAAAGGCAAATAATGTTTTATTAGCTTGTTTGATTACTTTAGATACATGGTTGAAATATTTTGTGTATTTTTTGGCAGCTAAGCTTAAACATACAGGTATGAAGAGTATAAATTAATTGTAAAAAACAGAAAATATAGCAATTCAGACAATTATAAAGATTTCCAGTGTAAATCTGTTTTATGTATATATATATATATACAGTATACAGATACTAATATAGACAATCGTTTTTGAATTACAACCCTATGATATACTCCTGTTTTCCAGTGTCATCACAGACAATGAAGATGGAGACGCACTCGCCTGCATCTGGTTCGCTGGCAGGCAGGGTGGTGCTGCCGTGTCACTTCTCCATCATACCAGTTCCTCCCAGCAGCTCGACTGAAACCCCGTCACACACCACAAACACTCCCACCCCCGCACCTCTCGTCCCCACTGACGAAGCTCACACCTGGAGTCCAGAGGAGCAGCTGAGGATCAAGTGGACGAAGCTGGAGGGACAGGTGGAGAAGGTGGTGCTGGTCGCCCAGGGACAGGTGGTGAAGGTGGGGCAGGACTACATGACCAGGGTGTCGGTGCCCAGCCATCCGCTGTCGGTCGGAGACGCCTCCCTGATCATCGTGCGGCTCCGGGCCAGCGACGCCGGGCTTTACCGCTGTGAGGTCATGCATGGTATGGAGGATACCCAGGACACTGTGAGCCTCAACGTCAGCGGTGAGTATAACACACACACACACACACACAAACCTCCAGTTATACAGTTTATAGGTCAAATTAACACTTAATATCAAGTCTACAAACTTCTTCAGTGACTGAATCCAGATGTGTGCAGCTGGCAGACACACTGGCAGAGCAAAAGGTGCTTTCAAGATGTTCTTTAAAGCTGCTATAATCAATATTTTTCTATCATTAAAGACACATGAAGACAATTATTATTAACTCCTCTCAGCTGTACAGAGCGTTTTAGCATCTATCAGCTCATCGTTTTGGTTTTACAGCCTGCAACTTTACTGTTCTGGTTCACTCTCAGCGCTCTCATAGCGTCGTTTTGGGCCGCAGCAAGCAGCTGTTTTCAGAGAAAAAGCTTTAAAAAGCCGCTGTACACTACCTGCTCACCACTAAACGGCAAACGGACACAGTTAGCTGTAGACTAGCTGGTGAACATAGTGGAGCATTTAGCAGCTAAAGAGCCAGATATTTCCCTCAGGAGTTGGTGGAGACTAAAAACAGAGTTAAAAGAGAGTGAATATTGGACTTATATTCACCAGGTGGACAGAAACACGACTCCACATGAATGATAATGTTGCTCCGTAACTGCTGGATGTGGAAATAAACAACTGTTTGCTAACAAGTTCAACATATCAACTTTAAAGCTGATGATATGTCAGTGTTGTATTTACAGCTTGTTTCTGCTGCCCCCAAGTGGCCAAAAAAATCAGTTAATGCAGGTTTTAAAGACTACACCATAATTTACTCATAGATTTTTCTTTAGAACGTAGAAATTTCGACAGATTATTGAAAAATGATTTGTTATTTTGCTTCATTTAAGGGCCAAACCCTTTAAAGCTGCAACCACATTAAAGTTTAAGTAACTTGCCCTTTAAAAAGATGTTATTTTATTCAGCGTAAAAGAGAAATCAATAAAAATCAAGGAAAACATGAAATACATACTGAAAGCACATTCAAACACCTTGTGTCTTTTCAGTAAATAGCTGTAACTGCCGGATGTGGAAATAAGCAACAACAAGTTCATATCAACTTTAAAGCTGATGATATGTCAGTGTTGTATTTACAGCTTGTTTCTGCTGCCCCCAAGTGGCCAAAAAAAAACAGTTAATGCAGGTTTTAAAGACTACACCATAATCTACTCATAGATCTTTCTTTAGAATGTAGAAATTGTGACAGATTATTTAAAAAAATGCTATTTTGCTTCATTTAAGGGCCAAACCTTTTAAAGGTGAACCACATTTAAGTTTAAATAACTTGGCCTTTAAAAAAAATGTTATTTTATTCAGCGTAAAAGAGAAATCAATAAAAAGAAATGCATGAAAACATGAAATACATACTGAAAGCACATTCAAACATCTTGTGTCTTCTCAGTAAATAGATGTAACTGCTGGATGTGGAAATGAGCAACAAGTTAAACATGTAAACTTTAAAGGTGATGATATGTCAGTGCTGTGTTCACTACTCGTCGTTCTGTCCCAAAGTGGCAACAAAATCAATTGATGCAGGTTGAAACTACAGTATGTGGTTAGTTCATGTCATCAGGGATTTGCAAATTAGCGCGTGGTGTCATTCCTCACACAACCAGTGAAGAGAAGTCAAATCTCAGTTCAATGTTATATTAGCACAAACCAGCAGAGAGACTAAAAGTTTGGAGCTTTGCCTGCTTTCTGCAGCTGCTGGATAAGAAAAACTGTGCAGAACTGTGTTTTTTTTTTTTTTGTTTAACAGTGTGATTCAACCGACTGTATAAACAGTAGCTTGTATATGAAAGTCAGAGTTACTTATTGAATTATGGTGAATATCAAGTATTTCTGAAGTCCTGCCGTCAGAGTTCATCCTGTGGAAACCCCTCAGAGCCCAGTGAAAGAATATGTGATAACTGAGCCAACTCTCGGTCCAGACATTTACACAGATTCCACATTAACAGTGAACAGAGCGCTTTGTCCGGCAGCAAACACACAAAGAAGCTCCCTATGAGTGACACACAACTCTCCATTTAACTGTTCAGTCATCTATTCACATCCTCCTGCCACTCTGCCGGGAGATGAGAAATAATCCTCTCATCCAGCTGAGAATAAAGGAGCTAATGACACCAGACAACAGCTACATATAGTCCGAGGATGACAGCTGAAATAACCGACTGGCTTGTGTTTCCCCATACTGTTGTGTAATGAGGTGGAATTATTAGGTTTCTGTCAGGAATAAATCTGTGGTGTCATTTTAAATCATTATGGAGGAGAAACAGGGGATTCTATCTATAATCCAGGAGGATAGACTCTTCTCGCGCTGAGCCCGGGATGCAGTGTCGGAGGAGGGGACTTGTTTTGGTGGAACATTTGCACGTGGGTAGGCGAACCCTTGCATAAAAATGGCTAAATCCCTGTAAAAAAAAAACCAAAACACCACATAAAACAGTAAAAGACGTAAAAGATGTGTTATGACTGATAAAAAAGAAAAACTCGCCATTTTCAGCGTGTAGGTTGCTAGCTCGGAGGTTGTTGTTGTCTCTGTTTCCCATAGCAACAGGGATTTTTGAAAACTGTAACACACACAGTTGGAGGAAGAGGAGGAAAATTCCCACTGAAATACTCGGCAAATAGCAGGCTTATACTCACAGTCTACATCCTGTGAGTCAGACTAAGAAAAATAGAACTGATGGAGAAGATACCAGCGGGGAATTTTGCCTCTGTGGTGAAAAATTCACCACAGAGGCCAGGTCTACCATTAAGGCTGCAATTAACGATTATTTTCATTATCAATTAATCTCACCATTATTTCCTTGATGCATCGTTTGATTGTTTAGTCTATAAAACATCAGGAAATAGTGAAAATGTTCATCACAGTTTCTTAGAGGCCAATGCAATGTCATCAAATGGCTTTTTTTAGTCCAATCAATAGTTCAAAACCCAAAGATATTCAATTTACTATCATGCAAGACAAAGAAAAACAGCAAATTCTCACATTTGAGAACAAGGAGCTTGAACAAGGAGATATTTGGCATTTTTGCTTGAAAATTAATTAAAATGATTATTAGTATTGTGTATCAATCGACTAACTGAATTGAATCTGAATTGATCAAAATGCAGATCCTTAACAACCAACAAGGAAACATTGGAGTGTTTCCTCAAAGATCCCTTCTAGACATGTTTTAAGAAAGATAAGAGATAAGAAAGATAAATATATAGTATAGTATAGTATAGTATATAGGGATGTGCAGAGAGCCCAGTATTTGTATTTGTATCTGTATTTGTTGAGGCAGCAAAATTATTTGTATTCAAATAAAAGTGGAAAGAGGCTTAAAAATCTTTTCTGATTTTGTTTTAATTACGCTTTTAATTTTAGAAAATTAAAGTGTTACAATAAGTGTTCATGAAGTGTTCCCTTGGAAATGTGCATCATGTAGCAGGTGGATGTGACTCCCCTCGTTGAGACCTGCTGATAGACGTCACAGCGGAGCAGAGGAGAGACACTGAGATAGTGATGTAACCGACTTGTGTGCTGTTATTTAACTTTTTTTTTCTTGCCGAAAAACAAATAATTTTTAAAATATTTGTATGAAACGAATTTTCGTAAAAAAAAGAAAACAAACAAACAAACACTATTTGTGCTTTGCCGAATAACGTATTTGTATTTGGGCAAACGACTTTAACCATTTAAAATACTTAAAATTAATCTCCACCATCTTCCTCATGTCAAAATCTGAATCTATGAATCTGTAAATACTGTTGATTTCTAACGTTTTCCTGCTGAACACAAGATGTCTCCTCCTTCACTGAAAAGTCCATTCTCAGTGTTTGTGGACTGAAGGTGATGATAACCATGTCTAATATGCTTTACTGGTTGTTTCTCCAGGTGTGGTGTTCCACTACCGGTCCAGCACCAGCCGCTACTCTCTGGATTTTCCTGAGGCAGTGGAGGCGTGTCACGCTGCAGGCGCCTCCATCGCTACACCTCAACAACTCACCGCTGCTTTCGAGGACGGCCTGGACCAGTGTGACGCAGGCTGGATCGCCGACCAGTCAGTCAGGTGCGAGCACTGAATTTTTAGTGCTGAAAGTCTTACAGATTTAATTAACTGATTTGTACAGTATTGAAATAGAAGATAAAATATGAAAAGAAAACATTCTTAATGTTGGGAAAAAGTTTACAAAATTACTGGGAACTGAAGGACAGGTTCTCGGCCCCACATTAATAATTGTAAATTGGGTGTTTGAAGTTGTTGAAAATGCAGCCAAAGCTGATGACTGTTTCTGGTTTCACAGTTGTGATTAATGCTAAATATATTCAAATCATTAAAGACAGACGGCAGAGTGTTATTGAAATAACAATAAATAAACTAAACAACCTAAAGTTTATTCATTTTGAAAACATTGAGAATGTCAGACCCAAATTCTAAGAAATATTTTCTGTAGTTGATGAATCCTTTGCAGTTTTGCATTGTGGGTACTCACCTGAGCTATACTGCAGTAACTTATATAAGGGTCATATAAACACAATGTGGTGCTGAAATTATGCATCTTGTAATAATCCCAGTGTGTTCTGCTATTTTAGATGAAATCATATTAAACCAGCAGTCAGGTGTCCATATGAACCGTGAAAGAGGTTTTCCTCGCTGTAATCATTCCTCCTGTTCATACTGGATATTAAAAGATCCTTCAAATGTGCTTTCAATGGAAGTGATGGAGGCCAAAATTCACATTTTGTGCAAAAATGCATTTAAAAGTAGATGTGAAGCTTATATGAGGCTTCATCAGTCTGAGTTAGTCATATCAAGTGGATATCTGACACATTTACAGTCTTTTTAGCATCAAATTCCCTCTTTGTGTTTCCTCGGACAGTGTTTCCCTGTTGAGCTGCAGGTGGAAGTGTAGTAACAAAAAGAGGGACTTTGGCACTAAAAAGACTGTAACGTTGAAAGATATCTACTTGATTTGACTCATTTGGACGCTGAAGCTTCATATTAGCTTCAGATAAACTTTTAAATACATTTCTGCACAGAAGGAGGACTGTGGATTTTGTCCTCCATCGCTTCCATTGTAAGTGCATCATGAAGGGATCTTCTAATGGTCAGTATGAACAGGAGGAATGATTACAGCAAGAAAAACATGTTTCACTGTTCAACTGGGCTCCTGACTGTTAAGTCCTTTGATATGTGATTTCCAGTTAATCAATTAGTTGATCGACTAAAAAAAAGCCATGTATTTTCTGGGTCGAGCTTCAGAAATGTGAGAATTTGAGAAATATTGAATATTTTTAGTAATATGGGGACTACATCTTGGGCTCTGGGAGATTATGTACAGCATTTTTCACTATTGTCTCATTTTATAGACTAATGATTATTCAAAAAAGATGATTGGCATATTATTCACCAATAACAAACTCAAAAAACCTTCCCAATATAAAAAAATGCTTGAATCACTCAAATTTCGCTGAGGTGACGAGTGTGCAGCTGTTTTATCTGAATTTGAGTTCTTAAAGTTTGAATTTCTTAAAACAAGTGATGAAAATCTGTGTGCAATAAAAATATCTCAAACTGTTCACAAAAAAGTGCTGAAACGTGCCTTTTTTTCTAGTTTCATTGTTTCACTTCTGTTTTTTTAGGACTGAAATATTGATAGAAATGACCTCATAAGCAGAAGATTGTTTCCAGGGATTAAACGCTGAAATTCTGTGTGCTGCCTTTATTGTTTTTTCAGATATCCGATCTCGCAGCCTCGTCCGGGTTGTTTCGGTGATCTGATGAGCCGACCAGGAGTGAGAACATACGGCATCCGTGACCCCAAAGAGAAATATGACGTGTACTGCTACGTAGACAAACTAGACGGTAAACGCACATGGAATCATCTCTGTGTGGATGTCTTTAGCCAAAAATACACCTACCAGCACCTCTAAAGTCCACTAATCAACAAGTTATATCTTGTTTGTTTAATCTGTACACAAACAGAAGTAGTTTTACTTACTTGGTTCTTCTGTCCCCTGCCTGAAGGCGAGGTCTTCTATCCATCCATCAGTGATAAACTCACCTTGCAGAAGGCGAGAGAGGAGTGTGAGAAGCATGATGCTGTGCTGGCTTCACCCGGTCAGCTGTTCGCAGCCTGGAGAGCGGGGCTGGATCGCTGCGACTACGGCTGGCTGTCTGACGGCAGCGCCCGCTACCCCGTCACCGTCCCCAGGCCTCAGTGTGGAGGAGGCCAGCTGGGGGTTCGCACACTTTACAAGTTCGAAAACCAAACTGGCTACCCGGATCCCACAGACAGACACGGAGCTTTCTGCTTCAAAGGTAAGACTGAAACACTCACATTTCCCCTACTGCAAAATCAATCAATTATGACACCAGTTTTGTGCAGAAATAACATGATCGTAGCTTCTCTCTGACCTCCACAGTCTGGATTTGAAAGTGCTGTTTGTTTTGAGTGGCTCATTAAACCATCAAACTCCTGCAAATGCATCATTTCATACAAATCTCAAACACATAAATGCTGTAAAACTGGAATTTCAGACAGGAAACATAACACCAAGCTAACAGGCGGGTCACCATTGGACCCGTGTAGGCAGATCACTCCGTCTTTAGTGGCCCCTGGTCGGTCCTTTGTTGGCATGCCGCTCAGAATGAATGCAGATTTATGAAAGTCAAACAGATTTCATGGAGCAGAGGCTTTTCCAAAGTGTCAGTTCATTATTGGAGCAGTTGATAATGGCACAGAACAGAAAAGACATCTGTTGAAACTGGAACACATTTTGTTTCTGGAACTTATTTTGATGACAGTTGATGTCTTTATTTTCAGCATATAAATGCTTCTAGAGGATCTCCTGGAGACATTTCTCGGTAGCCTGAAAACGGAGAACACTTTTCAGACAGTCTTTCCTTGAAGATGTTCATGGTGTTGCACTTCAAACCCCGCCTCCTCTCTCATCTCAACACACCTGGCCAATCACTGTGTGATGGTCATATTGTTTGTGTTGTCCTCGTCTCTCAATCTGCCATTGCATCCACATTTGATGCTTTTATCTTTCCCTTTTCTGCACAGATTGCAGAATTAGGGTTAGGGTTGGGTTAGGGGTTAGGGTTATATTTTAGATTAATATACAAGAACATCTATGTTGTTCTTCCTTTTTGGCCACCTGGACTAAAACAAATCTGTGTATTTTAAGGGAGTCGTTGTAATCTGTGGTTTATCCAGTCTCTGTAGCTTCCAGCTAGTCTTCAAGTCTGTCCCCAGCTTATAAACCATCCAGAACAACCTCAAGATGCTTTATGCAACTGACCATCATCTTAGCATCTACCCACATGTGGGTCAGTGCTGTGCCTTGATGCAAACATTCCTCCGAGTGTCTAAATCTCTTGACACATTTGATCAGTGAAGTCACAAGCTACACAAACACCGAGGTGTGTTGCAGCACAAACAAACCACAATCTGCAGCCATTTAAAAAGCAGCCAAGCATACAGAAGTGGTAACAGAGAGGACTCCACTGGAAAACAAACAGCATTCGAACCCAAACAAGAGGAGAATAAACTCCCACTGCCATGTTTATGGTGGGGCACATTTTTTATGAGGGGGAAAATCCAACTCATGCACTGTAACACAGATACTGCAGAAACAGGACATGTCCCTAATGCTTCACAGCTGGACCCTGCCCAACAGAGACAGACAGAAAGACAGAGGAAAACACGGAAAAGAGGGGGATTACAGATCTCCCATAAGTGACATTATCATTAACAAACACTCAAAACCTTTAAAAAAGAAGGGTCAGCTCAGTCTGCAGCATGAGGGAACCGATTATACTCTTCAAGTATGATGTTTTACAGATGATATAATTGCAAACAGTCACATGTCTGGCCGTGTGTAGGTACTTTCTGAGGCTGAAAGCTGTGTAATGGGTCCTGCCATGCGTTAAGCAAAGTGGCAGAGCTGCAGGAGAGAGTTAACGCACAGTAAAGTGACAGTATGAGGACAGACCCCGGCCCGGCCAGATGGCTGCAGCCCGCCAAACACATGACATCATATCTGGGCAGGGCTGAACATGCAGCCAGGGTCTCCTTCCCGGTGCGAAAGACCAGACCAGACCACAGCTAATCCCCGGAGTCTGCTGGCCGATCGGCAATAAACACCTTTAGTATTTGCAGAGGTGGAAAAAGTGCTCAGATTTTTTACTAAAAGTACAGCAATATAAAATACTCTGTTACAAGTAGAGCACTGTATTTAAATCCTACTCAAGCAAAACTAAATTGACATAAAGTATCAGAAGTAAAAGTACATGTTTTGTATGATTTTATTAGATTATTAATACTGAAGCATCAATGTTTAAGCAGCATTTCACTATTGTAGCTGCTCAAAGTGGAGACTGAGCTGGAACAATTAGTTGATTAATCTTAACTACTGTGATAATCAGTTATTAGAGTCAGTTTTCAAGCAAAAATGTGAAACATTTGCTTGCACCAGCCTCCTAAATATGAGAATTTGTGATCAATTGTGTTCAATTTTCTGACATTTTAAAGACAACGTAGTTAATTGATTAGTTAAGAAGATAATCTTAAAAGCCTTAGTTTTAACTATTAGCTTGTTTAGTCCAGTGGTTCCCAACCTATGGGTCGGGGCCCCTCCAGTGGGTTGCAAGATTATTAATGGGAGAGAAAAGAAGAGAAAAAGTTCTGCTACACAAATTTTATATTCATTTTTTGGACTTGGACTTGGAAAACTTATTACCTATTTGGGCGTCAAACAGTGTTTTAACTGACACCATCTGAGTGTGTAGAGTGTAGAGTAGAAATCTCTCTTTTAGTGGAACTCATAAGTCAGTTTTCCATTCATATGCAGCATAAATTTTGACCACATTTCCAGAAAATCAGCAGTTTAATCAGTTCAGCCTCTGTCTGAAACAGGCCGTTTTAGCTCCTGTCTCTTTAAGGCCCGCCTCCTGATGAGCCCAAACTGTTCTGATTGGTCAGCTTCAGGAAACTTCGGAAGCTACGTAAACAAACTATAGTAGCAGGATTTCACTTCTTTTTCTCTGTCAACTTCTCAAATCCATCCGTACATGTTGGAGCTGAAATATGAGAGCGGACAACGTGAACAACACATGGAAACACCTTAGCAACCAAGACAACGACGAGCTGATGAAAGTAGAAAAAACTCTGCAAACGGAGCGTCAAGGCGACTGAAACCTGGGCTCTTGCAGGGAGCATACATTACTCTCAAGTTTTGGACCTTTAACCACGTTTAACACTCAACATCATAACAGTATATAAATAACAAAAATCACAAAAAGCAGAATGTTTAATCCTTAAATCGTAATCTGAAGAGTAAATATAGCTTTAGTGGAGCAAAAAGTAAAATATTTCCTACTGAAATGGAGTCGAAGTATAAAATAATGTAAAGAAGTAAATCCACTTTCCACCTCTGGGTATGTACATGAGGAAAGCAAAAAGAGGAAAGAATGGGAAGAAGAGTGGAAAATTAAGAGGGGGAAAGAGGAAAAAAAACAAAAGAAGAAGGGAACTCCACCTAAACACCCCACCCGTCCATCCATACGTGCCCCTGACAGCCAGCAGGGAGGGATGGAGGACGGAGGGGAGTCAATTACGTACCGTTTATTAAAGCATTATGTCAGTGACGTTCAAAGCCTGCTGCTTACTCCCAAGACACTAACTATATGAACTCAGCACTTAGGCTCACACAAAGGAGAGCATTGTATGTGTGTTTTGGGGTCTTATTTCCTGTCTTTTCTCATATGGTATATATTCCATCATAATGAGATACAAATCTTTGCTAACATCACAGGCTAGTCTGAAGAGCTTTTACAACAAAACCCTTATGGGCCATTCAGAATTGTAAATAGTTCATGTTTAGAGTAAAGTGGAAAGAAAAGATGGATTCAGGCTTCAGAAAGAGAAACCAATTCACTGTAAAAGGCTACTGTGTATTTTCTCAAATAAAAGAACTAAAGTGTGAGTGTTTGTCTGTTAGCCAGAGGTGGAAGAAGTATTCAGATCCTTTACTTAAGTAAAAGTACCAAGTAACGATGTAAAAATACTCCATTACAAGTAAAAGTCCTACATGAAAGATCCTACTACAGTAAAAGTACATAAGTATTATGAGCTTGATGTAGTTAAAGTATTGCAGTAAAAGTAGTGGTTTGGTCCCTCTGACTGATATATTATTATATATGACATCATTAGATTATTAATAGTGAAGCATCAGTGTTAGAGCAGCATGTTACTGTTGTAGCTGCTGGAGGTGGAGCTAGTTTACACTACTTTATATACACTTAGCTAGTTTAGTCCAGTGGTTCCCAACCTAGGGGTCGGGTCCCTCCAAAGGGTCAGCAGATAAATCTGAGGGGTCTTGAGATGATTAATGGGAGAGGAAAGAAGAAAAAACAAAGTTCTGATACACAAATCTGTTTTCAGTTTTTGGACTTTTTCTCTAATCTTTGATTTTTGCTGAAATATTGGATCATTTGAACATTTATTGAAATGAAAGCATGTGAGAAGTTTAGAGGGAAAAATCAGTATTTGGTGGAGCTGTTAACAACTCATAGACATGTGAAATGTGACCCCGACTACACACTGCTTTTTGTAAGACGTCAAAAGCCAAAAATGGTTGGAAACCACTGGTTTCATCTTCAACAATGTGTTGTATTTTAAAAGCTTGTTATATTATCCATTGTGTCAAATCTTCATCTGAAAAGTAACTAAAGCTGTTAAATAAATGTAGTGGAGTAGAAAGTACAATATTTCCCTCTGAAATGTAGAAAGTAGCATCACATGGAAATACTCAAGTAAAGTACCAGTACTTGAGTAAATGTACTTAGTTACTTTCCACCTATGCTGTTAGCTAGCTCATAAAATCTCTGCTCCCTAAAAATCAAGCTTTTCTGTCAGTGTTCAGACCTGTAACTGTTATTTTTCTGAGACAACCACAGTTTCCAGGCCTGAATGTGTGTTTTTCTGACAGTTGACTTCATGTTTCAAAAATCAAAGCTGCTACATTTCCTTTTATAGCCAGCTGTAAGCTAACGGCAGTCTGACAGCTGCATGATTAGCATTTTCCAGATAGCACAGTTTTCTTTTTAATGAGTCATGAAAATACTGATTCATTCTGTAAACATTTTTTCTTGGATATAAGTGATGTTAGCTTGACTGGACTGTTTTTATAAAGGACTAAGCTCATGTTTTGCATGTTTTAGCCCAATGATGACAAATTGTGTATACTTAACATAGTGACGGAGCGTTTTCCAACATTTTTTGATTGATTTCTGACCTCTTTAGGCTGCCATTATTATTATTAACGTCATATATCAAAGTTACAGAATGTAGTTTTGGGCAGAAACCATAAAATAGTGTTGCAGTCATTCTTGGACAACTAATATTTGAGGATCAACTCATGACTAGACCATAGTATGGTGGTCATGGGTATCAGAATTTCAACATTTCAGTCACTCGAGCTTTCATGAAATTAGTTATGGGAAGAATGATGAAAATATAATAATAAAATGACAAAATGGAAAGAAATCTCAGCAACCTATCCATCCTATTCATAGTCCTGTGATACCTTGTGTTAATTCTAGGTGTGACTTCCAGTTATTCCTTGAACCAGTGTTTATGAGAGTTAGCGGTATGCTACACTTATCTTCCCTTTTCTTTGGGTAAAAATAAGTAATGTTGGAACACAGCTTTAAAACAGGATAATGTGATCATACGTTTGCCTTCTGCTACTGAGGGAAGGGATGATGACCTGAAGAAGTGGCCTCAGATAACATATTTAGCCACTTTATTGATCCTGTTGCTACTGACGATGAAGCAATGAACAATCAGTAAAGCTCTGAGGCTCATCAGTACTTCCATAGTCATAAAGTCAGATGTTTTTTTTTTAAAAGAGGTAGGACAGAACCTTATCTATCTCAAAGCAGACACACATACCCCATTTACACCTTGCATTGAAATGCAATCTATATCTGGATATGTTATTTGGATAAGGGAAAACACGCATTAATGCAGGTGTAAATGCACTCGATCGCATCAGTCAGAACACATTTGGAGGTGTTCAGGCTCTCATTGTGATCGGATCATAACAGATGTAAATGCAATCTGTACAACATTCATAAGAAAAAAAAATCAGCACCAGTAAGTTGAAAGGTCACCTAGTTCTGCCTTTTCCTGCCAGTTAAAGCAAGCTCCGCAAAAACTACAAGTTGTAGCAGCAGCTAGAAGTCGTTCCTCGAAAACAGTGATTTAGAAATGAATGACAGTCGTGGCAGCAGTGTCCTTTGACCTGTGTTTGTTGACAAGTCTGTCCAGTTAACTTGCATATTGAGATCTGATCACAATGTGGGCACAATTGAGAAAATGAAAAACACATTTTCATACCAGTTTTAAATGAAAAGACCCATTGATCGCACATGTCATTATCCAGATAATGTATCCAAATACAGATCACATTAATACCAGGCTGCTTCTTAAGGTCACCCTCCCACCCCTCAGTAGTACAAAGCAGAGGTATGATCCAGTTTAAAGAAAAGTTTAACATTTTATTAAATACTCTCATTCACTTTATTTCACTCTTGTGTCTGTAAATATGAAGCTACAGCCAGCTAACTTAGCTTGGCACAAAGACTAGAAATAGTTTGGAAAGCTAACAAAATCACCTGCCAGCACCTCTAAAACTCACTGTTATATCTTGTTTGTTTAATCTGCACAAAAACAAAGTATAAGAAAGCTTAATCGCAGTTATAATGATCCTAATCTTTTTAGCAGCCAGATATGAGAAAGGAATCAGTCTTCTCATCTAACTCTCTGCAAGAAAGCAAATAAGCATATTTCCCAACTATTTCCCAAAAATCTCCAAGAAAAGGTATAACAGTAACGCTCACAGATGCCAATTCAGTAAAAGAAGTAATGTTGAGTCAATGGACTGGGAATAAGGTGGATAAAGTGGAAAAAGAATAAAAAAACATGATTTACTTTGATAGAGAAGAAGTGACGTTCATTGAAGTCAGTATTTGCAAAGAGCTGCTGGTTCAGCAAGTATTTCCCCACTGTGATTTACCAATTGAGAGTTTTGTTGATTCTAAGAGTTCCACTTTGTTCCTTCAGTTTGTTATGACGATTGGCTGTCAGCTCTAAATAGTAAAATACCCATGAGCCTTAGCCTCTAGCTGATGACAAGCATTGCATTTATGAGCCTTGTTGTCAGAAAATCAAACCCATATAACCAGTAATGAGTCCATAGAGGAAAGGATCAAATGAATTATTTTGAAAACGGTTGCTTGATGTTTCTCTTTGGCAGCATTTCTCTTAGTTTCTCATTGTCTCTGTTCCCTTATCCTACAGCTAAACTACCAGAACCGACGACTGCAAATCCACTGATGAGTACAGCTGCGTACAACCCCGACAGTGCAGCAAACGCTCCTCGCACTCTAACACCTGGGCCTCTCTCAGACCCAGAAAGATCTGAAATTCAAACAAGAAGACCAGAGCCTGTCACATATTCACCAACAGCCTCACCAGACCAACATGGAGCCCCCCACACCACCTCCCACCACACCACAGCCTTTATGACTCCCACTCCTATGTTAGACGACTATGAGGTTAAAGATTTCAGCAAGGTAGAGGCGGTGCCAGAAGTCGGTTTTTACCCCATGCCGCTCCCGCCTTTACCCACCACCCGCCCAAAGCCCTCACAGCTCGACATCTCCATCGAGGGAGAGGAGGGAGGCTCAGCGGCGTCAGGCCAGGGTGAGAGTAGCGGCGGCGAGGAGGGAGGCAGCAGCGATGACAGCTCAAGCGGGGCTGAGATGGGATCAGAGGTGATCCCGACACAAACCACGTCGAGACCTAGCTGGCCTCTGGAGACCACCACAGGATCAGAGCTGGGGATGGACACAACATCGAGACCATCAGACCTTGTAGAAGTTGCCCTGGACAGCATAACCCTGGGGCCAGAACCGGGGATAAAAACTACATCGATGGAAACCACATCCAGACCATCGGAGCTTCTAGAAGGGGTCTTCACCTCAGCATCAGGCCTCCCAGCCGAGAGTGGCAAGGTGGGGCCACATCAACCTGCCGTGGTTTTCAAAGAGGACGTCACAACTGGCACTACAACAACGTTAGACCAATCGCCGGCCATTCCTGGAGAATCAGCAAAACCACCTTTCCACCTCATCATCGTCAATGTGCACGCCAAGAATCAAACAGGTGAGCAAGAAAATCTGATCCATGCAGTCTTGATCAAACAGATTTTTTAGTTTTTAGAATTAAACTATTATTAATTTAAAATACAAATGTTTTTCCTTAACTTGAACTTTAAAATATATCATATTCAAGAGAAATATTGTGACTTAAGATCTGATATCAAGATTTCAGTTGCTTTAAATATTCATAGAATATACTTTATTTTACAGATCCCTTAATTTTATGTAAATTTCCTGGAAATTTTCTGAGTAATTTGCAAGTATTTAACAGTTAATTTGATAAAGCTACAAAGTTGTTTTAATTTTGATACACCAGGACTTAAAACCACAAGATTTTTAAAGGTGAATTCAATTAATTCCAGTGGAATTAAGTAAATCTGTTCAATTTTGACACACAATTTAGCACCGCTGACCAATAGCAAGCTGTCTTGCCAGAGCTGATCTTTGAGGGAGTGGAGGAAGCTATCGTAGCTTATTAGTTATGTGTCACAATCCAGTTTTATTGAACCTCATATATTGAAGTAAAAACTGTTCCACAAAAGAGACGTGGTTTTCAAACAGTTACGAGACAGACAAATACGTACAAATACGTCTTTTAAATAAACTTTGCAAAGTTATTGTCCTGTTAGCAAGCTTGTTAGCTTGATATGCACTAACTTTTTATTGGATGAAATGGTGTGTAATGGTGAAATGGTGAGATAGAGAAGTTTGTGACTGACTAACAGGCTGGCAAGTTAGCAGTTAGCTCACCAGCTACTGCAAAAACTAGCCCTGCCAGTAGTCACTTTATCAGCTAACCTATTTCACATGGACGAGCGAGTGTCACTTTATGGTGTGACCATAGCTTCAAAATGGTTTTAGTTGTACTTTTCTTTCATATTACTTATTTTCATAAGTGCATTTTTAAAGAAACAGTTCAACATTTTGGGAGATCAGTTTATTTGCTTTGTTTCCTCCCAGTCTTTATTCTAAGCTAAGCTAACTATGACCTCCAGAGTGTGATTACTGTAGAAAGATGGCAGACAGTTACCAGTATTTCATACTAGTCTTCTGTTCAACATCTCCAACCTCGACTGAACTACAACTCATATCCATATTTCCACTTATGTGTGCTGTAATCTTTCACCCCCTCCTCCCTGCACCTTTCGCAAGCCTTTTGTGCTTTGGGCCCAAACAGTCTCACATTTCCCCTCAAAACTGTTCAGTCTTTCATCACGAACGTTTATCTTTCAGAATGACCTCATGTTTGTTATGTTGTGCTGCCACGGACTTTTACAGTACTGATTTGGTTTTGTTTGTTGTCTCCGTAGGAAACAGCTAATGGCTTGTTACCTTTGTGTTAGTATTTGCTTGTATCCTGACAGATTCTCACACACAGACACATGCTGTTTGCAGAGCCAGATGTGGAAAGTGATGAAGTCAGTCGTCGCTGCTCGGCCAATTTTGTAGCAAACATATTGTAAACACATCACAGTGTCTCCAGTGGGAAAGCAGCAGAGCCTCATGAATAGTCAAATTTATCAGAGCTTTCTCTTCACCTTTCACTTCATGAAGACACACTGCTGGTGTGATGGAGTGATTAGCATCTGTTCTCTTTACAAGGCATATTTAAAGAGCTGTGTGTTTAGCTTTCAGGTCCAAATATCTGTAGAAAGAGCTGGTAACAAACCGCAAATTGTTGACCTTAATTTGCTTTTCTCCAGGGAGTTGTCTGAATTGCTTTAACTAAGAATTTAATCACTAGACTCTCCCTACTTCCCTTCACCACATTCGTCTGTATTAGTTGTATAACCACCATGGATTGATTACTGAATGGCCCCACTAGGAACAGACACCAGGGCCCAAAGGCTCAGAGGGCCCCATAGCCAGATGACTTTTCTTGTTGGAAAGTCAAAGGGCTCGGTCAAACCCAATCACTTTTTTGGTTCCTGATATTTTTATTTTTGAGTATATTCTGATACCAAGTCTATCTTAACAATTTTATTATATGTTTGTTGATTTTCTCTATAATACAGTTGCATAATACTTAAAGAGTAACTTCATTCAATTCAAATCAATTCAAAATACTTTATTTGTCCCTAAAGGGACAATTTGAGGCAAGCAAGTTTGCAAAGAAGTACACATAAACAGTACAATTCATTTACACACATAAAAAATAATCTAAAAAATACAAACATGACAATTATAGAAAGAGTTGAAATACACAAGGATTAATGCCAGTGGCGAGTCTGTAGCTGGACAACAATATCCAACACCACAAAAGGCAGATATTATGTCAGAAGTGTCAAAAGTGCATTTATCAGTGTATACACAGGATAAACTGATCATTTCTTGTACTGTGGCTGTTCACAAGTCTAATAGCTTCTAATGGTGTACACTTCTGTGAGAAGTTAAACCACTAGAGTTCAGCAAAAACAAGATTTTCAGTTGCTGTTAAGTTGCTCTTTAAGCAGAATATAGAAAATATAACCTGCACCACAGGTTTCCTTTGACGGTGTGATGGCAATTTCAGGATCTGCTTTCAGCCACAGATTCATCAAGTTAAATATAATTTGTCAGAGACACAAAAATGTTGGAGAGGATGTGGTGAAAACCATGGTTCATTTAGTCATATTTTTTCGTTTTTGCCCAAAGGTAAACACATTCTGGGAAGAAAATACTGGAAAGCCTTTTGTTTTGGATGTAGAACTTTTTTACTTGATAGAAACCAACAGAAGTTCTGTGTAAGAATGAATTTTAAGAATTACTGCTTTGAAACTCATAATTAAATTATGATTACAGAAATCATGTCCGTGCATCCACGACTGGAAAGAAATAACGGGGAAAATGCAAACCATGGAGCAAATTACATGACATTACAAGTTAAGAGCAACCTTAGAAGTACATAAAAGACGATGGAAGAAACATTTTCAAACAAACATTTGAGGACATCACCATCGGTTCATATATAGAAAAGATGTAAAACATTCACAAGTGATGCAGGGGGATGGGTTGTGGCTAAGAGGGGCCATTCATGTGTGCTTGGGGGCCCTTTTTCTCATATTCTATCCATAATTGCCACCAACAAAGGGGTGAATTTTATATGTATTATATCTAGACATCATCTTTAGCTATTAGCTATTAGCTATTAGCATCCCACGTAGTTGGAGGCCTCAGGGAGTTGCCTACTTTGCTCAATGAACAAGCAGATATGGTACAGAATGGTATCAGATTGACACACAATGGCATCAATCTTCTCATCTAACTCATCCAAAACTATACCTTTAAGTTTAGAACTTACAGTACTTTGCTACTTTAGTAAAAACTGTTCCACAAAACAGACGTGGTTTTCAAACAGTTACGAGACAGGAGTTGATGGTACAAAAACATCTTTTGAATAAACTGTTTAAAGTTATTGTCCTGTTAGCAAGCTTGTTAGCTTGATATGCACTTTTCACTAACTTTTTATTGGATGAAATGATGAGATCGAGAGGCTTATGACTGACTAACAGGCTGGCGAGTTAGCAGTTAGCTCGCCAGCTACTGCAAAAACTAGCCCTGCCAGTAGTCACTTTATCAGCTAAACTATTTCACATGGACAAGTCACTTTATGGTGTGACCATAGCTTCAAAATGGTGTTAGTTGTACTTTAATATTACTTATTTTCATAAGTGCATTTTTAAAGGAACGGTTTAACATTTTGGGAGATCAGTTTATTTGCTTTGTTTCCTCCCTTCTCCCAGTCTTTATGCTAAGCTAAGCTAACCAGGACCAATAGCCAGATTTCCATCCAAATGTAGAGAACATTTTAACTGAATTTCCAGAAAATTGTCAAAAGTAAATACAAATGAATGTGTGTTTCCATCCACTACTGTTCTGTGATTATTAGAGGATAAACAGTTGGTGGTGCTAATTCTGCAGTCGGTGCTATTAAACCATCGCAGAAGAAGAGGACACGACGAGATGATGTAATTAAAAGATCGGCAGTCAAAGCTCAAATGATGGAAAACCATACAGTCTCCTCATCGCTCCACACATATCTGATGTTTTCCTCTTTTTAGGGACACTGAAGTCACACGTTTCATGTACATCATCATTTATTCACTCGGTCAAGCGTAAAAACTCTTTTTAAAAAAAAGGCTTTTCCACTTCAGGTTCTTTTATGCACAAATTGAAAATGAGACTAAAAACAGGTGGATGGAAAAACACCTGATGTCTGATCCAGTGAACAGTTCGTGTCAGAGAAGCAGAAATTAGTTAAATTATTGGATTCATGTCAATCAGTGACCTTCTTAATACCAATATGAGGGAGGCCCCATGCCTGGTTTGCCTTTGGCCCCAAATTCACTAAATCCACCTCTGATCCAACCCCCCTCACACACCCCTCATACACTCACTCAAATTACAGCGCTCATGTGTTTGTTACCCGCTAGCCAAGTGGTGCCATCTTCCAGGAGCTGTGTTTATTATTGAAATGTTGAAGGGGTATTCTGTTGCAGAGGTAATATATCATCACATAAAGCAGGCGCTGGTTAGTGAGAGGCCCACCGACTCACTGTTTCCACGTCTTGAGGAAATTAGGAAAATTGAAGCTTTGATTGTTTTGATGAAAAGTCTTCCTGTTTCTTTTGGTATCAAGTTCCGAGTCACAAAGAGGCTTTTTTGACTTTGGGCGACATGTTGCAGCTAACGCAAGTTAACTTGTTAGATTTGTCCATTTCAAAGAGGAGCTGGCAGTCTGGTCACAGCATGTGTTTCTGTTTGTCCTCACACAAGATATCTAAACTCAGTTCAGTGTTTGCGTCATGTTTTGCATGTTTTTGCACATTCTTACTCCGTTTCCCACGATACAGCTTCCATGTGCACCATAAAGTCTTAATGAAGAGACACAAGCGTGCATTGTTTGAGTGCAGCCTCTGGCACCGATTGACCTTAATCATAACCAACACAGGCTCCTGACTATTAACCATTCCAGATATGCACTTTGGCTCGTTTTAATCAACATCAGATATGAGCTGCTGTAGGATCCTGGAATACAACAACTGAGACGTCCAACCGAGAAAGAGGAATTTCCTTTAGGGGTGTCGAACGTCAATATAGTACTGATGCCAACCAAAATGTCCAATACAGAAAGTTGGCTTATGCCAGATCAGATTTGTAGTCTTGTTTACATTTTCTTTAATTTGATATTTCTTGATTGAAATCATAATTTAGCTAATTTTATTTATGCAAACTTCAGCTGTTTGTGTTTAGAGAACATTTAACATTTGAAGTTTAAGGCTACAACAAATGATTGTTTTCATTATTAATTAATCTGCCGATTATCATATTGACTTCGTCTATAAAGCAGCAAATCATCACATTTGAGAGGCAGAATCTTTCTTTTTTTCTTTTACTTGAAAAATGATTTAGACAATTGATTATCAAAATAGTTGCAGATTAATTTTCTTTCGAGCGACTACATTCAGGGAAGTTTCCTGATGAAAGTCTGAGGACTGAAACATTGCTGTGATTAAAGTGAGTACAAGTGATTGACAGTGTGCAGGATTTTTCTGTCCTTTTACAAGTGAAAGGGAAGTGAATTGGTTTGATAGAAAAACATGTTTATATAATTCAAAGTAAGGTGTCAAGAAAGGTATTATTGGGTACTATACTTTGGTATCACATTGGCGCTATACCAATACCCAGGCCTAGTTGATTAATTTATATAGACAGTCAAGCCAGTTAAATTTATGTTATCCAAAATTGGCCTCAAATGGCTTTACAATACACTGATATTCAACACCCTTTATCTTTGGCACATCCCAATCTTTTCAAGGTTCACCATTATCTATATATTTTCTATCTATATATTCATTGTCTCTATTTGTTGTACTTGACCTTTGAACTTTTCTGGTTTCTTATTTGTCCGTGTCTTGTTTGTCTCTAGTTCAGGGCATCCTGGATATCCTGAACCAGCCTGCGATCGGCAGCGATGGCTCCCAGTCCCTCTTCCCCCAGATCACTGACCTTTCACAGATTACCAGCGGAGACAGCGTCTCTCTCGAGCCTCCCATCAGCCTGCCTCCAACTGTCAGCTTTGTAAATGGAAAGCATGAGGTACGGTCCATATACTTGAGTATTTAATAGATAATTCACTATTATTACTTTTATTTGCCCTAGTTTATATCAAATATGATAACATATTACTCAACACAGTAAGCTGAGCTCTAGGAACACCCAGGTGAATCGTCAGTGCAAAAGATAAACAACTGTGTTAGAAAATATCTGGTTCTTAAAAAAAACAAATGTATAACTTTAAAACTTCCAATTACAGAGCTAAATGTTTATGTTGAGAAAACTAGAAAAAAAATCCTGCAACTTAAATCAATTTAATTTTGGATTCTGGGTTAATTTTGGATGAATTATTTACTATGGCACCATGTTTTATTCAAAATTCAACGTCTCTGACTGGCTTTTTCTCCATAACAACAGTGGTTGAGGCTCATGGGTATTTAGAGTCGTCCGCCAAAATGAGAACACATGATTTCTCAGGAACTAAGTTAAATGTCATAATAATTTAAACTGAAAAGGAAAAATAACGCCCCAAGCTAACAAGCTTCCTAACAGTCAATTAGCAAATTTGCTAGCTTTGCACAGTTGCTGACGTGACAATAACTTTGGACAGTTTATTCAAAAGTCGAAAAAGGTAAGGTGATGTGAAATTTTGTTCCCGGCGTGGAGTACATTGTTATTTGGTCCGGATCTGGACCAGAGTCCATCTATTGATTATATAGGCTCTGTGTACTCATCTACCTACTTTCCTGATCCATCCAGGTGACATTGGAGCCAGAGCTGCCAGAGGAAGCCCGAGGGGATCAGTTTGAGACGGCCACTCCTGTTCGGGTAGAAGAGGTGGAAGAAGAAGAGGTGAATGAGGAGGCGAGCGTGACTCCTTTTGATTATGGTGTCATAGAAGTCCACCCAGAGGAGACGACCACAGAAGAAAGCAGTGATACAGTCACTCATTCTACAGATACCTACCTAGATATAGTTAAAATTTCATTCCCGGAGGCTGACACAGTCTCTGATGTAGTTATGGACTTCGAGAGAGCCCAAACTCATTATGATCAAACAGCAACAAGAACCACCACCACAACCCCATATACATCTCCTGAGTCATCACCAGCATCCACCACGCCATCAGGCCCGGTTCTCCCCGGTTTCTCCCAGACCGTCACTAATGGGGTCACCTACGAGACCACAGAAGGCTCTGCAAGCCTCTCTGAGGGCACTTCGCCCACCCCAGCTGACAGCTTTGAGTTGGTAGTGATGACTGATGAGACGGAAATCGGGGGAACGGAGTTTCCTACTTTTATCCCAGACACAAAGTCACAAGAAACCACCACACAGACCCAGACAGAAGACTTTGAAGGGTCTGCTTCTGGAGAAGATGAGGCTTCAGGGCAAGATGTTTACCCACCAGAAATACCCAGGTTTACCAGCACACTATCCCCAATTTATTCTATCCTTCACCCACAGGAGCCTCAACCTCCAATGGGTGAAGGAGTTACAGAAGTCCCAATGGTTTCACCGCCTGCTGACGCGGTCACAGAAACAGGTTCAGGTGCAGAGCAGCTGTCGGGGGAGGAGGAGGCTTCTGGGGAACAGGGTGGTTTTGTTACTGTTTTACCAGCTGTGGCAGCTGTGACATTTGGAGACCAAACCACACTCACCACAGACTTTAAGGACATAACTTCAGCACTTAGCACACTAAAACCCTCCACACTCCCCTCCCATACTTACACAGATGATAAGAAACATCCCGCTGTTACCACCGAGCTTGTGCTTACAACCCTCGATGACCACACCACACACCCCACCGAGACTTACAGGGACCAGACGGAGCAGACCACCACAAGCTCCACGCAGTATGTGAGCCAGCCAACACTTCCCACCACATCACCCTTGTATACCTTCGACCACAGCAACCACTCTGTCCCCCAGTGGGCGTTGATCCCTGACCCAGATGCCACCCCTCTCCCGGAGGAAGATTTTGAAGACTATGAAATTGTGCCTCATCTGGTGGAGTCACGTCCTCAGGCACCCAAGGAGACCCTCACCACAGAGAAACCACAGACGGGCACTGACTCATCTCATTCTGTGGAGGCCAGCACTGTGAATCTTAGAGGTACATGAAGTCCACTGTTAGTGGTTTTATTCTTTAGATACTTACAGGTAAATGGTGTAAACTAGGGTTACAATGATTATTTTCATTATCAATTGATCTGCCGACTATTTTATCAATTAACTCAATTGTCTATAAAATGTTTGAAAATAATTAAAAATGCCCATAATAATTATAATCATTTGTTTTGTCAGATCAACCATCCAAAACCCAAAGATATTAACTTGACTATGATCATGTTCACTCACTGAGCAAAAAGTGTGTCTAATATTTTGCCCTCCTGATGTATGTCAATGGGGTGGACAAAATATTAGGAACACTTTTTAATATAATGCACTCCAGTACACCATCACCACCCACTACGACCTAATGTAGAATTATCTCCTTTCTGACAATGTCGACAAAAACTGAAAATGTATAAGCTTTATACAGAGCTGTTGTCGTTGATTGCATTAGATTGCACAGGTGTTCCTAATAAAGTGCTTGGTGAGTGTATATAACTTATAAAAGCTTCAAATCCTCACATTTGAGAAGCTACAACCAACAAATGGCTCTCATTTTTCCTTAAAAAAATGACTTAAACAATTAATCAATTATCAAAATAAATACTGATTAATTTTACTATACTAACTGATTAATCAACTAATCATTATATATCACCACAGTAGCTTATTTTAGTGGTTTACCTCCCTTCTCTCTGTGGCTGAAACTTTGCCAATAAGCGAAATCAGAAACCGTATGTTTGAGTTTCACTAGGCTGCACTGCTTAGTTAAAATTACACCTGTCAAACTTTCCATTGTAGCACAGCACATATGCAGTTTACAGTAAATACGGTGGCAGATTTACTATAGAATTTTTTTGTAATTTTTCCAACATCAGTCCTCTGAGGTCACAAGTAAACAAAAGCAGCTCCTCATTTCTATATGTCCATCATTTTTGTTGCTGGCAGATTTTATAAGCTATACCTAGATGGCTAATTAATGCTTTGCTAATTAATGGTTAAAAAATGTCTCCAGCTGACTGTTTATTGTTTCCAGCTAACTCTTTTTAAAAGGGTGTTAAATTTGCACTTCATGGCTATATATATAACATCATGCTATTAGACTGAGGCTAAAGCTAACCAGGCAAAAAGTTAGCATCATCACCGAGTAGAAGACACGGAAACAAAGGAGCAGCATCGTTCTTTTATTGCAACGTAGAGCTAGTTAGTATGAATAAAAGTGTAGTTAAGATGTTAAAATTTGCTGGTTAGATTTAAGCTGTATCGTTTGTATTTTCAAACGCTATGTTTCAAAGTGAAAGATGTTGAAGACGAGGACTAACCAATGTGCTTGATAAATGTTAACACTATCTCGAGTTAGGCAGAGAGTTGTTGGAGTGTAAACAGGGCAGAGGTAATTATATGCTCCGAGGCTTTGGAGGTAACGCTCGGTTACTATGTCGATAGTAAGCTGGTTAGTGGGCATGCTCACGTTTTCAGCATACATTTAGACAAACAAACCTTGCTTTTGTGTTTCTGGTTTTGCAAAACCTAAAAAAAGGGATGAGGGGTTTAATGAACAGTCAATACATTACAGCACTGCTAATGACCCTGTCACTAGTGTGATTTTAATGAGTTTCCTTTTGCATCATGTCCTTTGCGTAGATCTCCTGCCGTGCTCAATCAGTACGTGTCAGAACGGAGGCTCCTGCTACAAGAAAGGAGCAGAAAATATCTGCGTGTGTGCACCTGGATACACTGGGCAGCACTGTGAAACAGGTACGTATACGCACAGCACACAGAGCCATGTCTTCTTATTGAACAAACCATATTGACCTCATAATGACAGATGGGTGATGTGGAATAATAATAAGGCTTGTGTTGTGTGTCTGCAGATGTTGATGAGTGCCAATCTAACCCATGCCTGAATGGAGCCACCTGTCTGGATGGAGTCAACTCCTTCACCTGTCTCTGCCTGCCCAGCTACTCAGGAGAGCTCTGTGAACAAGGTCAGCTGCTTCTGAGTGAAAATGTACAAAACCAAGGTAGTATTGAAGTCTTTGGCAGACAAATAATTAAAGGATAATTGAGGTTTATTATAACTTAGGTCTTATTTTCATCGTTTTGGCCTTCGTTCTTATGATAACATTTTACTAACTGAAGTAAATGCTGGAGTTGGAACGTTGGAAGTTGGAATGAATGCAAACTAACACAGAATTTGCTCAAATTAATTTGAATGCAATCCAGGTAGCCTAATGTTAATCTACATAGTACAATTAACTTTCAATTCATTTGCGGTGTCTCTGCAATTGACTTCAGATTTGTTGCTGTGGTAGGCACGATCACACCAGCACTTAAAACAGCAGGAATTTGCGCCAAAATCAATTAATTTCAATCTGTCACGTCAAGTTCCATTTTGGGGGACTTAGACACATGAATTTGTGCCATTGAACAATAGCAAACCAGTCGACAGAGCTGACCTTTAAGGAAACAGCGAGCTTTTGTCTAAAATGGAAGAAACTATCGTAGCATATTAGCAGTGTTGCACTTTTCACTTTTTAAACTCCCTCTGATTGAGTATAAACTGCTTCCCAACAGACGAATGGTTTTCAGACAGCTATGAAACAGGAGTCAATAGTACAAATACATCTTCTGAGTAAACTGTGAACTCATTGTCCTGTTAGCTAACTGTCAGTTAGCAAGCTTGTTAGCCTGGAAAACCATCCCAGCTGTCTAGCATGTTAGCGGTTATCTCTGCAGCTACAGTAGTTCACCACCAACTGACCCTGCAGCAGTCTCTATGTCACCAGCCTCTAGCGCCACATGTTTTGTGAAGACATGTGGGTGATATTTGCTGTGACATTTTCTGGTGGGCATCTGCTGCCGCCAACATTTGTTCCGCTCACCATATTCTGTTGAAAGTTCCCAAACAAATACCGTATTGGGTCTGTCTTGATTCCGGCTGGTCGCAGCCAAAGACCGGAACAATCTGCAAAAACACTACAACTGGACAATTTTATCCCCATGTCAGCTTTCAAGGACTCTATTATGGACATTCTCACTGATACATGCAGCTGTTTCCTGACTCACTAGTATTCCCTAACCCTCGTCTGTCTTCAGCTTCCTGTTGTCCCATGAATATTCTTGTCCTCTTGCTGCTGCTGTTTTGCTCTGCCTGTCTGTCTTACTGCTTGTGTATGCTACTGTATGCTACTTGTTCTGTTGTTTTATTGCGTTAAGCTGTTTGTCTGCTTGCCACCTGCCTGGTGTTTGTGTACTAGACTGCATGTCATTTATGTAATGCTTGTTGTGATTGTATGTACGTAGTGGGTGTGTTGGAAATGTTTGGATGTGTACTGCTATCTTTTTAACTTTTGATTTTTTTTTTTATTAGCCCCTTCCCCCTTCCCTCAAGAGGCTTTGCCTTTTGTCAGGCCATCATTGTAAATAAGAATTTGTTTTTAATGATTTGCCTGGTTAAATGAAGGTTAAATGAAGTATATAAATAAATAAAATGGTGTGACCAGGCCTTTAGGTAGTTTCATTTTTAAGACAGCCTCACCACTATTCAGCAGTCTATGATGTTTAATCCAAAATCCCTCTGCATGTGATTTACTTTACTCAGATTGTTTGGTGTCATAATTATCTGTTCAGCACTTACGATACGGTACCATACGATACCATACGAAATACTTTAGCAATCCCCCAGGAGGGATACACCATACAAGTAGGACAAACATCAGGTAGGACAATAAACATTTAACAATAAACAACAGGTAAAAGGGCAATCTCATCTCAAGGCCGTACAATATTCTAGTTTCCTCTACTTGCATTAGCAAAGACAACAACAATAGCCTAGCTTACTGCTAATAACAGGACATCAGAGTGACAGTTAATTTTGCAAACATCCTCCGCTAGAGTACAAAGTTGTTGTGCTACATGGTTTTATTTTAAAACTGGGCAAAGCCAAAACAGAATTTTAGAAATTTTTGCAAATTTATTAAAAAGGAAAAACTGAAATATCACATTGACATAAGTATTCAGACCCTTTGCTATGACACTTAAAATTTGGCTCAGGTGCCTCCCATTTCTCTTGATCATCTTTGAGATGTTTCTACACCTTGATTGATATCCACCTGTGGTAAATTCAATTGATTGGACGTGATTTGGAAAGGCACACACCCGTCTATATAAGGTCTCACAGCTGACAATGCATATCAGAGCAAAAACCAAGCCATGAGGTTGAAGGAACTGCATGCAGAGCTCAGAGACAGGATTGTGTTGATCTGGGAAAGGCTTCAAAAAATTTCTGCTGCATTGAAGGTTCCCAAGAGCACAGCAGCCTCCATAATTCTTAAATGGAAGAAGTTTGGAACAACCTGGACTTCGCCTGGCCAAACTGAGCAAACGGGGGAGAAGGGCCATGGTAAGAAAGGTGACCAAGAACCTGATGGTCACTCTGGTTGAGCTCCAGAGATCCTGTGTTGAGATGGGAGGAACTTCCAGAAGGACAATCATCACTGCAACACTCCTCTGATCTGGGCTTTATGTGGCCAGACGGAAGTCTCTCCTCAGTGAAAGATGCAGGAAATCCCATTTGGAGTTTGTAAAAAAAGTACTTAAAGGACTCCCAGACTGTGAGAAACAAGATTTACTGGTCTGATGACACCAAGATTGAACTGTTTGGCGTCAATTCTAAGGGTCATATCTGGAGGAAACCAGGCACTGCTCATCACCTGTCCAACACCATCTCAACAGTGAAGCATGGTGGTGGCAGCATCATGCAGTGGGGGTGTTTTTTTAGCAGCAGGGACTGGGGGACTGGTCAGAGTTGAGGGAAAGCTGAATGAAGAAAGTACAGAGATACCTTCAATGAAAACCTGGTCCAGCGCACTCAGGACCTCAGACTGGGCTGAAGGTTCACCTTCCAACAGAACAATGACCCACAGCACACAGCCAAGACAACGCAGGGGTGGTTTAGGGATCAAACATCTCTCGAGAGAACCGAAAATGGTCGTCCACTGACGGTCAACATCCAACCTGATAGAGCCTGACAGGATCTGCAGAGAAGAATGGAAGAAAATCCCCAAATCCAGATGTTCAGATTGTTGTGACATACCCAAGAAGACTTGAGGCTGTATTCGTTGCCAAAGGTGCTTCAACTAACTACTGAGTAAAGGGTCTGAATACTTATGTCAATGTGATATTTCAGTTTTTCCTGTTTCATATTTGCAAAAGTTTCTAAGATCCTGTTTTCACTTTGTCATTATGAGGTATTGAGTGTAGATTGATAAGGAAAGAAAAAATGAATTTAAACGATTTTGGCATAAGGCTGCAACATAACAAAATGTGAAACAAGTTAAGGGGTCTGAATACTTTCTGAATGCACTGCAGCACTGAATGCATCCTCAGCCATGACAGTCTTTTCTCCTCAGCTGTCCTCCAGCACTGGGCGTTGGCTCTTAGAAGATTAGTTCCAGCCTGTTGTCCAATATTTCTACCATTACTCAGCAACTAATGGAGGTTCAGGCACACAACCAGACTCAAAGGATTAATATTTTCCAGGAAAATTTACCAGCTTTCAGTTCTAATAATTTAAAATGTCCCACCTAATAGTCTTTGTGCAAAACGAAACTATTACTAAGTTTAAAAATGAGAGAATACTGCCTTTTATAGTACAGTTTAGTAGTTATTGTACGTCATAACATTGACCCAATAGCTGCTTTAGCTGGAAATTTATTGTACATCAGTTCAGTAACTTTTAAAGGCCGTTTTAATAGGCAGACAAAATGTCTCATGTAATAATCATGAATTGTTAAAGTTTTGTTGGATTTTTCTTTCAGTGAACTTGAACTGAGTTTTCTCTCACCTGCTTTTGGTCAGATTATTAAGGAGAGAGAGTGTGAGAGCTTTATACATTTTAAATACTTACATATACACAAAATACACACATCTGTCTGTTTCTACAAAAATATGTACAATAAGTGTTTCTCAGTTATAGTGGAAATACTCCGATACTTTACCCGAGTAAAAGTAGTAATACTTTGTATAAATACTTCACTACAGGTAACAGCTATGCACTGAATATTTTATTGAAGTAAATGTACAGTTTTATTTTGTATTACTTTATTATTATTGATAAGTATTAACAGGAAAATCTAATTAAACAATAAGTAAAAGTACCCACTGCCACTATGCAAGTGAAATGACCTTTGTCTGAGTCACATTATTATACATTACTATAAATAATAATTACTGATGTGTTATAATGTTGTTGTTGTTTGTTAAAAGTATAACAATGTATCTTATTTTTAAATGCTCATTATAGATTTTTGAATGTTAATCTACAAAGTAATTACAAGTTACTAAACGTACTTCAGAATTGTACTGTGAACACTGCACTCAATTTACTTTCCACCGTTGCTTAACAGAGCTATTAACAGTTTACGTATTCATATTTTATCAGAGAACCAAATCAAACCAGTTTGCAAAAAAGATTTTCCTGGATGAGAAAGTCATTAGCTGAGTCATCTTTAAAAAAGAGGACTTGTCCTATAAAAATGATTAGAAGAATAGCACAAAAAATGGAAAATGTGTGAAATCTTTTTTTTGTTGTTTTTGTTATTTTCACCACATTTGCCATTGTCTATTCTTGGTAGAAGGTGTGGTGAATGAAAACTGGAAATCCCCAGACCCTCATTCCCAGTCTGTAGGGTGTTTCCATGTGCAAGGATGTTACTTAGATGTGCGTTATTGACGAGAGCACAGTGTAGTTTCTCCATTCATATACATGCAGTAGTTGGTAAATAGAGAACAACAGACGCAGCTGTCCTCTCGTTGCTGTTTGCCAGTGGAAAGAAGGACAGAATCACATAATTGCTCTATTATTTTGCCAGAAAGCTTTTGCAGCTGTGTGGCATTCACTCAGTGGTAAATACTGCTAAATACTGCCTCGGTCTCAGTCAAGCTCTCCTTCATCTTTTGGAAGAAGCTATGTTTATACTGGCCTTCTGTATTCGACTGATTCGACTCTGTATATCAGAATAGTACTCTATTTTCATACTGCCCTAGGGAGAGTTACGGATTAAAGCTCTGCATTTATTAGAGTCCTCACCTGACCCTCTAGGTGGTTGCACAGTAGAGTTATTAAGATGAGGCGGGTTGACGAGGGCCAATACCCCGAAGCCTCGACAGCAACTTTCTATTATGGCTTTACTGGAGCTGATACAAAATACCCATTGTTTACTGAGCCTGACAAAGCAGATAACTGATTATATGGTTTAAAGTAATTGTATATCAAACTAAATGCATGTTGTGCATTAACTCTATTTGTGCACATGCATGGACACGTCTCTGTTTGTGTGCTTTTGACCTGCAGACAACTCGGGAGTTGTGAGGGTTGATTAAGTCCAACTGTGTGTTGTTATTGAGCTCATTCAGTAAGGGGCTTTTATTCCCCAGCTGGACCTCAACTCTCTCTTTCCCTTTCTGCCTCTCTCCGTCTCTCTCTGGCCTGAACAACAGAGCTTGATGAGAAATAAACAAATCAAAGTTGTTGTGGAGCTGCAATAGCTTCATTATTGCAACAGCAGGGTTTCAAAACAACTGGATATTAGCAACATACTGTATATAATCTAGTTAAAAGTAGCATAAAGTAGCATAAGTGTTCCAGACTGGACTGTTGTGTTGTACAGACAGAATATACTATGCCACTATAATACCAGACATTTCTAATTAAATTAGCTTACTGCTCTGTGCATGTCCCAGGAATTCATAAATACTTGTTGCTAGGTGGTTGCTAAGATTTCAAAGTAGTAGCTAATATGTCGCTGTATGTTATTTAAACTTCACTAGGTGTTTGTTCAGATGTTGCTAGATGATTGATAGGTCTTTAGTGGGTCAGTGTTAAGTGGTCACTCTGCGGTTGCTGTGGCCTTCTGGATAGATGCTAGGGCTTTAGTAAGTGGTTGCTAGGGTGTTCTGAACAGTTGCTAGGGCAAACAGCATGGAAATCTTCTTCCTTCACTAAAAGCTAGCTTACTCTCCTGTGCATGTGCGAGGACTGCATGATCACTAGCTGGTTGCTAACATTTTCAAAGTAGTAACAAATGTGTTGCTGTTTGTTACTGATATGTTGTTAGGTGGTTGTTCAGATGTTACTAGGCGGTTGATGGTGGGTCAATGTTAAGCGGTCGCTGTGTGGTTGCTTCAACCTTCTGGCTGCACTGAGTGGTTGCTAGCATGTTTTGAACAGTTGCTATGGCAAACAGCATAAATAATCTTCCTCCAGAATGGAAAGTCTTATAAACTATAGATTACTACACTAACGGCTAAATTTGCTCACTGCTCTGTGTAGGTCTTTAGTAGCTGGATGCTAAGTAGTCGCTTCATGGTTGCTATGGCCTTCTGGATAGAGGCTAGGGCTTCAGCAAGTGGTTGCTAGGGTGTTCTGAATTGTTGCTAGGGCAAACAGCATAAAAAAAATCTGAATGGACTGTTTTGCAGACTATGCACTGTACTATAAACCATAGATTATTACACTAAAACTTCACTAAGGGCTAAATTACAAAGAATGCATGATCACTTGTTGCTAGATGGTAGCTAACATTTTCAAAGTAGTAGCTAATATGTTAATGCTATAATGTTTATGCTAATATGTTGCTACTTGATATTAAAACGTTGCTTGGTGGTCGTTCAGATCTTTATAGGTGATTGATAGATCTTTAGAAGGTGGATGCTAAATGGTCACTATGACACTTCACTGTATAACTTAAGTAATGGCTTCTGAGAACTGTGCTATAACATTTACTTTACATATTTTACCATACTTATTCCATAAATTGGAAAAAAGGGCTATTAAAAACCATCAGCCACTATAAAGTAGCTATACACTATTGTGCTACTGTATAGACCACTCTATAAATTATACAACAAATTCTATACTAAGTCTATTTATTTGACCAAAGTCAAATAAAACATGTTTTTACAACCTTATTGAATGTTGTCCAGTGAAGCTCTTTAACACTTTCTCTGCCCTCACTGCAGACACTGAGGTGTGCGGGTTCGGATGGCAGAAGTTTCAGTCTCACTGCTACAAATACTTCACACACCGTCGGACCTGGGACGCTGCTGAGAGGGAGTGTCGGCTGCACGGCGCCCACCTGGCCAGCATCCTGTCCGAGGAGGAGCAACTGTACATCAATCGTAAGTCCGTTTTCTGGTTTATTGAAACACAGCTCGAGCAGTGACGATGTAGGCTGAAGTGTTACTGTACATTATTTTCAGTCTTGATAGCTTGAAGTAAAAAAAATGAATCAGGAAAAAGGCTTTAGGAGGTACTAACGAGTTCAGCTAGATACTGTGGTCCGTCCACCTTCATCAGAGTCAGTCTTGAATCCCCAGCAGGTTTTGTGACCCAGTTTGCTCATTTAGACCCTGTTAAACTCATCTAGTGCATCTTTAGACAATGAAAAATGTCTACATCTTATTATTCATGAAGGTGAGATCAGATGTCTTACAATCGCTGTCTTATTTCATAGATTTTAACCATCATTCCTTCTAGTTATGATAATTTTTTCAACTCAACTGTGCTTACTAAAATTGGTTTGACAGTGTCTTAAAATAAACAACATTAAAATTACAACTCAAACTGGCATCTATTGCAATTTTCTACGTCATTGTTTAACTTTGACTCAACTGTAGTGGTGCAGCCACACAGTTTTATGACTCAGTCGACGGTTGTAAAAGACATTTTAGGTGCATTCACAATTTTCACTCCCAAATTTGATTCTGTAATGTTTGTCCCAGTTGATTCCAATGTAAAGCTTTGCTATCAGGCCAAAACTACCAAGAAAGGTACAGGTAGGCTTTTGAAAAACAGATATTTTCTTAAAAGTATTTAGACTGACTATTTAGACTAACCCTTCTGAAGTGATAAACTCAACTAGTAAGGATCCATTTATGTCTAAAGCAGCTCATCCGTTTTGTAGGTCAGAGCATTTTGAATAACAGTGTGTTTGGAGAGAATCCACTCACATCTGTGCTTTAATCAAATGAATGTTCCTGAGATAAAATAAAGTAGTTTAAACAGAGAGGAGGATACAGAGAGTTTCCATAGAAAATCAGAGCTGAGGGCTGCGTTTGCAGTCGGTTTCTCAGTTTATTGGGGAAGCTGCTGACTGAGATGAAATGGACTTGTGCCATTACCGAAAGCCGCTCAGCCTGAACATTTCCTTCCTGCTCTTTTGTTTGTTCACACTCATGATTATTCACCAACTGACTCCTCCGTTGCCACACACATATTCAAACCCCACAAACATGTAAATCGGTGTATCATCACACTAACTCCCTCTTTTATCTACAATCTCTCTCACTGAAGGTTTAATGAGGGCTGTTTCCTGTTGCATTTATAATCTCACCCATGCACTTTTAAATTCTTTCTCTGTAGGTCTGGGCAGTGATTACCAGTGGATTGGCCTCAACGACAAGATGTTTGAGAGAGACTTCAGATGGACTGATGGCAAGACGATGGTAAGACTAATGTCTAATGAGAATATTTATCTATAAAATGTCAACTAAGCTTTGTATTTTGCTTGCTGGCTGTGCATTTTTTTTTACATTTTTAGACATGCTAGTGGCGTGACTCTACAGACAGTTTCGTACATTGCAGGTAGAGCTGAAACATCTAATCACTTCATCAAATAGTTGATCAACAGAAAACTAATTGGCAACTATTTTGATAATTCGTCGTTTCCAGCTTTTTAAATGTGAAGATTTGCTGCTTTTCTTTGTCGTATGTTGTAATAAAAACCCAAATATATTGAATGTCCAAAGATATTTAATTTCTTTTAGGTTTTAGACTTTTAGGTTGGAAAAAACAGGCAAATTTGAAGAAGTCACAGTGGGCTTTCTGATATTTTATCTGTTTATACAGCAGCAAACATTTCTGGGTGTCCAAGGAAGAGGTTATAGTTGTTGACTAATGACTAACACATTAATAAACACTTATTTCTGCTTATAACTATAAAATAGGGGAATTTAAAGTAAAGTGTTCCTCTGACATCTGTTTAACTAAAGAGGGAAGTTTACTGCACTTTACTTTTACAACTTCAACCTTCTCCTGTTTACTTGAAACAAACCAGAAACATGAATCACATCACTTCCTGTGTGCCAGAGATGCTGCGCCGCATAACTCACCGACAGAAAGAAAAAAACGTGGACATTTGTTTGTCTGAAAATGTCAGATGACATCATCGAATACCTGAATGCATACTGCTCTGCATACCGTCTCTCCGCACCAACGCCTTGTGCTCTTATTCATGATGAAACAATCTCACACACATGCGTCGTGCGTCTCAGCTGTTGAAGCATGTGAGCGGAGCTGTGCAGCGAAAAAACAGGGTTGAGATGAGAGCAGAGAGGCTGAAATGTGATACTGGTGGGGAACTCTGTTGTTGTAATGTGTTATCATTCAGAATAGAGGCACACCCTGACTGAAGCTCATACAGCAGAGTGCATGTTCAGTTCTCAGCGGCTGTCCATGCATAGTCCATACATGTAGGCAATGTGTTGGTTTCTGTGTCATTTTAAACAAACTAAAGCAGCATATTTGTGGGTGTTCTCCTGCATACAAGCTGCAGAAAGCAGTTTGTTTAGATCTGTGGTGTTGGTCGTCCCAGTAGCTCCACTTGCTGGTGTCTCTGGTGAATTACATCCAGTCACATATGTTCTCCTCCAGAGGATAGGTGGTCATTTCACAGCCCCCTCATGCAGGCATGTATGGTTTAGCAGCATCAGTATCAGCAAATCTTGGAAAGTAGTCGCTCACGTCAGTCTTTCAGTTTTTAAAGGAAATCAGGAGTTAATCACTGAACTGCAGGTTTATTGAGATGTTTATTGGGTGTTTCACAATGAAGTCAAACAGTGAAAATGTGTATTCTAACAGCAATACGACCACTGGAGGCCGAACCAGCCGGACAGCTTCTTCCAGTCAGGAGAGGACTGCGTGGTGATGATCTGGCACGAGGGAGGACAGTGGAACGACGTGCCCTGCAACTATCACCTCACCTTCACCTGCAAAAAGGGAACAGGTGCCTGATATTTTACACCTAACAGTCGGTTTACTCATCACAGGGAGAACGACTCAGCCTCATAAAATCTAACCACAAGGGCATGTATGAATATGGGTATTCCATGCAGCTATTGAGTTGCATTATGGGAAATGTAGGATACAGTGTTTTTGGACTCATACTAGCTTTTTTTTTAGTTTTATTTATTTGCACTTACAGAAAACACCAAGATATATATAATACATAATTGACAGACAGGGGTTGTGCTGGTGACATGGGCTTATGAAGGTATCTCACTAAAGAAAATTAAAAAATAAGGAAAAAAATAAAAACACGATTATAAATATAAAGAGACTGAGAGTCAGGATGTCTGCTTCGATCTGTCACAAGTCCTCCAGCTTTATGGAAGCACAATACTAAGTTGCTTAAATACTCTTTTAAGGAGTCGTACTGGTGATTTTGCTTATTTTAGTGTTTAAACTACAAATTATATGTATTTCACATCAGTGCCAACAATTTTCCAAAGTATGTATTAAGGTTTTAGATTCTTATCCTTGTTTTCCGGGCAGCCTTTTTGTTTTTTGTTTATTTCAGTTCACTTTACAAATCAATTGGCGTCCAACTGGTGATCAACTTGTAAAAACTCTGAAAGTTTTTCTTTTATCCAGGCAAGTTTCTTTGAACGTACTATATGATCAATCATTCAATCAGAGCTGCAACGATTAGTTGATTGACTATTTTGATAATCGATTCATCGATTCAGTCACTTTTCAAGCAAAAATGCCAAACTTTCCCCGGTTATATATATGAGGATTTGCTGCTTTTCTTTCTCTTGTGTGACAGTGAATCGAATATCTTTGATTTTGATTGTTCGTCGGACAAAACAACCAGTTTTATAACCAGTTCATCACCTTCAACTCAAAGTACCTTGTGATGATTGGATGATTGAAAATAATCATTAGGTTCAGCCCTACAATCAATCACCTGCTCCTGACACATCTCATCTCGTTATCAATGTAGTTATTAGATGGTTTAAATAATCTTCTCACTCATTAAATACCTGGTGTCTACTGTGTGATGGAGCAACACTGCTTGTTCTCCTGGAAGCTTAAATAAATCTGAAATCATATATTTTTTTAAAATGACATAATTTTGCCTCCACTATAAAACAATGTGTTCTGAAATAAACCGAATTTAAACAGCTTTGAATTTAGAAACTTTATCTACCAAACTACTGTATAGCATTAGAAACATGGTTTGCAATAATATAAATTACATATAAATTATTAAAGCTGCAATGACTAATCAGACAGAATATTAATTGGCAATTGAATCATCATTTTTAAAAGCAGAAATACCAAATATTTGTTGCTTGCAGCTTCTCAGATTTTAAGCTTTTCGATGTCCTACATGACAGGAAACTCAAAATCTTTTTGTTTTGGACTGTTGATCAAACAACATAACACATCTGAAGACGTGTCTATGAGCCTGAAGACATCATAACAAGCATTTTTCACTATTTTGTGACATTTTACAGACAGAAAACAGATTAATTGATAATGAAAACAACCAATTAATTATTTGCAGACTTATAATTTATAGATAATGTGCTCAAACATATCAAACTATTAATAAAGTCCTTTAATACATGCATGTATTTTTAGCATCATAAATATATTTTCTTGTGTTTTCTACCCTCCAGTGTCGTGTGGCCAGCCTCCAGTGGTGAAGGAAGCTCGAGTGTTTGGAGCCATGAAGCCTCGCTACGAGATCAACTCTCTGGTCCGCTACCACTGTAAACAGGGCTACATCCAGAGATACACGCCCACCATACGCTGCCGTGCCAACGGCCAGTGGGACGCGCCCAAAGTCACCTGCATGAGTCGTGAGTCCTGACTTTAAGCTGTAGGACTTTGTGTACTTTGGTTTAGTTTTCATTTTTAACACTCTTTTCCAATTTGTGTCATCAGCCGCAACCTTCCACAAGTCATTTACTCTCCGGCGCCGCAACAACCAGTACGACGGGCAGCAAAACAGGCACTACGACAACCACCACATCCATCACACCAAGAGTCATCAGAAACACCGTCAACAGGAGCAGCAGCAGAATTACGAGATCCTCAGACAGCTGCTGAGAGAAAAGAGGCAACACGGCGTCCAAACACACAACAAGTATCAGAAGAGACACTGAGTCCCGTTTGTGGTTTTGTAAATCAGTTTCGTGTCGGCAGCCAATCAGCCGACCGGCCGTGTCGGACCAGAGGCATCGATAGACAGAGTGATGCGAACTGTCTATCAATGGCTCTCTCCAAAGAACCAGGGAGATGTTTCATCACTACATTGGCTCCATAAAACACTCCAGGATCTGAACCCGAAACCCAAGCAAGGATTTAGTTTCCTCTGTAAAGTTAGATTATATCAAATCTCCCCTACAAACATCGAAGACTGGTGCCTTAGAGGCTTCACTGTGTGTTACACTTAATATTTAAACACCACACAGGTGCTCTGTGAGACTTCAGTCAGTCTATGTTCCCTTTCTCCAACAACGAGCCATGCCTTCTGTGAAATCTTATTTAATTTAGGAAAATAAGGCACAAACACACCGAGCAGTAAGTCTCACAACCAAAACACAATGTAGTATTATTTGTTTATTTTTTTATATAAGTTAGTCCAGAGCCCTGTTCTTCAGTTGTGTATCTTCATTAATCCAGGCCAACATGTTATCAGGCTGAAATTATATTAATTGTTAATTCAGCTGTTAATGAGTAGACTTGAAAACACTGCGAGGTACTGGTGAGGAAATGGTTTCTTCTGCAGAATCCAGCAAAAGCTTCAACATACAAACGCTGTTCAGTGAGTGATCACGGTGTCAGGTCTAGTAGGATTTCAGGGAATATTGTCGATTATTGTGATATTTTTACCTACGATAATCTCCACATGAAAATTTGATACCGACAGCGAAAGTTTCAGCTCATTGTTTATCTGTCCGACGGCAACTTTACTGTTTTTGGTTCACTCTCAGCGCTCTCATAGCGTCGTTTTTCGGCCGCAGCAGGCAGCTGTTTTCAGAGAAAAAGGTTCTAAAAAGCCGCTGCACACTACCTGCTCAGCACCAAATGGCAAACACGGGTATCTGTAGACTAGCTGGTGAACATAGTGGAGCATTTAGCAGCTAAAGAGCCAGATATTTCCCTCAGGAGTTGGTAGAGAGCAGAAACAGAGCTAAAAGAGAGTGAATATTGGACTGTTTGCTAATAAGTTCAACATATCAACTTCAAAGGTGATAATATGTCAGTGTTCATATCAGTTTTCACTCTTATTCAAGTCCTTTAAGATGAAGGAATTAAACCTCTAACAGTGTTTAAAGAACTATGTCGGCCAGATGAGAGTTAACAGGATCATTTTAGCCTGATAGCATCACGTTAGCCTGGATTAGCCGCACCATATTTGACGGGACCAATTAGAATTTAGATAATACGTAATGTTAAGACTATAAAAAGCAGTTTGTCCAGCTCCAGCTTGTTCTGCTTGTTCTGACCCATTTTTATGTACCCATGTAGATTTTTGTACAAAATGTTTTAGCAGAGAAAAGGATTTTTAAAGGGAGATTTACAGAGCAGCGCACACAGATAAAGTGTGGATTATTATGAATGTGCGGAGAGTCGTGCTGCGGCTATTAATCATAGGATATATAATATAGATACTATATGAAGCCATATGAATTTAACTTATTGTATACTTTAAAACTATGAATGGACTGTGATATTAAATAAAGGTCATTGGAACTGAAGTGATTCTGTTAATGATGACTTCCTTGCTGTTTACAAGATTCCCTCGTGTTGTTTCTTGCAGAGAAAACATCCGATTGCGCAGCACATATAAAAGTATGTTCACTGCAACGTTAGCTCGTCGTTAGCTGTTGATGATGTTTGTTTGTTTTTTTTAATTCAACGCCAAAATGCTCCTGATTATTTTAAACACTTTCTACAACACTGAGTTAAGTTTTTGGAGTGTTCTCAGACAGAAGAACAGTAGATGTTGCTGTTTACAGATCTGGAATCTGTTTTTTGGTTTTTTTTTTAATCCAACAAATAAGGGAATGTGAAATGTGAGTGCATAGAGGAAACATGCTCAGAACGGGCAACAATGATAAGATTTTTTTATGCATTTTATTTCTTTCCTTTGATGTTCTTCATACATTCTCCTTTTATATATATATTGTTCGTCAGTGTATATGCATTTTAATGCTTTTCTACTCCATGTGGTTTATGGGGTTTACTGTATCTGTGGCACAAGAGCTTTTATGTAACCATTGTGTCTGTTACTGTGAGTGTCCGTCATCCTGTTTTTCATTGTCAGCTATGTGTGCAATAATAGGAACTATTAAAACACAACTTGTCCTGTTTGTGCAGTTTTACTTTGTACCTTTATTTAAAAGATAAGGCTGCTGTTCTTCTTTATTTTTTTTATAATTTTCAACAAATCCCATGAAAAGAGCAAAACCAACAATGTGTCAGAAGCTCATTGGTTCCAACTGAAGACATACGTTTTTAAAGCTTCACTAATCAATATTTTATATTAAGAACAGATCGAATGACAAAGTGAAAAGTGTTATTTGTAGTGAGAAACATGCAGAGAATTATCACCCATCGCTGCAGTTCTCTCAGCTTTACGGAGCCTTTTAGCGTCTTTTAGGTCATTGTTAAGTTTTTACAACCTGGAACCACAACTCTCTTTAATCAGTGCTGTTTCAGCTGCAGCAGGCAGCTGTTTTCAGGTAAAATACAATAAAAATGTAAAATAGAATAGAAATTACCACCAAATGTTCAAAATTGATGTTGGTCCATCTTGCAGTTCATTAAAACATTTGCTCACCACATATCAACAACACTAACAGCAGGAATACTCCTAATGAAATGCAAAAACACCTTAATAAAAAGATTAAAAGTCTCTCTCTAAACACAATCATGTTTGTCTTCTTGTTCCCTCAGTTGGATGTTTGTTCTTCTTCTCTGTGCAGAGTTTTGTTTCGCATTCATCTGTTCAAAGTTTCTCTGAGTTCATCTTTAACCCATAAGAATCTATAAAAAACATCCTTGATTTGAACTCATGAAGTCTCAAAGTGAACATCCTGGTGCAGTCATGTGACAATGTGTGAATCTGTGTACCCATGACATCACTTCCATCACTTCCCAATGCCTGGTCAGCAAATGTGACAGAACTAGCTAATTTTAAAAAAGTTTTTTGTTACTAAAGGTAAGTTTCAACCCATTTAACAATTCTGATGCTTTAATAAGACGTCCTGTGTTACATTTAACATGTTATGACCACATTTCTTCAACAAACTGATATAAAACAAGTTAGGGAGATAACGTTATGACATATATGTTACATTACAGATCTTTGACACTGAAGGTAGAATTTCAAAAAAAAAAAATCAGAAATGTGTTCCTTGTGGTCCATTTAGTCTGTTTTATATTCCCCACAATTTTTCTTTAAGGAGAAATGGGTTCTTATGGGTTAAATCTCAGTTTAACACGTGAACCTACAACCAGGATTTGTGACATCACAACCAGTTTGGAGCCAATCGTGGTCCAGTATGCAACTTAGACAGGTGTGATGTGGAAACTTGAAGCCTCCAGAGCACAAACACTGAGAATGGACTTTACAGTGAAGGAGGAGACATCTGGTGTCCAGCAGGAAAACTTTACAAATTAAATATATTTGCATATTCATAGATTCTGGATTTTTAATGAGGGAGAAGGAGGAGATGCCATTTTAAGGGTTTTAACGAGGCTATTGAACACAACTTCTTATTCAAAGCAGATAATTTTTAGAGGTCTTTAAATGTATGTCTGGGGGGGGATCTTTAAAATTGTGTCTGTAAGACGAATGGGGGGATAAATGACTACTTTTATATACACCTTTATAGCCATAGTGGAGCATTTAGCAGCTAAAGAGCCAGATATTTCCCTCAGGAGTTCGTAGAGAGCAAAAACAGAGCTAAAAGAGAGTGAATATGAATATGAATATGAATATGAATAATGAATGATAATGTTGCTCCGTAACTGCTGGATGTAAAAATAAGCAACTGTTTGCCTAAAAAGTTCAACTTATCAAATAAGAAGGGGATGATATGTTAGTGTTGTGCCCTCAAGTGGCCAAACAACAATTCACACAACTATAAAAACAGCTCACAATTATGTAGTTTCAGTTCATTGTAGTTTTTAACAAACAAAAAGGAAGAAATAGTGTATTTGTTGGGGACAATTTTCAGCAGTGAATGAATCCAGATTTGGTGCTCTAGTGAGCATTTCTGTCAGCAGGACGGTGTGTATGTTCATGATGATGAAGGAACATGACACAGTGCAGCGGTGTGGCTCACTAACGTGTTTTTAATAGTTTTTGGACAACAACGGAGGTCAACGGCACAGAGGAATAAGATATATCAGGGTTCGGATACACACA
The DNA here is from genome assembly GCF_963924715.1 of Thunnus thynnus. Classification (NCBI taxonomy): domain Eukaryota; kingdom Metazoa; phylum Chordata; class Actinopteri; order Scombriformes; family Scombridae; genus Thunnus; species Thunnus thynnus. Next base: position 3,574,739 of record NC_089535.1, read on the forward strand.
CAATACTTGTTAATAGATCAGTTCAGTGTTTGGTCTTTAACTGTGAATAAAAATACAGAATATCATGCTTATCCTTTATAATAATAATAATAATTTATAATGCAGCCATCATCCCATTAAATTGTCAGCAGATGGCGCCTCCTGAACTCTGAGTTTGAGTAAAAATATATATAGTAGGGATGTGCAGAGATCCCAGTATTTGTATTTGTATCTGTATTTGTTGAGGCAGCAAAATTATTTGTATCTGTATTTGTATTCGAATAAAAGTTGAAGGAGGTTTAAAAATCCAGTTTTTGTTTTTATTGCACTTTTAATTTTAGAAAATTATAGTGTTACAATAAGTGTTAATGAATAAACTACCTTATGAAGGAGGTCCCCACACCGGGTCTTTAACTGGAGTCTCCCAGATCATAGACGACTGAGCTGACTACTGAGATAAAACTTTACTCATCACTTCATTGCAGATAGACCTCTACCTATTTATACACCCATAACACAGAAACAGCACACCATGTAACATGTAGTAGAACTTCAAAGGTGATTCTTGCTTTGCACTTTTCACTTATTGTCTATTTTTTACAACCTAACTTTGTGGAAAGGAGAAGAGGAACAACAGGTTATGGAGAGTCCATTGGGAGTAGCTCAGCTTTATCTCTGGGGAACACCCGCAACAAATAATTTTTAAAATAGTTGTATGAAACAAATATTCATATAAAACCCACTATTTGTGCTTTGCTGAATAATGTATTTGTATTCTAGCACACCCCTAATATATAGTGTCATGAAAAGTAGTTCATATAAAAAGGACAAACTTGGTGCTTCCTTTTGTTATGATTTGGCACTATATAAATAAAATTGAATTGAAATGGAGATTTTCACTTTTGTAATATTGTAGCAAATATAAACTATACTTATTTGTTGTCATTTTCTTCATTCAGAGTCAATGATTGCTGATAAAAGGTGGTCCGACACGCGTGTCAGCCTGTCTCCCCACATTCAAACAAACACGAGAATATTCAAGAACACGTCACCAACATGTCGTCACTCGTTTCTTAAAACAGTCTCGTGCTTTGGCAACATGACGCCTCACAGTTACAAAATCAACTGAGAGCAGCTCCATGAATGGCCTTGGTGTTTCTGTCAAGAAAACATTTGTATAAGAGGCGCCCCTCCCTTTGGAAACACGGTGAGCACATTACCGCATCTCTCAGGAACTAACCTGGCACTCTCTGCAAACGGCCTCCTAAAGTCAATTACAGCTCGGCTCCGGCTGACGTGAACTTTGCTGACTTCTATTTTCTTTTGCAAACTGCAGTGTGATTGCTCATAAGTTGTCGTGATGTATTTCGGATAGTAGCTGAACTCAGCGACGCCTGTGGAAAGAGAGTCAGAGAGGCAGAGTCATGGCTTGTGTACTGTTTTATTGTCATTTTTGTCTTTGGGTCCCTAAGGTTTCCTTGTATGCTGCAGTTATTAACAAGGCTCCTGATGAAGACAGTTAGTCAGACAATACACAAAAGAAAAGGCAATATATCATTTGTTTTGTTTCTTTTAAAACCTTTACATGAATAGTTTGACATTTTGGGAAATATTGAGAAATACTTATTCACTTCCTTGCTGAGAGTTAGATGAAAAGATTGATACCACTCTCATGCCTGCACACTAAATATGAAGCTACAGCCAGCAGGAGATTAGATTAGATTAGATTAGCAAAGATCAGATCACAGAGAAGGATAATTAACTGGCAAAAAACCCCAAATGTCGTTTAAAAACATTTACCACTTTGTACTCAATTTCCTAGAATGAACAAAAGATTATCTGGATGAAATAAAATTACGCCATTAGTAGGGATGTACAGAGGGCCCAGTATTTGTATTTGTATCTGTATTTGTTGAGGCAGCAAAATTATTTGTATTTGTATTAGAATAAAAGTGGACAGAAGCTTAAAAATCCTGTTTTTGTTTTTATTACGCTTTTAATTTTAGAAAATTAAAGTGTTACGATAAGTGTTCATGAAGCGTGTGTCAGTAGTTCAGCTTTATCTCTGGGGAACACTCCCAACTCTGGGAGTGATGTCCAAATTAAGAAATGTGCGTCATGTAGCAGGTGGATGTGACTCCCCTCACTGAGACCTGCTGATAGACGTCACAGCGGAGCAGAGGAGAGACACTGAGATAGCGATGTAACCGACCTGCACTCTGGTGTTTGACATGTTTTATTTTTCTTTCTGAAAACAAATATTTTTTAAAATATTTGTATGAAACAAATATTCGTAAAAAAACAAAAACAAAACAATATTTGTGCTTTGCCGAATAATGTATTTGTATTCGGGCACACCCCTAGCCACTACCACTATCACTAGATGATAAAAAAGATTTTTATCTGTTTCCAAAGTTGTGCCTCTGTTTCCGAATCAAAACCAAGGAATCGCAACACAGGGAACAAGTTAAAGGTCTTTTTTTTATCGTGCAATGAACAGAATATTTCTTCATCCTGATGGTTAGATGAGCCTTTGAGGATTTTGGAAACACTTTCAGAAAAACGATGAGTGGGGTTTTAAAACATTGCTAGTTAATTATCTGCTAGAGACATTGATGTTACCTCTGTGACCTGAGTGTATGCTAATACATGTCAGGCACAAACTGGGGCTAGGCTTAGCTTAGCATTAAGGCTAGAAGCAAGTGGACACAGATAGCCTGGCTATGTCCAAAGTACAAAAAAAAAAGAAAAAAAAGCCCACTAGCACCTGTTAATTTACTAATCAAGATGACAAGTTGTGGTTTTACGGAGAGTGACATGCCGTAACTATTTCCTGGCCGGGAACAGTAACTTCCAGTTGCACTCCTCCAAAAATGTCAAACTATTACATTAACAAACAGACATTTAACATTGTTTGTAAATTGTTTACAATGACTGAAAATAATACAAGTTTAAGAGGAACAAATCTCTTCGGTACTGTGTTCACTTCACAGCTGTTGTTCTGTCAAACCAGAGTTGAATCTCACTAATTCTTACAGAAAGCTATTTTTACGAGTCCATTCTTCAGCGATAAGTGTAGCAGGACTCAGTGGCTTGTCAAAGGTGGAGCCAAGTAAAGCTAAACCTACCTCAGCACCAGTGGATGACCTAAACCAGTGTCGGGGGCCAGCTGGGACTGTGCTCAGTGAGCTTAGACTTGATCAATGTGCACCGTTTACCGGGTGATACCCTTACATGGAAGAAGCCCTTAGTGCCTCCATGCAGGAATTATTGGTATTTTTGGATGTATTGTATTTCTGTCTCATTCAGCAGGCTGGTGCAGGTTGGCTGATCGCCTGCTGTGTCTGCATTCAGAGACAGGTCAGCCGGTGCAGAGCTGAGTCCTGCAGAACTTAGATAGCGATCAGTTGGCGAGTTGCTGCCAGGAAGACCAGCTTCATCCCAACTGTGACCTCAGCTCTCCGTACGTCACTCACAAAACTTCCTCCATGCAAACCTCAGGGGGAAAAGTTTGAGACGTTAGTTTTTTATCTGTCCACAGTCTGCATAGAATGATCAAACACAGTGATCGTTTTGTTTCAGTCTTGGACATAAAATGTGCTCAAGTGTCACATTTTGATTATTTGATTATTGTTGTTTTCAGACACTAAAAATGACATTTTAGTCTCGTTTTCATCAGTTAAACTTTAGTGTAGTTACAATCATGCCTCTGTAGCATTCTCAAACCAGACCTGTCGCCTTCTTTGATGTGTAGTTGTCATGGTTACAGGTGTTGTTCTTGCATAAAAGGCATTGTTTACTTGTTTAAAGTGCCCATGAGTCACTCCATTGGAATATAGGTGTCATTCTAAAACTTTGGCTATTTGAACCATGGATGTATGAGCTGTATTAGTATTAGGATGTAAGAACTGGATACCAGGCTCCAAAATGGTTCCCATTCACTTGAAGGGTAATTGCTTGCCCAGTGAATAAGCCAATAGATTAAAAATTGGCAGCCAGACTGAATGTCGGCACCGTATCAGCTCTTAAACAATACGCTCACTTGTTTAGCTTCAGACCAGCCGTCAAAACGTCAGATAACGTTAACACAAAACAATTCCTTTAGCAAACATCAGGGGGAAGATTTAGATGGTTGACTGCTGACATTAATCCTGCTTTCATTCACACTGATAGCTTATAAACTAAACAAGAGATAGCTGACGGAAAGTAACATAAACGTTACATCCATAGCTTGATAATGTTATTTAACGTTAGCTTACCTTTTTATTAAAGTCACAGTGCTGACATAACTTCCTCGTCTTGTCTAATTTTCAGTGGGACTGTAGATACATTTAGTCCATAAATCTGTTCCTTCCAATCATTACATTGAAACATTAATTAATTAATGTTCATTCATCTGTCATTAACATTATTGTTAAGGTTTTATTCCTTTTATTCCTTCCATTTTCATACTTTTTGAGGCTTTTTTCCATCAGTAATTTCTAATTTTATTTAGTTGGTCCCAGTATTTTTCACTGTGGTTTTTGTTTGACAAAGTTAACACTGATAAAATTTGCAAAACCAATTTTTAAAGGGCCAGTGTGTAAGATTTAGTGGCATCTAGTGGTGAGGTTACAGATTGCAACCAAATGAATACCCCCCCCCCCCCCCCCCCCCAACCCAAGTGTGTAGGACAACGTACGGTGGTCACGAAATGAAAACTGCGAAAGGCCCTCTCTAGAGGCAGTGTTTGGTTTGTCTGTTCTGGGCTACTGTAGAAACATGGCGGTGCAACATGGCGGGCTCCGTGGAAGAGGAACCGCTCCCTCTGTAGATATAAAGGGCTCATTCTAAGCTAAAACAAAACAATTCTTATTTCCAGGTGTTTATACACTAATTAAAACATACTTATCAATATTATATTCCATTGCTGCCAAGTCTGTTCTGCTAGATGCCACTAAAATCTACACACTGCACCTTTAAATTCCAAATTTCCACACACCGCGTTGGCCACTATCGCTGTTTGTCCCTCATAACCAGCTCTGCGAGCTAGAGAGGAAGAGTAGAACGGAGCAAGAAAGTCTGTAGAGGAAGGCTGAGGTCACAGATGCCGGTTATTCCTGGCTCTAATCATTCACTATAAGAAACTATTTGTATCAAAAATAGCAGTTTATCAAGGCGCTAGATAGATAGCGTGTGTGGAGCTACGCTGTGTGCTTGTAGAAGCTAAGTCATGCTCTGGAGTCTAAGTTAAAGCCAAACAGAGATGCAGCCACAAGGTCTAATTAACTGTAAAACTGCAGAGTGACAACACTCTCCAGCACAGGACTCTATCTATTTATGCCAGGCATTTTCTATTTCTGCACAGGATAAACTACTGTTTGCCTCCTCTTGGCGTCTTCTATATGTTCAGTGCAAAATTTCACATCTTTTTATTTTATCATTTTTAGGATTGTGGCGTTCTTGTTCTATGTTTTATGTAAACCTAAGAGACTTGGATAGACAGTTTGGCCAAAAAGACAAAAAAAATAATAATCATGTAAATATTACTATATCAAAAAATAGTCATTAACAGATTTCTAGATAATCACATTCTACGTATTTAGAAAACATAAACAATGCTAAGAGTTGGATTTTCCTATTTCTTATTCGTTTTGGTGATGAGACTGACACATCTGTATAAAAACATAAAATACTGGACGGTATGATGAAAGTACAAACTACCAGTCGTAGCACCTTGTAAAGTTTTGGACAGCAAAGATCGGTTTAGCATCACAGGTCAGATCTAACCTAATCTTCCTTTCCGTTTGTTTTCAACGGTGTTTCATGGCTTTGTTGTTGTTCCGGGTCCTGAACAAAATCAAAATAAGTGCCCAAAAGTATCAGTCCAACCACGAGATGTTTAGCTGTTAAACTCTCAGTTCCTTGTTTCATGCCGAGTCCGTTCTTGAATGACCGTATCGCTGTGGCTGTGTGATATCTTCCAACCCTCACCCCCCACAATAACCCCCCCTCCCTCCCCCCTCAAAGGCATTGATTAAATAATATGAACCTTAAATATGTGTAAACTATCCCTCGTTGAATATCAGGTCCCAGATTACAAAGCAACATGACTCTGTCTTAATGTTTCCATGAAATAAAGCATCACAGTTTGAATGTGTTTCTTCATACCTCCTCTGTCTCTTTTTCACTCCACTAGTGTGTTCACTAGTGTGTGTGTGTGCATGCTAATTTGTGTGTGTATATGTGTGTGTGTGTGTGTGTTTGCAGGTTGTCAGTATGTGTGTTTGCAGCTCAGTTGTCGCCCTTGAAGCAGTAAACTCCGTACAGCTTGTGCTTTTTGTCGGGGAAGCCGCTGAACCTCACAGCAGCTTCTGTGGGACTGCAGCGCCGGCGAGGGCGGGAGATGGGATAACGGACGCTGCCGTCGGCCAGCCAACCGGCGTCGCAGCGGTCGTAACCCAGCAGCTTCCAGGCGGCGTACATCTGGCCAACCTTGGCGATCTGAGCGCCGTCTTTTTGACACGCTCTGACCGCCTCGTCGTAGGTCAACTTAGACGGGTGGATCAGGTAGTAGAACCGACCTGGGAAGACAGAAAAAGGAAGATGAGCACAAAAAACACATAAAAATAGGGATGCACGATATTATCCACACGTCATCGGCATCAGCCCGAAATGAACATTTTCTGCCGATTATGCGAGGCCCATATGTTGGAGTCTGAATATGCTCAGTGAGTTTTATGGAAATGTGCTCATTTTGTAAAAAAACAAAACAAAAGTTTTTACCAGCCGATAGTGATACATTAAGAGGTTTCAGCCTCAGAGGACCATGAATATACATGGAAAGTTTAACAGATATCTCTTTCCAGTATCTAATGAAGGTCTGAAGGTGGAGCTATGTGAGTGTCCAAAACTGGAAAAGGTTCATCATCTGTAGAACATGAATGTGCTCAATAATTTATTTATTTTTTTGACCATTAGATTTTAATATCTTGGTAAAAAAAGTGGAATTTCTGACTTGATGGTGGTTTCATTCTTTGAAGACCATGAATATCCATAAAAACTGGACTGAAATCTGGTCAACAGACATCTGGACTTGAAGGTGGAGAAACTGTCAGATTTTGGTATTTTTTTGTGAAAAATTTTTGGCACAATGTTGTCAGAGGAAAAGTCCAGCTGCCGCCAATCACATTAAGATTCCTCATCTGTGGAGCATGACTATCTCCTGGAAAAGAGATAGTTGTCCTTGCCCAACATTTAAATGTTTCCTGCTTGCATGACTGCAAATGAAAGAATCATCTTTGTTTTAAAAAATAGAAGTGAAAATATAAAATAGAGGAAGGTCCTATTCTTATGTATTTGTGTTGTGTTGCACCTTTCCAATCACAGCCCAACCTGAAACATGCTGTTAGTAAATTCAAGTGAAAAACCCTCAAAACACACACATCAAAATACTGTTTAACCAAAAAGTTCCAGTAACTCTGGAACCAAAGGAACTTATTTCAGGAATTAAAAGTCATTTTTTTCTCTTACTGTTCTAAATTAGTTGTGAAGCCGACAGCAAAGCTTTACTTCATTTAACGACTTTTTGATGGTCTGACCAATCAGCTGGCTGGTTTTTATTGGACTATTGTCTTAAGGGGCAACCTTAAATAAAGGTTTAAACTATAGACTGTATAAAAATATGGACGTAGTTACCGTGACGTCACCCGTTGCTTTCTGAAGAGCGGTTTTGAAGTTCAAAGTGAGCCACTCCGGCCGACGCCATCTTGGCAGTGCGTGATGCTGCCTAACTCCCAGCCAATCAAAAATGGGCAAAGAGGCGGGCCGAATGGCTGAAACAAGCCACCTAGCAGCTGGCGGACCTGTCACTCAAAGCAGCCATGTCCTTCATTATGCAGAACTTTACGGCTTAATAAAATTTAAACGGGTGAGTTATAAAAAATTCACCCCCCGTACAGTTGTCATGAAAGAGGAAATTAGCTACAGAGACCAAAACCGTTTTTTGTACCAGGCTGTAAACATGTTTATTTCTGCTGTAAAGTTGGGCATTTTAACATGGGGGTATATGGGGATTGACTCGCTTTTGGAGCCTCAAGTGGTCATTCAAGGAACTGCAGTTTTTGGCACTTCCGCATTGGCTTCATTTTAAAGCCCCGGAGGTTGCGACTTGGTTTAAACACACACACACAAACGTACACAAACACACAAGTATAGTATCCTCACCTTTGTAGTGGGAGGTGAAGCAGAACACATCGTACTGGTTCTTATCTTTGTCTCTCACGCCGTAGTTTCGGATGCCCGGCACCGTGTTCTTGCCTCCGCAGGGTTCTCTGGGGGTGGTGATGGGATACTGTACTGAGCCGTCGCTCAGCCAGCCGGCGTTGCACCAGTCCATCCCTCCTCGCCATGCGTCGTACAGCTGGTCGAAAGACGCCACGATGGCGTCCTGGTCACGGCAAGCCCGCTCGGCGTCGTAGAAATTGAGGTTGTAGCGACCCAGGCGTGGGAAGTAGGGGAAAAGAACACCTACATATAGAAGGGGAGAGCAGAAGAAGACTTTATACGTGTCTCCTTAAGTATTTGAGACTGGATGACTTTAGAAATTATCAACTTCTATTTTCACCATAAGTGAAATATTATTAGTCTTAATAATATTAAGTTATTATTAAGTTATACAGGTGCAGGGAAAACACATCCTAATAGAATAAAATTGTTATATAAAACAGTTTGTTGGTTGTATCTGAGGCCATTTGTCATCATTCCGGTCAGCAAGTGAGGGCTAATAGAGTTACAGCAGCTTATGTTAATACTCATCTGTAAAAAAAAATGACTAATAAACAAGAACATATCCTCTGTTTTACATCACTAGAATAGAAACTGATCATTTATCCACACACAATAAACAGAAAGCTGCTTCATCACTTCAAAGGTCTTTAAAGCCCTTTCACTTACATTTTCTTGTACAATATTATTATTAAATGCAATATAGTGCTGATAAGTGTGGCTGGTTGAAGCTCAACGAGGGCTTTGGCCTAACTCGTTTACGTTAGCTTGAGGAGGAAAAACTTCCACTGGACTCCGATGTAAAAATGATAAAACAAGTATTTATTCCACAGTTTGTAGTATCTTCTTACAGGAGTATTCAAAGCCAAGTTCTCCTAATCAGCAAACTGTACTACGGTAAGAAAACCGTGTGGCTCGGTCTTTACTAGAGCCTCAACTCTTCGAAACCACAGGTTCACCCTAGTATATCTCTTAAAGTGACAGTAACCTACTTCACTGTGTTAACAGAAAGCTTAAATAATGTTGCTTTACATCAACATCAATTAAATCAAATAATTATTAGCTGAACTTTAACAAATTACTATTAATTAACTTATTCAATGACATACATAATTTCAATTTACATCAATTGTTTAACAAAATGTAGACTCCACTTATTTACTGAACTAAACATACATAAACATAACTTGGCTCCCACAATAAGTGTCATTAAAGTTAGAGCTGCAATGATTAGTTGCCAACTATTTTGTTTGTTTGTTAATAGTTTTGAGTCATTTTTTTTAGGGAAAAAAGTCCAAATTCTCTTATTCCAGCTTCTTAAATGTGAATATTTTCCGTTTTATTTAGTCCTCTATGACAGTTAACTGAATATTTTGGGTTGTGGACAAATCAAGACATTTGACAGATTGATCATTACTGAAAATAATCATTATGTGTCCCTAATTCAATTACAGGAGAACGGTTTGATCATAAACATAGAAGCAAAAGCAGATAATTACTGCTAACGACTTGGTTTGGTGTGAACATTAACATGTGCTTTGTAAAACTTTGCCCCCTCAAAAAAAAAAAAAACTGACACCCCTGTTGTCATCCTGTGAGGTTTGTATTGAATCCTGGTATTTAACCTGATGAGTGGAAGCCAGGTCTCGCTGTGTAAGCACAGCTGCTTCCCTGTCAGTCTGGTGCCAGTGTGTTTGGCTTCGGGCAGTAATGGCCGATGTCTCTGGCTGCTCTCAAACATAATGAAGGTGCTCTGACACTGATGTACACGATGCTTACAGAACGCACCCGTCCTGACTTTCCCCCGAGCGGTCTCTGCCCACGCTGCTAAATTTAGTCTGACTGCAGCTTGTTACAGTACAGTGATGTTTAACAGCCCTTTTTTATTTTTAGACAACACAGCCACATCCTTATTCTTTGACATTTTTTAAGAGATATCTCACTGAAATATCGCACCTTCCAGGTCAAGTGACACCACCACCGTCCCGTCTTCCAGCCCATCAATAACTTCACATTTATATTTCCCATAATCCTCCAGGGTGATATCTGTGATGACCAGAGACGCGTCCATCGGAGAGGATCCTTCTAGGTGGACGCGTCCGTGAAAACTGCCGTAACTCCTTTTGTGATAATCCATAGCGACAAAAACATCCACCTGAAGCAAGATAAAGAGAGGTCAAGATGCTGTGAAACTGTCCTTCATGTTTATTTGTTAACACATTAAAAAATACAATTTTTTATAAAAGATTTAATGGTTTAATATGTCTTTTGTTTACTGAAAGAATCCTGACTTTACTTTTAGTGCCTAAAACTGATACTTGATGCATCAGTATGTCATCACAGATCCTCCATAATGTGTAATATAGCAAATAACCTCTTTCAGGTAGTCTGAGGTCAGTTTGGTCCACTTGACCCTCATCTTACGATTGGGTGCCAGCGTTTGGTCCCTCTGGATCTTGCACGGTAAGGTGGCGTTTCCTCCTCGCCGAGACACCACCTTCGACTGTTCTGCCATCACCGAGAGTCGAGGACCGTTCTCTGCAACACAGACACAACATTACACACTAAATAATAACACAGTATTATTTTAACAAATCAACTTCTAGGGTCTGTATATCTATTGTTCTCTATCTTATTTGCTGATATACGAGATACAACATGTTAAATAGTGAACTTCAGAGGTGCTGGTAGGTGCATTTTTTACAGTCTTGCTGTTTCCATCTGCCTCCAGTCTTTATGATAAGCTGAGCTAACAATGTCCTGACTCTGGCTCCACACACAAACATAAGCTTAATGATATTCTGATTAATGATATAGTTCAGCATCCTGATGGGTCCTGACAATAAGGTTGCGTTTTTTCATGTAAAGCTTTGGGTTCAGGTTGGATTATTTTCTCTCACTGACTCTCAGCTAATCGTCTGTGTCGATGTGTGTCATATGTTGCAAGTAGATACACATTGATCTCTGGGGAGCGGGAAGAGAAACAGAGTGTAGCCAATGTGCTAGCATTAGCCTGGCGAGCTAACAGTCAGTAAAAATCCCCAATGATTGGAGGAAGGCCGCTGCATTGTGGAGTTGACTGGTTAAACGACATAAAAATAATTGGCAACTATTTTGACAATCGATGAATCTTTCCAGTCCTTTTTCAAGCAAAAATAATGAAAAAAAATGCTTCACAGTTACATGTTCCAGCATCTCAAATGAGTATTGGCAGCTTGTCTTTGTCAAAAATGACAGTAAACTGATCTTATCTTGTCTTATCAAGACAATTGAAGACGTCACCTTGGTCACTGAGAAGTTGTCGTGGGTATTTTTTCACTTTTTTTGACATTTCATAGAACAAATGATAAAAATTATTGTAGTTGCTGCCCTAGGATACATTGTGACCTTGTTGTGAAAACAGATAAAAACCTCCACAACTCTTAAAAAGCATAATTTTGTGCCTTTACAAAGATCTGTTCTGTTCTGGATTATAAATGTTTGGACTTTCAGCTGGGAAAGTTGTTTTGAGTTTTACAGCCATGTTGATCTGGACCATAATCAGAAAAGGTGAAGTTAATCTACTAACCAGCGAGGCAGATAATTTATTATTTTGAGATGCTGCAGTGTTACATTCTGGTTGACTGCAGTGTTTGTATTGCCACTAAACCAACAGCTCATCAGCTAGTAGAAGTTTAACACTTCATGTTTGGCGCTGTGCAATTTTTTTTTTGTGTGAGAAAGCCTTTTATATACAAAATAATCATATAAATTTGTTGTTAAAGAAGAAAAATACAGCCTTGGGTCGGGTCTGAAAGGGTACAGGCCTGGCTCAGGTCTACAATAAGCATCCCTTTAACATCGGGTAGTTCTCAGCTCATCCTCCTGGATCTGTGTGGTCTTTGCTTCTCAAGGTGAACTGAATCGATAACTATTATCTCCACTGGAACTGTTAAATAATGTCCTACTGCCTGGCAGCCTGCCAACAGAACAGCTTAAGTTTAAATGAGAATATAAATACATGAGAGCATTTTTATTTGCACTTGAATGTGTTATTCTACAAGGTAACGCGTCCATATTTCAGTCAAAACCTGCTACATCCTGTTCAATCCTCGGATAACCTCCATCAGTAACAGTGTTTTCAGATTCCCCTGCCTCCTCCCACGCTGTCTGACCACTGCAGCATTTCACTTCATCCGCTGCATAAGCATGTGAGCTTATCAGTTCACCTGACCAAACAGCTGATGGCACATTGATCCCGCTGTATGTACTGAGCTGTTAGAGGGAGAAAGTGTTTCTCCTGTGAACTGCTTCCTCAGTCGACTTCCTGAATCATCACACTGATGTTTGTCACTAATAATCTGCAGCATCAAGCCAATAAATCAAATGTGATGTGATAATGTGTCTTTTACGGTCACTACAGCTCTGACACGCAGTTAGTTAGTTAGTTAGTGTTACTAGTTCTTAGTTAGCAGTTAGTTGACTATTAGTTGGGTAGTTATTAGTGGTCAGTCATTATTTTTAAGTAAATAGTTAGCTATGATTTAGGAAGTTATTTGTGAGTACTAAGTTACTTTTTAGCTTTTATGTAGACAGTTAGTTAGTTAGTTAGTTAGTTAGTTAGTTAGTTAGTTAGTTAGTTTAGTAATTGGTTGGGTATTCGTTTTTGGTTAGTTAGTCATTCGTATTTAGTTAATACTTAGTTGCTATTAGTTCAGTAGTTATACAGTGAGTTAATTAATGGGTTACTACTTTTTAATTAGTTAGTTAGTTAGTTAGTTAGTTAGTTAGTTAGTTAGTATTAGTTATAGGAGTGTGCCTGAATACAAATACGTTATTTGGCAAAGCACAAATAGTGGGTTTTTTTTTTTTACAAATATTTGTTTTATACAAATATTTCAAACTTAAATTTTAAACTATTTGTTTTCAGAAAGAAAAAAAGAGCCATGTCAAATACCAGCGTGCAAGTCGGTTACATCGCTATCTCAGTGTCTCTCCTCTGCTCTGCTGTGACGTCTATCAGCAGGTCTCAATGAGGGGAGTCACATCCACCTGCTACATGACGCACATTTCCTAATTTGGACATCACTCCCAGAGTTGGGGGTGTTTCCCAGAGATAAAGCTGAGCTACTGACACACATGCAAAATGCTCCCAAGGGACTCTCCATAACCTGTTGTTCCCCTTCTCCTTTCCACAAAGTTAGATTGTAAGAAAATAGGCAATAAATGAAAAGTGCAAAGCAGTAATTGCCCTTGAAGTTCCTCCCTACACATTACACGGTGTGCTGTCTCTGTGTTATGGGTGTATAAATAGGTAGAGGTCGGTAGAGGTCTGTCTGCAATGAGTTGATGAGTAAAGTTTTATCTCAGTAGTCAGCGCAGTCGTCTATGATCTGAGAGACTCCAGTTAAAGACCCGGTGTGTGGACCTCCTCCGTAAGGTAGTTTATTCATTAACAGTTATTGTAACACTTTAATTTTCTAAAATTAAAAGTGTAATAAAAACAAAAACAGCCTCTTTCCACTTTTATCTGAATACAAATACAAATACAAATAATTTTGCTGCCTCAACAAATACAGATACAAATACAAATACTGGGCTCTCTGCACATCCCTATTAGTTAGTTAGTTGGCTATTTTGGTTACTGATTAACGTAATGATCGGTCAGGTTGTGAGTTAGTTTGCAACTTTTGGTTAGCAGTTAATCATTAGTTACATTAGTTACTTCTTATTTCTCTTCTTCTTCCAAATTACTAAATACAACATAATTCTCTGTGCCATTTTCAAATTTTAAATGTAGGCAGTCATGGTTTAGTCCATATGTCATTATCATATTGGCAACACTTTACTTTACTGTATGTTCTCTGGACAGCAAAATGGATTATTTCACTCCCCCATCAGTGCCGGTCACTCGCTGCTGTCTACATCCAATTTATGTTTTTTTTTTTGTTGTTGTTTTTTTTAAAGGAAATTTTTAAATATACAACATATCTTTATCCTTTCTGTTGTTGTTGCACTGCTGTAGACTGGGAGGAACAGCATTTTGTTTTCTTGTGTATCCAAATACACTAGAAAATGACAATAAACTAAATTTTGAATCTTGAATCTCCCTATTTAACATTTATAATCAGTATATAAACAGTAAATAAATGGTTAATAACACACTATAATGTAGTTATGATCAGCTATAAGTACATTTTAGGTGTTTATTAATATTCAGTATTAGTCAACAACAGAAACTTCTCCTATGAAAACATATTTTATATTATCACAACAACTGTGTCTTACTATATTGTCATTCATTATCTGTTTATACAGCAGCCTCCACTAATGTGTGTCCACAGGAGGAGTTATAGTTGTTGACTATTGACCATTTATTAACTGCTTATATACTGATTATAAATGTTAAATAGGGAGACTTAAAGTAAATTGCAGAACTCAGCTGTGTTTTTCTTATAATTTTTGAAGACTTGACGGGTACAAACTTTTCATCTGTGAGTACTGATAGCCACATGAGATAAATCTCTTATCTTGCTGAGCAAATTATTCCCCACATAGCAGTCTTATCACCAAGATAAACTGAGGAAACTAATGACACTGCAGAGTGAGTGTTGTGGTACGAAACACAGAAAAAGACACACCAAAAGGCCTCGCTTGATTCTGCACTAAAACAGAAAATAATAACGCGAATGACAGAAAACACACACTGTACACTCACCTACGACATAGATGGTTCTCGAGTGCTCCAGTTCAGGATACAGAGTGTTTAAGTTGTCTGCCACACCGAGCGAGATCAAAGCACAGATCAGCACAGGAATCATCTTCACTCACCAAACTGGGGGTCCGATCACTGCAGAGACAGAGAGAGGAGGTGAGAGGGTTATGTACTGTAAAATGATCCTTTAAGAGTCTTCTTGTAGTTATCAGTCAGCTATGTCTTGCATCAGTGTAAGACATAGAGAAAGGAAAAGTTCATATAAATTACAAGAATGTTCTGTAAATGCAGGCACAGTTCAGTTCGATAGTGTTTCTATCTGCAGTGCTGTTTCTCCCCCTGAGAGCTCTGTTATTACTGTGGGAGTGCAGAATAGTCTGCAATCTTATGACTGAACATCTGCACAAAACACACAGTTTAAAAATCAAACTTGTAACACAAAGACAAGGCATGACTACTCATATTAGAATTAGATTAGCATCATCGTCCTCTGTGCACAAACTGGATGTCCCACAAGAAGCTACATGCTACAGAGGACCACACATGGTACAGCTGAAAAACACACGCATGCAAGCGCACAGCATGAGTGTATACATACATATATATATATACAGTATATATACATACTGTGCAGTAAATAGTCTGTGTCATCCAACAGTGCGAGGAGGCAGCATGTCCCGATGACACTGACAATCCACAACTTGAGGTGGAAGGAATGTGCCACAGTGCAGCGTCACCCCCCCTTCCCCCCCTTCCCCTCCCTCCCTCCCCCCCATCACCACCACCCAACACCACCTCAGGCTTCATTCACACGCACACACACACACACCGACTGCAGCACATCCTCTACACATTCTGATCCCCCCCAAAAAACACAGGGATTCACCATTTTACCTCCACTTGAGGGATGCATTTTATGGAAGTCCAGAGGTGCCGATATTAAAATAAAATCATTATAATCAAATTGAAATCTTAATTTCAAGATGTAAAAATTGAAATTTGAAAAAAGACTTAATAACTCGAAAAAAAACCCCCTCAAAAATCAAACTTTCATTTTCATGCTGGGCTGCTGGAATGTCTGTAACTAACAAGCCCTCAAGGTTGTTCCATATATAACATACTGTGTGGAAGTATGAAGAAATAAATGTAAAACAAATAAAAATCCAATTTTCATAAAAGAATTGTAAACAAAACGATTTCTCAAGAACAAACAAACTCACAGTTTATTAAATTAAGATTAAATCAAGTATGGAGCTAGAAATCAATGATTACTTGAAAGTATCTAAAATGTTTAAAAAACCAAATAGTTAGAACTAATGAAAAACATAATTGTATTTCAATTAAAGGTGTGAATTTATGGAACAGCTATAGTGATGAAATGAAAGTTAAACAATAATTTTAAAATAATTTACTGAACAAATGTAAAATTGTATAATTTGAAAAGAAGATTGGTATTCGTATGATACAAGATATTATAAATTTGTAGCTTGATGTTACCTTTTATTGTCAAATATGATCTGTGTTGTAAAAAGTTTCAGCTTATTGTGCCAATGCCTAAAAGTCTTTTTCACATATACAGTTCACACACATTTCATTACCATTATGGCAATGTTATGCTATATGTAACACTTATACTAAAAAATATTTATTCATGTAGTTTTTATTTTTATTTTCATTTTGGCATTAGCACAATTGTGTTCCTTTAACATTGTCTTAGTCATGATGGACATCTTTTTTATTCCACACATTCTTGTTCCTTGTCAAAACCTGGTGCCTACATTACCCACAATGCAACTCAACCTGATTCACTCAAATGTACAGATTGTATGGGTGATGCTAGTAGTGGCTAATGTAGCCTGGAGCTGCTAGCCTCCAGCAGAGATGAGCAGCTAGCTACAGAGGTCTGGTAACTTCACTTTTTAATTTACAAACTTGTAGTCTTCAGCCCCAACCGACCCTGACTCAAGTGACATCACTTGAGGTAATCTATCACAGCAGCTCCCTCTGTAGACACAAAAGGCTTTAAACTACTTTTTATACAGAGAACACTTGGAAAAATTCTTCATTTCCAAACATAAAAATTTGAATCTACACAAATGTAAAATCAAACTTAAGATTGATTAAATGATTTTATTTTATTATTGGCACACTCAAACTTCCGTAACTTCCTGTGTGTTTCTTTTTAGGCTTGTGTATGAATTTGTGTGTGTGTGTGTGTGTGGGTGTGTGGGTGGATGAGTGGAGGGGTAGTCATTCAGACTGATCCGCTTTTCCCACCCTTATCTTCATTCACTCCATCCCAATTTGCTGATGCCTCGGCCCCCTTCTGCCAGGTGGAGCCCCTGCAGTCAGCAGAACAGCTCTGCAGCGCACACACACACTGTGCCAGTTACACACACATCACTTAGTTCACCCTCCCTGCCTGAAAATAGTCATTACGCATACCAGGACCGAACAGGACAAGGAAGGAGGGGAGTGCAGCGATAAGTAGGTGGAGCGCTGGGAGCTGTGACATGTCCTTTTTAAAAGGAGAAAAACTTTGAGTCAGACTGTTCAAGTCAAATCAGTTTTATTTGTCTAGCTGAATATCACAAATCACAAATTGGCCTCAGGGGGCTTTACAATCTGTACGGATATATAACATCCTCTGTCCTTAGACCATCAATTCAGATGAAGAAAAACTCCCTAAAAAACATCCTTTAACAGGGAAAAAATAGAAGAAACCTCAGCAAGAGCAACAGAGGAAGACAGACATGCAAGAGATGTTATGTTTGCAGAATAGAACACCAATTAAAGAATACAGCATTGACAAGATAACATTACAATGGATTTATAATACTGTGTTCTGCAGGATGCGTGGAGAGCAGGTGATGTGTGAAATGAGAATGGAGTAGAGCGGATGAAGACAGTGAGATACAGCATGAAGAAAAAAAAAAAAAAGGAAACCAAAAGCAGGGAGGGAGGGAGGCTGCAGCAGCAGAAATGATGCAGGAGAGCAGTTTCAGGCTCCATTAGCTCCATTAGCAGGTGTTAAACTCAGACACACTCAGCTGTTTATGACGGAGAAGTGACACATGGTGAAAACATCATCAGTGCGTGTGTGAGATCTGTGGAAAAGGCCTGTTCATGAGTCCTTCACACAGACAACAGAATTCCTCAGCATCCATCTGTGTGGAGGGTAAACATGTCTTTATAGGCCAGGTGTGTGTGAGTCACCTATTTGTCCTCAAACAACATGTTGAAGGTTCCTCTCTTAGCCAGGGATTAAAAGATGTGCAGTGGTGGAAAGTAACTAAGTACATTTACTCAATTACTGTACTTTACTTGAGTATTTCCATGTGATGCTACTTTATACTTCCACTCTGCTACATTTCAGAGGGAAATATTGTACTTTCTACTCCATTACATTTATTTGACAGCTTTAGTTACTTTTCAGATGAAGATTTGACACAATGGATAATATAACAAGCTTTTAAAATACAACACATTGTTAAAGATGAAACCAGTGGTTTCCAACCTTTTTGTCTTTTGACGTCTTACATAAAGCAGTGTGTAGTCGGGGTCACATTTCACATGTCTATGAGTTGTTAACAGCTCCACCAAATAGTGATTTTTCCCTCTAAACTTCTCACATGCTTTCATTTCAATAAATGTTCAAATGATCCAATATTTCAGCAAAAATCAAAGATTAGAGAAAAAGTCCAAAAACTGAAAACAGATTTGTGTATCAGAACTTTGTTTTTTCTTCTTTCTTTTCCCATTAATCATCTCACCACCCCTCAGATTTATCTGCTGACCCTTTGGAGGGGCCCGACCCCTAGGTTGGGAACCACTGGACTAAACTAGCTAACTGTATATAAAGTAGTGTAAACTAGCTCCACCTCCAGCAGCTACAACAGTAACATGCTGCTCTAACACTGATGCTTCACTATTAATAATCTAATGATGTCATATATAATAATATATCAGTCAGAGGGACCAAACCACTACTTTTACTGCAATACTTTAACTACATCAAACTCATAATACTTATGTATTTTTACTGTAGTAGGATTTTTCATGCAGGACTTGTAATGGAGTATATTTAATTTGCTGTATTGATACTTTTACTTAAATAAATGATCTGAAAACTTTTCCACTGAAAGGCAGAATGCGTGAGAGGAGATTTTCCTTGTTGAACTTTAACCAAAGCTTAATTTAAACACAAAGTACAGCTGAGGCTGATCAGACTGTCAGTAGTTTTGCAGATATTTAGTCAAAGTATTGGACAAATTAAATTGTTGACCTGATGACAGAAATAGAATAAAAGTCAGAGGAATACCACAGTCAGTAGGATTCATCATCTGCGAAACATGTAAGTTTGTGCAAAATTTTATCCATCCAACAGTTGTTTAGATATTTCCAGCTGGACAGCGCTGGTGTGGCTAAAATGAACCCTCTGGCACTGGTTTTGGTGGTTTTGATGTAATTTGTGAACTCCCAAATGATTTTGAATAAGAACAACCAACTGTAATAATATGATTTTCCACATAATAATCATAATAGAACTATTTCTTCACTTCACATCTCTATTTACATGTGTCAAAAACATGCACGCCAGCACATATGTGTATACACAAACACACACTGCTGTCCTTTCAAATAAATCTTTCTAAACACAGTCTCAATGAGTGTGTGTGTGTGTGTCTGTTTTGGCCAGTTCACAGCACCAGTTGGGAACTGGGAGGAGTCCTGCTTTTCTCTCCAGGACAATAGATTACTTCAATTCAGGGCAAAAAGTCTACAGCACAGGGAAATAAGATATATCAGGCTTTGGATACACATACAATACTTGTTAGTAGATCAGTTCATTGTTGGTTTGAATCCAAACATGAGATGAGAGGAGAAAACTATAGAAAATCACCTGACTGATCCTTTAAGGAAAAAATGCCAAATATCTGCTAGTTTCAGTTTCTCAAATGTGAAGATTTAAAGGTTTTATGTGTCACACATGACAGTAAACTGAATATCTTTGGATTTTGGACTGTTGATCAGACAAAATTACATTACATTTCATTAAGCAAACGCTTTTATCCAAAGCGACGTACGTATGAGACTGATACAACACAAGCAAGGATCTAGTCACAACAACACCAGTAAAGTGCCATAAAGCTTAAGTTTGGGCCCGATAGGACGTAGATGCCAACAGGCAGTGCAACAAGACAATGACTAGAGTCTCCCTACAGTCCATCAAGTGCAGAGGTGTTCACGAAAGAGCTGGGTCTGTAGTCTTTTCTTAAAGATTGAGAGGGACTCTGCAGATCGAACAGAGTTTGGTAACTCGTTCCACCAC
This sequence comes from Thunnus thynnus, assembly GCF_963924715.1. Lineage (NCBI taxonomy): Eukaryota > Metazoa > Chordata > Actinopteri > Scombriformes > Scombridae > Thunnus > Thunnus thynnus. Next base: position 3,595,009 of record NC_089535.1, read on the forward strand.
CGAGGAACTACAGAGGAGAAGAGTCTGGCTGGTGACTTAGGGCCCTGTTGTGGTACCAGGCGCCTTTCGTTGGCAGAGCGTAGTGGGCAGGAGGGAGTGTAGACCTGAATGAGGGAGTTCAGGTAGGCAGGAGCCGTTTTAGTTGCTATTTTGTAAGTGAGTGTCAGGGTTTTGAATTTGATGCGGGCAGCAACTGGGAGCCAGTGGAGGGATATCAACAGCCGGGTGACATGTGCTGTTTTTAGTCCAGTAGGAAGGGGGGGTTCCCATGCACCCCACTGATATATTTTTCTAACTTAGTTTTTTGTAATCTTCAAGGTGTCTAGTAAACAAATTTTCATGTTCCCAACTCGAAATATTGTCCCATGGGTCCATTTGGCGGCCATCTTTGTGGCCATCTTGGATTTCTGGCGGAAATTGAAAATTGACATAACTTTTTAACAAGACATCATACAGAGACAAATGACCTCATTTTTCTATATAATGTTGGCATGAGGAATTGATTGAGATGGTTATTGTAGTGATTTTTTGTTTGTTTAGATTTTTAGTTTGGTATATTAAAAGAATAAGAAGAAGAAGTCTGTATAATTTACACTCAAAATCTTGCAAAATAACTGACTACATGTATACCAAACTATACGGTCCACGCAAATTCTGGAGTCAACTAAAATTGACAGTGAATAGGGAAAAATTAACAAAATATGAGTTAAATAAGTCAAAATAACAAGGAAAATGTTCCACTACTAGTTTCATCTTTCATGACAGGACAAGCTACAGAGGTGAAAAGCAATACTATGTTTTCATCATGCTGCTGTATATTTGTTCATTATCGAAAAACTAAGTTAGAAAAATATATCAGTGGGGTGCATGGGAACCCCCCCTTCCTACTAGACTCTTTGGGCTGATTGAAGACCAGACGCGCTGCCGCGTTCTGGATCATCTGCAGAGGTTTAAGTGTACATGCAGGGAGGCCTGCCAGTAAGGAGTTGAATGAGACATCATGTGCTCTAAGAGATTAAAGCAGGCATTTTCATTATTTTTGAACATTTTATAGACAAAATGATTAATCTAGAAATTAATTGTCAGATTAATCGATAATGGAAATAAATGTTAGTTATAAAACATTAGGATTAAACTCAGATAAACTGTAGGAGGGTAAATATAGTTCACTATCAACAGTAGTAACTAAGGAGTCTTGTTTGTTATCTGATGATGTTGTGGAGCCTGAGTGAATTCCTTCCTCTTAAAATCATAATAAAAACTGAATGAAATACACCCACACAAACAATAAATGTATTCCTAAGATTACATCAAGATTTTGTACTCACATGTCACAGCCATGCATAACTATTAATATGCTCATATTTATACATGAAGATATGGCCACATTCTTGTCCGCTTTGTCAGATGGTCAAAAGGTCCAACTGAACTCAAACTCAGCGTATCTCATGTCATTTTTGGCAGAAAACAAGCATAATAAAAGTATGAATAAATGTTTTCACAACAAGTACAAGGGGTTTACCGCTTAAACTCCACAAGGAGTTTGGGGGCGCCGGCTGTGGCTCGGCAGTTCGATCCTCCAGTCTGCATGTCGAAGTGTCCTTGGGCAAGATACTGAACCCCAAATTGCTCCTGATGGCTGTGCCAGCAGTGTGTGAGTGTGTGAGTGTGTGATTGTGTATTAGATTAGATCCTGATGGGCTTGCATGGCAGCTTCTGTCATCAGTGTATGAATGTGTGTGTGAACGGGTGAATGTTGACATGTATTGAGTGGTCAGAAGACCAGTAAGGCGTTATATAAGTGCAGTTTAGTCCATTTACCAAGGATGCTGGCGTCCTCAGCCAACATTACTGTCTTTTCAGAGGCTGTAGCAGGCTCAGGTTTAAAGCTAGTGAAGATACTGGTATCATATGAAACTAGAAGACCAAACGCATCCATTGGTACCAACCATGTCACAGGGGTCCCTTGACCTCTCACCTCAAGATATCTGGATGAAAATGTGTTCTATGGGTACCAACAAGTCCCCCCTTTATGGACACGCCCAATCTCATGCAGTTTTGGGCAAAAATCATTCCGTTTTTTGCATGCAGTATAAATGTGTTATTTTCACCTTTTCTAAAAATGGTATTTGAAAAAAAGGTGTTCGCCAAAAATTCTGCAATTCTTACAGAAATTTCCAAACTTCAAAAGTTTTTGAAACCAAATTACAACATGAATTTTTCTATGGTGTTCCTCAAGGTCTTGGTGTCTTAATGTGGTATTTTGGAGGGATTTTTGACCATTTTTATCAATTCTCGAGTGGTTAAAACTAGTTAAATTTTGCACCAAATCTGTGTAACAAATGGTATCAACCCAAAAATTGCTGCAACAACTTATGAGACATAACTGAACATGCATATACTTATATACTATATACTTCCATCATAATGTTCTAAGTCCTTATACACTCTAAACTTTCAAAATTTGAATAGGTGCCTAACGAAAAAACAATGTTTATTACAGATTCATGACTAGAAAAACTAGACACTTAGTGCTGAACTGCATCTCAAATGAATCTTCAGGTTCCAGCTTTCAGATGATGTATCACCACTTCTATGTTGCAGATACTGCTGACCTGCTATCTCCCCCTAAAGATCCTGTGCCCCCCCCCCCTAAAAGAGACAAAAATGTGTCTATGGTAAGAAGCGAGAGAGTGGAGGAGGTTAAACAAACAAAAATGCCTCCACATGGAGATAAAATAAACTTGATAGGCAGCTATTTGCCTCACGGGATTTCCAACCCTTTAAATATTTAGTTTCATACTGCTTGATGTTGTTCAATAAATCATTTCTTTAAGGGTTATTTTGTCTTTTATTCGCTCTCTACTTAACACTCTTTGCCATTCTGTTTATCTCTGTAAAGCATCTTTGAGTGCCTTTGAAAAGCACTGTACTTATTATTATTGTTATTTAGCATGTTATACCGTATATCTTACCAGGAAGATCTTAAAACTATGATGCTGGTGTTATTCTATATTTTTCTACCTGTCAGTAAATCCCATAAAAAGACCAAAACCAACAACGCGTTGGTCCGTCTCTCAATACTTTCTGAAGGTGTAAATCTTCAAAAACACCTCCCAAATATGTTTTAAAGTTTCACTTTTTAAAAAAAAGGTTCCGTAATTTCCTGAAACAGATGTTCACTGTAGTTTTTGGCAAACGTTACTCAAATAGGAGGAAATAGTGCATTTGTTAGGGACTACTTTCAGCGGTGGATGAATCCACATTTAGTGCTCCAGTGAGAACAAAATAAACTACAGCTGAAACAATTAGTCCATTAATCAATGGACAGAAAATAACTTGGCAACAATTTTGATAATCAGTTAATCATTTTAGTCATTTTTCAAGCAAAAATGACTAAAACATTTATTGGTTCAAGCTTCTCAAATGTGAGGAAATGTCACTTTTCTTTGCATTACATGATTAACTGAATATCTTTGGGTTTAGCACTGTTGGTTGGACAAAACAAGCCGTGTGAATAGGTTACCTTCGACTGAGGGGAAAATGTGGTGAACAAAACTATTATTTTAAAAGATAATCAGCAGGCTGATCGATGAAGTTGAAGCCGTACATTCAACTACAGCGTGTGTTTGTGTGTTCATGATGAAGCAACATGTCACTCAGTGCAGCGGAGTGACTCACTGATGTGTTTTTAATAGTCTTTCGACAACAACTGAGGTCTACCACACAGAGGAATAAGATATATCACACACAATACTTGTGAGTAGATGAAGTCATTGTTGGTTTGGCTCTTTTTATGGGATTTGTTGACAATAAGAACATTTAGAGTATCACCAGATTTATCCTTTGAACAATGAGGTAAAATCTTTAAACATATAAATGCTTGAGCCTGGGTGTAACTGTTAAAGCATTGTAGGTAGTGGACCTGCAGGATTTTGGCAAACTTTGAACATCACACATTACAAGGAGAGAACAAACCTGTCAAGTTAAACCGTCATGAAAACGTACAGCTGGCACATGCAGTGAAAAGTTTCCATTCCTTGTTTGGTGATTCTCTTTTATTTCGTCTCTACAGTTTCTGTTAACTAAAGCAAAAAAAAAACATAAAACTGCACAGTAAAGTGCTGCATTAGAGCCTTGTTTAAATGACCTTTAACCTCTCCTCCAAAAAATAAACACTTTTAGCAAGTTCAGGCATCTAATGGCTCAATTACCTTCTGCAAAATAACTTAACCACAATCTCTGATCTGTACACATTTAAACTATTCAAACACAGTGTTTCGCCTTGGTTTACTGCTTCGGGGTGGCGGCGGCGGTAGCCTTTAGGGGGGTGGGGGTGGGGGTGGGATGGATGCGCTGAGCAAAACTCAGGAGAGACCAAGCGGCAACCTCTGGCGCTGTAAAATGAAGCCAATGCAGAAGTGCCAAAAACTGCAGTTCCTTGAACGGCCACTTGAGGCTCCAAAAGCGAGTCAATCCCCATAGACCCCCATGTTAAAATGTCCAATGTTACAGCAGAAATAAACATGTTTACAGCCTGGTACAAAAAACGATTTAGGTCTCTGTAGCTAATTTCTCCTTTCATGACAACTGTACGGGGGGGTGAATTTTTTTATAACTCACCCGTTTAAATTTTATTAAGCCATGAAGTTATGCATAATGAAGGACGTGGCTGCTTTGAGTGACAGGTCCGCCAGCCGCTAGGTGGCTTGTTTCAGCCATTCAGCCCACGTCTTTGCCCATTTTTGATTGGCTGGGAGTTAGGCAGAGTCATGCACTGCCAAGATGGCGACAGCCGGAGCGGCTCGCTTTGAGCTTTAAAACCGCTCTTCAGAAACCAACGAATGGTGTCACGGTAACTACGTCCATATTTTATACAGTCTATGGGAGAGACTCAGCAGCCACACATTTCTCCGATCTCTGTTTTCTCATCGTCAGGTTAGGCTAACCCATTGTTGCTAACTTTGGAGCTAACCCCCTTCACTTTTCCAGCAGTTGGGGAAACAACAGCCGAGACTTTTCTTGGTCTTGAGAAGCTGCAGCATTTATTAACTGACACACTGCAGCTTGTACTGTACATTTACTGCCAGATTGACAACTTACTGCTAACCTTCTCCTCTGCTCTGCTCACCTTCATCATCACATTTCTGCCACTCGCTCAACCACACACACATTACCCTATTCCTTAAAAGAGCTACGTTACCAAGAATTTCCCTGGCAACGACACAGTTTGGGCACTGTTCCACGTTTTGGAACAGCACCCAAATGCTACTGATTTCCTAATGAATGGATATTAGGCATTATTTTTGGCTTTAAAAATTATTGGAGTTAGAGGTGAGATTTTAACTGTTAGTTTTAATATCTGTCAACAGTAGTACGCTAGCTAACGTTAGCCTACAAGGGCTGGAATGTTCACTGTTGCTTGGCAACACCATCAGCTCTCTCTCATTGATTATTGTGGTCCCGCTCAGAAAGTAGTGATGTAATCATCTAGAGTTTAAATCCTAAATATCAAACATGTTTGAAATGATCGGGGTAGCCCTGACGAGTCTGCAAGCAGTTCTGGATGTTTAAGATTGAATCTAAACCCCTCTCATTACCAGATAATCTGGGCCGACCAGTTTTCTCCTCCCATTGTCAGGACGGGTGAATCAGGGATAAATCTGCGCAAAACTCCAGTAGTCTGAGCCCGGCTTAAAACACTACTTCTAATTAAATGACAGAATCTTTTTGACATAAGATATCCATATTCACTTGGCTTTCTGGCACTTCAGTGTTATTTAAGCCCAAATTGGATATGCAACGTGAACGCAATTAACAAGTCAGAAACTCGGGTAACTTTAAGTCCCCCTATTTAGCATTTATGAGCAGTGTTTTAACATTTAATATTGATTTATTTTTAAAGTTCAAAATTGATGCAGAAAGAGATATTTTGACTTTTAGTCTGGGTCAAGCTCTAAAAACACTGGATCCTAAGTTTCCCATAATGCAACTGAGCAGCATCAAGTTGCATCGGAGTTAACTTAATTACGAGTTTCAGTATAAATTTACTGTAAGTTCCCATATTTAGTATTAATAACCACTGTATAAAGAGTTAAATGGTTTATAACACTCTATAATAGTAGAGTGTTATAGTAATAGTAGTTATAAGCAGATATAAGGACATAACTTATATCCTATGAAGACATATTTTATATTATTACAACTGTGTTTTACTATATTGTCATTCATTATGTTTATACAGCAGCCACCAGTTATGTGTGTCCACAGGAAGATTTATAGTTGTTGACAAATGCATTTATAAACACTTATATCTGTTTATAACTATGTAATAGTTTGTTATAAACCATGTATTAACTGTAGATTGATTATAAAAGACTTATAGTAAAATGTTCAAATCAAAACTCTTAACTATGATACAACTTGGATGTAGCATAAGAAAAAGATACTGCTGAGTTTCATTATGGGAACTGCAGGATCCAATCTTTGCTGTATCATTTACATTTTTTACATTTTATTTGTATTTTTTATCTTTTCATGCCTCTTAGTGCCCGTTTTGTTGAGCTAAATGTGATTCTTGTTACCAGGTCATGTATCTCAAGAGACTTACTGGTTAAATAAAATAGGTTAATCGATTAATCATATAATATTGTAGAGCTCATGGTGTCCAAAATCCAAAGAGATTCAGTTTATGATCATTTATGACAAAGAAAAACCTCAAATCCTCACATTTGAGAAGCTGCAAACAGTAAATATTTAACAACAAAATTAATGAAAATTATTATTATTCAATTTCAAAATAGTTGTCGATTATTTTTTCTGTCAATTGACTAATTGTTCAACTAATTGTTGCAGCCCTAAAATAAAGCTTAAATAAATGACAAAAATCAATTTCAACCATTCATTATTTTAATCTGACTCGTCCCAAATTTACTTAAGTGCAACATTTAACTGCTGTACTATTTAAGTGCATTCAGTAACCTTGTGTTTCTTTTCTCTTTATAACAGCCTGATTTCTTTGTGCAGATGCTGCTGATTTGCTCACCACACAGCTGCATCTCTTCTGTTACAGAACATCTGCAAGGTTTTCCATCATTTTAGTCACCTTGGGAATCATCTTGAGATGAGTCTTTGTGGGATGAAGCAGTTTTACTTTGAAAATGTGTCAGTTGCACTAATGAAGTAACACACCTGCTGTATGCCAGCTTCGTGAGCAAAATCATTTTTTTCTAAAGGAAAATATATAAAAAAATATAGTTTAATTCCATAATTGTATCTGATACTTTGCATGCAGAAACAAAACTTTCTTCTACCTCCTGTTGACTGCATGTTAAGTTGCACCACATTGATTTAGTTCAGTGTTTTTATTCTGTCATAAAACCCTTTTCCACAAATTCACAAAGAAAACTAACAATATAACACAAACTCAAACCACAAACATTAAACGTGGACATGAAGAAACACAAAACAAAACAAAAATGACTATAAACTGCACATTAACACAGTGTTTATGCGTAATGTTGAAGCAAGACAGGATACAAACAATAAAAGTTAAAAACACTAATCTGTTACTAAAATACTAGAATCATTATATCTGGCATCAACAATCAAACCACAGTTTCTCACATAAAGTCTCTTCATTGTCCCTCTCTTCAAACCTCAATTTACAGCCAAATGATTCACTCTTTAGAGGAGGTTCCTGTTTGTGTTAATGAATATATGCTTTCATTGAACCGGCTCAAGAAAAATAACAAAGCAAGGATTCAAGTGTGGTGTAGAGAAACCACAAAGAGATTTCACAAACATTTCCCAGTGCTCTCTTAGGTTACAGTTGGGACATTTCTCTGGTTAATTCTCACATTCTTCCATTGGAATAAATCATCCGCTCTGTTCTGGACCGTTTCACCACACACACACACACAAACTTTTCTCTTGTTTACTTCTCACAAAAACACCATTTGTTTCTTCTCTCCATCACTTTCTGACCTCTGATTTACCTGAAGCCAAATCCTAATCTGACACAGGAGGTTCTCATTTATCCTGTTTTATAAAACCCACGGCTCCTGGGGTGCTTGTCACCTCACAAGCAGCAGCTCTAACGTAGGCACAACACAGTGACCCTTGAAACCACCCCAGGGCATCAGATTTATTTTCAAATAAACAGAGTTCAAAGAGCTTCATTGTTTCTTTTAAAGAGGACTTATTTGGCTCATTTGCAGGTTTATATTTATATTCTGGGGTTCTACTGGAGTATTTTTGGAGTTAAAAACTCCTTATTTATCTTCTACTGGTCCTTTATGCAGCCCCTCAGTTCAGCCTCTGTCTGAAACAGGCCGTTTTAGCTCCTGTCTCTTTAAGGCCCCGCCTCCTGATGAGCCCACTCTGTTCTGATTGGTCACTTCAGGAAGCTTCCTCCGGCTCCGGAGACTACGTAAACAAACTATATTAGCAGGATTTCACTTCTTTTTCTTCCTCTTTACTCCAAATATAAACTTCTGAGATCCATATGTACATGTTAGAGCTGAATCAGATCTGAAATATGAGAGTGGACAATGTGAACAACACATGGAAACACCACAGCAACAACCTTAGTGACCAAGGCTACAGAATGGACGGCCATTTATGGGCATGGACAATGAGGTGACGTCAGCTGGTCAACTGTATATAACAGACCGAGATCTTTTGCTAACCTTAACCAAGTGCTACCAGTGTCTAAACATCACCATAAAAAGTTTAACATTGTTGTAGTTTCTACAAGTGAATATTGTACTGCAAGATCAGATATTTTGGTTAAAAGAAACCAAGAGCTTGGTACGTTGTCTGTGAAAATTTCACGCATATGTTCAGTATCAACATTTTTGCAATTTGCCGAATACGTTAATTAAAAATTTCTCATGATGTTGACAGAAACGTAAATTCAACCAGCATTACATTACCGGGTTGCATAGTTGAAACTGGTGATTATAACATAAACCTGTAGGATTGTTATATCATTAAGCAGAATGTTTCTATGTTAACTTGTGTGTCACTTGTGACACTTATCGTAGAAAGAGATTTTGAAATGGGAATACAGAATGAGGAAACTCTTCAAAACTCTGTCTTTCACTAGCTCATTCTTTTTTCCACTAGCCTGCTTACTAGCTGCTAGCTGTCTTGAAAACCTGAAAACACTACAAGCTACACTGAGCATTAGCGCTTTTAGCTAGCTCCATACCTCCAGCTAACTTTTGTCATAAAACTACATCAGTACAGGTATTAGTAATTCTTTTGTGCATACTGTTGTACCAACACTGTATAAACTCTTGTAATTGAAGCAAAGGCATTTTAGCCTGCAAGCTAACAGTAACAAAGTTAGCAAGCTAACATAAGTTACTAAATAGATGTTAGAGTAAATTAACAGTCCGTCCAGGATTTCGCAGAGTTTTTGTGATTATTGTGGCCAAAATGTTTGATTTTACAGCAGCTTTTCTCAAAAATTGTTATACAGTTTCTAATGTTTTATGTGCTCTTTTTGCAGTAAAACTGCAGCTCAGGAAAATAATGCAATTTTTTAAAAAATACTACCAATGAAGAGTCATATGTATTAACTTCCTTCCTACCACAACATGAAATGCAACAACTGAATCAAATCAATAACAGTCTGTTGATTTGGCCATTTCATTCATCATTGCGGTAATTTAGCAAAATTGCAAGTTATTGCAAATACTGTGGAGATGTCTTTAATTTACGTTAATTATTGTGATCGCAAAATCAGAATTTCCTGGAGGAATTGAATGATGTATTGGCTCACAACTGTATAAACAAATGTTTAAGGATCACACTCATCTGTCCCTTGAGACCTCAGTTCTCAGTAACACCGGAGACTTTTGTCGACAGATATTTATGACGGAGGCAGCGAGCAGCCATTTGACCCTCATGAAACCTCCTTCAGTGAGAGAACTAAACGAGCCGTGAAACACCTAAAACATTAAAATCTGAGAGACCCGAGGGGATATTTACAGACAGAAAAGAGACAAGACATAAAAGAGTTGACAACATATCACTGTGGAGAGATGGGTGCGTGTGTGATGTAAGAGGCCACAGCAGCACTGGAGGCGGCGAGATACACGTATGGATTTCATTACACGCATGTTTTACTGACGTTAACACTGATATATGTTGAAAAAGACAGAAAGAACATAATGTCAAGCACTGTATCGTGTTTCTGGGTCATTTTTGTCAGAGAGGGGAGATCTTTTTTAAGAAGAAAACCATAAAACCTATGTATTTACATGAAGCTTTAAGGTTATGTTGTAGAAACCCAAGTTTACACTAAAAATTACACTTAAATGATGTGATCACAAGAAGTAAAGTAGCCCAATCAAAGCCTAGAACCAGCCCAATCATCATAATAGTAGTCTTATTTTAATTTTAAGATTGGGCTATAAACTTACCAAGCATTTTATTAGGAACACCTGTGCAATGTAATGTAATCCAATACAACAACTCTGCCATAAATTCCACTTTTACAAAGCTTCTACATTTTCAGTTTTTGTTGAAATTGTCAGAAAGGTGATAATTCTACTTTATCTTTATTATTGAGGTTGTAGTGGGTGGTGGTGGTGTACTGGAGTGCATTGTATTGAAAAGTGATCCTAATATTTTGCCCTTTCATATATGTTAATGGGGTAGACAAAATAGTAGGAACACTTTTATCTGTTTAATTTCTTATGTAGATTTTAGATAATGTTACATTAATCAGTTTTCACTCATTCATATGAACAGATGGTACGGGGGTACTGTCAGAGAACTTAATAAAAAAAATCTGATTTGCCTGGTTAATTTGCTGCTTGGATGTTGACATGAACACTATTTAGAAGTTGGAAACCTGTAATTATGAAAACTGACATGGATGGGTGGAAGGCATCATTTGGCTTATATTTGAGAAGTTTCCCTTTAGAGTAAAGAAGGAGAAAAATAAGTAAAATCCTGTTACTATAGTTTGTTTACGTAGCCAGGAAGCTTCCTGAAGCTGACCAATCAGAACAGAGTGGGCTCATCAGGAGGCGGGCCTTAAAGAGACAGGAGCTAAAACGGCCTGTTTCAGACAGAGGCTGAACTGAGGGGCTGCATAAAGGACCAGTAGAAGATAAATAAGGAGTTTTTAACTGGAAGTCACACAAAGATATTCCAGTAGAGCCCCAGAATATAGACCTGGAAATATGCAGAATATGTCCTCTTTAACAATTATTAAAATATTTGAAATTACTAAAGAATAAAACAATAACATTGGCAATAAAATAGAACAAAGCATTGCTACGCATCCGTGTGATGCAATGCAGTGTATGACCGGTGGCGGCAGTATCAGAAAGTAAGGTTAACAGCAGACTCTGATGGCAACAACAACACCAGAAAGTTTCCATGCCAGAATAGCTGGAGAGAGTTTGCTAACATTTCTGTTTATGTTGTGCAAAAGTGGAAGTTCAACAAGAAAGATCTTCCAGTGTTGGCCAGAGATGATTCAGCTCCTAAAGCACATTAGGACTGAATCATCCACCTAGTCGAAATACTTTTTAATCCTCCAGTTATACACAAATTTCGAAAACGAGTATGTGCACAATGATGCTGGGTTCTCAGCTGTATTTACGCATAACAAGTATATTTAAGCGCATGTAAACACACTGATTGTGTTGCTGTGTAACGTGGGCGTGATTATTGGATTGTCGTTTCGGAAAGTTACGCAAATTGTCATCACAGCCCCAGATTTAACGTCAGTAAGGTTAGAGGTGAAGGACGCTGTCAGATAATCCAACAAGCACTTTGTCTGTAGGACGGATGTGAATTCTGTGTTTGACAGATAAACACAAACAAGTGTTTGTGTTTAACATATCAGGATGTTTCTCGTTGGGTGGACGGTTTTATGGTGTAGATAGCAGGACAGACTGTGGTGGATCTTTTACTGTGCTGCTATCTACAGTGATGAAGACTACAGCTGTGCAGAGCTCTGGAGAAGATTTCAGGTCACCTGGATGACACCGATGCTCCTGCTGAACAGATAAGACGTCTCTGCAGAGACTCAAATAATCACCACCTTTGTTCTGAGAAAACAAGCCACAAAAAGTAATGTCTGTCTATCTGTTACCTCTTTTCATGACTTTACTTCTTTATTTTATTGTTTTGTTTTATTTATTTCTTTTTTACTCATATTTTCCCCTTTAATTTTATTGGTACAGTCAATATTAGTCCTGCAGTCTTGCAGATGTTGAAGGATAAGGCTGGTGATTTTTATCTTACTGTCAACAAATCTCATGTTTGGATCCAAACCAACAATGAACTGATCTACTAATAAGTATTGTGTGTGTATCCAAAGCCTGATATCTCTTAATCCTCTGTGCCGTAAACCTCTGTTGTTGTCCAAAAACATGTTCCTTGATTATGGAGAGTTTGGTCACATTAGTTTGTTTAGAAACGGCTCCAAAGACTAATAACAGCAATCATGTTTTCAGTCTCTGGAGAGTAGTTCTGTGTAAGGCAGACGCCACTGACGCCACTACATATCACAACCTCTGGACTTTGTACTACATAGTAAATTTCTCAAAGTACTTCAGTATATAGTCAAGAGGTTGTGATATGTAGCACAACAAGCTAGTGTAGTGAAGCAGAGATGTGATGGTTTGGGCATTTTGTGAGAATCCTGTTTGTTTCTGAGTGTGTGTTATGTTTATTATGTACTTATTTGTTAAATTGTTAATTGTCATGTTTTTGTATCCTTGAAAAGGAGATGGTGCATCTCAAGGGGTTTATCCTCAAATTCAAATTTTAAAAGTTAAATAAAACAGACTGAAGCAAAGTTTAAAAATAGCAAAAAACATAAAGGAGAAATTCTGCATCATTCTTCAAATAAATCCGCCCTATAAAAAGCATGGAACCGTCTTCCCTCCAACCGAACACAGGCTTCATTTTTGGGGCTGTGGTTAACTCCTTTGAATTAAGTCAAGTGTTTTTCCAGGTAATTCCTCCCATCACAGAGCTTTTCCGTGATGCTTTGCAGCTCTCAGGCTAATGGGAAATGATTCAGAAAAGCTGCTATATTCAGCATCTCTGTGAGAGCAGGAACAACCTGATGTAACAGGTTTCAGCAGCTGTGAGACAACCTGCTCTAGAAAAAGCACACAGGCTCTGACACTTGTGGGAGCATGTATGTGTTTGTGGGGGTACCAGGTGATGGGCGGGGTATTTACTGTACACACAGCCGGGGGATATTCACAAATAACTCACTCAGTTTCCTCATTGCACAGCACATATATTTTCCTCTGTGGTTAAAGTAGTGGGTTCAAACCAGTCCACTAAATAAAAATACACGTTTTTTTTTTTTTTTACGTCACTGTCACACCACCATGACTGCCACAAAGAGTCCTCAGTATCAAGCACAGTGGGTCTAATGTCCAATCAGGATGCTCCATATCAATTTCCAAGAAACACATAAGATGCAGCAAACTTCCTGTTCGCTCATTACACCGTTCTGGTGTAGAAGTAGACTTTAACATCTTATTTTAGTCTTATTCCTCTGTGCCATAGAGCTCCTTTGTTGTCCAAAAACACTTCAGTGCGTCGCACCGCTGCACTGGGTGACATGTTCCTTCATTACCATGAGCACACACACTGTAGTTTATTTTGACTCAGTCCAACACACACTGTCTCGCTGCCAGAAATACTCACCAGAGTGCCAAATGTGGATTAATCCGCCGCTGAAAATAGTCCCCAAACAAGTGCACTATTTCCTCCCAACAGATCCTCCAAACTAAGCGATGAAAAAGCTCCTTTGTCCATGTGACTCCAGAACGACACATAGGAGCATTTTCTAATCTGGGGACCCTATTGGCAGTAATCGGCAGGACATCATGTGTCTGTGTTTTCCTAAACCTTCACACATCACTGTTAAACAATAATGATGTTTTATGATGTGACGATGCTGTGGTTAAGGTCTGTTCTGGTTTAGGGAAAGATCATGACTTGGGTTAAAATGATCACTTTGTTAAGGTTAGAGAAACATGTGGTGTTGGGTTAAAGTCACTACTTCCTTAAAGTTGGGCCACCTTCGTCGTCATGGCTACAATACACTTTTTAAAAAACTGTCCTGACTCACGGTTGGAAACAGGAAACGAACAGCATCTCCTGTGGTAAAGTCCACTGTTGGGTTAAAGCCATCATCCACCCTCCTTTTCTGAATGAGGAAATCTGTCCACATATATAAGCGTCATCTGAACTGCATCACTGCTCACTACTCATCACTACTCATTACTACGACCACTAGATGGCGTCTGTCAATCAAACGTAACCATTGATCGTTTTTGGGCGATTGACATTATGACCTGTTGTCTTGGACAGTCTCGTTCCTCCTGTTTGTTTGATAAAAACTACAGTAACCAGCTGTTTTGGGAAATTACTGAGCTTTTGCCTGTTTTATTTTTATTATTTTTCTGCCATTTCTTTGTCTCTATTTGATAAATGAAAATGCAGAGAGACAGGAAACATGGGTAGAGAGAAGGCTACAACTTGCCTCTTGACCAGTACACTACTGGGACATTTTAGCACCATTATTTTAGTCAGTCAATCAATCAAACTTTATTTGTATAGCACCTTTCTACAGGTTACTGCAATTCAAAGTGCTTCACAGATGACTGACAAGCTGATAATAAGAACAAATGTAAACAATAAACAGTGAAACTATTTGTAACTACTTCAGTGATTTACAGACATATATTTACTTTGAATGAAAAAGGCACATAAACAAGTTGGGATAAAATCACTTTACATGTAAATAGACTGTATTATAGTTTTATTTCTTACAATTATCTGCTTAATTTGTGTTTATGAACAGTGAAAGAATATACTCTTACAACCTTAAACTGTTCTATTATAATATTTTGACCGATAATCACTAAAGATTCGTACATTTTTCTTATCATTTGGATTCCTGGTAGTTTTATACTTTGCTATACTGCGAAAATGTGAAGTTAGACTTACAGCGGAGTTTGCTGAAAAACGAAAAACAAAACATGCATGCATAATTTAAAGGTTGCTAAAGAAAGACGAATGCTTAGAAAGTTGGTAGAAATTAACCAAATTGAACCTGGGCTACAGAGGGTTAAGAGTCGACCGTCTCAGCCCCTCACCCTGAATTTCACCTCTCTCCTCGTCCCCGATACCCCGCTGTGAGGAGGTAATTTATGACACTTTCCCATCTCTGTTAACTGCCTGCCTTGACCCTGCAGAAAGCCATACAGTTAAAAGTTAATCTGGTTCTTCGTCCCAGCATGTCTCTGTGTTTTCAAGAAGGAGGGCTGTATAGATTAGTGTTATATCTTCTCTTTATATCCTCGTCTCAAAGTGTCAGAGGTGAAAGCCAAAGGGTCAAAGTTCAGCAGTGGTCACGGTCTGGTGTTGCTTTTGATATGAAGCAGGTTAATACTCTGAGCTTTGGGGTTGTATCTCATTTCTTCTGCTTAATGGGTTTCTTGAAGTTTGAAATAAGATAAAACTTAATTATTTATTGACTCATTGTATTTAGTTACTTTTAAATGCAGCAACTAATAAGAGGTGAGATAACATGACTAGAAATTTAAAAAGTGCAGTTGACCTCCTTGGAAAAGCCTTATTAGTTGCAGGTATTATAGATATTATGAATATAAATTCATTGAGTCCAAGCAGTTGTTGAGATGTTGTAGCACATTTCAGCAACAAGGCAATTAAAAGTGCTTTACATAAAACATTAAAAGCAACAAGACAAAGTGCTGAAAAAACAAACCATAAAAGTACATTTAAATACAATTAAAAACAGTCATAAAGGAGCTAAGAGAATAGAAAATAGCTAAAATAGAAGACATGTATAAAATACAAGAATAGAAGTTACAGTGCAGTGTAAGAAATTAATAATTATTTGATTGAAAAGTCTTCAGCTGTGATTTAAAAGAACTGAGAGTTGCAGCAGACCTGCAGTTTTCTGGGAGTTTGTTCATATATGTGGAGCATAAAAACTGAACGCTGCTTCTCCATGTTTAGGTCTTACTTTGGGGACAGAAAGCAGACCTTACCCAGACGACCTGAGAGGTCTGGATGCTTCATAACGTAGCAGCAGATCAGAAATGTATTTCAGCCCTAAACCATTCAGTACTTTATAAATCATTAGCAGTATTTTAAAAATCAATTCTTTTGCAGACAGGAAGTCAGTGTAAAGATCTGAGAACTGGAGTTATATGATTCATTTACTTGGTCTTAGTGAGGACTCAAGCAGCAGCATCTGAATCATCTGCAGCTGTCTGATTGATTTTTAGGGAGACCTGTGAAGACAGCGTTACAGTAGTCAGGTCTACTGAAGATAAATGCTTGGACAAAATTTGCCAAATCCTGCTGAGACATAATTCCTTTAATTCTTGATATATTCTTCAGATGATAGTAGGCTGACTTTGTAATTGTCTTAATTTGACTGTTGAAATTCAGGTCTGAGTCCATGACTACACCAAGATTTCTGGCTTGGTTTGTGGTTTTTAACATTATTGATTGACGCTGAGTGCTGACTTTTAATCGTTCTTCCTTGGCTCCAAAAAACAATTACTTCAGTTTTGTCTTTGTTTAATTGCAGAAAATTCTGGCACATCCAATTGTTGATTTGTTCAATGCGCTTACTCAGTGCTTGTATTGGACCATAGTCCCCTGGTGACATGGTTATATAAATGTGGGTGTCGTCTGCATAACTATGGTAACATATTTTGTTGTTTTCCATAATCTGAGCCAGTGGAAGCATGTAGATGTTAAACAGAAGAGGCCCCAGAACGGAGCCTTGGGGAACACAGGTCATTTTTGTCCACTCAGATGTGTAATTACCTATAGACACAAAGTAGTCCCTGTCCTTTAAATAGGATTCAAACCAGTTTAATACTGTGCCAGAAAGTCCCATTCAGTTTTCCAGTCGGTCTAGTAATATGTTGTGGTCGACTGTGTCAAATGCAGCACCAGAGAGATCCAGTAATACTAATACTTAAATTCTGCCACTGTCTGTGTGGTCGAAATCCTGACTGGAAGACATCAAAACAGTTGTTTAGTGCCAAGAAGCAGGGGAAAACAGCTAACCTGGCTCTGTTCAAAGCTCAAAAATACACCTACCAGCACCTCTAAAGCTCACTGATTAACATGCAGAAATGTAAAAGCGACATTTTGTGGTTTTAGGGGCAGTTGGGATGAACAACAGTCGGTGCAGCCTGCAAGACAACTCGAGTCGCTGGTTCACTCACGTCATACTCCCCTCGCTGCAACAGATATTCAACACAGGCTTTTAATAACAGCAGTGTACTTAAACCGTCAATACTCTGCTCACTCTTTTGCTGCACACCTGCAGCCACAGCCACACATCTTTCCACATCTTTCCCTGTAGTGAGGAGAGGGGGTCATGTGTAAAAAGAGCCCTCATCTGGACTCGACTGAGGACACTGCGATTACAAACAGCCCAAACACCTCTGCTCTTTTGAGCCATGCGAGCAGGGATAGCAACATCAGTCCAGACTGAAATATCTCAACAAATATCAGAAGGATTGTCATGAAATTCTGCACAGATATTCATGCTCCCGAGAGGATGAATCCTGGTAACTTTGGTGATACTCTGACTTTTCCTCTAGCGCCACCATGAGGTTGACATTTCTGGATTTCAGTGAATTGCCGGATGTACTATTGGAAGGACTGCCATGAAGTTTGATTCACACGAATTGTAATAACTTCGGTGACCCCTTTTCATCTAGCGCCATCATCAGGTCAAAGTTTATTTCTGTCCAGTACTTTGGTTTATAAATAAATATCTACAAAACTAATGACATTCCCATCAGCCTCGGCTGTACTTTGTGTGTCTCGCAGATGTAATTTAGGGGTGTGCCCGAATACAAATACATTATTCAGCAAGGCACAAATAGTGGGGTTTTTTTTTACGAATATTTGTTTCATACAAATATTTCAAAAATTATTTGTTTTCAGGAAGAAAAATAAACCACGTCACATACCAGAGTGCAGGTCAGTTACATCGCTATCTCAGTGTCTCTCCTCTGCTCCGCTGTGACGCCGTCGTATCAGCAGGTCTCAGTGAGGGGAGTCACATCCACCTGCTACATGACGCATATTTCCTAATTTGGACATCAGTCCCGGAGTTGAGAGTGTTCCCCAGAGATAAAGCTAAGATACTGACACACGCTTCATGAACACTTATTTTAATTTTCTAAAATTAAAAGCGTAATAAAAAACAAAAACAGGATTTTTAAGCCTCTGTCCACTTTTATTCGAATACAAATACAGATACAAATACAAATACTGGGCTCTCTGCACATCCCTAATGTTAATATGCTAACACCCTGAAATAAAATGGTGAACATGGTAAAGATTATCTGCTAAACATCAATATGTTAGCATGCTGATGTTAGCATTTAGTTCACAGCACAGCCTCATAGAGCTGCTAGCATGGCTGTAGCCCCAAACATGCGCCATTGCATGTTATTGCTCGCAATTCTTGATGCAACACAAGTGTGAACTGTAGTCTGAGTGTCGTAGCAAGGGTTACCATAGTATGAAACATCACAAGAAAGCTGACCTCTTTCATTTGGATTAACTTGTGCACAAAATGCAGATCAGTTCACTGAAGCTCCAACTGAACTTTGTCACCTCTTCATTCAAACAGGAATTCTCCATCCTTCCTCTGTGAGTGATTCAAAGGTTCTTCAGTGTTTTCATCTTTCACTGTACACCTTCCTCCGCAGACACCACCTAATGTGGTCATGTCGCCTCTCGAGGACTGATTGATTCTTCTGAACTATTTGTTTCACTTTTTATGCCAAAAACCTCAAGGAGAGACAGTCTGAAAGTGTGCACTGTTATTCGTGATATGATTGATAATGTTTCTGTCAGCCCTCAGTCATTCAGAAAACACTTTTACCTTCAGACGTGGTCGACTGCACATCGTACAGATTAGTCATGGAACAGGTTCATTTGAGGCTCATCTGAATTGCGTCTGTTTAAGCAGAGAGCACTTAATTCTGTAGACATTTCGGCATGAATAAATATTTTTGCTTCATTTATATTTCGGCTGTACAGGGTCAAATTGGGAAATCGTGTCCTCAAGAAGGTGTTTGCTGCACAAATAGTAGTGAAAACAACACACACATGGACTATTTAGGGGAACATTTCCTTTCAAGCTGCAGCCAGTAGATTGCAAAAACATTACACAACACCACACAAACTTCTTTTCATGCAGCAAATAAAGAAACCTCTTTTTAATTAACATCTGAACCCTCATATTCATGCCGATGTGAACACGCAGGCACAACTTCATTTAACCTGTTGTTTCCTGGTCGCTGGTCATTTACACAAATTGAAGTTGACTGTGCATGAGTGTGTGTGTCACTGCAGAGAATCAACCCCCCTTTTCATTGGGAGGTTGACATGGGCCACTGCAGTGTGTGTGTGTTGGGTGGGTAGGTGCAGGGGTAATGGGTGGGGGTCAGGGTGGAGCCGCCAAGTCTAAGCCAGCACACAGAGAGGGGTTGTTGGGCTGAAAGTCCCTCACAACCCCGACACTCCCGGCTCTAAATCACTCAGCCTCTGCTGCACAACAGGGTCGACCACAACTATGATAACTCTCGCAAATATGATCGACTGCACTGACACGCGACGAGGGTATGAGTAAGACTGAGGAAAGCAAGTAAAACCTCCGTTTATAGAGCCAATTTCACACTCCAGTTATCAGAATGACTGCTGAGAAGTTGGTTTCCTTGAAACAGACCAAAGTCAATCAATCAAATCAAAAAGTATCCAAAAATTCACTGTAGAAGATGCTCTAAGAAGGCACCTAACAACTATAGATGCACTATGATGTTTAGATAAAATGCATATAAATACATGAATATAATACATATAAAACAATGTTCCTAATAACATTCCTTTCCTGTGCTCAAGAAAGATGCATAAGTTTTATTTAAAGCTCCCCTGTCCGGTTTTGTTTGCATTGTGTGTAGAGCTGCAACTATTATTCAATCAACAGAAAATTAATCGGCAACTAATTTGATTAATCATTTTTTAAGAAAAAAAATGCCAAATAGTTACTGGTTGCAGCTTCTCAAATGTGAAAATTTTAAGCTTTTATGTGTCATACATGACAGAAAACAGAATATCTTTGTTTTTTTCACTGTTGATCAGACAAAACAAGACATTTGACATTTATCTCTGAGGTCTAATAAACATGCTGAATATTTCTTCTTCCTCACAAAACATTTTCAGATTTGCAGATTTTTAAGATATTTTAAATTAGAGTCGTCCTTGTTGTATTGAAATTAGCAGATAATGTGGACTTATTTTATTAGAAAAGTATAATATCCTTAAAGGAATAGCTGAGGACTTACTTGGTTTCTTGGTGGTTAGCCTAGCTTAGCATAAAGACTGGACACAGGGGGAAACAGCTAGCCTGGCTATGTTCAAAGTTTTAAAAAATACATCTACCAACACCTTTAAAACTCAAAAATTAACATGTTGCATCTCGTTAAGTTGCTCTACTAGTGGTCGAAAACTCCATGGGGTACTTTTAAAAATATTAACAAGAAAAAGTACTTACAGTATCACAATTAAAAGTACTCGTGATGCAGGATGGCCCATTCCTAAATGTCATATTATAATATATGTTATACTAGTGGAATATTATGCATAAACAAGTAAATTAGGGGTAATTAATTCATTTGTCCATTCGTCCATCTTTCACATTATCATCGTATCATGTAAAAATGTTTGTCATACTTCCTGTTCTTAAAGGTTAGTTTCTATTTACTTTTAGTCTCATTTTCGTAGTGACTAAAGGGTGGTAGACAAATGTTTTTCGTCACGCTTTTCGTTGATGAAAATGAAAACTGGCATTCATTCATGTTCTCAATGAGGGCAAAATGGTGAGAATAACACACAAGGGAGCCCCCACGCCCGAGTCGAAACATGGTGCTGGATATAATCAAGAGGTGCAGATGTTTGACCTGTTGTGAATCAGGATCAACTCTGCATAACAACTGCTTTTCCCCCACTGCAGAAAAAGACTACTATAAAAAAAAGACTAGATATTTCTAGCAGGACATTGAACCTAAACACCTCGACCCTAACAAACATCTACATCACATCACATAAAATCTCTGGATTGCACCAAACAAGAGTGCAATAATGTCAGATTCTACAAAAAACATCAGAATTGATGCCAAACAAGCCATTAAGGCAAATAGTGGGCCAATAAAAGTGAACGATTAAGGATCATTAAGTCCATACTGAGGAAATCCAAAGAAATTCAAGCTACAAACTTGTGTAAGTAAAAATAGTGACTTTCAGCAAATACTGACAACTTATATTAGAGATACGGTGATGATTTAAATAAAGTTTGTGTTTTAGTTTCCCATCTGTAGTTCTGGACTCAAACCAGAATCTAATGACAGCAACATTTATGTTTTTATGTAAACACTTTGTTTGGCATTTTCTGATTAAATATACTTATGTTTAATCTTAGAAGATTACAGTTATTAAAGTAATGAAAGTGTAATTGCTGCTGTTACTTTTCTCCTGTTTTTTCAAATGTATTTCTATATGTTAACTGTTGCTATCTTCTCTTTTCTTTCTTGTTTTGTAAAAACACTTTGAGCTGTGAACAAAAAGTGCGACATCAATAAAGTTTATTGCATTATTTATTGGCGCTCTGACTTTTGTGAGTCATTAAATGTGAGTCATTCTGATAAATACAGCTCTTAATTACATGACACACAAGACGTTTGCTGGTCCATTTCCACTGAACTCCTCTCTTATCTTTCTGATTGTATCTCAGCTGCTATCCAACAAAGGCAAAGTGCCAAAAACAATCAATCACCACAAAGTAAATGTGCGCCCACCTGAAATTCCCCTTAATATGTTTTTTCTCTTTGTTAATATTAAGAATAAAAGTATTTTACCTTGCTCAGTGCGTTGAGTTGCGGTGAACACTCTGGCGGCCAAGATGCGGACTGAAGCGCAAAATGATTACGCACGTCAAGGTAAGACGAAGCAAGCGGCGTGGATGTTTTCTTTCTCCTTTGTCGGGTCCAACCAGCTGCAGTGTGGCAACAAACAGGCACACTCCTCCTACCTCCTTCTATGTGTGTGTGTGTGTGTGTGTGTGTGTGCGTTTAGACACGCAGGGATGCGAGGAGTCTGCGTCAAGAATCAGGTGAAATTTATGCAAAACTGCGGGATTACTTGGAAAGCGGAGACTCATAGGTTCCTGTGAAATCAGGACTGTGTCACCTGGTTTGGCAACTTGCAGCGCATCACTGCGCAAAAAAAGCTGTACTGGAGCTGCAGACTTTGGGGTTCGTTGTTTTGTGACAATGGTTTCAGGCAAAGTCTCAAACAAAGGAGGTATCAGCCCCTGTTGCTCAATATGTGATGACAAGCTTGAGTCACAGTCAACTCCGCCTGTCTCTGCTTCCCCAGGTTCCCCAAGTCTTATAAAATATCATGTTTAAAGTATCAAACGTTGACCATTGCCTGGTAAACATGCATACTCACATACAATACCATTGTATTGTATGTGAGTACCCACACCTGGAAGATTCAGTGTCAGCAGTTTATCCTTTTTTTTTCTTCTTAAAATCGGAAAATAAACATAAGAGAAAAGATAACAGTCACTGGAGTGAAATAATTTGACTAGTTACCTTAGTGATATCCTGAAACCAAACTCAGTTGCTGAAATAAGGTTTATTCAGATTGGAAAAAGTAGCAAACTCATCTGGATAACTTTAAACCTGGCTGTATTTAGAAATACTGAGGTTGTGGGTCCAAAGTGTCCCAAATGGAGTCTAAAAAGTTCTCAAATTAGTCTGTAATGCACCCCTCATGTTTACATTTACTTTTGGAATGTAAACCACCCACCAAATCCTCCAAAATACAGTTGGTCCAACACATAGAAGTGTTTTTCTGTTGAAAAATATGTTTTGTTGAGTAGTAGAGCTCACCCTCCCTGCCGATTTGAGCGCTTAAAGGGGAAATCCAATGATTTTCCACATCAAAGTACAACTGCACATGTGATATGTATCTAATGAACTGCCTCAAGTGATGTCACTTGAGTCAGCATCAGTTTTGGCTGAAGTTATTGGAGTAAGAAGAGACCGTCCTCCCAAGAAAAACGACACAACAGGTCGTAATGTCAGTCGCCCAAAAACAAGATATAGTTACGTTTGAGTGAGAGACGCCATCTAGTGGTCGTAGTAATCGTGAGGTGGTGAAGTTCAGATGACATTTATATATGTGACAGATTTGTTCATTCAGAGGAGGAGAGACTGTTCGTTTCCTGTTTCCAACCGCAAGTCGGGACAGTTTTTAAACAAAGCATAACTACGATCATTCCCTAACCTTAACTATGTGTTTATTATTGTAGCCATGACGATGAAGGCGGCCTAACTTTAGCACAGACAGATGATGATGTCCTGCTGATTACTGCTGATAGAGGCACCAGATTAGAAAACGCTCCTATGTGTCGTTCTGGAGTCTTTTTGAGCCTCTGCTGGAGGCTAGCAGCTCCAGGCTACATTAGCCGCTACTAGCATCACACACCACAATCTCCAACCAAATTGTTGACGCTCGAAATGCATTGTGGGTAATGTAGGCGCCAGGTTTTGACAACAAAGAATAAAAAAGATGATATCTCTGGTTCTGCTGGATCAATTTTGATCCTTTTTTGTCCATCATGATTGGGTGCAATGCTAAATAAGTCGAGTACTCTTTGTCGTCATGGTTACAATAATAACTACATAGTTAAGGTTAGGGAACAATCGTGGTCAATCTGTCGGTTGGAAACCAAAACTCTCGCATTAAAATCTGATGTTTTGTTGATCCAGACGTCCCTCCTACATGGACTTCATGTCATTCTGTAATAACGTTGCCTCATTTTCTCCTTCGCTCCCGTCATAATTACCACGGCCACTAGAGGGCGCTGTCACTGCGACGTAAATATGCGTCTTAGTGAAACAAATGACGTTGTTGTTTTTCTCAGGAGGACAAACTCCCCAAAATACTGAGGACATGTTCTTCCTCACCGATCAGCCAACTATCAGCTGTAATCACTGTGTGACTGGAGAGAAGCCTTTCCTATGTTTACACCAGAGGATCCATTTACCGGGTATTGGGCTGGTCGCCTTTCAGACAAACCACATGTTTCACAACATATTCACCCGAGAATTAATTACACCCATTATCACATACCCCCTCTCTCTCTCTTTCTCCATCTGTCTCTGTCTCACCGTCATCTCTCTTCACGCATCACGATCTCACTACCTTTGTTTCTTTTTCTTTAGTGCCTGTTAAGTCGGCACATCTGTTGTTTTGGGGATAAAAAAGATCCATTGCAGTAACAGTCTATTAAAGACTGAGATCTGAATGTCAAACTGTTAAATCTCAAAAAATAAACACCATCCTCACAGCCTCTGAGGGTAATTAAGGACATAACTAACACTAATCATGAAAGATGTGACATTACAAAGGAAATAAAAGTAATTTGTTAGCTGTAATGTCGTAGTTTTACTCTGGAGACATTTTCAGTATTGCATAACTTGACTTGAAACAAGTCTCAACCATCTCTCCCTCAGTTTTCCTACAGTTAGTGAGTTAATTAGAAAAATAAAGGAGTCCAGTGAAACCTTGTGTGCTATTTTGTTGCAGACTTTGTATTTGTTCTGGGGTGTGTATACTATTTACTTAATCTTCAATTTAGACCTCCAGACTTTATATCTTTATGTACTGTGTGGCTGCTTTGATGTAACTCATCACATGCGGTGGTTTTTACTGCGACTCCACACTGCTGCATTTCAATAGGAAGCTAATAACAACACTCTCTAGAAACTATGACTATATAATTCTAGCAAATATGATGTAATGTAGAAAGTTTGATACTACAAACAAAAATTACTTGATCGGACACGTTTTTGGACATGCACAACAAGCTGACATCATCTTGTTTGTGAAGTTTAAAAACTTTGCAATCGAAGCATCAAGGGCAGGCTGAAACCTGGGTTTTGTCTTACAGGGAACAGAATATGTCACCTTTAAACTAGTTTAAAAATCAGGTTGTTATGAAACACAACCTGACATTAAAGCTGCACTAATCAATCACCAAACGGCAAACAGACAGTTAGCAGTAGACTAGCTGGTGAACATAGTGGAGCATTTAGCAGCTAAAGAGCCAGATATTTCCCTCAGGAGTTGGTAGAGAGTAAAAACAGAGCTAAAAGAGAGTGAATATTGGACTTACATTCACCAGGTGGACAGAAACACGACTCCACATGAATGATAATGTTGCTCCGTAAGTGATGGATGTGGAAATAAGCAACTGTTTGCTAACAAGTTCAACATATCAACTTAAAAGCTGATGATGTGTCAGTTAATGCAGGTTTAAAACTGGTTGTAAAGACTTGATAGAACTTAAGAAATTCAAGATAAAGGTTCTTGAAACAGGATTATTTGTCGATGAAACTATCACCACTCAAGGTCCACTTACGTTTTTTGATTGTTCTGGTGCTGTGACCATTTCACTAAGAGTAATTTTTCTTAATACTACTTCAGTAATCTGAGTAAGTATGATGACATTTTAAAACTGAATGTAAAATTATCCCGCTTAATTAAGTATATGAGGACGGTGCTTTCAAGGAATTCAACAAAATAAAAATGAAAAGAAACTTACGTTGTTGTTTCTGTGTTTCCTAGTTTTATGATTGGTCTGATTCTTAAAATAATTATTGTTTTTGTAAAGATGTATTCTGTGTATCACCTTATTTTTAGTAATGTTTATTGGGATTATTTACATAATTTATTTGGAAGTATACATGTACACTTTATTAGAAACACCTGTGCAATATATTGTAATCCAATACAACAACTCTGACATAAATTCTACTTTTATGAAGTTTATACATTTTCAGTTTTTGTTGATATTGTCAGAAAGGTGATAATTCCATTTTATGTTTATTATTGACGTCGTAGTGGGTGGTGGTGTACTGGAGTGCATTATATTGAAAAGTGTTCCTAATATTTTGACCCCCTCATGTATGTTAATGAAGTGGACAAAATATTAGAAAGACTTTTCAGTACAACACCACCCACTACAACCTCAACAACTGAAATTAAAAAAACTGTATAAACTTGTATAAGTAGAACATATGGTAGAGCTGTTGTATTGGATTGCCTAATAAAGTGCTTGGTGAGTGTGTTTGTATGTTTTATATTTGAAAATGTGTTTATTTTTGTGTAGATTGGTGTCCCTGTGCTCTTTTCACATGACCTGAAAGTAGCTTTAATTCACTAACTAGCAAGTTTATAATTAACTTAAAGAGTAACCAGATAAGTGAAGACTTTATGGGACATGAGTGTGACAAGAACACATTTTCAGACTCATTACTTGTAAATTTGAGGTGAAAATATCTTGATTTCTTGATAAGAAAAAATAAGATTTATTCATCCGAGATTATGTGAATTTCTTGAAATGTCCCTTTTTTTAGCAGCGCAGCACTCAGAGTTCTGGGCTGTAAAGCCAAACGAGCCACATGCATTACTGCCGCTCACTCTGCTAAAACTGCACCATTAACTGCACCATTGTTGCGGTCAGTGAGCTTTATCAGCAGAAGGTTAAAGTAATAAAGGGTTTAAAAGGTCGGCAATCAGGCTGTCACGGCTGAAGAAGACATTTGTTAAGAGAGAGTAAATCTTGTTGTGAACGTAATGAGTTTTAGCAGAAATAGACTGTTGTCATGTGATGGAGGCAGACTGGACGTTCAAAGGCCCAATAACAAACCTGTGATTTCTGCTTTATATATAACAGTCTGTATTTACTAATCAAATCACCTGGATTATTCTACGCTGCATGGCCAAAAGTATGTGGACACCCAAACTTTGCACCTGAATGTGATAGTTGAACATTTGATTCCAAAACCACAAGCATTGATCTGCTGCTAATAGCCTCCACTCATCTGCTTTCAGGCTTTCCTGGCACCTACACTACCCACAATGCAACCTGACCGCCAACATTTCAATTAGAGATTGGGGTGCGTTATGCTAGTAGCGGCTAATGTAGCCTGGAGCTGCTAGCCTCCAACACAGATGAGGAGGTACAGAGGTCTGGTAATCTCACTTCTTTCTAAATACATACCCCCAGATTTCTTTAATTTTGAAACTTGTAGTCTTCGCTGACTCGAGTGACATCACTTCGATGGCCAAAGAGCAAAACCTCCTATCTGAAAAATGCACTTTTTTGAGAAAACTAAAAAAAAACTTGTTGTTTTCTTGCAGAATGCTATTTGTTAAGGATACCCAATACATAATACATAACTGTTTTTGGACTATATTACTATATTATGTGGTATTGTTTATGGTATGTTTGTATGATTTTTACAGTATTGTTAACACATAATATAAACAAATAGCATTCTGCAAGAAAACAAGTTTTTTTTTAGTTTTCTCAAAAAAAGTGCATTTCTCAGATAGACTTGAGGCAATTTATCAGATTTCACAGCAGCTTCCTCTGGAGACATAAAAGGCTTTGTACTATTTTCTACACAGAGAACACCTGGAAACACATGGTGAGGTGGAAAATCGGTGTAATTGCCCTTAAAGACCTGGTGACACCGTCATTTAAAATGGCAAAATTTTGCTGTAAAATCAATCATTTCAAAGGGAGCAGTAGGTGGATATGCTAGCAGGTGCAACGTCAGACTGTGCAAATTTTTCACATCAAGTTCAACTTTGGTGAACTTTGACAGTTGAGTTTGTGGTGTTGGCCAATCGCCGTCTTGACAGCACAGACCTTTGAAGGACCAGAGAGAAAGAGAGGCCAAAATGGAGGACGTTAACGTAGCTTAATATCTTGAATTAAACCTCCTCTGGCAGAGTATAAACGGCACCAGAGAGACATGGTTTACTGACAGCTATGAAAGAGAAAAGTTGATGGTACAATGAGTTTTTTAGATGAATTACATGAAATTTCTGCACTATTAGCTTAGAGAGCTTTTCTTTCTTTCAATAACTCTTTGTTGAATAAATGATGTACAATATTTAGAACAAAATGTCAGTGTGGGATAATTAGCAAGCATGTTAGCAGTCACCAAACCTCTATAACACCACATATTTTAATTATGTTTATTATTTTTGTACAGATGAATTTCACTGTGCCACTTCCTGGTGTGACCGGGCCTTTGTCGGGGTCAAACACTGATGTCGGACGATAAGGTTTGGCTCACAGGTGGCGTTCCAGTTCGGCCCAAAGGTGTTGGATGAGGTTGAGGCCAGGGCTCTGAGCAGGCCAATAAAGTTCTTCAAACTGGGAAAACCATTTCTTTATGGAGCACAAGGGGCACTGACAGTTATCAATACGGAGTAAAATGTGCCGAAAGTTGGGTGAGTTGAAACAAAGCTGGAAGAACACTGTTGTCTAAAATATCATTATGTGCTGTTGCATTAACATTTCCCTTTATTAAAACTACAAGAGGTTTAGTTCAAACCAGGAAAAAGACCAATCCCAGACCAAAAAGGACACAAAAGTATGTGGACAGGAGTGTACTCACACATACTTTCAGCCATAAAGTGTATTTTAATTTCATCCAAAATCTTTTTTTTTTGTTTCTTGTGAACCATTTCATACAAGTAGTAAAATCTGCCAGACTTACCACAAAATTCAGCAAATGTAAGTGCATACACACACAGACACACACAGACACACACGTGTGCAGAGAGTGTAGACAGGGGGTCTTTGTACTGGTTCAGGGTGGGGTTCAGGAGTTTAATGACATGAACACACACATGCCAAACACTGAGACTTTAACATGCTGGAGCCCCACCCCAACAACTTTAATGACCTGTAGTAAGAACCATTCACAATTCATGTTGTGTAAGAACAGCGTTTTAGTCATTTCCATTATTCACATCTTGTATCTTTAAAGGATTGTTGATTGATTTCCTTTGCAAACCCTGACCCTTGTTATAGATCTCTGTAAATACACATCAAGACCTTCAATAAGCCTCCTTCAGTGGTTCAAGTACTGACACTTTTAGTATAAGTAGCGATATCACACTATAAAAATACTGCTTTACAATTAAAAGTCTTGCATTCAAATTCTCACTTGAGTAAAAGTTGCAAAATAGTTGTATTTCAAAAATCAAAAGTAAAAGTACTCATGCAAAATAACCCAACTGAGTGTTTTATCTATTGTGTACTGTATATACAGATATATGGTGTGTGTAAAAGTTTTTACCCATCTTGGAATTTTTCATGTTTTTTTGCTCTACAACATTGAATCAAAGATAGATCAAAGATATAATCAACAGAAAAAGACCTTTTGGTTTGAAAGTGAAAACAGATCTCTACAAAGTGATCTAAATGAACTACAAATATAAAATAAATAATCAGTTTTACTTGTAAAATCTAGATCTGAACAATAACTTGTAAAGTTATAGCTGTGAAATAAATGTAATGCAGTGATTCCCATCCAGGGTTACAAGGAAAGATTGTTCATCTGATTGGGAAATATATATATATATATCCACATGTAAGCTGTAACATCTGAACTGAAGTAAGCACAGTGTTCCAGAAGAAAAGAAATGGATAAATGGTTGAAATAGTTAGATAAAAATAAGTAAGTAAAGTTTATTTAATATAACACCTTTCACAGAGCAGGTCACTAAGTGCTTCACAAGAGTAAAATTGTCAAAGAAATAAGACCATAAAATAGTACAATAGAAGATACAATAAAAGAAACAAACAATAAAACATAAGCAACAAAATATCTTAAAAACACACAAAATACAAACACTAGACAGTATGAGAGGAGACAAAGGTTAGTTTGAATAAATGAGTATTCAGCTATTTTTTAAAGGCATCAACAGAGACCACAGATCGTATGTTTATAGGAAGAGCGTTCCACAGTGTCGGGGCCACAATTTCAAAGGCATGACCTTTTATTTTTAGTCGAGTGCCAGTAAACCCTGGTCAGAAACCTCAGTGATCTACTGCTGATATAAAGGATGGAGCAGGTCACTAAGTGCTTATCCTGTATGTGAAAACAAGAACCTTAAAATGATTCCTAAACTTGATGGGAAGCCCATGTAAAGACAACCTGGTCAACAGCCTTGCAGCAGCGCTCTGGACCATTTGTAGACGGTCCAGGGGCGACTTGCTGAGGCAGGTGAAAAGGGAATTACAGTAGTCTAGCCAGGATGATATCCAAGCTTGGATGATTATCTTTAGCTCAGGTTGTGATACAACAGACCTGAGTTTTTTCTCAAATGGACGAAAGATGTACGGGTCAACAATTTGATATGTTGATTGAAGTGCATAACCTGATCAAAAATAACACAGAGATTTCTAAGATTAGACCATTCAGCTGAAGAAAGGGACTCAATACAATGAGCAACCTTGGAAGCAGACAATTGTGCAAAAAGATAGTTTATCAGTCTCATCAGGTTTAAGAGACATAGAGCTGAATGTCATCAACATAACAATGATAAGAGATACATTTAAATTTGCTAATAATATGACCTAAGGGAAGCATATACAGAGCAAATAGCATAGGACCCAAGACAGAACCCTGGGGCACGCACCACAGGAAAAAGCAGCAGTTTCATGTAGGGACCAAAAGATACAAAAAAGGTTCTGTGGACCTTTTCCTGGACTGGCTCTCCTCCTATCTGGGAGAGATAGGAGGAGAACCAGTCCAGGGCGCTCCCAGAGACACCCACCCACTGCCTAAACCTTTCAGTCAGCATGCTGCGATCTACAGTATCAATCCTTTAAAGATCCAGCAGCACCCACATCAGAGGACATCAGTAAGTCATTGTAGACTCTGAGAAGAGCAATTTCAGTGGAATGCCTCTGACGGAAACCAGATTGGAATTTATCTAAAATGCTGTGTGCAGTCAAGAAAATGGTGAGCTGTTTGGCAACAACTTTCTCTAAGACATAAATAAAAGGCAGCTTAGATATAAGCCTGTAGTTTTTGGGAAGGGATGGTTCAAGATTAGTTTTTTTTCTCAGAAGAGGCTTAACAACCTCTGCTTAAAATAGGCTTGGACACAACCACAGTGGACACAACTATTTATAATTGAGACCAGGCATGGACCAAGAGACCCAAGTACATTTTTAAGCATGGATGATGGTAAAGGGCTGGAGGAAGGTTTTATACTACACAACAGATCAGTGAGGTCTCGCAGGGAGAGAAGTAGTCCAAAATTGACGGCCGAGTTGGATGAGCATAAACAGGGGTAGAGGAGGGGATGATGACATCTCTAATCTTATCCACAAAGAAAGAGAGAAAGTTGTCAATGGTGTCAAACAGGACTTTAGGTTTGCATCTTTCAACGTATTGTTAAGCTCAGTTAAAAGGTCTTAGTAATGGATATGGTGCACATGGAGCTTGGTGGATTTCCACAGTCGCTCTACCCTCCAACATTTACACCGGAAACAACGAATATCATCATTTAACCACGGTGATGAATTGACGGAGGGAACAAGTCTTGTTTTGCTATGAGCCACTTTATCCAAAATGATGGAGTAATGTGTGTTCAATGAGTGGACCGGACAAATAACGTCATCGTGAGAAGACAACACTGCACTCGGGTCAAAAGCTGCAGAAAACTGCTCAGCTGAGAGGCGATTTAAGATGCAAGAGCATCGTTTACTGGGCAGAGAATGCAGCTCATCAGAGCGAATAGATTCAATATTTAACCAAACGTAAAAACCAGGTCCAGGGTATGACCCCTAATATGTGTAGGACAATGGATAATGGATATATAAAAGTAATAGAAAAATGTTACAATAGCTAAAAGTAATGGATAAACACCTTAAATAGGTATCTAAAAGTTCAAATAGATAGCTCAAGGTAATGGATAAATGGCTGAAATGTCCAATAATTTCAAATGATTTCATGGTTTTGTTCATCTGAAGGGCTGTTGGGGTTTGTCCACAAAGTACAATATTTCCCTCTGAAATGTAGTGGAGCGGAAGTATAAATTAGCATAAAATGGAAATACTCAATTAAAGTACAAGTACCCGAAAATTGTACTTTAGTGCAGTATTTGAGTAAATGTACTTAGTTACATTCCACCACTGACCTCCTCTGAGCGGAGTTCAGCTTCTGAAAAGACTTAAGCAAACTCTGTCAGAGCAAAAACAGAAGCTGCTTTCTGACGTCTGCACGTTACCCCCCCTCCCACCCAACCCCCCAATCTCCATCAGCCCACCTTGAACAGAGCCGGACATGCACACACACACACACACACACACACACACAAACACACACACACACACACACTGTTTACACCACATGTGCTCTGGGCGGCATGCTCACATGTGGCTTCGTCAGAAAGCTGCCTGTGTGCAGCCGGCTGATTCTGGATAAGGTAAATACTCGCTCTGGTCATTATGCCCCCTCCTCATGTTCAGATCAGCAACAAGACCTGGGTTCAAGGCCAGAGACTGGCAGGAGAGATATGAGGAGACATGAAACGCTCCCTCTGTCTGAGAGCCTGACGTCTGACAGACAGGAGAGCGAGCTGGAGTTCAAACACGGGACAGCAGCAGTCAGTCTCTACGGGTTAATTCACTGACCTCACGTCTCTAATGTCCAAGAGCTCAAGTTTAACCAGACACTCAAAATGATGGACGACAGTAAATTTGAGATTTTTTGCCTATCTTTTAACATGTCACAGTAAAGGTTCAGACCTTTGGGGTCCCCAAAGAGTGACACCTACTTGATACAGATATAACCTCTGTTTAGCCTCTGTCTGTCTATATTAGGGGTGTGCCCGAATACAAATACACTATTCGGCAAAGCACATTTAGTGGGTTTTATACAAATATTTGTTTCATACAAATATTTTAAAAAATATTTGTTGCGGGTGTTCCCCAGAGATAAAGCTGAGCTACTCCCAAGGGACTCTCCATAAGCTGTTGTTCCCCTTCTCCTTTCCACAAAGTTAGATTGTAAAAAATAGGCAATCAATGAAAAATGCAAAGCAATAATCGCCTTTGAAGTTCCTCCCTACATGTTACACGGTGTGCTGTCTCTGTGTTATGGGTGTATAAATAGGTAGAAGTCTGTCTGCAAAGAAGCGATGAGTAAAGTTTTAGCTCAGTAGTCAGCGCAGTCGTCTATGATCTGGGAGACTCCAGTTCAAAACTTGGTGTGGGGACCTCCTTCGTAAGGTAGTTTA
Organism: Thunnus thynnus; assembly: GCF_963924715.1. Classification (NCBI taxonomy): domain Eukaryota; kingdom Metazoa; phylum Chordata; class Actinopteri; order Scombriformes; family Scombridae; genus Thunnus; species Thunnus thynnus. Next base: position 3,628,264 of record NC_089535.1, read on the forward strand.
TTCATGAATTCTTATTATAACACTTTAATTTTCTAAAATTAAAAGCATAATAAAAACAAAAACAGGATTTTTAAGCCTCTTTCTACTTTTATTCAAATACAAATAGAGATACAAATAGTTTTGCAAATACAAATACTGGGATATCTGCACATTTCTAGTCTATATTACACTGTCCCTCATGAATCCTTTGCACACAAAGTTTTATTGTATAGTTTGTCTTAAAATTGTGACATGATGTGTACATTTTACATTTTACAATTTAATCACTGATTTTATGATCTATGACCGTTTTATAGTATAATTACCTTGTTTTGTCTCACCGGTCATGTGCTTTATCTTCTGTAAAATCAAAATGTGGTCTCATCAGAGACTGACAAGGAGTGAAACTGGTGTCATACAGGAGTCATGCAGCAAGCAAGGTCACACAAATATGGTATTTAAGTTACTGATCACACATTAATTCTTTGAAGCTTGCATTGATGTTCTGCATGTGCATGTATTAAGAAGTCACCTTCAACATTTCATCCCGGTACAACCAAACATAAAACGAAACTCTCTCACATAACTAATCAGGCCGACAAATTAATTGGTTCACCCCAAACTCCTCTCTCTGAACTGTACACCTGGTCAGTGATCAGGAAGGCCACTCTGGTCAAGCAGGACCCCTCACACCCCCTTCACCAGTCCTTCCAGTTACTGCCATCAGGCTGACGCTACAAAGTCCAACTGCCCTGGAAAAACATCTGTGATCATCATTCTGAACAAACTTAAATAAACACTGTACTCTGTCCTGTTTAATAGTGTTCTTGTCAGTTGTAGTTTTAACTATATGTGTGTTTTTAAATGTGTATTATTGAGCCTTGTCAAAGGAAAATTTCTGTTACTTTGTGACAGACAGTAAATTTATCTTATCTTGTCTGTCTGAATCCTAGATTGAGACTTTTGTTTAATTGAGGATTTTCCACTACAATTGGAGAATTTGTGCCTTGTTTTTTAAATGTTAAATGGTTTGTTCCCTCCTCCACGATGTGACTTTGTGTTTCACTCGCTCAGTAAATTCTATTTGATCCTCCAGAATATCCTCTATACGAGATTGTACCAAACCGTTTCATCACACTGCATTTGGACAGTCCGCTTTCTCTGTAACTCAGTTGAACATCCTACCGGATGATATGAAGAGCTGCAGCTCCATCAGTACGTTTAAAAACCAAATTAAAAAGTGCTAAAAGCTACTCAGCTCTATAATCACTGACTCTACATTTAATGTCATGGTCGTCTCATAAACGCAAATAATCTTGCTTTTAATTTGACAAGCTTACATTAGTCATTTCTAGTTGACATTGTGGGTGTATGTGATGTGTTATTATGTGTAGCTTTGTGTTTTGTATAATGTGTCCTGTGTGTTTTTTGCTTTGAACTGTTTGTTTTTGTTCTGTTATATGTTTAAATTGTGACCTGCTGAAGAGACTGCAGATGAAAATTAGCTATACGCTAACTCTGGTACATCAAACGGTAACATTTATGTTTAAGACTGTACATGATCCCAATAAATAAATAAGAAGAATATCTGGAAATGAAAAGGTTTGACACTGTGATATGTGGATTATAAAGAGTTATGAAGACACTGGTTCTGGATCTGAAAGATGTTTTTTCAAAGATGCTAAAATCTAATAACCTCCACTGTATTGGTTAGAAATCTCATAGCGATATCTCAAAATCTGGAAACTATCAGAGGCCACATGACGTAAGAAAAGCACTACTTTTTAGTACTACTACTTTTTAAAGATAGAACAATGAAGCCTATTTGGACAGAAACAGTCACACCCAGCTCTTTTGCTACAGTATACTTTAATGCACTTGAGAGAAATCCTCTTCTACAGCTGGGTGTGGTTGAATACCGCGCTGCATTTTTAACAAATATGGAATGATTGCAGACAAGCATTTTGTATGAGCTACAGGGAAGCAGAAAATATCACGGTTACATGTTACTGTAAGTTCCTGCTGGGCCGCCAGGTCACCACGTAATCAAGTCGATCTTGTTCTTGTGTCTCGACTCAACGGAGGAAGAGGAAGTGTAGATGGAGAAGAGACTTTGAGGAGTCTTGGAGTCTTTCCTGGGACAAGATAGACGTTTTCTCCCAGCTTCTATCTCAGCACACACATGTGAGACAGGAGACGCACTCTCAGATAAAGCAGAGACCCAGCGGCACCTACTTCACACAGGACTGTCGCTGCTGCTGAGAACTCTCTGTGGGAAATACATGATAGTGGCGAAAAGGACGTCATGGGTCAACAAGGGAGGAAAACCATTGAGGTGGACAAGGTGGATTAGCAAACAGTTCCGGAAGATGTTGGTTTCCAGAAAATCTGCAAAACAAAATGCAAATTAATGCTTGTTTACATCTGCTAATGTGTGAATATTAGGAGTTAATTCACCAAGATAACAGTTGTGCTCATTCTCCAGTTGGTTCCATTAAACCAATGCAGAAGAAGAGATAGCTACTTTAGCTAACTTGTGATTTAACAGCAGTCAGGTGTCCATATGAACAGTGAAAGAGGTTTTCCTTGCTGTAATCATTCCTCCTGTTCATACTGGATATTAAAAGATCCTTCAAATGTGCTTTCAATGGAAGTGATGGAGGCCAAAATCCACAGTGTGTCCACACAGTCATTTAAAAGTCTCTGTGAAGCTTATATGATGCTTCAGCAGTCTGAGTTAGTCATATCAAGTGGATATCTGACACATTTACAGTCTTTATAGCATCAAATTCCCTCTTTGTGTTTCCTCGGACAGTGTTTCCTTGTTGAGCTGCGGTGGAAGTATAGTTGGGATGTGCAGAGGGCCCAGTATTTGTATTTGTATCTGTATTTGTTGAGGCAGCAAAATTATTTGTATTTGTATTTGTATTTGTATTTGAATAAAAGTGGAAAGAGGCTTAAAAATCTGGTTTTTGTTTTAATTACGCTTTTAATTTTAGAAAATTAAAGTGTTACAATAAGTGTTCATGAAGCGTGTGTCAGTAGTTCAGCTTTATCTCTTAGGAAATGTGCGTCATGTAGTGGGTGGATGTGACTCCCCTCACTGAGACTTGCTGATAGACGTCACAGCGGAGCAGAGGAGAGACATTGAGAAGCGATGTAACCGACCTGCGTGCTGGTATTTGACATGGTTTATTTTTCTTCCTGAAAACAAATAATTTTTGACATATTTGTATGAAACAAATATTCATAAAAAACCCAGTATTTGTGCTTTGCCAAATAATGTATCTGTATTCGGGCACACCCCTAAAGTATAGTAACAAAAAGAGGGACTTTGGCACTAAAAAGACTGTAACGTTGAAAGATATCTACTTGATTTGACTCATTTGGACGCTGAAGCTTCATATTAGCTTCAGATAAACTTTTGAATACATTTTTTACACAGAAGGAGGACTGTGGATTTTGTCCCCCATCACTTCCATTGTAAGTGCATTATGAAGGGATCTTCTAATGGTCAGTATGAACAGGAGGAATGATTACAGCAAGAAAAACAGGTTTCACTGTTCATTTAGGCTCCTGATATTTTAAGACATACATGAAAAAATATGAACCCGTCCTTTAAGGTACTTCTGTCTCAAACTGTGCTGATGTTAGCATTTAACTAACTTAATCATGGCTGTTGACTCAAAGTTTTGTTAAATGTTTGAAAGGTTTCAGCAGCCTCCTCTCTCTCTCTCTCTCTCTCTCTCTCTCTCTCTCTCCAGCCCGACCAGAAGCAGCACAAGAGGCCTCTGTGTGTTGTTCCACAGGAGACTGTCGACGGTGGAGGTGAACTCAGTCCTACCAGAAACACTCTGTGTTCTGTGTGCCGCTGGTTTTAACCTTTTGTGACACACTAAGTGAATGTATGTGTGTGTGAGGTTTGGTAGATGTATTCGTGTGTGTGTGTGTCCGACTGTATTCAGCTCAGTCAGTCTGGACTGGAAATGTGTGGCTGTTAGAGTGAAGTGTCATTTCCTCAGTGGGGAAAAACAAGGTGGGCCAGTCACTCCTCAAAACCCTTTTATTCACAACATCTTTAAACATGAACACGTTGCTGAGGAGCATGTGTACGCCTGCCTGTGTTTATGGTTATTTTACGCCACAACCCTCCTCTGTCTGTGTCTCAGCCCCAAGCCCATTGGTTCCTACTGAGGACGGAAATCTTTAAAAAAAAAAAAAAAAACAGCTCACAAAGGGTGTGAGCGGCAACAATTAATCAATTAGTCGATCAACAGAAAATTAACCACCAACTATTTCGATGAGCGATTCATCTTTTGAGAGATTTTTTAAGAGAAAATGTCCAAATTCTCTGGTTCCAGCTTCTCAAATGTGAATATTTACTGGTTTCTTTAGTCCTTTAATGACAGTAAACTGAATATCTTGTGGATTGTGGAGAAAACAAGACATTTAAGGACGTCATCTTGTGCTTTGGGAAACATTAATCGCCATCTTTCAGCATTTTCTGACATTTTATAGATCAAACAACTAATCGATTAATAGAGATGAAAATTAGTCATGTAGTGTGAGGAAGTGAACATTTTGAAAGAAAAAAAAACTAATATTAGTTTGATTCGATTTTGTTTTTCATCTGTTTAAAGAAAAATGGGTTAATGAGATTTGGAATAAACCAAAACTCGTTTAGTGCTGAAAATCATGTGAAATTTAATCTTCCTAAAAGAAAAACATCCCTGACTGACATGTGATGTCTTAGTCTTACATTTGGGAACAGGATGTTATGTTGGCATTGAAGAAGTAGAAGTAGAAATGAAAAACATTTTGTTTTGTATTGTTCTGTGTATAATGACACAAAAAAAAAACGAACGGGGAAATTATGATTTTTTTTCTCCAAACTACATACAGGTTGCAGCAATTTGTTTTTCTTTGGAACATGAAAGTCAATCACCGGAACTTGTTATTTTATATGTCCTATTATTATGTACCATTCTAAGAGTAAGGCAGGAATTAAAAATTAATTAATTCATAAAAGTCTCAATAATTTCCTGAAACAGCTGGCTGCTGTTGTTTTTAACAAACAAAGACACAAACAATCAGGAGGAAATAGTGCATCTGTTGGGGACTATTTTCAGCGGCGGATGAATCTACATTTGGTGTTCTTCTGAGTATTTCTGGCAGCAGGACAGTTTGTGTGTGTGTGTGTGTGTGTGTGTGTGTGTGTGTGTGTGTGTGTGACTGAGTCAGAACAAACTACAATGTGTGTGTTCATGGTGATGAAGGAACAGTTCACCCAGTGCAACAGTGTGACTCACTGATGAGTTTTTAATAGTGTTTGGACAACAGCACAGTTGAATATAGAATAAAGATAAATCAGGCTTTAGATACATACACAATACTTGTCAGTAGATCAGTTCATTGTTGGTTCAACATGGGATTTGTTGACAATAAGAAAAATACAGAATATACAACATTAGCTTCAGCACAGACTCACAGTAAACAAGGAGGCAAATGGAGGAGAAACATCACATGATGCTTAGTGAAGGAAAATAGTTTGACTTAAACCCTCAAGGACACGCTATAAACACATGAAAATATGTACAGCAAGTCTTTACTGTTGCTAAATGCAGTTAGGATGCTGAATGTGTAGCCTGCTGTGAATGTCACAGAAACTTTATTTAGTACATTGTTTTTATTTTTAATGTACTTCGCTGTTTGTCCTCATCTTTGTCCTGCATCGTCAATCATCCTGTATTGTTTTTAACACAGTATGTGTTGAAGCCAAAGATGATTTCCCAAAATGTTAACAATAAAGCTCCTAAATAAATAACTAATAAAACAAAAACTGTGACTTTGCTTATTCCAAGGTAGACATGCAGGTTTTAAACGAGGAGCATCATGGAGGAAAGTCTTTGGAAACGACTGGATTTGTTTTCCGTTCAGTCCAGACTGAATCATCCATGATGTGTGTGAAATGTGTCTGCAGACGGACGAGATGCTGCCCTGCCTGGAAAACAAGAGCTGGATCATGAGGTTGATTTGACCTTTTCAACAGTCAGTTTTTCAGTTGTGTCATAGTAACTGTTGCAATAATAAGAAGTAGCCAGCAGATGTCAGCGACGCTACAGTCTTAACAGTTAGGTGTAATTTTTCTAAAGCAGTGCTGGTAAATGACACTAAATTCTTCCTGGAATCCACACAAAAGACAAGACATTCAAACATTATGGACAATCCACAATATCAACAAACTAAATTAAATAAATATGAGAGAAAATAAATAGTTCTCTCACATTCATAATGTCACCTCAACAGTAGATGGTTAAAGTAAATAATAGTTAGTAAGCTAGATATATGTAAATGTATATAACTGTAATTTAGCACCACAAATATAATCAACCTTCACATAAATACATACACATACAAATTAGGATTTCATTCTAAAATTATATTTTAAAAAAAATACATCAATTAAATGAATAAAGAGGAAAGTAATAGTAAACTTGAAGGCAGTTGTTCATCATAAAACTCTTTTTATTCATCATTACTTTTAAGGAATCAATGTACAGATTAAATTATATCAAGAAATTATTTAAATTTGGAGAATTCTGCTTTACAAACATAAAATTTAACAGTTACAATCAAAAGCAGGGCTGCAACTAATGATCATGTTAGTTGTTGATTAACCTGTCGATTGTTTTCACAATTAGTCAATAAGTCATTTGGTCTCTAAAACCTCCAAAGAAACGTCCTCACACATCTCCATTTTTCTCTAAACAGATGAAAAACAAAGTATTTAATCAGACCAATATTTGCTTTTTTCTTTCAAAATGTATATTTCCTGACACTAGGGCTGCAACTAACAATTACTTTCATTATCGATTCATCTATTGATTATTTTCTTGATTAATAAATTAGTTTTTTAGTGCATAAAATGTCAGATAATGGTGAAAAATGTTGATCAGTGCTTCCCAAAACCCAAGATGACGTCTTCAAATGTCTTATTTTGTCCACAACCCAAATATATTCAGTTTACTGTCATAGAAGACTAAAGAAACCAGAATATACTCACATTTGAGAAGCTGGAATCAAAGAATTAGGTTAAAAAAAATTACTTGAAATGATTAGTTTATAATAATGGATTAATATAATAGCAACTAATCAATTAATCAACTAATGGTTGCAGCTCTGGATTTGAAATTGCGTTCAAAATATCTTATATAGTTCTTTATGTCAATCCAAAACTTAAACTATCACTTTTTTCCCTCAACTTTATTGGCAAAACTTTGAAACACATAACACACACAAATAATACACGACTACAGGAAAACCATCACATTAAACAAACAGTTGAACAAATCCATAAAGGACGTAGAACAACATAAAAGAGTACAAGAACAGAATCATATTTTTAAAAAACAAAACAAAACAAAAACCCCAAAAGAAATAATAGAACTGAAGACAATAAATACGTAAATAAATAAAAATAAATAAATAAAGATTACATGTTTAAGGAACTTTTGTGGTTCTTCACATGGCTTAAAGGATGCAACAGACTTCATTTTTTTGCGAGGAAATGCATAAATCATATAAATTATAAAATAAAAATGTAGCCATCAAAATGTACTAAAAGTTGTGTCGTAAAATACAACTACGTCATTTAAACAAACTATCACTGTAAATTCATAATGAGGACTGTTTGACGTAATGTGACGTAAACCAATCAGAGGACACTTTACTGCTGCCTGGTTACCAGCGACCAATAGGAAGCTTCAGTGCGAGCGCGGATAAACGGATTTGTTGTTGTTGTTGTGCAGTGATATCTGTGTGTTTTTAGCGACAATAACCAATAACGTTTTGTTTACAGGGGCTTTAAAATCCTCCCAGCATGAGTTTGTCTTTAAGGTAAATCGATCTGTAATCGATCAGTTTTCTGACACAGTTTGTTTGAACAGTGAATGCAGGAAACGTTTAGCAGGAGCTAACGTTAGCTCCGGTGTTAGCATGTTTGGCTCTTATCATCAGTGTTACAACAGAATAATCCGTTAAAATGTCATTAATGTGTAAATTACTGTTTATCAGTGACGCTTTGAAATATTATGTTACAAACAAGCTAGCTGCTTATTTATCCAGCATGTTTCATAGCACCGTGCTGTTGTGTTTAAAGCGAATTTGACGGTTGTGGTTATAAAGTGAATGAAAGTTAACGGTTAATGGCGTCTCTCTCCCCAGAACTGAATTATCAGCCGACAAAGCAAAGCGTAAGAAGAGGAGAGAGCTCACCGAGGACCAGAAACACGAAATCAAAGAAGCTTTCGAGCTGTTTGACACCGACAAAGACAAAGAAATAGATTATCATGAGCTGAAGGTGAGCAGAGAAACACAGCGCTGTGTTCAAGGAAGACAGACAACCAACCGGCCATGTTATTTTATTTACAGTTTGATATATTCTTAGCATGCTTATGAATCCTATCAATCCTTGTCTGTGGTGGAAAGCAACTAAGTACTGTACTTAAGTACAATTTTGAGGTACTTGTACTTTACTTGAGTATTTCCATGTGATGCTACTTTCTACATTTCAGAGGGAAATATTGTACTTTCTACTCCACTACATTTATTTGACAGCTTTAGTTACTTTTCAGATGAAGATTTGACACAATGGATAATATAACAAGCTTTTAAAATACAACACATTGTTAAAGATGAAACCAGTGGTTTCCAACCTTTTTGTCTTTGGACGTCTTACAAAAAGCAGTGTGTAGTCGGGGTCACATTTCACATGTCTATGAGTTGTTAACAGCTCCACCAAATAGTGATTTTTCCCTCTAAACTTCTCACATGCTTTCATTTCAATAAATGTTCAAATGATCCAATATGTCACCAAAAATCAAAGATTAGAGAAAAAGAATGAAAACTGAAAACAGATTTGTGTATCAGAACTTTGTTTTTTCTTCTTTCCTCTCCCATTAATCATCTCACGACCCCTCAGATTTATCTGCTGACCCTTTGGAGGGGCCCCGACCCCTAGGTTGGGAACCACTGGACTAAACTAGCTAACTGTATATAAAGTAGTGTAAACTAGCTCCACCTCCAGCAGCTACAACAGTAACATGCTGCTCTAACACTGATGCTTCACTATTAATAATCTAATGATGTCATATATAATAATATATCAGTCAGAGGGACCAAACAACTACTTTTTGATAGAATAATAGGATAATATATGGTTAGTTGCAGCCTTAGATGTCTTTAAGTGATGCCATTTAAACGTATAGCTCTTTTTAAAATTTCCCAACAGGTGGCGATGCGAGCGCTCGGCTTTGAAGTGAAGAAAGTTGATGTTCTGAAGATTCTTAAGGACTACGACAGAGAGGGAAACGGCAAAATAACATTTGAAGATTTCAATGAAGTTGGTAAGTTTACCTTCACTTCATTAGACGTTTACTGAAATACACGTGACAGTCAAACTGTCAGTGACACTGACTGAAGAGCTTCAGTAAATCCTGAATGCGGTCGTATCTTTCTGCAGTGACCGACCGCATACTGGAGCGAGACCCAAAGGAGGAGATCATGAAGGCCTTTAAGCTGTTTGACGACGACGAATCGGGAAGGATCAGTCTGAGGAACCTGAGACGAGTGGCTCGAGAGCTCGGGGAGAACGTCAGCGACGAGGAGCTGCGCAGCATGATCGACGAGTTCGACACCGACGGAGACGGTGAGAGTAAGTGATCGCTGCTGTGTTCAAACATCAGTTATGAGTGTCGTGTTGAATATTACAGAAATGTTTCAGATCCGACTTCATCAGATTGTTGATGTGGCTTTAAAATAAACTGTAAGCCTCATTCGGACAGGATGAACATCACAGGAGGAGGTGAGGAATGAAATAATGGAGGTGAAAGAGCCAAAAATCGTCGTCCTTCTCGGAGTCATAACTCAAATCTGAACACACAGACATGAAATTTAATGTCATTCAGTGTGATTTACGCTCCCCAGGTTATCATTATTATCTAGACCTCCATAAATCCACTTCTGAGCAAAAACAAGCTGCAGAACCTGCCTGAGAATCATCATGTTTTTAAGTTTTCTTCAGTATCACAGTAACCCAGTGATAGTTGTCTGTACATACATGTTACACTGCAAACAGGAGCTGATTCAGCAAACTTTTAACGGAGACTATTTGACAAAATGTTAACAAATATCAGATAAAAACGTGTCTGAAAGAGAACAGCAGCTTCTACCTGTAGCTGAGATTAAAGCAGCACATCTGATGAGCTTTTATGTCTTGAACTCTTGATGCTTTTATTTTTTTTCTGTTGTCTTATTGGTTCACAAACAGACTCAAATACTCACTACTGACAAGTTCCGATAATAATTTAGTAATTATTGTTTTATACTGCTGGGATCATTCCTATTTGTTTTCTATCATACTTTCATACTTTGGCGATATGGAAACAGGTATTAAATTACATTCTATGTGATATTAAAGTCTTAAATTGAAACTCTGTCAGCAGCATGTTGTTAGTAGTTGGATAAATCTGTGACTTTCACTCTTTGCATAAATACTCTGTGAACTAAGTAAATGCACACATCTTATTTATTAGTCTTAATCATGAAGCTGAGAGGAGACACTGATATGTAATAAGTGATGTGCTGTTCTCACTAACAGCCACTAGAGGGCAGACAGACAATAATGAATGAATGGACAAATAAATGATGATATGATCGTGTTACTTTCAAGAATCATGAGATGTGTTGAATGTCAGAACAAACACTTCCTGCTAGAAACATCAAAACATGGTTGAATTTTGTACAATTTGAATATAATCTTTAGTTTTCATTCTTTGTTCAGAGGAATTTATTTGTTTGTATTTAACCTTTGTTTGTACAGGGAAGGTGACCTGAACACATGCGTTACTTTACAACTGTTAAAGACAGACCAACACATTAATAAAACAGAAACTAGACAGTATTCAGTGTTCTTGAAGTTAGAATCAGTTCTTAATCGATAATAAAAAATAGATATTTGGAGCCTTAATATGACTGATACGGCTGTTTTGTGGCACTTTGTTGAAATATGTTTAAAACAAGTATTAATGTCAGACTGAACTTCATTCCTTTAACTTTATTTCTCTCTTCCAGTAAACCAGGAGGAGTTCCTCGCCATCATGACCGGAGACTCCTGATGAGCAGCAAGACGTCTGACGGAGTTTTACTGTCGCTGAGGACAAACTGTCGGTTTGTACATGAAGACGACGAACAACACGGATGCACAGCTTCCTCTCGAGGGTTCGAGGCGGACTTGAATTTATACTTAAATTAATTACAGAAGAGGATCGGACTGTCTGAAAAGGCCACATTGTGTTTTTAGGAGGAAGAGGATGTGACTCAAACGCTGTAAATATCATTCTGGTCTTTTAGTCAATTGTGCTCTAAGTGTCTTTCTGTCTCAGTAAAACTGTAAATTCACCTCAAAGTGCTGAAGTGTAACAAAGACCATGGATGTTGTTAGTCTAGTCGATTAGATTCAAGATCTGATGTTCACTTTCTTATCAATCGATCTGTCGCATCTAAATAACTGTTGTGGAAATTAGGGGCCAATTAATCATTCATTCATTCCTGCAGTGATTCTGTCTGTCTGGATATTTCTAAGGAGAACTTGATAAAGCACATTTCATTGACTGTTTTTCACTGGTTGTGTTTGGGGTTTATACAACACATGAATGTTTGAATGTGATATTTATTTTGTACAAAATAAATTGGTTTGCCAGAACGTTACGTCTGATTTTGATTTTTTTAACACTTTTTGATTTGGAGTCTATGATGATGATTTGAGACGACATCATCAGCAAATCCCCCAAAACTATGTTCCAGTGACAGATCCCTCAGGCCCCAGAGTCATTATGACTTATCAATGGCTACCACTAATGATTGTTTTCATTATCAGTTAATCTGCAGATTATTTTCTCTGTTAATTGTGAAACTAAACATTTTTGCTATCGTAAGTTATGTCTTCAAATGACGTATTTTGTCCAACAGTCCAAAACCAAAAGATATTCAGTTTACTGTCATGTGTGACAAAGAAAAGCTTCACATTTGCTGGAACCAGCGAATGTTTGGTATTTTTACTGGAAAGATCACAAGAACGATTATTAGATTACGTAAAAAAAAAAGACTATTTTCTGAGGAACAACTGAACGCTGAATCGTTGCAGCTCTGCCTCTTGGATGAATTAAAGGACAAGTTCACAGTTTTTCCAGTGTGTGTTAAACCAGCAGTCAGGTGTCCATATGAGCAGTGAAAGAGGTTTTCCTCGCTGTAATCATTCCTCCTGTTCATACTGGATATTAAAAGATCCTTCAAATGTGCTTTCAATGGAAGTGATGGAGGATAAAATCCACAGTGTTTCCACACAGTCATTTAAAAGTTGATGTGAAGCTTATATGAGGCTTCATCAGTCTGAGTTAGTCACATCAAGTGGATATCTGACACATTTACAGTCTTTTTAAGCATCAAATTCCCTCTTTGTGTTTCCCTGTTGAGCTGCAGGTGGAAGTATAGTAACAAAAAGAGGAACTTTGGCACTAAAAAGACTGTAACGTTGAGAGATATCTACTTGATTTGACTCATTTGGACGCTGAAGCTTCATATTAGCTTCAGATAAACTTTTAAATACATTTTTTGCACAGAAGGAGGACTGTGGATTTTGTCCTCCATCATCTTCTAATGGTCAGTATGAACAAGAGGAATGATTACAGCAAGAAAAACAGGTCTAATGTTCATGTGGCCTCTTGACTTGTTTTAAGACACACTAGGAAAACTTGTGAATCGTCCTTTAAATATAATTTGGTTCTAATACTTCTGTATTTTTACTTAAGTAAAATTTTGAATTGAAAAATTGCTGCTTTTACTTAAAGTAAAACATCTGAGTACTTCTTCCACCACTGCAGGAGACTCACATTAGACTTTAACAACACTGACACGTCCAATAAGATGATGTATGTGTCAAAATAATAAAAGCTTGTAGCCCCGGCTACAGTCAGACACTGTACTCGCTACAGAGATACATAATACCGACCACAAAACCTCCTCTTAAGGCGGATCCTCATCAGCTCCCTGTTATTTGGCTCCCGCAGACCTTTACATATTGGTTTAGATGAAGGACTCCAGTCATGAATTGCCTGCTTTCCCTTTTCATCTGTCTCAAGCCCTGCGTCTTAATCATCTGCTGCTCGGATGATTAAGACGACTGCGGTTTGCTAACCGAGGTTTTCTTTGGTAATAACTTGAACCAATCACACAATGACAGAGTAGAGGACTCGGTGGTTTTTTCTCCCGTGTAATAAAGGTTTGAAACTTCTGAGGAAGACAAATGAAAGTGACGCAGTAATAAAAGGCTGAGAAACAACGTATGCAGTAGTGGAAGAAGTACTCAGATCCTTCAATGCAGTAAAATTACCAATACAGCAATGTAAAAATACTCCATTACAAGTAAAATCCTGCATGAATAATCCTACTACCGTAAAAGTACATAAGTATTATGAGCTTGATGTAGTTAAAGTATTGCAGTAAAAGTACATAAGTATTATGAGCTTGACGTAGTTAAAGTATTGCAGTAAAAGTACATAAGTATTATGAGCTTGATGTAGTTAAAGTATTGCAGTAAAAGTACATAAGTATTATGAGCTTGATGTAGTTAAAGTATTGCAGTAAAAGTACATAAGTATTATGAGCTTGATGTAGTTAAAGTATTGCAGTAAAAGTACATAAGTATTATGAGCTTGACGTAGTTAAAGTATTGCAGTAAAAGTACATAAGTATTATGAGCTTGATGTAGTTAAAGTATTGCAGTAAAAGTACATAAGTATTATGAGCTTGATGTAGTCAAAGTATTGCAGTAAAAGTACATAAGTATTATGAGCTTGATGTAGTTAAAGTATTGCAGTAAAAGTACATAAGTATTATGAGCTTGATGTAGTTAAAGTATTGCAGTAAAAGTAGTGGTTTGGTCCCTCTGACTGATATATTATTATATATGACATCATTAGATTATTAATAGTGAAGCATCAGTGTTAGAGCAGCATGTTACTGTTGTAGCTGCTGGAGGTGGAGCTAGTTTACACTACTTTATATACAGTTAGCTAGTTTAGTCCAGTGGTTCCCAATCTAGGGGTCGGGCCCCTCCAAAGGGTCAGCAGATAAATCTGAGGGGTGGTGAGATGATTAATGGGAGAGGAAAGAAGAAAAAACAAAGTTCTGATACACAAATCTGTTTTCAGTTTTTGGACTTTTTCTCTAATCTTTGATTTTTGCTGAAATATTGGATCATTTGAACATTTATTGAAATGAAAGCATGTGAGAAGTTTAGAGGGAAAAATCACTATTTGGTGGAGCTGTTAACAACTCATAGACATGTGAAATGTGACCCCGACTACACACTGCTTTTTGTAAGACGTCAAAAGCCAAAAAGGTTGGAAACCACTGGTTTCATCTTTAACACTGTGTTGTATTTTAAAAGCTTGTTATATTATCCATTGTGTCAAATCTTCATCTGAAAAGTAACTAAAGCTGTCAAATAAATGTAGTGGAGTAGAAAGTACAATATTTCCCTCTGAAATGTAGAAAGTAGCATCACATGGAAATACTCAAGTAAAGTACCTCATTTACTCACTTCCTGAGTAAACGTACTTAGTTACTTTCCACCACTGTTTGTATGTATGTAGGTATGCAGACACTACTGGGACTGTGTGTTCTCTGTGCTGAAGGTCAGCGTCGATGTTGATTATCAGAACCTGCATCTGGTCATTACAGGGACAGACATCATGACTTGCCCTTGCACTGGCACATGCTCAGCTGTTGGTCCCTGGACCGGAGCAACACATGCTCCAGAAATAAACCAACTCAGTTCCTCCCCAGTTACAACCTCAAAGTCGCCCCCCTGTGGTTTCCACTGTATGACTCGGCATACACTATCACACACACACACACACACACACTAACACAAACACACACACACACACTCTTTTGTATTGCTAGTAATCATCTGTGTTGATGAGATTTCTATAAATACATCAGTCTGGCGGACCTCGCCAGGGTCTGATTGCTCTATGGTTTGGGGTAATAGCATAGGTTAGCTTGGGCTCCCGATTTAGACGCACTAATGGGATGAGGGACATTTACTGATGTTTCTACGCTGCAGTAGTATTGAGTCGGAGGATTCTGTTTACTATTTCTCAGAGCTGTAACTGCTACACGCAACGCATGACTGAATGAATAATGAATATCCAGCGTGAACCAACCAAGATCATCAACAACGCCAAAACACACTAACTACATATTATCATTAAAACTGAGTTACTGACAGAATCTGACTTTTATTAAATAAATATGGAGCGCCTGATATCCTGAAAGACGATATTATTTTAATCATGTGCTCAGATATGAATGATATTAATAAGAAAAGATATTAATTTATGCTCACAAGGAAATAACTTGAGCACAAAATCCATAAATCCATAAAACCAACAAATCGTGATACATGGTTTGACCATGTGACTCCAGAACGACACATAGGAGCGTTTTCTAATAATCGGCGCCCCCGACGACAGTAATTTGCAGGATGACATCATCATGTGACTGTCAGACATCACTGTTAAACAATAATGATGTTTTATGATGTGACGGTTTAGGGAAAGATGATGATTTGCGTTGAAATGATCAGTTTGTTAAGGTTACAGAAACATGTGTTAATGGGTTAAAGTTACTACTTCCTTAAAGTTAAGCCGCCTTTGTCGTCATGGCTACGATAATAACCACAGGGGTTTGAGGTTAGGGGACGAATCATGGTTAGAAACAGGAAATGAATGCCTCCATCTATCCCTCTTTCACACATATATATACGTCATCTGAACTGCATCACTGGTCCGCTAGATACCAGCTGTCACTCAAACTGTAACTATGCGTTGTTTTTGGGCGACTGGCGTTACGATCTGTTGTGTTGTTTTTCTTGGGAGGACTGTCTTCAATATTACCCGATTGAAGTCAAGCAGACTGAAACTTGGTAAATGAATAAACATTCCTAGTAGTAATCTACATTTATCAACATTTCTACTTATCTACATTGATTTTGGGGAATAAAACAATCAATCACAGTTTGCCAGCTTCACTGTTTCTATGGTTACTGCTCTCTCTGCCTTTGTAGGATAAACAACAGTCATCTACAGTAGTGAAGATAAAGGATGAGTAATGTGTGCAGGAGTAAAAGTAGGGCGACATTCTCACAGTATGAACCTTTGAAGTGCTCATTTTTGGCTTGTTCGTGTACGTCTGTGTGAACAAAAATCACAGGTTTAACGTGTCCGTGTGTTTGTGTAGTGGGAGCCTCCGAACGGTCTCGTTGGTAACCAGAGTCAGAGTTCAGCTCTTGTGTCCACCTGTCAGTCATTAGGCGAACTATGCCGACCATGTGACAACACTTACCCTCTGACCCCGAGTCAGACAAGGGAACACGGGGGGTGGGGTGGGGGATCGCTGGGCTGTTTACTGCCAGGTTTGGTTAGATCAGTGGCGGCACGCCGTCATTAAAGCTCCTTTTATTTAGAAACAAAAACACGTCAGTCATTCAGATGATCGGCTGACTTTTCTTCTCTGTAGGGAAAACTGTAAATTTGATTTTAAAAGATTTCTCACACAGTCGCAGCAGAGGACGATGCTGAGTGTTTATGACGTGTGTCAGCTGGAAGTGTGACACCGGTGCCCAGGTGGGGGCCGTGACCTTTGACCCTTCCCGTAAGAATGACCTCAACCTGTACGGCCACCGTGTGTGTGGAACTACGTTGTGAAATGATCGGCATCTAAAGCAGCTCATCAGTGTTTTGAATTGAATATTTTCAACCTATATTGGCTTTTTCTTTATTCAGTCTTCAG
Organism: Thunnus thynnus; assembly: GCF_963924715.1. Classification (NCBI taxonomy): domain Eukaryota; kingdom Metazoa; phylum Chordata; class Actinopteri; order Scombriformes; family Scombridae; genus Thunnus; species Thunnus thynnus. The sequence continues at coordinate 3,645,157 of NC_089535.1, forward strand.
TTTTTAGAATTACATTGTAATATTGTTTACATTTTTAATAACTGATCAATCATTTAAGTCGTTTTTTTTTTATCAAAAATGCCCAAAAAGTAATTGGTTCCATCTTCTTTAATGTGAACATTTGTTGGTTTTCTTACTCGTCTCTGATAATAAACTGAATAACGTTACATTTTAGACTGTTGGTCAGACAAAATAAGCAAATTGAAGACGTCACCTTCGACTTTTTGCCATTTTCTGATATTTTATTTAAAAAAAAAAAACAATTATTGAGAAAATAATCAACAGATTTAATCTGTCATGGAAAAAATCATTGGTAGCTGCCCTATATTGTAATGCACATTACAACCGAAACAATTCATCAATCAGTCAATTAATCACAGACAGGAGATTTATTAACAATGTAAGGACAAAAAAATTGATCTTTGGGTTTTAGACTGTTGGTTGGACAAAAGAAGACATTTGCTTCTTATGATGCAGATTTTTCACAGTTCTGGAACATTTTATAGAATAAAGGGTTAATCGATAACCACAAAAAAGATTGACCAATTAATCAATGATGAAAATAATTATTGCAGTCCTTGATTTAAGATTCAAATCTTCATTTTTTTTGTCTGGTGGAGTATGAATAATAATTAGAATAAGAGCAAAAATAAGAATTACAGAAAAAACATATAAAGTAAAAAGCTGTAAAGATAAATAGCTATAAATATATGTAATATATGTAATATCTAAGTATTAAAATGCTGAAGTATATATTGATCCTGTGTCATTTTCCCAATATATAAAAAGTAAAATGTACATACAGTATGTCACAGTGTAAACCAAAGTACAATATACAATAAATGTACAATAATGTGAAAAAATATACACTGTAAAATCTGACACATTAATCAACATGAAGTGAAATGTAAACTTAACTTGTTTTTTATGAGTGTACAATAACATTATAATGCAAATTTAAAGTAAATCATCATTATTATCATTATGTCTGTTCAGATCAGTATAATTTTCAATAAAAAAAATATCAATTACAGAAAATTGTAAAATTGAATAAAATTTTCTAAAATTGCATTTTTCATTTGTCTGGTTGATGAATAATTCAGATTTCAGGGCTAAATATTATTTACCGTAGCAGAAATGTTGAAGGTAAACTCGGGGAGTAGACACAGACATGAGGAGGGAATGCCTCCAGACATGCTGTGGATTGTGGATTATGCCTGGCAGTTGGGTGAGGATGGATTAGTTTACACTCGCTCATGGCTTTCACAGTAACTTTATCTCTGGGACAGCACAACTTCACCCAGCACACAGCACACTGTGGATCCTCTCTGACACTCTGTAAACTCAACAAATCAACAAAACCCTTCCTCAAGTCCTTCATATGAAAATACAAACATCAGATTTTGGTCAAGTGTAAGATTTGCAGTGATGGAAAGTAACAAAGTACATTTACTCAAATACTGTACTTGAAAAAAATGGAAAAACTCAAGTAAAGTACAAATACATCAGATTGTACTTGTACTTTACTTGAGTATTTCCATGTGATGCTACTTTCTACATTTCAGAGGGAAATATTGTACTTTCTACTTCACTACATTTATTTGACAGCTTTAGTTACTTTTCAGATGAAGATTTGACACAATGGATAATATAACAAGCTTTTAAAATACAACACATTGTTAAAGGTGAAACCAGTGGTTTCCAACCTTTTTGGCTTTTGACGTCTTACAAAAAGCAGTGTGTAGTCGGGGTCACATTTCACATGTCTATGAGTTGTTAACAGCTCCACCAAATAGTGATTTTTCCCTCTAAACTTCTCACATGCTTTCATTTCAATAAATGTTCAAATGATCCAATATTTCAGCAAAAATCAAAGATTAGAGAAAAAGTCCAGAAACTGAAAACAGATTTGTGTATCAGAACTTTGTTTTTTCTTCTTTCCTCTCCCATTAATCATCTCACGACCCCTCAGATTTATCTGCTGACCCTTTGGAGGGGCCCCGACCTCTAGGTTGGGAACCACTGGACTAAACTAGCTAACTGTATATAAAGTAGTGTAAACTAGCTCCACCTCCAGCAGCTACAACAGTAACATGCTGCTCTAACACTGATGCTTCACTATTAATAATCTAATGATGTCATATATAATAATATATCAGTCAGAGGGACCAAACCACTACTTTTACTGCAATACTTTAACTACATCAAGCTCATAATACTTATGTACTTTTACTGCAATACTTTAACTACATCAAGCTCATAATACTTATGTACTTTTACTATAGTAGGATCTTTCATGCAGGTCTTTTACTTGTAATGGAGTATTTTTATATTGTTGTATTAGTACTTTTACCTAACTAAAGGATTCGAGTACTTTTTCCACCGCTGCCGTCAGGTGAAGAAAAGTAAAACTGGAGTTAAGAGGAGTTGCACAGAGAAGAATGTTTGAAGGATTCCTGCTTCCAGTAATAATAATATTTTCAGGATCTTTCTCTACACACATCTGGTTCTCTTCACAGCGAGCTTATTGCTTCTGTCATTGCTTGTTTATGTTTCTCCAACACCTCATCCAGTTCCTACACCGTCTGCCTACACATACAGTAAGCATGGATGCACACAGTTATACATTATATACAGACCCACACACACTGCAAATACACTCAGTCATCAGTTCATTAGGTACCACTAAGTACAATGAATGCAGTAATACAAATGGCACCTGCAGTAAATCACACCTTGATTATGGATTTAATACTCGGTTTTTGTTGAAACTGTTTAGAGATGTGTTAATTCAACTTTATGGCCATTTTTGGAGGCTGTGGTGTTTCTAATATTTAGTCTAATCATTAGTGACATGAACGGGGTGGACAATTTATTAGAAACACCTTCCAGTACAATGCAATACAATTAAACAGAACTGAAAAAAACCCACTGTAATTTTCATGAAATTACAGTAGAATTTATTGTAGCGCAGTTGAGTTAGACTATTATTTTTAAATAAATGTACCTAATAAACTGGCACCTGAATGTAGATCTACATACTACATATAAAGACAGAACATTTCACCCTGAAGCAACCGTCTACTTCACTCTTTACCATAATTGTCCATCCACACGAGACAATTCAGTTAAATATTTGTTTAACAGTCAGAAGACACACTGAGGAATAATGACCTTCTTTACATACAACCAATACAAACAAAAGAAATGGAAACAATCTGTACGATTACTTGAAGTTAAACATTCACATTTTGCCTTTATAATTATTTAAGTGGATGAATTATTAAAATAGTATGCATGTATCCATTTTTTTCCTCCATGACACATGTATTAGTTTTGTTGTTTTGTAAGTGAAAAGACACTTAGTTGTCTAAAACCGGACTAAGTTTCTAAAGTTTTTTCTAAATCTAACCTTTTGGATGACTATACTGTATTATGTTGCAGACAAACATAATCGCTGCCTGAATTATGTATTAAGTGGTAGAGTGCCTCAACATAACCATAAAACATTTAATCATGCTGTAGTTACTACCAGTAGATATTGGATTTTCTGACAGAAAGCAACTGAACCACGGTGACTATACGTATAAATAAGGTCTTTCCAGAAAGGAAACCTCCCTCAGTTTCTCGTGAAAGTGTCAGAAACACTCAAGGTGATATTTTCAGTCTAAATAACTGAATGTGTATCTGTAAAGGTTGAGAACAGTTTGGGGCTGTAAACTAAATACCTGCTTCACATCTGAAGAAGACAGCACACAGTATGACACTTCTATGATGTTTTTTTTTATGCAGATTTCCATTTGGAGACTCCATATTTTTGTAAACATGAGCAAAAAAACACATAAGACAGAAAGAGAGACGACTTATGGACAAGATGTTCTAGTGGAGTTAATGAGGTTACAACATTTTGTCATTATGTTGAGAGAAAATATAATCCAGCCGGCATTACGTTTCTGGCAAAACACATTTGCTGTTGCTGTTTAGTTGCTTATAAACATAATTCTTAGGAGACAGGGTCAGTAACTGGCTCTACAAAATCCATTTTTTGGCAAAAGTGGGCAAAAAGTTAAATATTAACAAACCTTCCCATTTGCTTGAATGAGAAAGTATGTCCAACATTACAGTGTTAACCAGTGGGATGCTGCTGCAGCGATGGCATCCACTCATTAGTCTATACACGGGCTGATAACACGGGTTGAACCCTGGCCCAAAGCAAAACTGCTGACTGGAGCTGATTTTCAACAGAATTTGGAGTCCACAGCACCAAAATCATGGGTCAGAGCTCGCTCGAATGTGGTTCTCTCATGCTAGAACACACAATCTGCCCAATCTGGCATAAAATCCAGGTCAGTAACTCTTTGTAACAGCAGGTCAGTTGTCCTAAAAGTCTTGGGATGGTCTGCAAAAATAGGAGAATAGTGGTCATTGCTTCCTAATTTTTATACCAGCACACCAACATGGAACTTTTTTTCCCAACATTTTCTGCTTGTTAAAGGTTTTAAACAGATAATTATAAGTAATAAATCCATGATAATTCATGATGATTAATACAATCTCTCTTTTTATTGGAAGTCCTGTACTTCCTGAATTACTTCCTACTCAAATGGGCAACATGTTAAAGTAAACATGGATCTACTGTAATGGATCATGGAAAGACACTGAGGCTTCAGTCAGATGCTGGTTGAAGGTTTGTTTCCGCCTCTAAACGGTCCAGAACTGGAATGATTTTCCTGTCAGTTTAAATCTGCCATAATTCAATTTCCGCCTGTGTTTTTCTTGCCAGTTTCCTGAAGACATGGTGAAGTACAAACAATCACTGTTAGCCTTGTCTCCTCCTTTCCACCTCTTTTCATTTCCTCCCTTTCCTCAAGTCTAAATGGTGCGGACAGGAGTCTAAACAGCTCGTTTCTTCGGGAGAGGGAGGTAGATGAGCGGCATATTTCCTTTTCAGGTGGAGGTAAAGGATGGATGCAAACCAGCGGTGGGGAAATTCAAACACGTAAATTTAACACACCAGAACATTTTACACATTCCTTCGAGCCTAACAAGCTGCCCCAGTCCCAGTCTCTGTGTGTTGTAAGAAGGAAATCATGCGCAAAATTTATTTTCAGGTGGAATTATCCTTTACGCTTCAGCTGTTTCCTCTCCATCATCAGGTCCTCGCTGTCTGAAACCGACTGACCTGCAGTATGAAGCATGGAGGTTCCTGGTAAGCTGCTTTTAGTGGAAGGAGAAAATCAAAAGTGTATAAATATAATACCATTCATATCTTTGATTAGGACATGATGACACCCAGTTCTGAGTCCATTAAATACAGTGTATGAAGTTTAAAGCAGCTATGAATTATTGTTTTTATAATAAAGTCTGATCTGTCAGTGTGTAATGTGTTGGTCGTGGCTCGTAGTGATGAACCTGCAGAGAATTATCAACGACTCTGCAGCTTCTCTCAGCTTTACGGAGCTTTATAGTGAGTTTCAGCTCATTGTTTAACTGTCCGCCTGCAACTTTACTGTTTTGGTTCACTCTCAGTGCTCTCATAGCGTTGTTTACAGAGAAAAAACTCTAAAAAGCCACTGCACACTACCTGCTCAGCACCAAACGGCAAACAGACACAGTTAGCTGTAGACTAGCTGGTGAACATAGTGGAGCATTTAGCAGCTAAAGAGCCAGATATTTCCCTCAGGAGTTGGTAGAGAGCAAAAACAGAAGCTAAAAGAGCTAGCAGTAGCTTCGGTCCAAGGTAGCGGGGGCATGTTTCCAGAGCGTGAAAGCCAACACCCCGCACTCCTTACTTGGATGTCCCATGGATGCATTAAGGAGAACCGGACACCGCGTTCAAAGATGGCACCCCGTCCATTCCCATGAAAGTCAGGGCTGCCAAGTTTTGACATCAGCGTGGCGTGAGATTTGGTCCTGGAGAGGGTTGGGTGGGGGGCCGCTGACTGAGATTACTCTGAGCAGAATGCTTTGGTATAAATTACAATATATTTGTGTATATTTCTCACTTTCCCCTCCTGATGGTCTGATTAGCTCGCTGCTACACGGTGCTGCTGTTGCGCTGTGCTGCTCTGTCTTGTCTGTCTGTGCGCTCTTTTCGCTGCGTTATCAGTTATGAATTTGCTCACACTTCCTGATTGTTGAGCCCTTTGAGCATGCTCAGTAGACACTTCCATTGGCCAAGCCAGATTTGCTTTCCGCTCACTTGAATGGGGATAAAATAATTTAATCATGCGGCTCTTCTAGACTTTCCAAATGTTATCTGACCAAATGGAAAACGAGTCATTGCACTCAGAGTTATTTCTTCACCGTTTTACAGCTGCTCCTTTTCCAATGATTGTGTGTAAGGGGAAAAAATGCTTTTTGGGGCCAGTGTGCATCACGTGACGGATCTGGAAGTTGTAATTACACGTTTTGGCCACTATATCAAATTGTCTTCACAGCCCGTTGCTTATCCTGAGGGTTTGGAAGGTCCTGGCTCCAAACGGAAAAGATGACACTGAACATAAGCTGCGACTCTGGGCTTCAAACCGGCTCCGATGCAAACCAACCGGGTGACGTCACACCTCGCTACGTCCATCTTTATATACAGTTTCAATGAAGCAGGAGGAATGATTACAGCAAGCAAACTTTGTTTCAATATTCATTTGGGCAACTGACTGTTGTTTAAGACATTGTGGACCTGTCCTATAAAGTTAAATCTGGCGAGAATCAGAGTTTAGACGTTTTCTGTGACCGATAACTTATCTAGAAACCTGTGTTGTTTTGGGTCTTTTTCAATGACTCAGCCGTGTTTCTGCGCCGATATTCGATGGCTTCATAGATCATCAAAGTCCTCTCTTCCCTCTGCTGAAGAACTGACAGGAGCGGACAGCTGAGCGTAATCCTCCGCCGAGCAGATGCTCAGTGCGCTGATATGTAGGACATGCTCACAGGTTTGATCTCTCTCTCTCTCTCTCTCTCTTTCTGTGTGTAATGTGTAGAGCCGACGGTCTTTGGAGCAGTAATCCTGGGCTCTTACACCCAGGCCCTCGGAGGCCCTGAGTGTCAGCAACACATTTTTCTCTCCCGCACACACACACACACACACACATTCAAACACACACACACAGGCAGCAGCATCAGTGACACCTCAGAGCTAAATTTACCACGAGTGACAGCGACAGGTGACCAGACTCCTCCACAGGCCTCGGACACAGGAGGTCACAGGGTATGAGACTGTGAGTGTGTTGATGGGACGGAGGGGGCGGTGTTTGAGCGTCAGGGTCTGATGAGTGTAACCTACCTCGGCTCAGTGCGGAGTGATCTCAGATCCAAACGCAGCCCAGTTCTGGGTTTCCCTCTTCTAAGCCAGCTGGTCTGGCTTAATATCACTTCTTTTACCCTTTTTGTTTTTTTAAAAAAAACACATCCTTTCTTGTTTGATACAAGGGATTGACTGACTGACAAAACCCACAGCTGGAGCTGCAGGGGAAACTTCCAGGTGAAGGCAGAACAAAAAGTACTGGTGAGTGACCTGTAACTGAAGCAATGTGTGTGTGTGTGGTGATGGATTATCTGTGTTAATATAAAAAATCTTTAACAGATCTCAGCGTCTTGAAGATCAAAAAGTCTTAATAAATAGGACTACAGCTTTGTCACTTAATTGTTTTAATAATTATTAGGAGAATTCACACTTATACAAGATATGAGACAGAAAAGTCTTAAGTAGGACTATAGTGTTGTCAGTTATTTAGCATTTATTTGGCTTATAAATGCTAAATAGGGGAATTCTACTCACTTGGCTTCAGGAAACTTGAGCAAAATTTGAGTTTTAATCAGTTCTAGAAAACATCTAGTAGGTTTAGCAGATGTTTTGTAGACGTTGCAGTTGAAATCTAGAGTGTTGCATTGGATTACAGCAGCAATAATTGATCTTTTCAGTCTTTCCACTTGGTGGCAGTAAATACAAAATGGATCTTAAAAAAAAAGTTGTCAGCAAATTACCTATTTACAGCAACATTATCGTTCATTTGGAGTCGTGTTTCCGTCCACCTGAAGTCTGTTTTTGCTCTCTACCAACTCCTGAGGGGAATTACAGACTGGGCTGCATTTATAGAGCGTTGTTCCAGTCCAACAACCACTCAACACACGCCAACTTTCACCCATTTACACGCATTCATACACTGATGGCAGAAGCTGCCATGCGAGGTGCCAACCTGCTCATCGGAAGAGTTTTTAATCATTCACGCACACACACACACACACACACACACACACACACACACACAGGAGCAATTTAGGGTTCAGTATCTCACCCAAGGACACTTCGACATGCGGACCGGAGGAGCCGGGGATCGAACCACCGACCTCCTGATTGGTGGACGACCCGCTCCTGAGCCACAGCCGCCCTTAAATAATAAAATATCTGGCTCTTCAGCTGCTGAATGCTGCACTATGTTCACCAGCTGGTCCTTAACTTTGTTTGTCTGCCATTTTGTGCTGGACAGACAAACAACGTTTGAGTCTGAACAAAGATTTTTGAGACCAATATCAATATTTGAGAGTTTAAAAAGTCAGCCAATCAGCCAATAATATTTTTTCAAAACATAAACATTTTTACTCAGGATTGCTATAGTTTTTGGATATTGGATACTATATTGAAAATTTGAAATTGACTGTTGAGGAAGATTCAGCAGTATTTAAAGTATTAAGAATTTCACCATTAGTTGCTTATAAGATTCAAATCTTTATGGCATTTAAGGGCTTCCGTACATTTAAGGATCGCTTCAGTTCCCTTGAAAGAAAAGAGAGTTGTGACATGTATAAATATGGCGATGTAGCTGCAAATTTCCAGCTGATTTATCAGTTTAGATCTATTTATCAGAGCTTGTTGCTGAAAACAGCTGATGAGACTGAACTGAAACAAAAGAAGCTAAAAGATCTTTGAATCTGAGGGGAACTGAAGAGTAGTTGATTATCCTCTGTGGCTTTGTCATTATGAACAACTCCTTCCACATTATACAGTCATTTGATCCATTATTAATGCAAAAATATTGATAAGTGCAGCTTTAAATATTGTTTTTGTCAGGTGTTAACCAGACAAAAAGCAGCTGTAGCTTGTTTTATTGTGATGACTGAATATGAATATGTTGATAACGTGGTTTTAAAAGTTGACTTGAATGATGTTTTCTGGGTTTTGAATCAGTGTATCAGTGTATTAGTGAAACTGAACGTTGTGATTTGTTTCTGGATTTTGGGAAAATTGGCTAAATTGAATTTCATCTTTTGTTTTTTATAAACTTTTAAATGTATAAGTTTTAAATTCTGAGTGACTGAGTGACATCTTCAGATTCAGTTTTTAGTGGCAACATCAAGGCACTCACCCGTCAACTACAGATGATATAATTTATGATATGATATTTATGTGTGTGTGTGACGGATCTGTGAGTTTTGTTTGATTTATTAAACGTGTATACATTTTGTAGTTTTGCTGTTGATGTATGAAACATGTCATAATTTAAGTTCTTGTGTACCTGAAATAAAATCACATCGACTAACAAGTAATTTGATTGTTTTAATATGGAATTAACCTCCTTTGAATTTTGATGATGCTCAACAAATAAAAATAAACAGATTTTAACTGAAATTTTAAATTTCATTTTGCAAAACATGAACAAATACACGTTTCAGTGAGATGAGAAAGATTAAAAAATCTCTTTTTGGTGCAATAACACACAGACACGAAAACAAAACAGTCACATGAATACACGTGTGTGACGTGACGTAATCTGTTTAACAGGAGTTATGAGGTGGAACAGAAGACGTTCTTTATTATTCTCTGTCATTTATAGACCAAATGATTAATCTATTAATCAAGAAGATCATTTATTGCTGCCTCTTAATTAATGACTTACCAGACCTCATAACGCAGAAAGGAAAGCATGATTAGGAGCTTTGTGTGTTGTTACAATAAATCATGAGACTGCTGTCTGGTCCAGATGTAGACGGAACAAAACATCTGTCTGTCCACACGTGTTTTCTTCATGTTTTTCTATTCAGACTCTTTACAGACTTTCCTGAAGTATTTTTTTTTATTATTTAATTTTATTTGTAAGGTACAATATTACACATAAATGTTGCAGCTTAAAAGTGATTCTCACCTGCGGTCCCTCTCGGTGGGTCACAGTTTCAACATGCACGTGTACGGTGACGTCAGCGCTGCACAAACAAGATGAGACACATAATACAAAATAACTTTATGCAACTGTGTGATGTGGAAACATGAAGCCTGCTGGTGCAGATACACTGAGAAATGACTTTACAGTGTCCAGCGGTTCAACTTTATTCAGAGGTCTGGACGTTTTTTTTAGGGGTAGAATTTTTAAGTAGTTTTGTGAACGATTAGTCAGTTAATCAATTAATCGGCAACTATTTTTTATAATCGATTAATCATTCTGAGTCATTTTTCAAGCAAAAATGCCCAAAATGTGTTAGTTCAAGCTTCTCATTTGTGAGGATTTACTGGGTTTTTTTCTGCTTTCTATAATTGTAAATTGAAACATTTTTGATTGTAAATTGATTTACGTGTATAATCTTTCCCAGAAGATACTGATGACGTCACAGGTGTAAAATATATGTTCTTGAGATTCAACGTCTTTGAAACTGAACTGAAACTCTGAAACTCAAACATCCAACTAAAGAATTAAAGAAAAATACATTTTTGAGTGGACGGAAACTTTAAGGATCCCCTCCAGAAGTGTTTAAGATGTATTTAAACGACTGTGCTTGAATAATAATTAGTGTCTAATATGTTTATCTTATCTAATTAAATTACTTAAAATGGCATCCTCTCCTTCTCCCTTATTGTTTTCCTGCTGGAAACCAGATGTCTCCTCCTTCACTGGAAAGTTCATTCTCAGTGTTTGTGCTCTGGAGGCTTCGAGTTTCCACATCACACTTGTACAAATTAAATACTGGACCATGATTGGCTCCAAACTGGTTGTGATGTCACAAATCCTGCTAGATTCACATATTAAACTGAAATTTAAGGTGAACTCAGAGAAACCTTCTACCTTCAGCAGATGAGTGTGAAACAAACACGGAGAAGAGAACAAACATCCAACTGAAAGAACAAGAAGACAAACATGATTTTGAGTGGATGAGGACTTTATTGATCAGCTGGTGCACTTTCAATAGTCTCCACTGAACGGCAGCAGTGCACCTGAGCAAAGACGTGACACCTCTACAATAAATATTAAACCTTTATAGTTTGGGCACCATGGACCTGTTGAAAATAGGAATTAAATACATATATTTTAACACACACATCTTTTAATTTCATCATTTTAATTGGACTAACACACGATATTTTGTGGTCATTATCTGATCTCTTCTATTTATTTCCTCTGTGTGTGTGCACGCGCGCCTGTGTGTGTGTGTGTGTGTGTGTGTGTGATGATGCCGCCTCCTGACGTCCAGGTGCGCGCTGACAGAAGCGCGTGCGGCAGGAGAGCCACCGCTGGACGGAGAGACGCAGGAGATAAAAACAGACATGCGGAACTGAGAGAGAGAGAGAGAGGTAAGCTGAAATCCCTCCCGGCTGCTGCTGCTGCTGCTGGGACAGTGTGGGTGTACTTCACTGCGTGTGTGTGTGTGCGTGTGTGTGTGCGTGCGTGCGTGATGCGGGCCGTGCGGGGCTCCCACGCCATATGACTGATAAACAACAGGAAACAAACACAGGCGGGATTATCCTCCTCTCCTCACATCAGTCTGAAGTAACTTGAACACATCTCGTGTTGTGTTGAAGTGTTTCTTCTCTGCTCGGGTTTGTTTTTTTGGCGGGTTGGTTGGTAGTTTGGAGTCCGGAGCTGCAGCTCGGGTTAACGGGCTTCTTTTTGCGCGGAGCTGCTACCGGGACCGGTGGACTTCATACGGCAAAGACTGGTGGAAACAGTCGGTAACTTTTCTGTGACAGACCTCACTGCCACATGAGGAATGAAAGCACGAGTGTGTTACTTTTCTACAGCAGCAACTGGTAAGAAAATTGATCTAAAACTGGTGTTATTAGTTGGAGAAAGTTATTAATCAAAGATGTTTCTCTGGAGGACACTTTGGTATTATTCTGTTCATGATTTTCGGGAAAATATCACCTCTATACACCAATAATTACCAACTTTATTTGCTTTATGGACCCTTAAGATGAAACAGAGTCTGTTGACCATCAGTAGACATTTATAGAGCGTCTTTCTAGTCTTCCGACCACTCAAAGCGCTCTACAATACAAGCCAACATTCACCCATTCACACACTGATGGCAGAGGCTGCCATGCAAACTGCCAACCTGCTCATCAGGTTTACAGTGTTTCTAATGCTCACTCATCCATTCACACACAACATACACAACATACGCATTTGGAGTTCAGTATCTTGTCCAAGGAGCCACAGTGGTAACGAAGTACATTTACAAGTTACTTGATTGTTTCCATTTGTTTCTACTTTATACTTCCTCTCTGAGGGAGGGCATTTCAGAGGGAAATATTGTACTTTGTACTCCACTTTTCAGATGAAGATTTGACACAATGGATAATATAACAAGCTTTTAAAATACAACACATTGTTAAAGATGAAACCAGTGGTTTCCAACCTTTTTGTCTTTTGACGTCTTACAAAAAGCAGTGTGTAGTCGGGGTCACATTTCACATGTCTATGAGTTGTTAACAGCTCCACCAAATAGTGATTTTTCCCTCTAAACTTCTCACATGCTTTCATTTCAATAAATGTTCAAATGATCCAATATTTCAGCAAAAATCAAAGATTAGAGAAAAAACTGAAAACAGATTTGTGTATCAGAACTTTGTTTTTTCTTCTTTCCTCTCCCATTAATCATCTCACGACCCCTCAGATTTATCTGCTGACCCTTTGGAGGGGTCCCGACCCCTAGGTTGGGAACCACTGGACTAAACTAGCTAACTGTATATAAAGTAGTGTAAACTAGCTCCACCTCCAGCAGCTACAACAGTAACATGCTGCTCTAACACTGATGCTTCACTATTAATAATCTAATGATGTCATATATAATAATATATCAGTCAGAGGGACCAAACCACTACTTTTACTGCAATACTTTAACTACATCAAGCTCATAAATACTTATGCTGTAGTAGGATTTTTTCATGCTTGACTTATTGGAGTATTTTTACTTAAGTAAAGCATCTGAAATCTTCCACTGCTGTTGACACTGATACTCGCACAGTTGATCACACAGGAGGCATAAGGCGAGTGTCTGTATCTTATAAAGATGTTGCACATGTCGGTGTGATATCATACACTTATGCTGAGCATGTGGTGTGGCACTCTCTGGGCCACAAAGTGACTCATTCACTGCTTATAGAGGGCTGTCCCGAACCAAACCACATGCATCAGATCAGGTTTCCGACGTCTACATCTGAGACCTCAAAAGGAACTTTGACCAGTAATTTAGTCTGCATTGTTTTAAGTTGATGATACACTTTGGATTTTGTTGTCACGTTGCTCTGCGTCACATACATCCCGTTGTGACTTTGCTGACAGGTATTTGAAAGTCAGCTGTTTGCCAATATATTTGGTTACTCATGTTACACTGGAGAAGATTTTGGGGGAATTCTGTGTTTAAGATAGAAGGTTCGAACTTAACCTCCTGTTTTCTCTGCAGTAATGAAAGAAGTTCATGACATATTGTACTTTAGCTTCCAGTCAGACAGATTCAGACAGACGGGTGTTTGTGTGTGAGACGATACAGTGAACAAAATACCCGCTGGCGATCAGTTTGTACTGTATGTTACTGAGGTATTCATGCAGTAATACAGCTTTAAAGGGTTATGAAAGGGTTCATCTTTGCACCCACTCGTTAGGATTATCGGTATTGCTTTGCTGAAAGATAAATTGGGTTATTGGCCGCTGATGTCTTTCACAAATGCTTTCAGAGTTCATTGAGCGGATAAAGTACCGGAGGAAAGGTCAGTTAAACAATCTGTAATACTTTAAAGGATCAGTGTGTAGGATTTAGTGGCACTGAGGTTGCAGATTACATCCAACTGAATGTCCTTCCCCTTTCCAAGTGGGTAAAAGAACCTACAGTGGCCACGCAAAAACACGAAAGGTCCGCTCTAGAGCCGGTGTTTTGGTTTGTCCGTTCTGGGCTACAGTAGAACATGGTGGCCTCCTTATTATATTCCATTTCTGCCGAGTCCGTTCTATTAGAGGCCACTAAATTCTACACACTGGACCTTTAATTTAATGAATTTATTGAAATGAGCTGTTTTCAAACCTGCTTCGTTCAGTCTGGTTAAACGGGACTCTGGTTGGTTTTCCTGCTTGCTGCACTTCGTTTGTTCAGATCTGAACTTGGTTCAGTTCTGGAGCAGTTTGTTTGTAGTGGGAACGTGATCCGACCTCCATCAGACCGACTACAAGACGTACTCAGCTAGTTTGCATGTTTGCATGCTGGGACGCTGACGAGAGCAATCAACAATTGCTAGCCGCTAGCAGCTAGCCTGACCTGGCCTAACAACCAATCACGTTGTCTTCTTGATATCTGATAGGAGCTTCTTCAGGTTCTGTGTTTACGTTCTCACTCCCGCCCCAGATGCATCTGACCAACGAGAGGAGAGAACGCTCTCACCTGGCTTTTCTTGATGCATTTCGGTTCGCTTGATTTGACTTGATTGTGTGTAAAGAGAAACTGAACCAACAAGTTTCCCAACTCATCCACTGATTCAGACCAGAACAAACACTTTAGGTTTGAATACACTCTAACTGTAGTACAAAATGCATCTTTATGTCCATTTAAGCATTAGGTTGAACCATTATCCACCATTTTTGAAACATTAGTCATCGTAATGTAGCGCACATTCTAACTGCACATCTACCGAGCCGCCCAGAGGTCATGTGGTAGAAAAAAATATTGAAATCTGTGCGATCAATAAACAGAAGGAATAGATCGGCAAACCATGAACGATTGACGACCACTCTGTGATCACCTGCTCTGTGTATTAATGATGTAGTTGTTCTCATTTGCATGTTTCTGTTGAAGTGAATTGATTGATCATGTTCATAAATACTCTTGACTAGAGCTGCAACGATTAGCCGATTAATCGATTAGTTGCCAACTATTAAATTAATCATCAGCTATTTTGACAATCGATTCATTGTTTTGATTCTTTTTTTTTTAATTCTTTGATTTCAGCTTCTCAGAGGTGAATATTTTCTGGTTTCTTTAGTCCTCTGTGACTGTCGGTCGGGACAAAATAAGACATTTGAGGATGTCATCTTGGGCTTTGGGAAACAACGATCAATATTTTTCACCATTTTTTAACATTTTATGGACCAAACAACTTATCGATCAATCAAGGCAATAATTGATAATGAAAATAATCGTTAGTTGCAGCCTTGCTGGAGACCAGAAGTCATACCAAGCTGCTGTGCTGTCAGAACAGCTATAGCTGACTTTTAAAATGAGTAGTACAATTGAAGTACAGTCACAAAATATCTGTAAACGCAACAGAGAAAGAAGCATAAATACACGTTTGTGGTCCATTTATACAGATGTAGCTGTATTTAAACTGTATAGAACAACCTTTTGTTGCTTCTAACTTTCTCTGTAATCACTCTTTTTAAAAGTCAGTTTAGCCGATCTCACAGTACAGCTGCTGTCATTAAACTGTGTTGTGATCATAATGAATGATTTAATCTGTAGCAGCAGCAGCTTGGTAATGAAAGCTGGTCAACATAGTTCACTATCTGACAAGACACAGAAGAAAATGCAAATGAGAACGACTGAACCGTGAATTCGGCTGCATTGAAAGTTCACAGAGAGCAAGACGGGCCAGAACGGAGGTTTAACCGACTGTGTTGACGCACGGCACGGTTTGCCAATCCGTGTTTAAGTTTAAACAAAGAAGATAGAAGATGTTAATCAGTGAGTTGTAGAGGTGTTAGTAGGCGTCCAGCTAACTGAGCTAAGCTAGCCGGAGCTACTGAAGGTCGTTTCATATTTAGCGTACAGACATGATTGTGGCATCAATCTTCTCATCTTCTCATGTTGAACTATTCCTCTAATTATTCAGCCCTTTTACAGTTTAAAGATCCTCTCCAGACATGTTTAAGATGTATATAATACTCTACTTTGAGTAATAATTCATCTCTGATATGGTTTTTCCCATGAAAAAAGTTCAGTTATCTTGTTAAAATCCTCCTTCTCCTCAGTGTTCGTGCACCGGAGGCTTCAAGTTTCCACATCACACTTGTGTAAGTTGAATATTAGATTAGAATTGGCCTCCGAACTATTTGTGATGTCACAAATCACGCTCGTAGGCTCCGCCCCTTAAAAATCGGATTATCAACGAGCTCAGAGAAACTCTCTAATTTCAATAGATGAACGTGAAAACAAACTCTGCACATTCATCATCGTTCTGCACAGAGAAGCTCAAACATCCAGAACGAGAAGAAAAAGATTTTTTGAGTGGAGGGAAACTTTAATAACTTTAATTACATTCAGTCAGAAATAAGCTGGTTTTTCCTCCTTCCTGGCTTTTCTTTTCTTTTTTCTTTTTTTTTAAATCGATCTAGAGTTCATTTCCAGGTAGGTCTAAAAAAGACATTAGGTTTCCTGAAAGTCCTCAGTACAGCAGGAGGCAAAGAGGATCACATGGGACCATTCACAGCTGTCCATCCACCTCCAGTCTGTCACCCCCCTCCCCTCTCACCCATCACCCCCACCACCCTCCACCTTCCACCCTCCACCCACCCCCACCTTCGCTGGCTCTCAGACTCAGAAACATGCAGAGTGTCCTGCCAAGGAATACAAGGGCACTGCCACATGTCGCCTGTTAGCTGCCGCTCTCTGCTCTCTCACAAAAAAAAAAAAAACGTACAGCACACATGCAAACAGTCAGACTCTCTCTCTCTCTGAGGTTCAACGTGTTGGAAAATAATCAGAGGGGAGCAGCTGAGGAGAGCGTGAGATGGCTGATTTCCATCTCTTCCTCTGTTCAACAGTCGGCTCTTTTTCTGTCTGTGAACCAGAAACAGGTCGTATTGTTGTTTGGGGTAAAAAGTTCAGCCTTTTTTATTTTTGGAGCATTTTACACGGAGTCTATAAATAGCAGGGAGGGTTCGTGAGTTGGGTGGAGTTTTTTTTTTTTTTTTTTGCTGTCATCCTGGAGAAGATCAAGCTCGGCATTAAATCACACACACATGCAGAGTTTTCATTGTTTTATGCAACGACTTCAGGCGGGCCCCTAAAATTCCCAGTTACTACAACATGCTGAGTGTGCTCGTCTGTGAGAGCTCTAAATTTAAACCGTGTTGATCCTTGTCCTGTTTTCCTGAAGCGAGGAAGGCAGCATGACTCAGGCACTAGATATTCATGTAATGCTCTCCGGCTGGCATGTCGCTGCTTGTGTGCAGACAATTTTTTTTTTTTGATAGTATCACGTCGCTGCGCTTAATCAAAGTGTTTGGTTTGTTGTGACAAAACACATCAATTATGGCAAAAAAAAAATTCTGTCAGCTCGCACATTCCTACTGTATAAAACAAGAAGCAGAGAATAACAGGAGGAGGAGGAGGAGCAGACTTCAAGTTTATCAGGGCTGCAGCTAATCGTTATTTTCATGATTATTTTTTGATTAATTGATTAATTCAGTCTATATAAGTATATAAAATGTATATAATGCATTTATAAGCAACACATTTTTTCAGTTTCAGTTCTGAGCAGTGACGACAGTCTTCCTTTTCAGGCTGCGTACGACCCTAACCAGTAGTGGAAGACGTATTCACATCCTTTACTGCAGTAAAAAAACCAATAGAGTGATGTAAAAATACTCCATTATAAGTAAAAGTCTTGCAGGAAGGATCCTACTATAGTAAAAGTACATAAGTATTATGAGCTTGATGTAGTTAAAGTATTGCAGTAAAAGTACATAAGTATTATGAGCTTGATGTAGTTAAAGTATTGCAGTAAAAGTACATAAGTATTATGAGCTTGATGTAGTTAAAGTATTGCAGTAAAAGTAGTGGTTTGGTCCCTCTGACTGATATATTATTATATATGACATCATTAGATTATTAATAGTGAAGCATCAGTGTTAGAGCAGCATGTTACTGTTGTAGCTGCTGGAGGTGGAGCTAGTTTACACTACTTTATATACAGTTAGCTAGTTTAGTCCAGTGGTTCCCAACCTAGGGGTCGGGGCCCCTCCAAAGGGTCAGCAGATAAATCTGAGGGGTCGTGAGATGATTAATGGGAGAGGAAAGACGAAAAAACAAAGTTCTGATACACAAATCTGTTTTCAGTTTTTTCTCTAATCTTTGATTTTTGCTGAAATATTGGATCATTTGAACATTTATTGAAATGAAAGCATGTGAGAAGTTTAGAGGGAAAAGTCACTATTTGGTGGAGCTGTTAACAACTCATAGACATGTGAAATGTGACCCCGACTACACACTGCTTTTTGTAAGACGTCAAAAGCCAAAAAGGTTGGAAACCACTGGTTTCATCTTTAACAATGTGTTGTATTTTAAAAGCTTGTTATATTATCCATTGTGTCAAATCTTCATCTGAAAAGTAACTAAAGCTGTCAAATACATCATCACATCACAGACATCACTTTATAAACTGGGACATTTTTAGTTATTTTACGATTTAACAGATCAAACACGATCATGAAAATAATTGAAAGATTCCTCAATAAGTTAAGTTGCGGCCATAGTTTAATATAATGTAAGTCTTAAAGTCATTTTAATGATGATGAAGAGATGAAACAAAAGGATCATTTGAACATTTGAGGAGCTGTGTTGACTTAAAGGGAGCACCACAGTCATTTTCTTCTTTCTTTTTTTTTTTTTTTTTTTATTCGGAGAACAACACCTCCGTCATCTTCTTACATCTTCTCAAATCCCAAATTTATTCTCCATTTCATCCTCGGTGCCTGAGTGCTGGCACCTCCTGAAAGAAAGCACGCTGTGATGACGGCACAGAGCTGCCAAGAAAACCTGCCGTGTGTGTTTGTGTTTGTGTGCGTCTGTCTCAGCGTGTGTGAACATCCAGTTAACTCTGCGACCCAAGCTTTTAAGCTCCACTTTAGGAGCAAGACACAGGTCACATGGCACACACACACACACACACACACACACACTGACGTACGCTGCATGCACCGACAGTCCTGCACAGGTCGATCTTTAATCTACCTTTACAGTACAACACAGACAGTGTTTCCCCACTTGTCCTGTGTTTCCTGCCCTCTGGCACACAAGAGATTAACAAGATAATCGGAGATAATGATATCCACGGGAAGTGTAAGTCACACTGAATGATATCAATATGTGTTTCATGTCTGTGTGTTAAGATTTGACTGAGTTATGACTCCGAGAAGGATTTAAGACTCTTAATTCACCTCACTTCATGTCCGTCTCCTATTACAGACCAGATCCTGTCGTTTCTCCACTGTGTCGAAGCAAGAGTTCAATAACGAGGAGCATATTTGGAGCATGTTTAGTTATTTATTGTGTCATGTACATACATGTACTGAGCCCACATGGACTTACAAAGACACCAAAACACAGCTGCAGTGGTGAAACGTTAGTCAGACATATTTTAAATTACAAACAAACCACCTTGTTTTCTGTACCGAGCTCTAAAATTAGTCACAAAAAAGATTTCCTTCCTGAAACACAGCTCTTTTTTTAATAATCATTTATCCAGAAGAAATCATCAGAAATTAAGGACATTAGACGCTAAACAGTGCGACCAGTAAATCATCCCAACCTCCCCCTCAGATGTTCATCCTGTCAGAATAAAGCTACAGACGACAGGAGATCTTCTCTTCGCAGTAGTAAAAGGATGATGGGAGAGGCTGCAGAAATAGACAACTTTTTTACTTTAACTCATCATTATGAAGTAAATATTGATTGCACAGTGTAATGGCTATAAAATAAAGACACCATCTGTGTTTAGGTTGGTTCCCCAGGCTCGATTTATGGCACGAAGGAAGTGTGTCAACCATTGCGCAACCAAAACAGGAAGAGGCTAGCACTTTTGTTTTCCCCGCTAGCTATTGGCAGCTATATCTCATAATAATTTATTAGGTGGTTAACCTCCTTCTGTTGTCTTATTGCTTAATCATAAATGTGGAATATTGCACAGGTTTTAGTTGCATTGAGTATGCTACCTGTATATATTATACTCTTTCTTCCTGTTAGCTACAGTAGCTAACAGGAAGTTCAGTTAGCTAAGCTACCAGCACTACAGCTTCTTATTGCTTTATGATAAATGTGGAATATTGCACAGGCAAATCTGATGACACTACTTATACCTGCATATGCTATGTTTTAGTTGCATTTTAAACTTGTCTTCTCATTTATAGAGGACTTCCTTCCTGTTAGCTACAGTAGCTAACAGGAAGTTCAGTTAGCTAAGCTACCAGCACTACAGCCACTTAATACTGGATCAGTATCCAGTCGGGCTGATCTACTTGTTTATATGAAAATCACATGAAACAGACAGAAAATATGTTCTCACCGTCTCCGTCGTGCAGTTTCTTTCATTTTGTAAAAACATAAACATGCTACTAACCTGGTTTTCTTTTCTCAACACATACAAAAGAATTTATAGACTAAATGAATGAACAAAGTCACTTTTTCTTCTCATGTTTTCTTCTAATGTTACCCACAATTTCAATTTATCTCTTCAGTGAACAAGCTTCATTCTTCTTTCTGTGCTGTTGATCAAAGTGGTGTTGAAAGCGATGCGCAACAATCAATAACACCATTTGGAAATGCTCCGGGGGGGAGTTAATGGAAGTGTTTATAGTTTTGGGTGAAGGGTCAACTGTGATGGGGTTTTTTTTGGTTTTTTCTTTTTCTAAAAAGAGTGTTTGTGTTAACTGGTGTTTCCACATGGTCACAAATTCATCATGCACTCTAGTCATACACACATGATATCTGAGCTGCCAACACCATGACTGAAACCTGGAGCCAACGTGGAAGTTCCTTTTAAAGAAAGATTCTGGTTCATTGCAACTTATTTTTTTATAGTTTTGACCATCATTTCTACCAGTTATGATGATATTATACTTAACAAAGTAACTGCTGAGATTGGGGAACCCAGTGACATCACTACAGGGTTAGGGTTAATAGCTAATGATTATTTTTTATCATCAATTAATCTGCCAGTTATTTCCTCTTATTTTTAACCAATTAATCAATCGGTCTGTGAAATGCCAAAAAGTGGTAACACACGCCCAACACAGTTTCCCCGAGTCCCAAGTAACTTCTTCAAATGTCTTGTTTTCTCCGACAAACAGTCCAAAATCTAAAAGGTATTCAATTAACAGTTAAATAAAACAGAGATAAGCAGCAAATCCTCACATCTGAGAATCTGGAACCAACATATTTTTAACAGTTTTTACTTGAAAAATGACTTCAACCATGAGTCGATTATCAAAATAGTTGCCAATTAATTTTCTTTCCCTCAAGTTTTTAGTTTTTTCACAACTTCTTGACTTTGTACTGCAGTTCAGAAATGAGAAATTTACAGTGTAGTACAAAATCCAGAGGTTGTGATATGTAGCGCTACAAGCTAGCGAAGCTGTAAACAGTAACACATTCCTGCACAGGCTCAGTGGCGCCTGCCTTACACAGAACTACTCTCCGGAGACTGACAACGTGATTGCTGTTTGTGTTTATGGTTAACACATTTTACTCTACAAGACATTATTATTAGGTCTATTATTGCTTGAGTCTCAGCCTCCTGCATTCAGTCGAGGTGTTTTCCGCTCCGTCTCGGCTCCACCTGGAGAGGAAGTTTCCTGGTTAGATACCGCCGAGCGGTTAAGACAAAAATCTGTGCTTCAGATGTGGTTTCTTAAAACTACAGATGTTTTTATGCAGTGTGTGATAGAGCCAAACATACAAACTCATCAGTCTTTATTATTTGCATTCTGACATCCCTGGTTGTTTTACTTCCTCCTGAGGTTAAAGAACAACCCCCCCTCCGCCCCCTCCACCCCCCCGAGGAAGCTCATGGGTGTGTCAGGAGGATGCAGCGGTGAATGGAAGCACATGCAAACAGACAATATGTTGCCTGTCTGTGCGTGCATGGCGGTTAAACGCTGTAATATACCATGACATGATACCCACACGCAAATCCATTTCCAGTAATTAGATGTGGTGTTCATACTTGTTTCTGTTTGAGGTTTTGATTTGCTACCTTTTGTTGTTTTTCATTGCCGTGAAAATGATTAGATGTTGACAGCTTTTCAGTTTGACACAGAATCTTAAAACCAGTTTATGCTCTTTCTGTTATCCGTGTGAGGGCATGTGTGTGTGTGCTGGAGTTTGTGACCCGGGAATAATTAATTTTCTGATGATTATGTCTTCTTCTTTTTTTTTTTTTTGTAGGAGCCAGCAGTTTGGGATTGAAAAGTGAAAAACCGTGAGGAGTTGAAAGTCAATCAAAAGGAGCCAGAAGAGAAGACGTTTGTGAGGAAAAAAAAGAGGGAAAAAACAACGAAAAAATAGCGAAGATGGGGAGAAAAAAGATTCAGATAGCGCGGATTATGGATGAGCGCAACAGACATGTAAGCATACAGAACACTTGAAGGAATAGTTCAACGGTTTTGGGAAATACGCTTGTTCACTTTCTTGCTGAGAGTTAGATAAGAAGTTGATGTGACTCCGTTTATTTATTATGAAAAGTTTGATACAAAGTACAAAGTCCAGAGGTTGTGATATGTAGCACAACAAGCCGGTGAAGCTAGCTAACCACATTCCTGCACATGCTCAGTGACGTCTGCCTTACACAGAACTACTCTCCGGAGACTGAAAACATGATGCTGTTATTAGTCTTTGGAGCCGTTTCTAAACAAGCTAACATGACCAAACTCTTCATGATGAAGGAACATGTCACCCAGTGCAGCGGTGTGGCGTTAGCTAAGACGCCAGAATAAGAGGAATAAGATATATCAGGCTCTGGATACACACACACAATACTTGTTAGTAGATCAGTTCATTGTTGGTTTGGATCCAAACATGAGATTTGTTGACAATAAGAAAAATATAGAAAATCACAGCCTTATCCTTTAAATATAAGGTTACAGCCAGCAGGTGGTTAGCTTAGCATAAAGGTTCAAGTTTCAATTTATTCATCCATAAGAGTATGGAAATTACAGTGCTCCTGTTTTAATCCACCAACACTGATTACACAAAACAATATAAAAATAGTTCTGGTTATGCTGTCATGTCTCCTGTGGGAAAAAAGAGCCAGAATACCATTTAAAGACTGGAAAAAGGGGAAAAGAAAATTTGCCCATCAGCACCTCTGAAGCTCAGGATAACATGATATGTCTTGGTTTTTTTTAAAATTTGTTCAAAAATGAAAGTGAAATTATGTCAATCAGTGTTTTCATAGGTGTTTATGTGAGCTTTAGAGATGCTGGTAGGCCTTTGGAGAGCATTGCTAGCTGTTTCCCCCTGTTTCCAGTCTTTGTGCTAAGCTAAGCTAAAAGGCTAGTGGCTGTAGCTTTATATTTACCGTCCAGACATAAGAGTGGAATCAACCTTTTGTCTCTAATTCTCAGCAAGAACATGAATAAGCATCTTTCCCAAAAATGTTGAACTGTTCCTCAAAACACACACATTCATTCACTCTATCTCTCTGCCTCACGCCCAAACACAATACCAGACACACACAGACACACTATAGTTCCTCAAACTGCTGATATTGTGTCATATGATCCCCACAAGTCATGACTCTGATTGTGTGTTGAGTCTGTTTTCAAAAAAAAAAAAAAAAAGACGCCTTATTAACCTGCCGGACTCAATGCGAAAAACATGACAACTGAGAAATGAGAGTTTTTTTGTCAATGGGAGTTTTGCATGTGTGCACTGTCACACACAAGTGCACACACACACACACACACACACACACACACATCAGCTCCTGGCTGGGGGAGCGGTTTGTCTTTTCCTGTTATGACAGGAAATGCAGGCACATATGCTTCCTGACCCCGGCAGCAGGGCAGGACTGACCCTGGACTGTGTGATGGCATACTGATATGTGTGTGTAAACTAGAGACATAGAGAGGGGCTTTATCTTTAAAGTTTTAGCTCCTTAGCTAACGGTCCAATGCTAAAAGGAAAAACTGCAGATTACTACAACTTGGGTTTTATTTTTTTAATAGATAACAATGGTGAACGGCAAAATTATGACTCGAAGTGTCTGTTGTAAACATCCTTCACAGCCTACTCTACTTAATATAGTGTAGAGTTTTCCTGTGCAGTGACAGTTTTAGAGCTGCAACTACTGATTATTTTCATTATTGATTAATGTGTTGATTATTTTCTTGATTAATTGATTAGTTGTTTGATCCATAAAAGCACAAGGTGACATCTTAATGTCTTGTTTTGTCCACAACTCAAAGATATTCAGTTTACTGTCATAGAGGACTAAAGAAACCAGAAAATATTCACATTTGAGAAGCTGGAATCAGATAATTTGGACATTTTGTTCTTAAAAAATGACTCCAAACAATTGATTATCAAAATAGTTGGCCGTTAATTTAATAGTTGGCAACTAATCGATTAATCGTTGCAGCTCTCGACAGATTATTAGCGATATTTCAGGTGTTCACTTTAAGTTTGACCACAGAAAAAAAGCAGTTTAGATCATTATAATGAATATTTGGAGTCTACAGTACAACACGCTAGCAGCTCTGCAGGAATAATATACTTTGGTATATGCTTAGATTAATATGCTTTGAGCTAAATGCTAATGTCACCTTGCTAACATGCTCACAGCGACAAAGCTAACATGCTAACGTTTAGCAAGTATGTTTTAGAGCTGCAATGATTAGTTGATTAATCGATTAGTCGATTGGCAGAAAGTTATTTGACAACTATTTAGTTACAGTACATTCAGTAGTACAGCTGAGGCTGATGCTAATGTCATTAGTTTTGCAGATATTTGGTCACAAACCAAAGAGTTTAAGACAGATTCGAACTGACCTGATGATGGCGCTTGTCAAGACATTTTACTCAAAACCTTTAAACTGATATTGTCTGAGACAGTTAGTGGGCTAAAATATACAATATCAGCCATAAACAATCAATAATGCTCTAAAATATTCTGAAAATCAAATGAGGGTGTACAGCTCAAGCAGCTCTAAATCCACCATTAAAGACGTTTTTTTGTTTCTTTTCTCCCTCTTTACCTTCTTCTTTTTGTCCAGGTGACATTCACCAAGCGTAAGTTCGGTCTGATGAAGAAAGCGTATGAGCTGAGCGTGCTGTGCGACTGCGAGATCGCCCTCATCATCTTCAACAGCACCAACAAGCTGTTTCAGTACGCCAGCACCGACATGGACAAAGTTCTGCTCAAATACACAGAATACAACGAGCCACATGAGAGCAGGACCAACTCCGACATCGTGGATGTAAGTAACATATACTTTACACAGATATACAACAACTGGCAAGGAACATTTTTTATTTTTATTATTCTGAGTTTTATCCGGATGGTAACTGTAAACCACCTCGTAACTTTATCGTTTCAACCTGATGAACACAACCTGTGCGTGAGCAGATGCACGTTCGTGAAGTTTTGATCATTTAATCAAAATAAATGCTTTAGTAAAAACAGCAATACTGTAAAGAAAAGTCCTTCACTCACCATCTTACTTTGGTAAAATTGTATTTCCTGTAAAAGTAAAAGTACTCATTATGCAAAAAAGAAAAGTGTTTCTTCTATTTGAGAAGCTAAAACCAGCTAACGTTTAGCATTTTAGCTAAAAAAAAAAAAAAGACTCAAAATAGTCGGGATACAACTAACGATCAATCATTGATTAATCTGACGATTTTTTTCGATTACTATTCACTAATGGTTTACAATTACATTTATAATAATCCTCATAATATCTTTATATTAAACTAATTATCTAAAATATCTTTAGGTTTTTTGGACTGTTGGTCGCACAAAACAGTTTGAATATGTCAATTTGGGCTTTTGGGAGGATTAATCTATAAACAGAAAAACAATTAACATAACAATAATTTACAATTATTGCAACTGAAGGTTATTTTCATTATCGATTAATCTGCAAATGGTAAAAAATGGCCATCGCTGTTTCCCAAGACGACGTCCTCAAATGTCTTGTTTTGTCCACCAACCCAAAGATATTCAGTCACAGAGGATTAACTAAACCAGAAAATATTTACCTTTAAGAAGCTGGAAAAAATTTAAAAATTACTCAAAATGATTAATCGATTATCAGAATAGTTTTCTGCTGATCGACTAATCGTTGCAGCTCCAGTAAGAATGTGTGTAAGTCGGATTCAGAGCCACACCTCTGTGTTTGTTTGTGTTTGTGACTGCATTGTACCAGCACAGAGCAATACAGTATGTACTAGGCGGCAGCTTGTTCTGCCTTGACTTATGTAATAGTGTTAGGAGAACACAATAGCAAGTGTGTGTGTGTGCATGTGAGGCACACACACACACACACACACACACACTGTGGACATTCGCTAAGCACACCATGTCACCAAGGTCAAACTTAAGCTGTCAAAAGTCAAACTCCAGGCAGTCAGGTGCTGTAACACTGGCAGTGAATACAATCAGCAGTAGGTGTTTTCTTTCCTGCTGTTCCTCCTGCTCCTGTCTTCATTTAAAAAACTGGTTTCAGTTGTTTAATATATGTTTGTATTTGGATAATCTAATAATTTTTTTGTTGTTGTTGTTTTTTAAGAGGAAAATTGTCCAAATTCTCTGATTCCAGCGTCTCAGATGTGAATATTTTCTGGTTTCTTTAGTCGTCTTTGGATTGTGGACAAAACAAGACATTTGATATCAACATTTCAACATTTTCTGACATTTTATAGACCAAACAACTAATTGATTATTCTAGAAAATAACCGATAATGAAAATAACTGTTAGTTGCAGCCTTAGCTTTAAGCTAACTCTGGTACAATACATCATACTGTGACATTCATGTTTAATATTGTACAATATATAAATAAAATAAGTATGAATAGTAGAGTAAACTAGGGTTGCAACTCATTATTATTTTCTTGATGAATTTGGTTTATGAACGCGCCAGAATAATCAGGGGTTGCATAGCCGTCGTCTTCATGGACTTCAGCGTCCACGTCGACAACAGACTGAACTGGAAGACCAACATGGAGGCTGCGTATAAGAACGGGATGAGCAGACTCTGTTTCATGAGGAAGCAGAGGCCAGTGCACTTTACTCTACTGTAGTCTGTAGCCGACAACACCAACAGACTAATAAACTGATTAGGAAGGTCGACCTCCGTAATCGGCTGCAAACCAGACACCTTTGAAGTTGTGCTGGAGACGAGGACACCTAACTGTCCTCCGTTATGGATAATCCTGACCACCGTCAGACACTTTTCCCTCGCTCCAACACACCTGATTCAAATGAGCGAGTCGTTAATCAGGCCTCTGCACAGCTTGATGACGAGCTGATCATTTGAATCAGGTGTGTTGCAGCAGGGAAACATCTGAATCATGCAGGGACCAGGACTGAAAACCACTGATTCTCTGTCACAAGGACCAACACAGGAAATCTTTCCTGCCCAAAGCAATAACTCTCTACAACACCTCATCTCAGTCTTAACAGAGAACTCTCACAACTCTCAGCTTTATAGTTTCTGTCTCAACCAAACTCTGCTGCGGTCCGGCTGCACCTCGTTGCATTTTTTAAAACCTCAACAACTTCTCTAAAATGGTAAAAAATGTTGATCACTGTTTCCCAAAACCTACCATGACGTCCTCAAATGCCCCAAACAACAGTCCAATCCTAAAAATATTCAGTTCACCATCATAATAAACTAAAAAAACAGGTAATATTCACATTTGAGAAGCTGTAACCAGAGAAAAACTATTAATCAGTTATGAAAAATGAACTATTAATAACATTATCACACATAGTACACCAGTTATTTGCTTGTTGACACCCACAAACTAAAATAAAAGCATAAAGTTTGCTCTCGTCAGCAGGAGCGTCATGTTATAAGGAGGAGATGATGTGTGCTCTTGTTCCCTCGTGTGCACATGTACATACTGTACGTGTGTGTGTGCGCTCGGGCTTTTCCCTCCCCGCGGCCCACCACATGGCCTCTTGGCTGACCCCTTCAGAACCAGGCTTACTTGCTCTGTAATCCTCTGTA
This sequence comes from Thunnus thynnus, assembly GCF_963924715.1. NCBI lineage: Eukaryota > Metazoa > Chordata > Actinopteri > Scombriformes > Scombridae > Thunnus > Thunnus thynnus. The sequence goes on from NC_089535.1 coordinate 3,673,357, forward strand.
ATCTACCGCAATCCTGTTTAGCTCGTTACTATAATCTGTGCAGGCAACCTCTCATCTCTGCAGTGGATCCACACAATCCTGAACTAGCCGGGTTATTTACTGCTGCTGTCGCTTGTGTCTGACTCCACTTTAACCTCTGTACGACATTTCCTCCCTCGCCGCTCTCCTGCTTCCTTTTTCCTGCCTGTTCAGATAATTTTTTTTTCTTTTTTTTTTGTCTCGTTCAGCAGCGAACTGAGGAGGGAAAAGTCTGGAAACCGTTGATAGTTTTTTTGTATTGAAACTGCAGTTTTGAACAAACTGCAGTTTTAATTGCAAGAGTCGTGATTCTAATTATCATTTACTTATAATTAAGATTGTCTTGACAAGCTGTCCCGAGCAGATCCTAATTAAAATATTCCAGTATGCACATATCTTAACCCCTGTATGCTAACCCTTCCCCTGTTTACTGCCTTAATGCTAAACTAGGCTAACTGCTAAGCTAGGCTAACTGCGTCCTGACCCTGAGTCCACACTGAATACAAACACACACACGAGACTCATATCAATCAGTTTCATCTCACAGTCAGAGAGAAAGAGAATATGTCCTAAAATGTTAAACTATTCCTTTAATATTAACAGCACCAAGGAAAGTTTGGGATTCATGCTAGCTACGGTGCTAATATGTAGCCGCTGCTAGCAGGCTTCAACTACTCATCAAGTTGTTGTTATGTCTGACTAAAAGTCCAAAACCCAAATATATTCAGTTTACTTTCACATAAAACTACAGCTGCACCTAACAGTTATTTATATTATCGATTAATTTGCAGATTATTTTCTCGATTAATCATTTTTGTCTATAAAATATCAAAAAATACTGAAAAAAAATTGGGCGTTACAGTTTCCCAGAGTCATAGGTCACACCTTCACATGTTTTGTTTTGTCCAACCAACAGTCAAAAACCCAAAAAATACTCAGTTTACTGTCACGTACGACAAAGAAAAACATTAAATTAGCAACTAATCAATGAATCGATAAAGAATATAATCATTAGTTGCAGCCTTATTGCTGATTAATCTTCTGTCAATCGAACAAAGACAAAAAGCAATTTCCTGTTTCTGAGAAGCTAAAACAAAGGGACGTTTTTTTTTCTTGTAAAACAACTTCACAATGAATCAATTATTCTGTTGATCGATTAATCAGTTATTTAGCTCTTAATTTCTTCTGTTTTTATGCACTCGTGGAGGAGAAAACGGGAGGCTGGAGAGTGTGATAGTAGCTGTGAAAAGACTGTGCAGCAATGAAATATCAGCCAGACAGGAATTTAGTAGAAGAGAGGCTCCTTTGTTTTGGTCATCTTTTTTTTTTCTCTCATGTGGCGGGTTGGCATGTGCCTGTGTATATGTATGTGTGTGTGTGTGTGTGTGTGTGTGTGTGTGTGTGTGTGTGTCTATACAGGCTACAGGCCAGATAAGTATCAGCTTATTGTATTGCGTTCATTTAGCCTGGGAACCTTGTTTCTAAATATAAATCTGAGGAGTTCTGCATTCCTCACTTTTACTCTGCTAACCTTGTTTTGCTTCGGCCTGCTCTCTCTCTCTCTCTCTCTCTCTCTCTCTCCGTATGTGTGTGTGTGTGTGTTTAACTGTGGCTCTGTGCTGTTTCAGATTAGAAACAGATGAAGTTTTCAATAAAGCACAAGCACGCACGCACACACACACACACAGTGACGCTCACATGCTCACAGAGTAAATCCAGTTCCTTTGTGTTGGCTGCGATCCCTCCCTGCTAAATGGCTGGAAACCGGTAGTGGTCTAAAAATAGTCCAGGACACAGCTAAGAATAGCAATGATGGGCTGTGAGTATGTGTGTGTGTGTGTATAACTGTGAGCCACTGAAGGAAAATAAAGAAAAGGAAGAGAAGCAACTTGAGGCTGAGTAACTGAGACTTCGTTCCCCACAACCTCCCCCTCTTCCCTATTTCATTTTTCCCCTCTGACTCGTCATTTTTTTTTTTTTTTGAGCAATAGAGATGTTTTTAAAGTGACACAGTCCTTAAACTCTTTCACAGTTCCTTTTTGACTTTATTGTGTCCAGTGTTTTTCGGGAAGTTGCTGTTAAAACAAACAAAGATATAAGGTGTTAATTTGTGAGTTTAAGAGGTGCTGGGAAACTGGATTTTTATGACCTTCAGACGGAGCCAGACAGAGCTGTTTTCCCAGTGTTTCCAGTCTTTGTGCTAAGCTAAGTTAGCTGACAGCTGGCAGTGGCTCCGTATTATATCACATCTAACTCTTGGCAAGAAAGCGAATGAGTGTACTTCCCAGAATGTTTTTAGAAGAGGACATATTCTGCACATTTCCAGCTCTATATTTATATTCTGGGGCTGTACTTGAATATATTTGCATGATTTACATTTAAAATCTCCTTATTAATCTTCTACTGATCCTTTTATGCAGCCCCTCAGTTCAGCCTCTGTCTGAAACAGGCCATTTTAGCTCCTGTCTCTTTAAGACCCCGCCCTCATGATGAGCCGACTCTGTTCTGATTGGTCAGCTTCCGGAAGCTTCCTCCGGCTCCGGAGGCTATGTAAACAAACTATAGTAGCAGGATTTCACTTTTTTTTGTCTCCTTCTTTACTCCAAATGTCAACTTCTCAAATCCATCTGTAAATGTTTGAGCTGAATCAGATCTGAAATATGAGAGTGAACAACACATGGGAGAAAGCTTAGCATTAACATTAGCGACCAAGGCTACTGAACAGACGGCCATTTATGGGCATGTGTGATGGGCTGATGTCAGCTTGTAAAAAAAAATCTTGTGAACAGTGCGGAGAGCAGGTTGAAGCCCTGACTTTTGACTTGCAGGCAGCATTTCTACATACATTCACCTCAAGTTTCCAACATCATAACAGGATATAAATAACAGAAAACCACAAAAAGCTGAATATGCTTTTAAGTTGATATGTTATTTCCACATCCAGCAGTTAAAGAGAAACATTATCATTCATGTGGAGTCGTGTTTCTGTCCACCTGGTGAATGTAAGTCCAATATTCACTCTCTTTTAGCTTCTGTTTTTGCTCTCTACCAACTCCTGAGGGAAATATCTGGCTCTTTAGCTGCTAAATGCTCCACTATGTTCACCAGCTAGTCTACAGCTAACTGTGTCTGTTTGGTGCTGAGCAGGTAGTGTACAGTGGCTTTTTAGAGCTTTTATGCTGGAAACAACATTGATGAAAGCCGTGGGACTGAACCAAAACAGTTAAAGGGTAAATCTGATAAATTGCCTCAAGTGATGTCACTTGAGTCAGTGTCGGTTGGGGCTGAAGACTACAAGTTTGAAAAGTAATAAAAGTTAGAGAGAAGTGAGGTTAGCTCCTCATCTCTGCTGGAGGCTAGCAGCTCCAGGCTACATTAGCCGCTACTAGCATAACACACCCAAACCTTCAACTGAACTGTTGGCAGTAGAGTTGCATTGTGGGTAATGTAGGTGCCAGATTTTGATAAGGCAGAAGAATGTGTGGAGAAAAAAGACTGCTAAATGCTCCACTATGTTCACCAGCTAGTCTACAGCTAACTGTGTGTGTTTGCTGTTTGGTGCTGAGCAGGTAGTGTACAGCGGCTTTTTAGAGATTCTTCTCTGAAAACGACACTAAGAGAGCTGCTGAGAGTGAACCAGAACAGTAAAAGTTGCAGCCGGACAGATAAACAACGAGCTGAAACTCACTATAAAGCTCCATAAAGCCGCAAGGAGCTGCAGAGTCACTGATAATCCTCTGTAGTTTCATCACTACGAGCTACATGTCGTAGACGCTGAGTTGATCTGTACAATGTGAGTTAACACAACGTACAAGATAAACAAAAGCACTCAGTGTCTTGAGATGTGAATGGAGATGTAATCGGCAGATGAATCGATAATGAAAATAATTGTTAGTTGCAGCCCTTAAAGCAAAATCTGTTTTCAGTGTTCACAAGGACACGTGATTATGTTCTCACATGAAGCCCATTGTCTCTAATCTCTGTTATTAGTACACAGCTCTGAAATTATTAGGAAATGACAGGAAGCGTTTAAAATGTTATTTCGTACATCATGTAGGTTTAGTTCCTTCTCTAAGTTTGGATAAAAGATCCATCTGCTGCCTTAGCGGTAGTAGTGGGATGGTGTAAAAAGCTGCATGTCATGTTCCTTGGCACACACACACACACACACACACACACACACACATACACACTAACTGGAGAACACATGTACTCGTAGCATCATCTGAAGTGGAAGTGGTGGAGGAGGAGGAGAAGGAGACCACCCACGAAAAACAGAGCAGTGGAAGAAACCGAAACTGAGGGAAAAAATCGATGGAAAGAAAAGCAGTGAGGGCAGCAGAGGTGTGGATGGATTTAGGAGCAGGGGAGGAGGAAGGAGGGGAAGGGGAGAAGGAGAAGGGGGGGTGGGGGGGGCTGGTATGATATTACAGCATCCATCGCTCCACCTGTCCTCCAGGAAGCTGTTCAAGCCACCTGTCACACACACACACCCTGACATTCCTGAACAGTGGTGGAAAGTAACAGGACTAAGATTAAGATTTCTTTTATTGTCATTTCTCAGCGCTCACATATGTCGAAACGTCGTCCTCTGCATTCGACCCGTCCTGGACACTAGGAGCAGACCGACCCCAGTTGTTTTTGCTGGTGCCAGTGGTCAGGAGGGGCACTGACAGGAGTATTAATCCTAGCATACATGTGTTTGATGGTGGGAGGAAACCGGAGCGCCCGGTGGAAACCCACACAAACACGGAGAGAGCATGCAAAACTCACACAGAGAGGAACCCGGGACCTTCATGCTTCATGCATATTTTTACTGGAGTATTTCCATTTTATGCTGCTCACTCCACAACATTTCACAAGAAAATATTCTACTTTGGTGCTGAGCAGGTAGTGTACAGCGGGGTTTTTACAGCTTTTTCTCTGGAACCAGCTGCCCGCTGCGGCCCAAAACGACTCTATGAGAGCGCTGAGAGTGAACCAGAACAGTAAAGTTGCAGCCGGACAGATAAACAACGAGCTGAAACTCACTATAAAGTTACACGTTACACACTGACAGATCAGACATTAGTATAATAAAAATAATCTTTAGATTACAGATGCTTTAAGTATCATTAAATCTGTGCATCAAGAATCCAGGTCACATGACATTTAAATATTTGGTTTTGCTTGTTTTACTATAATGAAAGCATAATATCTGATTTTTTTTCTCTTTTAGGTGCATTTTTTTGTCTAATTCTTCTCTACTTAAGTAAAAATGTTTCAATGCAGGACTTTAACTTGTAATGAAGTACTTTTATAGTGTGGTTTTGCTATTTTTACTGAAGTTAATTAACTGAATTCTTCTCCCACCTCCGTTCCTGGCTGCATCAAGGTTACCCAGTCGAGCTTTTTTTTTTTTTTTTTTATTGAAAAAGGAAGCAGTGAGTGGGTGTACAGTAGTAATGCCGTGCACAGTGTGTGTGTGTGTGTGTGTGTGTGCGTGCATGTGACGATGGGAGTGACGAGAACCGCTGCGAGCAAAAAATAGCCTTCTACGGCCATCCATCCCGCAGCCAGGCTAGCATTGGTGGTAGCTGCCTCACCCTAATACCCCCCCTCCTCCTCCTCCTCTTCCTCTCACCACACACCCTCCCCAACCCTCCTCTGAAGCAAAACAGGTGGACATGACTGGGATGAGTGGGATAGCTGAGCCCTGTGTATGTGTGTGTGTATGTGATACTGCTGCAGTGACAGACTGGACTAATGGGCTGTGAAGTGCTGAAACAGACCACCGAGAGCCAAACCACATACTGTACAAGACACACACACACCATCATCATCATCTGATACCTACATGAGAGGAGAGACAGATTGCACAACACTACGGATGAATATCGGCACGATTATGATTCAGATAAATTTATTTGCATAAATCTAATATTTCTTCTACACTCAACAAGTTAGCATCACTGTTGTTTCTTCATTAGCTTATTAGCATTATTAGCTGCATTGTAAACACATTTACTGGCTATAAAACTATGGACCGATGGGCAAAAAGACAGAACACAAAGTCACGTAAAAAGTCAACGGAAAGATTCAAGTAAACACAAATCTTCCCCGTGATGGAGCACAAAGCTGCGTCCGCTGAGTTAAAAACGCTTCAACTTGAGCAGCAAATTTGCGTGTGTTGTTGAGCTTTATAGAGATCGATAAACGTACAGAGACGTGAGGAGAAAAAGGAGGGAAATAACACAAGCTCATCTGAACACAAACACACAGAAACACTCCCACAGACATGGTGAGAGTGTTAGCTTCTGCTAGCTAGACTGCTAGCTTCTGACTCGCGTACAGTTGACATTTCGCCTGTTTGGAGGGCGAATAAACACCAAACGGTCCAGCGGGCAAACTTACGCGAATGACGCAAGGTGAAAATTGGCTTAACTCTCCCTCTCACTGATCCGCTACGAGATAGTCTGAGTCACGTCACGGTTTAGAGGACTGGCGTGACTCAAGGCTGCTAATATAGCGGCTAGCATCTATGCTACTTTTTTGTGCGGGTTGTATTTTCTACTCGATTTCCACAAAGTAGACATTTTACACATCATGCAGCTTTAATTGTTTTTATTCTATTTGTTTACTGAGAAAAGGCGGGAATGCAAAGATCGATCATGGGATTTTAATAAAAATTGTGATTAATCGGAAAAACTTTTTTTATTTGTTAATCAAGCTCTACACAACACTGAGATGTTAAAGTGTAAGTTTGGTTTCAGAAGAGGAAGGAGACACAGTCCACCTCTATTTTAGAGCAAAAACACCAAAAATGACGTACCCGAATGTGAAATGTGACCATGCATATAAATGTCTTTCCAGAAAGGAAACCTCCCAAAGCTTCTCGTGAAAGTGTCAGAAACACTCGAAGTGATACGGAAACAGAGCAGAAGGTCTTTGAAGTCAGTAAACTGATGATGATGATTTTTGACGTGGTGTGTTGAGACGTCTCTGCGTCATAAATACATTTAAAAGGATCGTACTTTTGTGAGGTCTTCCTGATTATTACATGTCCGTGTTGACGAAAGAGGTGTGATATAGCGAGGCAAAAAAAAGGTAGAGAGGGCATTTTAGTAAAAAATATAGATTAAAAAATATGTTTTACCCCCCAAAAAACATCCAGAGAAGACCTGAGTTGTGTTTGCAGGCTTCCTTTTCAGGCAGCCCAAACAACCTCCAGTATTAACATCCTGTTTGTAGCCTGAGAGGCCAAACTCAGGGCAAAAAAAGACCTGTGTGTCTACTCATTACTGCTTGAATTTATTGCTGCGAGTCCTCAGTATTGACTGAAAGAGACTCCGATGAGAATATGAACCTTTTTATCAACACAGATCTTCTTTCATTTGGATTTTTTCTGTCTGGACAATCAAGAGAGATAAAACCTGAAACTGTAAAAGACATGACCTCGCTTAACTTTATGTATTTTTAAACACATAAAAATTCTGACTTTTTGTAATCCTTCTTCTCAGACTCTGTTGACACACGTGTGATGGTGCTTGTTGTGTTCAGTTTTCACCGCCGTCTGACTCATTAAATCAGGGTAATGCTAGATGAGACGGGTCGGTTAAGGTTAAGGAGTAAAAATCTTGCGAGAGTTTCACAAATCATCCCTCCAGCCCATCAGATCTAACACCAACCCTCAGTCAGTGGGAGATGATACTGGGAAGTGTGTCTGTGGGATATCTGCTGAGATGGCGCCCCTCTGTGGCTGAAATAGACGTTGCTTCCTTTTAGTTTAAAGGACCATTCTGGTGTCTTTATTTTATTTTATTTTACTTTATCAGAGATACCGTAATGCTGTAATTATTCCTCCTGTTCAAACTGGACGCTGAAATATTCATTTCTAAGTGATGAGGAACAAAATCCACATTTTTCATTCTGTTTATTTAAAGTTAAATGAGGCTTCAGCTGAGTTACACAAATCAAGTTTATATCTTCCAAAGTTAATTTTTTTAGCACAAAATTCCCTCTTTATAAAACTAAACGTGTCTCCACCCCTGATGTTGTGATTACTTTGTGATCCAGTAGATTAACGAGTCGATTAATCAATTAGTTGATTTACAAACAATTAACTGATTATTAAAATAGTTGACGATTAATTTTCAGTCATTTTTTCACTATATCCAGCTTCTTAATTGTGGAAATCTGCTGTTTTTTCTCATATGTGAAAGTAAATAAAAGTAGAAATTAACATCTTTGAGTTTTCGACTGCTGGTTGGACAAAACAAGAAACTTGAAGACGTCACTTTGGGCTTTAGGAAGTTGTGATGAGTGTTTTTTTTACTGTTTTCTGACTTTTTATAGAACAAACGATTGATTGATTGATTGATTAATCGATAAAATGGGTCAACAGCTGAAAATAATCATTAGTTGCAGCCTTACTTATCTTTATACTGAGTGTTGTAGTTTATTATGAATGTTGTATTCAGGCACATTTATATAAGTGTGTCACCATTAAAAGCCCAAACAGTATTCATATTTATTAATTAATTGAAAGGTTTTAAGAGTTCAGTTCAGATCTTTTTGTCCCACAAGAGGAAATTCAACCAGATAATAAAAGACTTTTAAAGTGCTGGTACTGTACACGAATAATAAAGTTTTATTCAATAATAAAGTTTATTTATATGAGACTTTACAAAGTGTTTTATAAGAACAAAATGAGAAAGTAACGGAGGGGAAAAAGAATTCAGACAATAAAACAGGAGCAACAAGAAAAATAAGTTCAGTTTTGGATGAAAGTTCTTCAGACGTGTTTCATGTTTTCTTCTGTTTTTTTTTCTGTTTTTTTTTAAACCAGACGCTGCGTAAAAAAGGTTTAAACGGATGCGACAGCCCTGACATCGAGGCCGACGACTCTGCTGGCCAGAGCCCAGAGTGCGACGACAAATACCGGAAGATCAACGAAGACATTGACCTGATGATCAACAGACAGAGAATCTGTGTAAGTTCACATCGGCTCTGTGTGTGTTTTAAGTCATTCATGGGTTTCATGTTGACGGCTGACTGAGTTCTCCTGGTTCATGCTGGTCCAGCAGGGTCTGCCCCCCTCCAACTACGACATGGGGGTGTCCATCCCCGGCGGTAACCCCACCGGTATGCTGTACTCCCACCCAGGCATAGGGGGCGCTCTAGGTAACCACAACCTGCTGCCCCTCACACACACACACCCCTCCCTGCAGAGGAACAGCATGTCCCCTCAGCGGCCCCCCAGCACAGGAAACGCAGGTATGTTTTGTATGAATGACGCCATCGTTCCAGCTTTTATAACATTTATAACACCAACATGTGACCTCTGGATGACTGACTGGTTCATCTGTCTGCAGGACTGATGGGTTCAGAGCTGCCGAGCACCGTTGTCTCCAGTGTGGGTGAGACTGCACTTTATTCATCTTTATTAACGTAAAACTGCAATTAATGATCAGTTTCATTATCAATTAGTTTGCCTATGATTCTCTCAATTAATCAGTTAGTCAGAAAGAGCTGTGAAAACATTTGTAGAGCTCAAGGTGAAGTCATCACATGTCAAGAAAAAACAGACAATTCTTCATCAAAGCGATTAAGTTATAATCCTTGTAATATAATAATATTATTATAGTAATCTAGGAACGGTCACCATACGTGTTGCTTTTCAATTTTTCAATTCAATTCAATCGGCTTTATTGGCATGACTGCATATTATACAACACTGCTGAAGCATATTTACACAAACCATACAATCATAGCAGACAGATAAACAAACAAACAAACAAAAAAAAACAATACAAGAGAGCATGGAGAACAATGTGGGCTATGGAAGGCAGGTAACAACAAATGAATTATTGATGAATAAGCATTAATAATTATTAGCTTTAGAGCTCATGGAGGCTGCCAGTCTACAGCAGTCCTCCCAGCACGACTGGAAGTCACCTATTCTGGGAATATTTTTGTTATTTTTTTCAAAATATTGGTCTCTAATATTTTGATATTGTTTGCAGTGAATTAAGAAGTGGAAACACGCTCCGCTACCTCAGACTGAACTACCTTAGCTACACTGTGCTAACAGGGCAGCTACAGGAAGCAAGTAACATTAAACTCAGTGAAATGTTGTGACAATAACGTGACTCAGTGTGAGTCCTGGAGCCAACTGTCAATCACAGCAGACAGCAAAGCTACTATAAGTCTTCAAATATTAATTAACAGAGCAATAATTTCTAAAATGACCAGCAGCACACTTATTAGAGGGCCTGAATTTAGAGACTGAGACCAGAATGACTCATTTAAAACAACAGTTGACTCAGTGTTTCTAGAGAGAAGTTGAGGCTTTTTAAATGAGAGTCAGTCGGAGCAGCTAGCAGCCGTCTTTGGCACTTTAAGGTGCTTCTTCCTCAAGTGGGAGCTGCTGATTGATCTGAGCTTTATCGACTTCAGATGAACCATCACCTCATCGAGCCAGAGGCCAAGTGCAGGAGGAGGGCGAGTTCTCCACTTATATATAGAGTTAGACGAGAAGGAAACAGCTTGAGCCTGGACTGCAGAGAGATTCAAACCATGTTTCATAGTTTTATTTTCTTTGAGCATCAGAGATGATTCATGTATCACAGTGAAACATGTTTGACCTGCTGTGGTTTTAATGTTCATCTGACAGAATTTAAGTTCAGACTTTACATAGCTGTGACATCATCAGATCGCCGCTGTGGCTTAAAAGTGAATCAAACGCTGATTCAGACATCAGACCAACATGTCAAACTGACATCACATTAACTAAAAGGTTTTAACAAGTCTGAAAGGGTTTTTAAAAAAAAGTGTGTTTGTCACCAGGAAACGGCAGCTACAACAACCACTGCACCTCCCCCGGACTGATGTCTCCAGGAGGAGTCTCCAAAAACCTGCAGGATAAGAGTCCTCCGATGGGCATGAGCCGCAAGCCTGACCTCCGGACACTGATGCCCCCCTCCAACAAGTGCAACAACATGCCAACTATTGTGAGTATTTTCATCTCTAGTCCGCCGTCATTGATGTTGTTTTATTTCATGTTTTTTTTTTTGTGTTGTATTGATTTGCCTGCAACGGACTCATTGTACTGTGTGCTTTAATGCTGCTGCAGTGTGAGGAGTTTGACCTCATGTTGGTAAGTAGCTCTTAAATACACGCAGTGCAACACATTCGAGTAGGATTCCATTAATCTGCAGATTATTTTCTTGATTAATCATTTTGTCTATAAAATGTTAGAAAAGAGTAAAAAAAATGGGCGTTATAGTTTCCCAGAGTCAAAGGTGACGTCTTCAGATGTTTTGTTTTGTCCGACCAACAGTCAAAAACCCAAAAATACGTTTACTGTCACGTACGACAAAGAAAAACAATTAATCAACTAATCGTTGCAGCTCCCAGCCGGGATTATAGAAACAGAAATCCACCTGCTGTGCATGTTTTTAGTGTAAAAAAATAATTGAATCTACGTTTTTATTTACAGTAATTATAGATAAGTTAAGCACAGTCATCTTTGTACGGAAGACATTAAGTGCCAAACCTCTTTCAATTAAAAACTTAATGTTTGCATTAATAATGCAGTTTATATGGCATTTTATGTATTTATTTACTTTTGTTATATGAAAGTTATTTAAAAAAGCACAATAACTAATAAAAAATGTCATTTATTTTGTGCTAGATTGATATAAATGTAAATAAATGCAGGAAATACTTTTACTCTGAAGGTTGTGTTTGAAACCACTTCCTGGTTTACTCATTGACTACTAATAAATCAATAGTTCAGTCTGTCGTGAGCAGTAGATTTTGGACGCTGTCTTACTAATTATCATTATTTTGTTGTTGTATTGTATTTATTGGAACAATGTACAGTTTTAAACATAAATGTTAACATTTGATGACCAAAGTTAGCTTGAATCTTATTTTCATCTGCAGTCCCTTTACAGTTAAAACATATAACAGCACAATAACAAACAGAACAAAGCAAAAAACACACAGGACACATTATACAATATACAAAACTACACATTGTGTCATCGCCTGAGGAAAAGATAAACAGACTTTCCACATCGTCACGGTTGTAGCTGCACAGAGATCCTGCAGCTGTTCTGAACAGTGTTTTTGTCGAGTGTCTCCAGTTAGTTTCTGTGTTGTAGTGATGCAGTATCAGTGTGTGTTAGTGTATAAAGTCTGATGATGTCTCTTCTCTCTGTGTGTGCAGAACCAGAGAATAAATCACTCTCAGACCGCTCAGACGCTGACGACTCCTGCCGTGTCCATCTCGGCTCAGACTCTACCCGGACAGGGAATGGGCGGATATCCGTCATCTCTCTCCTCTTCTTACGGCACGGGTGATTACTGAACGAAGCTTCTGCTCGACTGCAGCGGCCAGAGACACTAGACTAGCTGCTTCAATTCAGGATCTGATTAATAAGATTAATGTCTGATTAACTTCTCGTGTGTGTGTGTGTTTTCTGCAGAGTTCTCCCTCGGCGGCGACTTGTCCTCTCTGTCTGGATTTGGAGGTTCTGGTCTTGGATCGGTGACGAACTGGCAGCAACAGCAGATACAGAATCTGCAGCACTCAGCGCTCGGACACATGGGGTGAGCATCTGTTTCTGTTGACGTAAAACTCACACTGACAGTCTTAATAACATTTCTTTAACAGTTTCAATGCAGCACACATCTGATAACTGAGTCTGAAGCAGCTGCAAATGTCTCTAATGTGCTTACAACCACATTATAAACATTTATTAATTGTTTGTATATGTCTCATAAATGCCAAATACTTATATGCTGATTATTTTCTCTTGCACCCAGTAACTCATTTTGTTTATAAAATGTCAGAAAATGTGAAAACTGTAGATTATAATTTCCCAGAGCCCAAGTTCACGCCTTTAAATGATTTATTTTGTCCGATCCAAACTATAAATGTCCAGTTAATTGTAAATATAACAACTGGAATAACATTTTATTTAATTCCCTAAAGCGTCTTTTATTATCTTGAAAAGCCTTCTATAAATAAATACATTATTATCAGGGTTGTTTTGTTTGTTTTCTCTATAAAATGTCAAAAAACAGAGAAAAATGTCTGTTATAACTTCTGAAAGCTAAAGGTAAATGATTAAAAACTCAGAAATATTCAGTTTACTATAATTGGCAACAAAGAAAAGCAGGAAATTCTCACATTTGAGCGACTGGAAAAAGTGAATATTTGGCATTTTTTGCTTATTCAATTATTAAAATAATATTCTACATCTGAACAGGGGATTCATTCTGTCCCATCTCTCTCTCCTCTTACAGAAACATGTGCCAGAACTCGAACCTGAACCTCCCCTCGGGTCACCAGAACCTGCACATCAAGTCCGAGCCCGCCTCCCCTCCGAGAGACCGGAGCGTCGGCATGATGGGCACGGGACTCGGAGGCGGCATACCGGGATACTCCAACGCCGGCCGGGGCCCCAACGAAACGGGCCGCTCCCCCGGCGACAGCGCGTCCAGCTGCGGGAGCTCGTACGAGGGCAGCGAGGAGCGCGAGGATCACCACGGGAACGACAGCTTCCTCCTGCGGCCTCTGACCAGTCAGGACGAGCGTCACAGCCCGTCAGTAAAACGGATGAGGCTATCGGAGGGCTGGGCCACATGATGGGAGCCGGTCTGCAGCCAAGAGCGGACGGGGTTGTTAGAAAAGTTACCTTATAGTGTTATTATTATTATTATCATATTCTCTTGTACTGAGTGGGTGTGCTATATGTGTAACTTGTACGTGAGGGGAGCCGAGTCAGACGGTGTCAGTCAGGTTTATATGGATACAGTGATGTTCTGCTGTATTTACAACATGTACTGTAGCTAGACTTGTACACTAGAGGAATGACTCCACGGAGATCTGGCTGATGGTCAAAACTTGTAAGAAACGGTTTTAAGATGCTCCAAAACTTTGACGTACGAGTTGGAAAACCTTTTGAGTAGAAGTAGGATTTAGGAGATTTGTCAATCAATCGTTATTTTACCCAAAGAGGAAGCAGCCAAGTGACATTTGTCAGTGAAAAACAGAAACAACAACTCATCACCAAACCATCCGAAAGCAAAATAGAAAGATAAAAGAAGAATCCCCCACAGATCAGACTGAGACAGAGTCATCCAAAGCCTGAACCATTTCTACACTTAAGGGAATAGTTCATTTTGGGAATTTTTGATGAGAAAATTGATATGACTCTCATATCTGTCTGTTAAATATGAAGCTACAGCCAACATCTGGTTAGCTTAGCTTAGCATAAAGACTGGAAACAGGGAAAAAGGCAGCCCCTCTAAGGCTCACTGATTAACATGTTATATTTAATTTGTTTAATCTGACAAAAACAAAAGTGTAAAAACGACAGTTTGCCATTTTATTCTGATTTATGTGGCTATTTCTTGGCCAGCACTGCCGGGCAACAGAGATATTTGTAATTATCTACTTGTGTGATTTCAGAGCCCTAAAACACACTAAAAGTACGTCAAAATTATTAATACAATTTAAGAATAAGTGTTAAAAGAAGACTCTATGTTGCATTACAACCATGCAGGTAGCTCCCAGTCTGAAAAGTGAATCCAGGACCTGCATTCTCTCTAACGGCCAGCAGGGGGCGACGCCACTGGCTCCAAAAAGAGGTCTGATTGTATAGAAGTCTATGAGAGGATGACCGTACTGCTCACTTGATTTATTACCTCAGTAAACAATTTCCCGATGAGTTTATGGTCTCAGTCGCTAGTTTCAAGTCTTTGTCAATACAGCATGATGTTCATTCAGTAAATTATGGTCCCATTTAGAGTAAAATGGCTGATAAAGCAGCTTATGCTTTAGGGGCGGGGCTACCTTGAGACTGACAGGTTGCTACCACGGCAGTGCGTGAGGTGCTGTAGTTGGACCGTGGGGAGCTCCTCCCCAGCTCCACACCTTCATCCAAATATGACGAAAGCGTCGTACAATCACTTCTGGCTCCAAAAACACAAGATGGCGACGGTCAAAATGCCAAAGTCAAGGCTTCAAAACGAGACAGATGACGTCACGGTGGCTACGTCCATCTGTGATTACAACACATTACAAAGAACATTTAAATAGGACAAGTATGAAAGAAAAAACATTAAATGTTTGGTATGTGGTGATGTGTTTTCAGGCCCATCAATCAGCTTTGAAAGAGCAACAATAGACAGAGTGTAGAAAGTTGTATTTACTTGTTTTCCAACATTTATTTCACTGCAGTCAGCGCTGAAGAATCAAGATTTTTTTAGACTCATAAGTCAAAGTTTTGGACCGTCCATAAGATCATTTTTTACAAGTTTGATACGTATCGGCCCCGGATGTGATTTAAGATGAACCGATGCGGGCTGAAGAGTTTGTTGGTGCACATGTATCGCTTCTTTTGTGTGTGTGTTCAGGGGGGGGGGTTTAAGTAAATATGTTAAATGCACATTCACGTATGTGCACATACATGTATGCAAACTAACAAAAGGTAAAAGTGAAGAAGTCTGGTACTCTGAACAGTTAAATAACATGTTGATCATAGGGGAGCTATGAGAGTAGGCGTGGTGAGGTGAAACCACCACACATGCCGTGTTGCAGGTTCAACATATTTGCGCACATAAAGAACATATAGCACATTTAATTATCAAAAGTATGGAAGGTAATATGTGGCAAATACAGAAAGAGAAAGAGAATGAGTAAGTAAGAAGAAACAGGAGGAGAGGTGGTGACAGATGAAAGAGGGAAATGATGTGGAAGTTTTAGTTTAGAGTGATAAGAAGGTTATTTGCAACAGGTTGCATAGAGAAGAAGAAGCTTTTGGACAAATTTCACTTGATGTGAAGACGCTTTATTAAAGTTAGTGGATAATTTTCAGAGCCGTGTTAGCAAAAAACAAGATTTTCAGCGAATGCAATCCATAAACAGGACCCTGTGGAAGCAAAGAAAGGATCTGAATCTTATAAGTTAGCAACTGAATACCTTAAAAATTAACCACTGCTGAACACTTAAAAATGTAAATGTTTTTTGTTTTTTTTAGCACTCTAAAAAATACAATCATTATAAAATATATAATATGTACACAGATACAAAACAAACAAAAGCCTGTACAGGAGAGGTAGTAAAGTTTATAGAAAGACCTCTCATAAAAACTGAAGGCAAGATGACGGGATTGTATTAATTATAAATGATGAGGGATGATATGAAACTACACAACAAAGAAACAGAAATAAGGAGGGAATGAGGAAAAAGGGAGGATACAAATGTTTGTATAATGTTTTTTTTTTTAAGTAAATAAAGATGATGAATGATGGTTAATATGCAAGTTTGACTTCCACAAAACAGCAGCTTTGTATCTAAATTTAAATTTAAATACTGCTTAATTTATAAAAAAAAATGAAATATTTTACCCCAAAAACCATCAAAGGGAATTCATGTGGTTTGGATTTTTTTCCCCTCTTTTTTTTCTTCTTCTAAAAACATGATTTTAGATTGTTTTAGTTTGTTTTATTTTGTTTTTAAGGATTCCAAAATTCAGTCACAAAATTGGAGTATTTAAAGTTCAAAACACAAAAATGTAAGATTAAAAATGATAACTTTAACATGCGGCCTGCTTAGGATCAATCAGATCTTTGATTTATTACGTTATGTTGTGTGAGTCACATGATCCAAGAAAGAGAAATTCAGATGAGCGACTGAAAACCTTAAAACACTTTAATTTTAGTAAATCTGTGAATCTGAAGAAAAAGATAATATAGTTTCCACATTTACAAAGCTTGAAATAACCTTCTGGAAAGATACAAACCATATAAATTAATACAAATTGCTAAATTTCAACATTAAGTATTCAGTTGTGATTAAATTTCACAATTTTGGTATCCAGTTCCTTTAAAATTAAATCATTATATTGGCCTCTCTTTGCTTCCATACAACACAACCTGCATTATTTCCCTATGAAACAAACGAAACATCTGTGGTTTTATGTATCAAAACAACAGAGATAAATAACTCACATCCAATCTGAGAAGGACTTGAGTGATCAATAAACTTCACTCGTGGCGTCGTGATGCAGAGACAGCTAGCATGTGCTGATAGCTCTGCGGGATATTTAGCGGCCGGTCAGAGTGAGGATTGCACTCCTAAAAGCCATATCCGACGGGACAGTGATGCTTTGCTGCACAAAGTTTATAGTGTTATGTTTTACAAATTTCTTCCTTATTGTATCAAATTGATATTTTTGGATGTCTGCAGCTCTATTTAATATAACAGTAATATAAAAAAAACAAAGAAAGGAAGCACAGTCATTTTCTATTAAACATTCAGGGAGATTTTAAAGTATTTAAAGTCTGCTGTTCAGCTGGTGTCAGGCCCTCGATTATCTCAGATTATTTAACTTAAGTTAAATTCAGATTATTAAATGTATATTTGCAGTGGTTGAAGAAGTACTTAGATCATTTACTTAAGTAAAAGCACCAATACAACAATGTAAAAATACTCCGTTACAAGTACGTCATTCAAAACTATATATTTACAGTATGGAAGTAAAAGTACAGAAATATTATCAGCTATGTTTACTTAAAGTATCAAAAATAAAAATGCTAATAAAGCAGTAAGTTTCTGTTGTAGCTGCTGGAGGTGGAGCTAGTTTCAACTACTTTATATACAGTTTAGTCCAGTGGTTCCCAACCTAGGGGTCGGGTCCCTCCAGGGTCACTAGATAAATCTGAGGGGTCGTGAGATGATTAATGGGAGGGGAAAGATAAAAAAAAGATAATTTTACCTCTTTTGGTCTCAAACATTTATTGAAATGAAACCATGTGAGAAGTTTAGAAGGGGAAAAATCTTTTTATCATCCAAAAAAAGTTGAGAACCACTGGTCTAATATTTAACAATTCACTGTATGTTATAATCTCATCATATGATTTTAATGCAAAATCTCAACCTGAGGAGTAACGATAGCTGTCAGATGAATGTAGAGAAGAAAAAAGTAAAATTAGTCGATTAATCAATTAGCCAGTCGAAAGAAAGTAAAAATTCTGGTCTTTTTATTTCTCTATGACAGTAAACTGAAAATCTTTTGTACGTAGATTGTCAGTCGGGACAAAACAAGACATTAGAGGACGTCACTGTAGGCTTTGGAAAATAGAAATCAACATTTTTCACCATTTTCTGATATTTTACAGACCAAACAACTAATCTCTTAATTGAGAAAATAATCAACAGATTAATCAATAATAAAAAAATAAATGCAAGTCGCAGCCCTACAATATTTCCCTCTGAAATGTAGTGGAGTAGAAGTATAAAGTGGCATAAAATACTTTCTACTTGAGTAAATGCACTTAGTTACTTCACACCGCTGTATATTTGTGCTGTAACTCTATAATCATGGACATTGTGTGTGCACAGATCATCATGAATAATTTGTGCCTTGAACATCAGCTGGGTCTGACACAATCAGAGGAGAGGGACTGCTCAGTGATATCCACTTTTTATTTTTATTTTTTTTTATTATTATTATTATTTTAAAAGACAGCGAGGTGGCTGAGGGTTGTTCACATTTGAATATTTTGGTTTAAAAACTGTATATTTGGAGCTCGAACCCTCAGCCACTGTTTGCCCCTTTTAACTGTAAATCCAGCAACTAAATTCACTTATTAAAGCCCCAAACTGTAGCTGTTTTTGTTTTTAGTTAGAAAGGTGCTGCTGCATAGTTACAAAAAATTACAAAACTGATGTCTGTTGAAAAGGGCAGAGCCCCAGATATGTTTTCTTCTGCACTCCTTTTTTCTTAAATAAGCGTGTAGTCTCCAGGTTGGTCAGGTTTACCGCGCTGCACCGAGCTGCAGGACAGGTGAGCCAGGAGCTCGTCCTCAGGCTGCAGGTGGAGGAAGGAAGGAAGCTCACACAAAGAAAGGTGGAGTGTAAACTAACCAAAGGTGTGTTGTAGTTCTGCTCACCGCTGTGTGGAAAAAAAAAAAAAAAAACCCTGTTTGTTTGTGTTTTTTGGTTTGATTTTATAATTAGTAACTGCCTGGACCTCAAATGTCCCGACGATCATGACCCCCCCTCTTTTAAATCATTTTATTTGTATTTGGCGACATCCGGTGAATGTCCGACACTTTTTTTGGGCTGCGTTTTCCCCTCTTTACATGCACTCGTGCTTCTAATAAGTCAAATATTATAAGATATTGTTAGCGGCATAAGCTGGCCTTTGTCGCCACTTGGAGACAATGTTTCCCAGAGAAGAAAAAAAAAAAAGTGCGCCTCTGTTGTCGCAGTCAGAGATCATGTACAGCAATGCCCTCACTCAGAAATGTGGTAGTATTTGTATTTTGCAGAAAAATATACAGGCTCTGTTACAAAAGTCTCTGTGTGGTTTGTCGTCATTGCTTCTAGTTTTTTGTTCTTGCACGAGGGAAATGAAAACTACTTCTGCAGGATAATAGTAATGGACTTAAAATGTTAATTTACCTATTAAAAATGTTATGTTACTACACTGGAATTTACTGGAGTTGTGGCAGAAATTGGGACGTGTATGTGTCCCTGTTTTCATCTCTTCTTCTCTGTTCACCATCTCTCATATTCTCCATCTTCTTCTTCACACTCATCCGTCTCTTTGCCGTCTTCTCTGCTGCTCAGTCTTCTCTCCTTTCAGCTGAAATCTGCTCCAAAAAGCATCTGCTGCACAAAATTAAAATATACTGAGTAGTCAGTGAACACACCCTTTATTGACCACCAGTTAGATGACTATAACACATATAATTCCTGTGTAGTGATGCTGTTTAAAAAGCATCCTGTGTGTGTGATCAGATTTATAAATGTGAATCTCTACATGTGTACTGAGATTTGTGAGGAATCTGCAAATTTAGACTTGTGAATGTGTGGATGAAATCTGTAAATGCGTATATTGTCTACATGTGCACATCTGCAGACTCCTGTGCACATTCACAACAACTGTACGGATTTAGAGATTCTGTTAAACTTTTATAAATTACACACACACACACGGATTGAGACACGGTTTCACAACACATTTGCAAATAATATTGTCACAATAATATCCCCACAAATGACCAAAAGAAATCTGAGATAACATTAGCATACATTTTGACCAAATTTCTAGAAAATCTGCCAAAGAAAAAGTTCTGAATGCTTTGTTTATTAGGAGATGAACAGCTGGTGGCGCTAATTCTCCAGTCGGTGCCATTAAACCGTTGCAG
Source organism: Thunnus thynnus (assembly GCF_963924715.1). Taxonomy (NCBI): domain Eukaryota; kingdom Metazoa; phylum Chordata; class Actinopteri; order Scombriformes; family Scombridae; genus Thunnus; species Thunnus thynnus. The sequence goes on from NC_089535.1 coordinate 3,693,589, forward strand.
AAGAATAATGGAAAACATGATGGAAATATGACATTTCTGTAAGTGAATTTGTATTAAATTTATTTACACACCAACTTTTCCGCTTTAGCCAAGCTTTAAAACTTTTTTTGCAATATTTTGACTTTATTTTTTGCGTTTCCGGTGTTCATTTGCAGGTTTTTTCTGATGTGCAAATTGAAAATGTGCATAAAAACACACTTATTTTATGTTCATTCACATTAATGGGGATTCAGCAAGTAGACACAAGGATGCAGATGTAAGATTTTAAAAAATGTGTTTTTATTTATCCAAAAAATGTGAAAAGACAAAGTAAAAATTAATATGAACTTAACTGAGTGCTAAAAGAGGTCAAAACATAACAGAACTAAAGTGAACCTACTAACTAAATGACAGTAGGATATACAGTTTATACTGTATATAGTACTATAAAAGTTAGCAGTACTTTTTTCAGGCATGAGTTGTGACCTGAATCACTGAAGACACCTCAGACGAGCAAATCAACATTTTCTTTTCTTAAGATGATGATGTTCAGAGAGATTTTAATAAGAAATCACCCTGGATTCTGAAAAAGTGGAAAATACACTCGTGGTATTAGCTGTAGTACATGTGAGAGTACTTATATATATATACATATACTTCATCGTCTTCATCCATGACTTGATGATTCAGCCAGGGGGCGCCACAGACTGTGTTAACCCTGTTCCACTTTCCTCTGGTCCCATAATGCTGCTGAACTGGGACACTTTATGACACATAGAGCTGCAACTAACAACTATATTCATTATGGATCAATCTGCTGATTATTAACCAATTAATCATTCAGTCAAGTGTCAGAAAACAATGAAAAAGGCACCTGAAATGACTTGTTCTGTCTGACATTGCTTGAAAAACGACTTTAACTTTTTTTTTTTCCTGTCAATCAACCAATCAGTCAACTAATCTGTTCGGCTCCAAAACATTTTCAATGATTTATGATAAAGTAACGTGTTAATATTGTATTTGTTATCATTAAAAGTAGGTTTTATATTCAGACTGACTCATTGATATCTTCAACTGATATCAATGAGTTTTGTCTCAGCTGACAGAACTGGTAATTAATAGACTAATTATTATTAGTGAACTGTCTCAAAATGCCAATCAGCTGTTCACAAAGTAAGAGAGAAAAGTTTTTACTCAGTGTTACGTATCTGCCACCTGGTGGACAAACAGCAGCTGCACAAACAAACATGTTAAAGGACGAGTTCACAATTCTTCAAAGTCTGAAAACAACAGTCAGGAACACAAATGAACATTGAAACATGTTTTTCTTGCTGTAATCATTCCTCCTGTTCATACTGACCATTAGAAGATCCCTTCATAATGACCTTACAAGGTATTTAAAAGTTTATCTGAAGCTAATATGAAGCTTCAGGATCCAAATGAGTCAAATCAAGTAGATATCTTTCAACGTTACAGTCTTTTTAGTGCCAAAGTTCCTCTTTTTGTTACTATACTTCCACCTGCAGCTCAACAGGGAAACACTGTCCGAAGAAACACAAATGTAAATGTAAATGTTGCAGATATCCATCCCTGTTTCCATCCACCTGTTTTCAGGCCTATTTTCAATATACACATGAAAAAATCTGAATGGAAACGATGGAAATTTGTGAATGCAACAAAGCGTTCCTCAAATGAATACATGAAACAAACAGAAATGTCATATTTCACGTTTTCCATCCTGCTGCTCTTTTAATGATGTCATCTTGTTGAGTCCTCTTAATCTGCAACGGTTTAGTGGCGCCGACTGGAGAATTAGCGCCACCGGCTGTTTATCTCCTAATATTAACACACTGGGAGTAGCTGGAAACAACCATGAATTTGTATTTTCTTGTGCAGATTTTCTGGAAATTCAAGATAAAATTTTCGGGCCACATTTGGAAGGAAACCGGCTCCTGCTTTGGTCCTGGGTTGTATTTTTGATCAATGTGTATAAGACTTGTTTTTTAGGTTTTAAAGTGCAAACCTCTCATTAATTCTGCCTCACAGCTTAAATATGAATGCAGACTGCTTGTGTTTCTTTCTGGCAGTCTGGGTAACGTTCACAGATTGTTGGCGAGCCATCTGCACATGAACAGGATGCCAAAAGAAAGGGCGAAGGTTTCTGCAGTTTTCACACTCCTGGATGACATCTGAGGCAGTGGTGGCCTAAAGGTTAGAGAAGCGAATCCTCGGACCAGCAGGATAAAACTGGTTTAGGAAAGTGAAAAAGCAGCGCTTGCCCCTCCCTCGTTACCACCGCTGAGGCGCCTTTGAGCAAGGCTCTTAACACCAACTGCTGCAGTGGAGCTGCTCAATGGCCGGCAGATCAGACTGGTTATACTGGGCAGCTTCCAGGTGTGAATGTGATCAGGGAAAAAGAGAAGCTTCCTCTCAGTGAAACTTCCCTGAATATAAATAAAGGTTTAAAAAAAATTGAGTGATTGTGCTCAATAAAGATGGATTTGATTGAAATAAAGCTTTTCTCGGTTTGGACAACACACAGCGACCAAACCTGAGCTGTGTTTAGAAGTCGTCAAGGACACACTGTGTTTTGGCCGTCAGCCCAGATGCCTGCAGAGTACCTTGCATGTGTGTGTTGGTGCTGTGTGTGTGTGTGCGTGGGTTTGTCTGATTTCATATGCAGCTTTAACAAGCATGCAAACACTTCAACTATTCCCAGGCTAACACTTGACTTCGGTAAACACAACATGTACTGTACATGCGTTGAGCTTGTGAGGTCTTTTTGTTCCTGAGGATCGTGTGTCAGTGTGATACGGCCTCCCATACCAGCAATTCAGTAATCCAAGACAAAAGAAACGACACTTTTCTCAGTCAGCAGTGAAAAAACAAAGATTTATCTTTCATGGCAACATGACCAAGTCTTTTCAAAAAAATGTGATGCCTATCAGTCTGTGTGTTTGTCTGTGCTGCTCGCACACTCTGTGTTTCTGCATCCAGTTCAAATCGGTTTCTGTTTATCAGACGGACAGAAGCAGCCTGTAGTAGAAGCCAAAACATCATTCATGTGACCTCTCAATGTGTGTGTGTGTGTGTGTCTTGGTATGTGAGAGCGTTGCGTAATTATGAGTCAAGGTAAAAGTCTTGAGCTAACAGACAGAGGCACAAAACTCCTGTAAGCATTGATATATTTCCAATGTTCGAAGAAGTGCTGCAGTTGCTTCAATTGGTCAACAAGCAGACTCCAGACAGAAGATCGTTTCCCAAAATATGAACAGAAATTAGTCATAAGTTCCAACTGTGGAGTGATAATAATGGATTTGAATCACTGTGGTTGCAACACATGTTTGGTTGGGTTTTTGTGGTTTTATGAGCTGCTTTTTGTTGCTGTGCTTGTGTTTTTACAAGCACAAACTTTGTAATCTTTCTTTTTTATTTAATGTTTATTTATATAGGGGACAAATATACAGGATGAACTCATGCCACATAGCCTACGACAGCATAATTAGCCTAAGCTAACTGGCAAGGCCTGTCACTAGATGGGACTTTAAAATACATAAAACTCAACTGTAACTTCAACTTCAGTTCATTTAAAGTGCACATCACCCAGAGAGTCTCTGCACACTTTACAAGTCAATAAAAACAGCAGACATACACAAGTAGAAATGTTAATATTACAACAAGGTTTAGGTTAGTAATTTTAAAACAGAGATCATATAACCTTAACAAGGTTGGAATAGCTACATGTCAAGGAGGAAAACAATCAGTGACTTGGGTTTCCAGGCCGGTGGAATTAGGAAAGGTCATAGTAAACAGAAACAGAGCTTCCCAAATGTGCAGTGGTAGATTATTCCAGAGAAATGGGGCTCAGTGGCAAAAGTGTTCTCATTGAATCGAGGAACAGTTAAGTAACCGGCACCAAGGGAACATAAAGGGCATGATGGAGTATATGGAGCAATAAGGCTGCAGATATATGAAGGAGCCAGTTCATTTAAAGCCTTATAGGTAAGAGGGAGGATTTTAAGATCAGCTCTTGCATGAACCGTGATCCAACTTTTAGACCATGTAGGGACTCTATGAGCTGCATTTTGTATCAGTTGAAGACCTTTTGTTGCTGTCTTAGGTAGGCCAGAGAAAATTGCAATACAGTACTCTATTCTTGAAGGTATGTATGAGGATTTCAGCATCTGTATTTGATAAAATGGGGCATATTTGGGCTATTTTACGAAGGCGGAAGAAGGAAGTTTGTGTTATATACTCGATATGTGGCTCAAATGTAAGGGATGGATTGAATACCATTCCCAGATTCTTAACTGTATAGGTCTGAGAAATTGTGTAGCCATCAAGATTAATGGAAAAGTCTGTAAAAGTCGATGTGAATCTATCTGGACCAACAAGCAGCATTTCAGTCTTGTGTGCATTCAAATGCAGGAAATTATTGCACAACACATTGTGATGAACTTCTGACAAACACGTCTCTAATTTAACCAACTGGGAGGAGTCACTGACTGTTACAGGTAGATCAGCGTTAGCAGTGATACATTATGTTGTGTTTTTTTGAAAATGTGACCCAAGGGCAGCAAATAAACACAAAACAGAAGTAGACCGAGTACTGATCCCTGCGGGACACCGTATTTGACCTTAGAACAGGAAGACATAGTATTATTGTATGTAACGTTTTGTGTTTTATTACTCAGGTATGAACAAAACCAAGAAAGTGCCAGCCCCTTGAGAATAAGGTTCTCAAGACGCTGTAGGAGGGTGTTGTGGTCCACAGTGTCAAAGTCGGCACTTAAATCAAGTAACAGCAAAACAGATGACAGATCAGAGTCCACTGCAATTAATAGATCGTTAGTTGCTTCGGTCAGTGCAGTTTCAGTGGAGTGTTTGGGTCTGAAACCGGACTGAAACTCATCAAAGAGGTTGTTACATGGATAGATTGGACTGAGTTGACAAGCAACAACCTTTTCTAGCTGTCTGGACATGACTGGGAGATTTGAGATTGGTCTATAATTGTTTTGACTTTGTGGGTCAAGGTTGGGTCTTTTTAATGATGTAACCATGGCTGTTTTGAAAGCAGTGGGAACGATACCAGAACTGAGGGATTTATTGATGATGTCAAGAAGAAGGCTTCCTATCATAGTGAACATGTCTTTAATGAGGTTGCCAGGGATGGGATCCAGAACACGTAGTTCGTTTGGAGCTTAGTGACAATATGAGAGAGAGTGTTTGAAATCAACTGGATCAAACTGGTTCGGTAATCAGTATGAAGAAGAAGTAGAGGGTGGGAGGGATCAGAGGAGAGGAACACAGCCTTACCAGTAATATCACTCCTGATTAGCTCAATCTTTTCAATGCAAAAGTTGTTAAAACCTGGGCTGTAAAGCAGGAGAGGTTGTTTTAGTGAGCTTATCCATGGTGCTGAATAGGAATCGGGGGTTGTGTATGTTGTTGGAGATCAAATCCGACTAATAATCAGATTTACCTTGCTGAAGGGCATATTTGTGTTTAAGCAGTGAGTCATTCCATCCCTCGCAAAATACTTCTAATGTTGTATTGCACCATTTTTTCTCCAAACCTCTGCATGAATGCTTGAATGCCTGAGTAGAATCATTGAACCATGGGGTAAAGTGGGGTGAGGAGCATTTTCTAACCTGAAGGGGGGCTACTGAGTCAAGCTTTAGTTCATTTAAGCTATGAGGAGAGCCAGTGTAATTACTCCGTTTTGTGAGAGCATTGGGAAGAGATGATTCTAGAGCTACTCTGGCTGATTTATTAATAACGTGGCTCCTTTTGAGAGGGCAGTGATGTTGAGAATATGAACATTAAATTGAATAAAACTGCACAAGACTCAACAATGAGCATACATATTCATACATAAAGCACAAAACCCAACAACAAAGTACATACAAAGCAACACAAAATGTAAACAACTCACAAACAAACATACCATAAAAGTTTCATAAAACAACAAGCAGCAGATCACTCTACATGACTGAACCCTCTTTAAAAAACGTTTCAGTTTAAAATGTTCCCAGTCAGGAACCATTTTGAGTACTACATGTTGATCCCAGAAAAAGCAGAAGAAGAAAAAGCCGTCTGTCCAAGTGAGGATTTACAAAAGCACTCCTTACATGCTAATGTAACTAATATAGCTTCATCTTTTCTTCTTCTCTTCATATTCTTGGCTTGTGTTTTGAGCAAAGTGCTAATGTTAGCACAACAGCGGTGGAAGAGGTATTGAGACCTTTTACTTAAATCTGCCGTACACAACTTTTGTCTCCCCCCTCTGTCAGTGAGAGTAGATAGTAGTTACCTGGATGTAACTACGGGTCTATGAGTACTTGCATGAGCCGGTCCCTGTCGCTACCATAGCGGCTGTAAAACAGAGGAGAAATTGTTTTGAGCATCACAACCTCTGTATCAGAATTTGATCCATTTGGTCCAATGACATTTGTAAAGTCTAGAAGAACCACATGATTAAATTATTTTATTCCTCTAGCTCTATGGGCGCCCTTCAGCCCCGGCAAACCAGTCATTGCTGGTTGATGTAAAATGCATCACTACTGGTGTGCCAGCACAGGAATGTCGCCACAGTCACCAGATAAAAAACTCTGGTATGTGTTATTGTTTTCCCTAGGATGGCAACAGATTTTCTGTGAAGACCTGCCCCTAAACTGCCTCTGATTGGTTCTGACCCTGATATTCTTACCCTAACCATCTCACTGCCTAAACCTGACCAACCTAACTAAACCTAACGAAGGAAGGCAACAAGTACTAGCCAGTCAGAGGTAGAGTGAGGCAGGGTGGGGCGGGTCATTCTGTCGCCATCCTAGGAAAAAATGTTTTCTTCTGGTATACTTTGAAATACAGAGAGATTTATCTGGCGGTGATAAACTTAATCAGCATTGTGTGGACTTGTTTGGCAAGGGTTTGAATGTGAAGTTCATTTATATGTAAAAGTCCCAAACTCCAGCTTTAAGGCAGCTATAATCAATATTTTTAACAACACAGTCTGATCTGTGAGTGTGTAATGTGTTGGTTGTGGCTCGTAGTGATGAAACTACAGAGAATCATCAGTGACTCTGCAGCTCCTCTCGGCTTTACGGAGCTTTATAGTGAGTTTCAGCTCATTGTTTATCTGTCCGGCTGCAACTTTACTGTTTTGGTTCACTCTCAGCAGCTCTCATAGCGTCCTTTTGGGCCGCAGCAGGCAGCTGTTTTCAGAGAAAAAGCCCTAAAAAGCCACCGTTCACTACCTGCTCAGCACCAAACAGCAAACAGACACAGTTAGCTGTAGACTAGCTGGTGAACATAGTGGAGCATTTAGCAGCTAAAGAGCCAGATATTTCCCTCAGGAGTTGGTAGAGAGCAAAAACAGAAGCTAAAAGAGAGTGAATATTGGACTTACATTCACCAGGTGGACAGAAACACGACTCCAAATGAATGATAATGTTGCTCCGTAACTGCTGGATGTGGAAATAAGCAACTGTTTGCTAACAAGTTCAACATATCAACCTGAAAGATAATGATATGTCAGAGTTGTGTTCACTACTTGTTTCTGCTGAAAACTAGTGGATAAAACATCTGTTAATACAGGTTCTACCACACGGTTATAATTGTAACTGACAAAGTTTTTGTGTGTCTAAACATAACTAGACCTTAACCTTCGCATCATTACATCATAAAACATTTTTTTTCCAATATGATCTGTGACACACAGACAAATGATGTCCTCCCACTGACAGATCTTGTTCATGGATCAACGACGTGTTTTGTCGTTTAATTTGGACGACTTGCTGGATTTCCATCATTAAGCTCCACTTATCTGCAGCAAGAACTGTCAACGATTTCAACTAAAGATTCACTCCAGTAAAAAACTACATGATGTTTATATCTCCAATGCGTGAAAGTGCTGATGCCGTTTGTTCTCTGAGGATTTCTTTGACCCGTCCCGTGTACAGTACGTCCCTGTTTATCCTGTAAACACACACAAACACAAACATCACTGGTGTCTAATTCTTTCATCCAGTAACGTGCACAACTGAGTGTGTGAGAACATGTTCATATGATCTGTGAATTCTGACTTAGAGCTGCAGTCGATTAATCGATTGACAGAAGATTAATATGCAACTATTTTAATTATCAAATAATCAGCTGTTGTATTATTTATTTATTTTTTAAGTATTTTTTCAAGCAAAAATGCCAAACATTTGCTGGTTCAAGGTTCTCAGATTTGAAGATTTGTTGCTTTTCTTCATCTTACATTATTGTAAATTTAATATTTTGGGGTTTGGGTCATTTGAGGACGTCACCTTGGACTCCAGGATGTTGTGATCAGGATTTGTCACCATTTTCTGATGTTTTATTGACCGAACAATTAATCATAAGGAATGAAGAGGTGTAATTACACAAACATCTCATAGATGCAGGGTTATTAATGACAACAACAACAAAAAGAGCCCACACACTTACTCCAAAGCTACAGTTCAAATTTAAATCCAAACAGATGAATGATCCAAATCAGATCTTCGTCATCATCGATTACCTCATCAGAATCAGAATCTGTTTTAATCTGCAGATTAACAAAAGCAATTGTTAGCTGCAGCTCTGTTCTGAATGAACACAACACATTTCAGCCTAAAATACTTGCCAACATTTCTACCGGACGCTGTGTTCACCGCGTACTGTAAGTTATGAAATATCTTGAGTAAAAAAGAGGATTATCGCTGAAAAAGCTTGTTTCTATTTTCTCCCCGCATCCAGTTTGGCAGTCTGCAGTGGAGAATTAGGTCAGCAGCTCACGTGCGCTCTGTCTGGCCTACATCTGTTTTTTTGTCTCTGCAGCAGTCTGGAGAGCAGAAATCAGTCGGCTGCAGACAGCAGAGGACTCACACTCACAGATACTGTCACATACCTTCATTTATCCCCTTAAAACCTGGATTTTCTATTAAAAATTTCTCTTGAAGCAAACCTGTAACTCCTGCTGACTAGCGTCCGCCTCGGCCACAAGCGGCAAATTACAGGATTATAGTTAATCAGGTAACACTTTACTTTAAGTCCCTCTAGTTATCTTTTATAATCCATATATTAACAGTTAATACATTCAATTAAATGCAATTTAAATCACTGTATTTGTCCCAGAGGGGCATGTAGAGTAGTATACAGGAAAAATTTAAAAAATACATAAAAAAACACATACGGTGCAACAGTGCTGATTTCGTCATGTATTATATGGCATAAAGTGCAAAAATAAGCTATACACATTATGATACTAACATAATATTAATAATAGTGCAATAATAGTATAGTGCCGTATGCACAGTATGTGTATTGATGGGCAGTTATATAATATTGTAATATATAATATATATTATTTTAATATGATGAACATAGTTAAGTCATGTTGGCAGTAAAAAGCAGATGGATGAGGCAGAAGTCCAGAGCCGAAGCCATGTGCAAGTCACTGTGTGGGGGGGGGGGTTTAATGCATGAACCATGTCTGAATGAGTGTTGGGGGGTGGAAGGTCATTGAGAACGCCATGACGCTCTCAAAGATGTCCTTGCTGACCCTAAAGTGAGTTGAGCTTCCTCAGGAGATGCTGCTGCTGCCGCTGACGTTTCCTGTGGATCTCCTCTGTGTTGGAGCAGCTTATCGAAGATCTTTCTCAGGTACTTAAACTCCTCAACGATCTCTACAGACTTCCTGTGGATCGTGGTGATGACCTGCAGTCATCAGTGTAGAGGATGAAGAGCGGGGGTGGGAGGATACAGCCCTGCAGGGAACCAGTTTTGAAGTGTGTAAGAGGTCAGAGAAGGTTGTTGTTGACCAGCACATTCTGTGACCTGTTGGTGAGAAAGTCCTTTATCCGCAGGGTTAGTAGGTCATCAAGGTTCTGAGTCTCTCGGCAGGAATGTGCGGCTGCAGGGTGTTGAATGCTGAGGAGAAGTCTGGCTGTAGTGTCGGGGGGGATTCCAGATGCTTATGGATGGAGTCTTTTGCGTCATCGGCCCCTCTGTCTGCACGGTATGCAAACTGGAGCGGGTCCAGCTGTGAGTCTGTTGCTTTGATGATATGGTTTTTTGAGGACGCTCCTCATAGCCTTCATCACAGGCGAGGTGAGAGGTGCAGGCCTGAGGTCATTCAGGACCTTGATAGTTCCCTTCTTCAGTATGGAAATAACTGTGGAGTGTTTCCACAGCTGAAGGGATTATGGTTTATGACACACTATAAGTGTTTACTAATGTGTTAGTCAACAACTAGAACTCCTCCTGAGGGATATAAACACTTAAAAATGTCCTTTTATCTGCTGATAAGAACATTATAGTGAGTTTATTCAGTGTTTATATAATGATAATAAATGCTAAGTAGAGGAAAGGTGTTTCTGTGAATTCTTCATGCTAGCAATGCTAAAATGCAAAACAAACAAAAGGAAAAACTAATGTTGTATCAGTAGCACATTGACAGGAAGTCACTTCATGCATGTCGGGTGAATCAGACTAGCTGACAGCAAAAAAGCCAAAAAGCATTTGAGATGGATCCATTAATCAGGTGTCATGACCTCAAATTGGGTGTCAAACGACAACCGATCTGACAGAAATCTGATTTTAAAACTAGTTTGGGGCTTAAAATCAGGTTTAATCTTCCAGCGTCTGCTGTTTAACAGACACACAAACGAAGTCACTATGAAATCAGTCGTCATTCGATCCCGTCACATATACAGCGTCTGGATCCAGTGGCTCACAGGGCCGCTGACTGTGATTGTGATTCAAGCGTGTCGGCACAACTTAATTACAACAAACTCAACAGTGAGCAGCGTCCAACTGCTGTATGAACATCAATGAAGACCTTTAAAGACAAAGAACAGCGAAAAAACAGAATAATTGAGAATATTAATGTCGTTATTAATGATACTTTTTGTAGAAAACAAAATGAATCACTCAACATTTTTTAAAACTTTATATTAAAGATGTTAAACTACGAATGATTTTATTGTAAATGTAATGATTATAATAGTAAAAAATTTTATTTGCAAATGTTTTTGGAAAAGGTTACCATTTAATTTCACAATTTTGCATATTTTACAAAACAAAAAAAAGAGTTTATGCACAAACAATTATTATAATGACATTTTTGAAAACATCTAGAACTTAATCAGCTTGTACTTTTTACTATTTACTGTGTTTTTTTTTTCCTTTTAGTATTGTTGTCATTGTCCTTTCTGTTTCTTTTTCACAAGACTTGATTGTAATCTTAACTTATAATATCTAACTTTCACATCTGATCCTTCCTGGTTTGTAAATTACAACAGAAAAGAAACAGAAACAGACACCTCGACCCTTTCAGTTCAGGTTTAGTGTTATAGAATAGTTTGGAATTATAAGAAAGATTTATACTGTGGAAAAAATGACCTCAGCTTAGAGTGAGAGAAAATGTTTTTGTTAATAAATGGAAGAAAAGGATGATTTATGACACAGTGGAAAATGCTTATGGACTAACTGATATATCAGTTTCAGGATACTGGTTTTGTAAACAACCTTTTTCAACGAGGGACATTTGTAACTATGGCTGATTTGTTTTAGTTTCATGTTTATTTTGTTTTCTTTCTCTTGCTTTTTGGTTGTAAAAAAAAGTAATAAGTTAACAGAGATAATACTTTTGGTTATATAAACAAACAAAAACTCAATAAATATTCAAGTTTAAAAAAAAAAAACTTGAATATTTTATGTTCCCACAGTGGAAAAGCAGCTTCAGTGTCTGTTTTGATACCATTAGGAGGACAAAAAAAAGTCTAAAACTGTGAAATTTCACATATTGCGGCTTTAAATAAAGTTATGCTACTTTGGGTAAAAGTTGTCTACTCAACCGATGAATGCCCTGCTGGGGTTTAAAAACAACAAATATGAGGAAATATAAAGAAAGTTCACGTATAAAAAAAAACAAAAAACACTGTGAGAGTCTCATTATTTCATAAAATAAACCTTTTATTTTTATCAAAAGTTGATCATGACAGCAATAAGATCATGACAATAATATAATGCACAGAAATGGAATAAACAGCAACAGAGTATATGAAAAAACTAGTGCAAAAAAATCACAAATACAAAAATATATTGCACTTTGAAGTTTTAGGTGGAAGAAGTCATGTTTGAACAACATTCTCAATTTGATATATTCATCTGTAAACATTTTTATCTTTTATGCTTTTATGCCGTTCTTGTCGTAAGCTTCTTAATAACATCCATATTCTGGAAAAAAAAAAAAAAAAATCTACAGCAAGAGAAGCTTTAGTTCAGAGCAGAAACCAACAGGCTACTTGTGGTATTTTATCTTGGTCAGAGTTGTGCTTTTTCGCTAGACCCTGTCTGGGTATAAACCTGGTCATTTAAACCAAAACACACACACACACACACACACACACACACTCGATCTCTCTCACACACACACACACACATTCACACACGATTTGAGCTTTACTTTAAGTGCATGAGGTGGTCATTTATGTGACACATTTCTGTGATTTATCATCAGAAACATCTGTCTTATGTTTTTTTTTGTTGTTGTTATTGTTGTTTTTGTCTCTCAGTGAATTTCAGCTTTGTTCAGACAAAGAGACAAAAGTTCCACCTGATGACACTTTCAGGCCTCGGTCACAAGCTCAAACTATCATTTAGCTGAAGATAGCTTTTCGTCCTGTCACAAATGTGCCACTTAGAGCGATTTAAAGAGTACAATATTGTTTACATCTGTGGACAGAATCTACTTTAGCACGTAGGCCTGCTGCTTAAAAACCACCCATAGAGAAACAGTAATTACGGTATGTGCAAAATTCACTGTGAGGCAGGAGGTGGCTCCTTCTGACCGCTCGGCGTGACCTTTCTGTCACGCTGCCGCATCAGAGAGATTTTTTTTTTTTTGCCTCGTCTTGAGCAAAGGACACGGAAGATCCAGCATGCCTTGAAATCCCTGGTCCATATGTCAATCGATGGTCACCAAATACTCTTCTCAGCTGACTTTCCCCACCCCCCCGAGTCAGGGAACCTTATTTATCGTGATATATAATCTGGTGAGAAGCTGGCGATGCAGGTCTGTAGCCGAGAGTGACGGTGTCTTGTTTTATGGAGGAGCCCCCTGAGCTCCAGAGCTAGTATAACTCAGCGGGACGGACACGTGTCGGGTCTCCTGACGTCAGCGGACACCTCCACAGGGTCAGGGTAAGGGTCAACCTGAGGGAGGGGGGGAAGACAGACAGAGCTGCACGTTTACAGGCTGCTGATTTAAATAGAAACAAAGTAAATATAAATAACAACAGTAAGCAGAAAGTATGAACACAAGGTGAAATAAAAAGGTGGAAAAAAGTTTTAATAATTTATTAGTTTACGACATTTCAGTCTGTCCGACTTTCATTATAAATCACTGCTGGAATATTTATTAGTCTGCGATGTTTTCCGGACAAAATCGAAAAGCTGTAAACTAATAAATATTCCAGCAGTTGGCGAGACAGCGTGCAAGAGTTTTTATCATTTTTATCGACTGTGAAGGGTCAGAAAGCAGGACTACAATAAACAACATTAAACAGGAGCGATATTAATAGAAAGTGAGTGTCTTAAAGCTCTACGGAGATACAACAGTGTCAAGAGGAATGACTTTTTCCTCATTAAAATGCAAATATGTGTGAGATCAACGAGGTATCTCTCATTTATCGCATTTAGTCAGTCAAAAAAGAAAAAACATGGAATGAATAATGATGCAGGACATGCAAAACATTTCTCTCTTGATAAATCTTGTGTATACGCAACTGTTTGTCTATGGAAGCCAATTCATGTCCGAAAAAAAACACAGACAACAGATGAAAAGTTTAAAAAAAAATACTTGTTAGTTCAAAGTCTTGAGATCTTAATAACATAAAAATTCACAATTTTGGATCATTATTATAAATTTTGACTTATTTTCTAATAATTGTGATAATAATTAATGATAAAATCTTATTTTTAAAGCACATTTGGGGTCAATGACACACTTTATCTTCCACATCACACTGACCTGCTTTCAAATTCATCTGCTCAAGCAGGTTCATACAAAAAAATGCAAAACATGTCTAATTTATTTGTTTAAATGTTTTAATTATTTTTTTTAAAACAATTTTATGTAAAGCATTTTGAGGTACATTATATGAAAGAAAGGTATTATACAAATAAATTGTATTCTTATTATTATTAGTATCTAAATTTTGACTTAGAAAGTCAAAATGTTAACTTATAAATGTTTTAAACTTTTGATTAATATATAGTAATTATGATTTTCTCATAATCTCATCATTTTGATGTAGAAAGTCAAGTTACTGTGGCTTCATTTATGATCATCAGGACCTTCTAATGTTTGTGTTTACATGTCAAACAAGAACACTTTGTGCTTCCTCGACAAACTGAAGAGACAGAAACAGAAACCGGAGGCAAAGATGACGGTGAAAGATGTGGGTAAAACTGGCTGAACGAGTCATATAAGTATTTTTTTTCTGTATGTTTGTTAGCCTGAAGGTATGATAGCTGTACTTTATCTCATAGAGAAGTTATTAACATGAAGCTCAGCTGATTGTTGTCAGCCTGTATCTGTTAACGCAGGTAACCAAACAGGTGAGTCCACACCTGACTGACCTGCTTTTAAATACATCGGCTCATTTTAGATTTGACCTTCTTAACCTTTGCGGAGGCGGCGAGCAGATCCGTAACTTTACAATACTCACTTTCTCGGTGAGAGTCGGATGAAACATTGATACCACTCGTTATTTTTCCATCTCTGTTTGTTTAGTGATTAAACAAACAAGATATGACATGTTAATTAGTCAAATTTAGAGGTGTTGGCAGGTGTATTTTTGAACTTTGGACAGAGCCAGTCTCGCTGTTTCCAGTCTTTATGCTAAGCTAAACAAATGTAACTGGCTCAAGCTGATGTGTGCTGAGTGTTCTGGCGCCAAATGGCTGCCGTAGGTGCCACACATCGGTGGCGGTTAAGGTGAGTTTCCCTCCTTCACTGAGAAGCGCTCTGGGTATAACGATAAAGTGCTATATTAGTATAATCCATTATTATTATTATTATTATTATTAAGCTAATCACCTCCTGGTTGTAGCTTTATGTTTAGCACACAGACTTCAGTGGTATCAATCTTCTCATCTAACTCTCGGCAAGAAAGCGAAATTTTCCCAAAATGTTAAACTATTTCTGTGATTTCTGGTTAATTTTGATGGTAATATTGAATTTATGATTTGATGAAGTATCTTGATTTATGTATTTCATTAACTGGACGAGCTGTTGCCCATCAGTTAACTTTATCTATAAACTTCTTGTGTGAATTTCCAGATAATTTACCAAATCAGAATATATATATCAATATTGCAGTGTAAAATATAATTTACATTATTATGTATATTTGAATTGGAGCGAGTTTTGATTAGTTAGACATTTTGCATGAATAATATTTTTTACTTTTATTATAATATTTTTCATTTTTAAAACACATATTTATGTGTATTTCCTTTTTCAGATATGTTTACTGTGTAATAATTAAATGTATGTTAAAAGGACAATTATTCTGCATTTTGTCTTTAATAACTGAATGAATTATTTTTCATTGTAACATGAATATTCCATGCCACATGAAAATCACAATATATTTATCATGTTATTATAACACACAGGAAATATATATAACAACATGAATTGTATTTCACTTAATTTCTTTGTCCGGTTTGTTTTTAATTTTGGCATTTTAAACTTTCCATAGAATGAGCTAAACATTCACTGCAGCCAGATTTATAGTACTTATATACAATGTATGTCTATGTTTATGATCTATAGGTGACACTTTAAGTCCTATTAAGCATTTATAAGCAGCATATAAACAGTTAATAAATGCTTTATAACAGAATATAATGTAGCTGTTGGCAGATATACAGATAATTAATGACAATATCTAGTAAAACACAGTTGTAATAATATAAAATATGAATATGAAATATGAAAAAGTTATAATTGTTGACAAATACTGTACATTAACAAACACTTAAAAATATCCTCATATCTGCTTAAAACTTATTTTAAACCATGTATTAACTGCTTATATTCTGCTTATAAATGCTACAAACAGTTACTGATAAATGTTATTGTTGTTGAGAAGTGCAAGTAAAAAAAGCAGATGAACTGACATGCCCGGAGTACTTTCCTCACAGAAGGGGAGTTAATTACCTCGTCACTATGTGACCTGGCACAACCTGTGAGGTTATGCCAGTGTAAATGTTTGTGTGCGTGCGTGTGGGCACTAACTGTACCTCTGAGTAGAGTGGCGGGGGCCGATATCTGAACTCTGTGATGTATGTCAGCAGAGATCCCTGGTCCTCTCCCTCCCCGTCAGACCTATCACAGCCCTGCAGGCAATCCCGCCTGTGAGACTCTGATATTGCCAGATCGCTGTAGCTCGGCGGCGCTGCAGACGTAATAGAGACATGAGTGTAAGAGATCTCGCTGTACTGTACGCACATGAAAGAGAGAACATGCATGCATGTGTTTACTGATTGTACCCTCAGGTCTTTCTGGCAGGCCCAGCCAGCTTAACGTGCTGCAGTTGCTGCTGATGCTGGATGTGCGGGTGGCACAGGCGTGTAGAGGTATGGTCCCTATCACCAACGGCAACGAGAGAGACAAGTTCAACCCACCTGGAACGTCCACATACACCTGCAATCACAGAGAGGGAGGGTTTAGAAAAAAAACATGGAAACATGACAGAAAATATTGCCAAACATTTTGTTTCCCAATGGGAGCCAGTTCTACCTGTTCATATCAACAAGATTCAAACTATTTTTCACATACACATGACTTATTGTACATAATACAACCTGTCATAGTCTTTAGGCATCGTGTGTAAAAGACATCAGAACATTTTGTGCTCTACGCAGCTTGTGCAACCACAACTTCCTGCATTCCAGTCCGAGCAAGCACACTCCTGAAGCATCAGTTCAAAAGTTTATCTCCCTGCTTTCTGATAATAATATCACGCTCTGGGACTAGAAAAAAACAACCTCCTCAACTATAATGTATTTTTAATGTCTGTTTGTTTGCAACTGAGGCAAAAAACACAAAGAAAACTGTGTTTTTAGGAGACTTTCACATTAGGCAACTTTCCTGTTAAGACATGTGACCAAAGTCTTTATATGTTCCCAGTAGATCATGATTCTCTGTGTTCTGTGCTGTTCTATATAATTCTATTCATTATTCTATTCTATACAAAGTTATTTGTGTGTTAGGTTTTTAGTAGTTTTTAGCACATTAGCTGGTTATTAGCAAGTTTTTAGTAGTTTTTGGGGTGTTGTTAGCTGTTGTTAGCAATTTTTTAGTCTGTTATTAGCAGGTTTTTAGTAGTTTACTGTGTTGTTAGCTGTTGTTAGCATTTTTTTAGTGTGTTATTAGTAGATTATTAGTAGTTTGTAGTGTTATTAGCAAGTTTTTAGTAGTTTTTGTGTGTTTTCTAGAGTGTTGTTAGCATTGTTTAGAGCTTGTTATTACTAGCATGTTATCAGTAGTTTTTAGTGTGTTTTTAGGGTTTTTTCTGGTCCTCATTATTAGCAAGTTAGTCATTTTTAGCAGGTTTTTAGTGCAGTATTAGCTGGCTATCAGCATGTTATTAGCATGTTTTTGGCAGTTTTTAGTGTGTTATTAGCAGAAGCTCATTTTGATTGTCATGTTTTTCATTTGAGCCTGTAGGTTAATGGATTTTAATGAATAAACTAGTAACTCATGTTCTAAGAAATGTGTGTATGTGTAGATTTTTTATAATTTTTTACTGGACTAAAGCATCATTCCAGTTATTCTGATGGGATACGTGTTTATTTTGTATAGAAATGAGACAATCTTGGTTAAAAAAAGTCATTTTGTTTTCAGCCTGGTCATATCGGTGTCTCTGGGTCACATCAGTGGGGGGAGGGGAGGTAATAGAGTGGCTTTAAGTCTCTGCAGAAACATTGTAGACTCACCACGAGAGCATACTCCACTCGGATGATGGGACAGTCCAAGATGGAGGGCGACACCGGAGGGATCTTAAGCAGTTTGCCCTCCCAGCTCTGACTCTTTCCCTGCGGCAGAGGGTCTCCTCTCAGATTGGACACCAGCTGCTGGATCTGCTTGCCTTTGCCCTTGGCGAAGAAGGTCTGGGTCTGGTACAGCGCAGCCTTGGGCACCACGACACGCGACGAACAGTTCTCCACCTCGGCGAAGATTTGGATAGACTCGCCTTGGAGAGAGGGGATAAGAGATCAGCCTGACAGACTGAGAGAGAAGCGAAATATGTGAAATCTCAGAAGTAGAGCATAAGAAGAAGAGTTAGAGGAATGAGAGGGAGGCTTGGCTCACCTGGTGTGTAGCCCTTTCGTTCTATCTTGGCACTGAGGGAGATCGGGCCTGAAGCACAGAACCAGCAGCACAAGGTTTTCTCCTTTGTACCGGCCTGAGGGGCCTGTTGATACACAATCATCTGTTTTAACTCCCGGCAAAACATAATTACATTCCTGCTGAGAGTTAGATGAGAGGACTGATACCACATACCATCTCTGTAGGGCAAATATAAAGCTGCAGCCAACAGCTGGTTAGCATAGCTTAGCATAAAGACTGGAAACAGCTAGCCTGGCCCTGTCCAAAGTTCAAAAATACACCTACCAACACCTCCAAAACTCACGGATTAACTCTTTGTATCTTGTTTGTTTAATCTCTACACAAACAGAAGTATGAAAATGTTTGGTTACTGTGTGTGCTGGGACTATTTCTTGATATACAAAAAGCAAAAGTCATCTGATCAGTACTCCTGTTCACCAAGAAATATTAAGAATACCATAAATGATCATTTTTCCTTTCTGTTTGTATGTGTATAAAAAATAAAAAATGAGAAACATCACGTTAATGCGTGTGTGAACTTGTGATGCTTATATCAGTATTTGAAAGTTTAAAAGATACAATAACAATATAGTTTGGTTTGTTTGTGTTTTTCCATAAAAACACAATAAAAACAGACACAAAGGATCTTGATATATGTCCCTTATTTATGTTGTTATTCTTTATTGTGACCAAGATACATAAATACATGTTTCTAAATGACCTCAAACCTAGTTTTGGCATTTCTGTTCTGCAGTTAGTTTGTCCTACCAGCAACTCTACAGCTCATTAATTAACATGATACATCTTTTTAAGTGTAAAAACGAGGCCGAGACCAATAATTCGACGCTGTCTATGCAGACTGCCGACACATCCAATACAAAAGAGAAATTGACATTTTTACACTTTTTGTACAGATGTGTTGCTTTTAGGCAGATTTTGCTGTTTATCCATTTCCAGTCTTTATGCTGAGCTAAGCTAAGCTAACCTGCTGCCTGCTCCAGCTACGTATTTATTCAACTTCACTCAATACAACTTTATTTATCCATGTAAGAACAAAAGTATGCAGCAGCTCGCCACCCAGACCCACAGATACACACACACAGTTGACTCGAAAAATGTCAAACTATCCCTTTAAAACGACAGAAGCGTGTGCAGCGTGCCTACCAGCAGCAGCGGCGTGTTGATGTCGATGTGTTCAAACACAATGAACTCTTTCTTCACTTTCACGGGGAGCAGCCACGGACGGTGCAGTTCAGCTTTCACCCAGTACCTCACACTGCCGTGCTTCCCTTCGAAGGAAGTCGCCAGAGCCCTGACAGACAGAAGGAAGGGCAGCAGGAAACGGACAATTAGGAAGTGTGGGTGGTCTGCGGTCGTGTCCTGTGAATGTCTCAGGCTATGCACTCAAGCTGCGTACATACATATATATATACATTACTCACATCTGAGGCAGGTTGAAGCTGAAGGCGAACTCGTGTAAGCCGGCGTGCAGAACAGTCAGGCCTTCCTCTGGACAGTCCTCATCTGAAAGACAAAGAACAGGTTTCCAGTCACACCACTCCGTACCGAGTCTGTTTACACATACTGTACTCATAACGGCACCTTGATTCATTACACAATGGACTCTACTTATCTCCTCACCTCAGAGGACTCATTTCCAACTTTTAGAGGCACGTAAGAAGCGGAAAAACTCATTCAGAACATTGTGTTAGCGCTGAGTATCGACCCCTTTTTTTTTTACTTTTCTGGTTCAGTTTTTAAATATTTACCAAAATGTACAATTATTCTGATAATCGATTAATAGTTTTGAGGGAAAATACTCAAATTTTCTGATTCCAGCTTCTTAAATGTGAATATTTTCTGTTTTCTTTGACCTTTATGATGATACACTGAATATCTTTGGGTTGTGGACTGTTGCATTAGGTTGTATTTTGGGCTTTGGGACGTTTTAAAGACCAAATGACTAATCGGTTAATTGAGAAAATATTCAACAGATTAATCGATGATGAAAATAATCTTTAGTTGCAGCCCTAAAGTGTTAACAGCAGATATTTGTACCAAATTTCAAACTACACCTGACTAATTATTATTATTTTTATTACTGGTTAATCTGTCAATTATTTTCTTGATTAACTGATTAGTTGTTTGATCTATAAAAAGTCAGAAAAGGGTGAAAAAAGTTGATCAAGCTCAAGATGAAACCTACAACCCAAAGATATTCAGTTTCCTGTCATAAAGGACTAAAGAAACCAGAAAATATTCACATTTAAGAAACTGGAATCAAAGAATTTGGACTTTTTTTCTTAAAAACCAACTCAAAACAATTACCTAAGAAGTTGGCGATTAATTTAATAGTTGACAACTAATCGATTAATCGACTAATCATTGCAGCTCTACCTCGTATATACACACACATAAAAACAAAGAATTTCTATCAAACATAATCATAGTAAAAGTCGGTTTATTAACAGTCTTTTTTGTGCTTTAGTTGAGTGTGAACAGGCGAAGCAAAGAGCTGCTGGAGTAACACGCCCTGTGAGAAAAGAACATGACCTCTATCCACTTCCTCATTTCTGCTGTTATTGTTTGTTTTTAAAATGATCTGTAAATGTCTCCATCGCTCCGCTTCACCCTGCTGCATCTCGCCTGTTTGTGTCTGTCTACGTACATACGTGTGTGTCTGTGTGTGTGTCTGTGTGTGTGTGTGTGTGTGTGTGTGTGTGTGTGTTTGAGCTCATATGCATTTAGCGTGAGAGCTGTCATGAACAGCTTGTGTACGTGTGTGTGTGTGTGTGTGTGTGTGTGTGCGTGAGTGTGTGTGTGTGTGTGTGTGTGTGTGTTCGTGCATGTATGAGCGTGCGCCCAGTCAAGTCACCGGCAACACAGAGCAAAGCAGGAGTAGACCGGTATGAACCAGACTGAGCAGCTTCCTTCAGCTGGAAACTCCAACGCATGCATTACAACTCGGCTTCTCATTGGACGAGAGCGTGACATGAAAAACAGCTCTGGCTCTGATTGGTGCTTCTCCGACAAGCCCCTGCCCACATTAGTACAGCCATGTGGTGTGTGGCATGAGAGGAGGAGGAGGAGGAGGAGAGGAAGGGTGTTGTACACTAACAGTGAACTCCAGGTGGACCTGCAACTCTCACGCAAAGACTTGAATGAAATAAATAACGACAGTAAAAAAAAAACATCTGCTGCTTTTATGGTTTTATTCATAAACCGTCGTCAGAATTATACACAGAAGCATTTACAGGCAAATTCACATCACAACCAGCGTCATATTTTCATTTGTTTTTCTTTTTTTTTTTGGATGGAAACATTTAAAGTCAGTGTTGAAGGTTCACTCTCACACAGCGGTTCATAAAAACACCTCAAGGTTCGTTTAGTAGCTGCTCTGGAGAAGTTTTCAGTTGAAGTTTGTTGAATTTTACTGTAGATTTGATATTTCTGACCTCGTCCGTGTTAGCTTGAAGGTTAAAAAACACTGAGTTTAAGAATCAACTTTAAATGACAACTTTCTTTAGAGCAGAAACGATTAATCGAGAAACTGTTTGGAAAGTCGATTAATCGTTTGAGTCGTTTTTTTTAAGCAAAAAAGTCAAACGTTCATCAGTTTCAGCTTCTCAGTTGTGTTGATTTGTTACTTTTCTTTGTCTTATGTGACAGTAAACTGAATATTTCTGGGTTTTGGACTGTTGGCAAGACATTTGAAGACGTCAGTTTGGGCTTTTAAAGATTATATTTGATATGTTTTTACTGTTTTCTGACATTTTATAAACCAAAAGATTCATCGTGAGAATAATCGACGATGAATCAGTAACAGAGATGCAACGATTGGTTGATACACTTCACACAACAAGGCCAAAAAATTGTTGCTTCCAGCATCTCAAACTTTTGTTTTATATCATTGTAAACTGAATATTTTTGGGTTTTTGGACTCTTTGTCACACAAAACAAGAAGTTTGAAGACATTATCTTTGATCTCAGAGAATCAGGGAGGGTGTTTATTGCTATATTTTGACATTTTATAGACTAAATGATTAATCAAGAGAAGAATTGGCAGATTGGTTAATAACATGGCTGAAACTAACCATTATTTTCATTATTTGATTAATTGTTTAGTCGATGAAAAGTCAAAAAGAAGGAAAAAAATGTTTGTAACAACTTCTCAGAGCTCAAAGTGATCACCTTAAACTGCTTGTTTTATCCGACCAACAGTCCAAAAAACAAAAAACATTTCATTTGTTATCACATATGATCAAAACAAGCAACAAATCCACATATTTCAGAATCTAGAACCAGCAAATATTTGGCTTTTTTGCTTGAAAAATGACTGAAACGATTAAACAATTAATAAAATTCACCACTCAGCTGATCAACTAATCATTGCAGCTCTAACATGATCACCTTAAAGTATTAATAGAAAAAAAAAAACCCAAAAGTTTATTGAAGTTTGAACATTTACAATCCCAACTCTGTCTGCTGAGGAAGATCATGTGATACGAATGAAAGCTCCAGAAACAGCAACCAAAAATCGGTGACGTTGTTTCCGTCCAGATTTAACAAAATCATCCCTGAAAGTGAAGCGACATCGTTTCATTTGATCTTGACCTTTGACCCCCCCCCCCCCCCAAAACACCGTCCTCCATCCACCCTGAATAAACAAAACAAAAAGGTCCTGCTGTCGTCAGTAAATCCTCCATGGTCTTCATGATGACGATGATGATGATGATGTTGGTGACATCTTGCTTTAAAATAACTCTCATCTTGTTCAGTCCAAACGTGTCTTTCAGTCATTAATCATACAAATAATTCACTATATGGACACTTTATACTGTAGTAAAGTCCGGTGAGGAGGAGAAAAGACACAAATATAAAACCTAAAACAAATGTAGGAGATATTCTGACCAACATCCTGTCGAATAACAAGAAACTAACAAGAGCTTCAGTGTTAAACATCCCTGCAGGAGGCTTATTTACATCCAGCAAACTGTCCTTTCACTCATTTGCATCATATTTTACAAGTATAACAGACAACAACACAGGTAGGAAGTGGTAACCAGCAGCTGATACTAAACACACACACACACACACACACACAGAGTCAGTCTGGTCCTCCCTCCTCCTCCTCCTCCTCCTCCTCCTCCCCTCCTCTCTCTGGCAGTTTCTGAACAGGTTTGAACCGCTTCTAACAAAGGGAGTTGCCTGAGCTATATAGGCTACTTCTTCAGGATGTTTTTGAGTAAAAATGTTTATTCCGCAGCAGTTTGCGTAAAATGTTGCACGTCTAACATGAAACTCCTTCGACTGCTTTCGACCGTACATCGATTTCCTCTTTTACTCCGAAGTGTTTCATACATGGATTGCAACTTTTTCTCCCCCCCGAAGCAAACTGATGCAGACCGTTCATGACAACATGATAGGCTCTCTCTCCCCTCCACCACCAACCTTTTAAACCCTCTCTTACCGCAGGCTGTCACTGCTGGAAATGTCGTTTAAAAAGCATTTACATAGTACACACGAGACGCTTTAATAATTTATGTGAAGTGAGGAAAAAGAGAAGAGCAGTGTAGACTATCGCATCAACGATCAGCTGTTGCATCAGCACCACAGTCACTGATGGACTGCGTGTTTTTTGGGGGGCTCTGCGGTTTGTTTTGACTCATGACTGCAAATACTTTGTGTTCATAAAGTTGAATATCACAATCAGCCTCACTTCGATCGGCTTGTGTGAAAAGTTTGCGGTGATCAGCTGACCCGCATCACTTCATACACTGCGACAACAGCACCAGCAGCAGCAGCAGCAGCAACAGCAGCTATGTGACAATAAGATGTACCGACTGGTTTTATGAGTCCTTACCTCTCTCCTCTCCTATCAACGTGTCGTAATGGTGCAAGTATTCCACCTCCTCCGTGTAGTTTTGAGTGTAAGCCGTGTTGGCTCCGGCGTTCCGGGACTCTGTCCACCGGACCTTGGCGACTCCTTTCGCGGTTATGTCCAGGCTCTTCACCCGCACATCCCCGGTAACTTCCACCACCACCCTCCCTGACACCAGGTCCCCACCGGAGAACACCGGCAGGTTGTTCTCATTCAAACTGTCAAAGTAGATAGCCAAGGCCCTCACTTTGCCCAGTACCATGACGGCAATGAAATGAAACAAGAGTTTAAAAAAAAAAGAGAGAGAGTCTATGGAGGAGAAGTTGTGAATAGAGCCGTTTGGCACAAATGCATGCGCCTAGCTCCAGGTGCCCAGCACAGAGCTGGGTCTGTGTCGGTGATGGATCATCTGGCTCAGACTGCACAGCTGATGGTCCGCTCAGCTCGGCTCGGCTCAGCTCGGCTCGGCTCTCCTCCGGCTCCGGGTCTGCCTGTGTCTCTCTCTCTCTCTGCTGCTGCTTTCAGCCTCCAGCCGCTCCGCTCTTAAAGCCTCTGTGCGCAAAAATAACCTCACTGAGCATGTGCGCACAGACCGGCCGGCCTGCTCACACATACATGAGCCGAAGCTCAGCCTATAGCACCAACTAATAATCTGACTAATACACACAGAGAGGCAGAGGATATGTCTCCACTTGTCCTCACAGTTAGTATCCATTATGAAAGGTGTGAGATTATGAAAAAGGTGATTATTTCATAGTTTTCAAAAATTTCCTGATAAGAACTTGATGGGTAATTTTATTTGGGGTGCTTACAGATTTCATAATTAATGTATAATGAACTATAAGGTATCTTTTTTTAATTTTATTTTACAGGTTCTTTAATTTTATACTAATTTCCGTGAAATTCAAGTACGTAGTTTACAGGTATTTAACGGTTAACTTTAGGATATTTTACAGAGATGGTGGTGCAATTTTGGTACAAATTATAAGAAAAAACTGAAAAAAAGTGTTAAGTTGGTTGAGTTGGTAAGTACCCCTCATTTTCTGCAGTTTGACACACAAAACTAAATACTGAAAACTTACAAACTAAACCAATGTAACTTTCTGTTTCATTTTGTCAGCACCATCTCTGTTAAAATGTCCTAAAAAATTACTGTAAAGCAAATTCTCACCAACTATAACTACTATTTCATCAACTGCATTTGTTTTTTTTTTATTAATTCCTCCTTTACACTGTGTAAAATAGCACATTTTTAAAAGTCCAGCTTAATTAAAATAGACTACTTTAAACCTGTATTAACTGATTTTTGTTCACTAGTTTTCAGCAGAAACAAGTATTGACAGCCCAGTCTCTCAGTTCATGAAATAGTCACGAAACTTAATCTATAGATTTGTGTACATAGACACAAATTTTTCCATTTTTTCCATGCACTCGGCATGACTTTCAAAGAGCCTGTCAAGTGGTGCAGTTCAGATGACATCTATACCCGGATAGCAAAACTGCTGTGGCCCAGATCCGGCCCACACCCGACACTTTTGGCACTTTCATCCGGCCCACATACCGCGCAGAATGATGGCATTTGGACTCCTGTTTCCCAGATCTGGACCACAAGCAAGACGTCTGTCAACCAAGGCCCACATCCAGAATACACATCCCTGAGAGTACCACATCTTTACCAAAAAAGGCCCGCATTTGATTTGGGATATTTGGGCTATATTTGCTATTCTACATGTGGTGCCATTTCAGGCTCATATCCATTTTGTCCAGGCCAGAAAAAGGCCAGTAGTGCCGCATCATTGCCTGAAGTGGCCCACTTCTGTATGCGATCTGGGTGTAAGGTGACAAATTTTCATATTCGGAGGTGGTGGGTTGGATCGATCGATAGATCCTAACTTGCAAAAAGTGGACTTTGCTGCAGGAGACCACTGTTTGTTTGGTGCCGTGTCATTGGTCCAATGGCCCGTTGTTCCGAAGGCACCGGCTATGGCTAAGGAACCAGTGCAATAATTTACCGACTACTCAGACAGAACGAGATTCCGTGCCAGAAGTCCACAGGCAGTTGATCCGGACTGGTTTTCCATGCCAATGGTAGTTGATTCTATTGGTATGGAATGGGTTTGCGGAATTTATTGATGGACCTCTTGTAGACCACTAACTGGACAATTTTTTATCATCATGTCGGGCATTTTAGTGACGTTAAACAGGACGTTTTACTGTTTTAAACCAAACCATGATCTTACCCTAAAGCTAACCAAGTGGTTTTTGTGCCTAAACCTAACTATTTTAACCCAAACAATGGGAAAGATTGGCGTATCACCTGCAAGCATAAACGTTCCTCCATTTTGAAACAATTTGAATTTGATCACATGATCTTGCGCAATCATTACCAGGGTGCATACGTAATAATTCTGTACCAACAATAAATGGACTATTAACACGGAGGAATCCGTACCAGTAGCCACTTCCTATTCTGAAATGCCAGTAGTTCAAAAAAATCCAGAAAACATAAATTATGTTTTAGAAGGAAAAGATGTTTACCGGTAAGCTCAGCCTCGTTAAATTTATCAATATGTTAACAGGGTCCGTCTGACAGTAGCAAAAAAAAAAGTTATTTCACAACATCACAAAAATAATTAAAATACTTTTTCCAATCAATCGTTAGTACACGGGACTGTAGGTCAAACTACATAATAAAAACTGTCATGTTTGTGTAGCTGCCCCATCATCAGTCCTTTAAAATATAAATTAACTTATCAAACAGACTTTTCACAATTCACTCAGTTCTTCTGATAAATTTGCCGTCATGTTTCTCAAAGCAGAACTCTGATTTAATGAAATCACGTTATGAAAATTACGTGGACGTGCCGACTGGCGGTGTTTCGGAATGTCGAACAGTAACATTACACATCTTACGTTAATTTATTTAACTTAGTTTGCAGTTCTTTAGGAGTCATACAAAGTCATAGACTAAGATTTAGGAGGAGTATCTGTTTAATTCAATTTAACAGAACTGTCGAGCAATATGTTAATGGCGTCTGGCTTTTGGTCTAATGGGATATTTTAGAAACTACTGGGGTAGTACTACTTGGGGGGGGGGCAGTCCCTGTTTGCTTTTCGTTTCCAACCACGCATCAGGACAGTTTTCTGAAAACCGTAACTATGATTGTCAAGGTGTTTACTGTTGCCATGACAATGAGGGGGTTGCCTAACTTAAAGGAAGTAG
This sequence comes from Thunnus thynnus, assembly GCF_963924715.1. NCBI lineage: Eukaryota > Metazoa > Chordata > Actinopteri > Scombriformes > Scombridae > Thunnus > Thunnus thynnus. Next base: position 3,721,087 of record NC_089535.1, read on the forward strand.
CTACGTTAACCCACGTCATGTTTCAAGTGATCATTTCAACCCAAACTGTGATCCTTCCCTAAACCTAATCAGACTTCAACAGCACTGTCACACCGTAAAACATAATTATTTTTTAACAGTGACTTGTGCAGACACTACTCTCAGATACTTCCAACTGAAATACACGAGTTTAAAGGTCATGCTGAATGTCACGAAAAAAATTGAAAATTTGTGTCCATCTACACAAATCTACAGATTAAATTTTGTGACTATTTCATGAACTGCTGTGATACGGGGTTGGTAGTGAACACAACTCTGACATATCATCACCTTTTAAGTTGAAATGTCGAACTTGTTAGCAAACAGTTGCTTATTTCCACATCCAGCAGTTATGGAGTAACATTATCATTCATGTGGAGTCGTGTTTCTGTCCACCTGGTGAATGTAAGTCCAATATTCACTCTCTTTTAGCTCTGTTTTTACTCTCTACCAACTCCTGAGGGAAATATCTGGCTCTTGAGCTGCTAAATGCTCCACTATGTTCACTACAGGTGGCCTTTATTTACTGTTCATCATGCGTTACATTTTTGTACCTAACCCAAATCAAAGCTTCATAGGAACCGATGTGTTTTAAACAGAACTGTCGGTCAAAAAGCTGATGAACAGAATCAAAAGAACAGAATGAAAAGTGTAGACGTTTCCCACAGCAGACGTTTTGACTTGTCATAGCAGGAAAAGCATTTCTGTGTCCCCAGAAGTACAGCCTGCGAGGCAGCGTGCCCAGTGGGAGGGCCTTGAAACCTGCACACGTGAATGTAATTAAACCATGATTCATGTTATTAATTACACCTGTGCTTTTCTTAGTAAAAGGTTCTAGAGTTCCCAGTATGGTTGTCAGTGACCAGCTTCAAGTCAGGGCATGAAAGCTAAAATGAAACAAGCAGGGCTTCAGCTAACTATTACTTTCACTATTGATTCATCTGCTGATTATTTTCTCAATTAATCGATCATTCTGTCTATGAAATGTCAGAAAGTAGTTATAATTTCGCAGAGCTCATGGTGTTTATTTGACAAACAGTCTAAAGATATTCAATTTACTATCATGTGTGACACAGAAAAGCTTCAAACCATCACATTTGAAAAAATGCAACCAGGACATTTTTAGCATTTTTTCTTAAAAGAATGACTAAAAGGATTATTCAATTATCAAAATAGTTAATGATTGATTTTCTGTCGATCAACTATCAATTAATGGACTAATTTGTTGCAACTCTAGAGTAAAGTGAACACAAGTCAGGACAGCCACGTTCACTCAGAGCTATGTTGTAAAGCTTTAATAAGATTGTGTTTCATATATGTTAAAGGACGCAAAAGCTAAAGACAGTTAACGGTGTGTTAATAATAATAATAATAATAATAATAGTTTATTTATGAGACACTTATTGAATTTGCAATATTTATTGATCAAAGCTAATCCCTGGATATCCAGTGACCCTCAAAACTGTACTTAAGTGCATGAATTTGAGTAAATATACTTTCCACCATTGGTGATATACATACAGTACTGTGCTGTTGTATGGATGCTTTCAATAATAAAATAATGTCATAAATATTTTTTATTTCACAGTTAACTTTATACAAAGTATAAGGTATAAGGTAAACAGCAGGAATCTAAAGTAAATCAGTATTTGCTGTGAGCAGCTTTGCCTTTAAACCAGCAGCAGTTCTCAGTGTTTTTCAGGTACTCAGCAAGTCGGTTGCTCCTGACTGACTCCATGATGTTGAGATGAGGGCTCTGTTGGGGCCAAACCATCCTTGTTCTTCTTGTTGCTGAAGATACAGACGGGTGACAAATCAAAGGAAAAACCAATATAAAGTGTCTCAGTATGGTGTCGGGTCACCACATGCCACCTTGGTATTGATCCTACAGTCTCTGGACTCTTCTGGAGGGATGAACATCCTCCAAAAGATATTCCCTCATTTGGTGTTTTAATGATGGTGGTGGAGAGCGCTGTCGGTCAGTCAGTGCAAAATCTCCCATAGGTGTTCATCTTTATGATTCTGGCTGTATGTTTGAGGTCGTTGTCATGGTGCAGAACACATTTGGAACCAATCAGACGTCTCCCTGATGGTACTGCAATATGGATAAGAATCTAAACATCTTTAAGTTCTAAAAATGTTGGCTTTTCACCAGTGAAACATAGCCAAACTCCTGTCTGTGGTATCAAGAAATGAAATGGAGATGTTAATATATGCTTTTATTTCATCAGGATTGGACTATTGTAACTCTCTTTTTACCTTAATCTTAATAATTCTTCCATACACCGCTTACAAAGTGTCCAAAATGCTGCTGCTAGGCTTTTAACACGATCCAACAGATGATCACACATTACATTATTTTGGTGCTTATAGAGCCTTGCATGGCCGAGCGCCACAGTACATTACGGACCTTCTCCACCCCTACACCACGAGCTGAGCTCTTAGGTCCTCCACCCAGGGCTTTCTAAGTGTACCTCGTGCACATTTTAAGACCTGGGGTGATCATGCTTTCCAGTCAGCAGCCCCTAAGCTTTGGAACAGTCGTCCAACTAGCTTAAGGGCCTTGGAAACTGTTGACTCTTTTAAAAAGCAGCTAAAAACCCATGTGTTCAGGCAGGCATTTGGATAGTTTGTGCTATTCTATCTCTTAATTTGTCTATTTTGTCTGCTCTCTCCTTGTATATTTCTATCTGGTGTCTTTGTTTTATTTATTTTGATGCATTTGATTTTATCTCTTCGACTGTGAAGCACTTTGTCACTGGTGTTTGTGAAAGGTGCTATATAAATAAACTTTATACTGCAGCACATAATCTATTTATACTGCAACAGTTGTATTAATTAACTTAAGGTCTAGAAAATCACCTCTAGTTGCTCTTCATGACACATGGGGTGTTCACACTATGAGCGACAAAGCTACAGAGCGGCCACGTGTGGTCAGCTACATTGTCGCCGAGTTGCCTTTGAAGTGTTGCTCGTTGACGTGGTTATGTCGTCATGGGCTTGTTTACCATATTAAATTACAATTATATTTAACTGCTAGTAAACAAGATTTAGTATTATTAAATGACATAATACCAGAAATAGCTATTTGTGTTTAAAAATGTACGTTACCCGATACTCTCACACTAGCTGCCAAGCTCCATTTTTTTTGTTAGTGTCGCTGTAAATGAAATGTTTAGAGTTAAATAGCAAAGGGAAACGGCTAACTGCAAGAATCAGCTTTTCTTCCATTTTTTTTTAGATGGAACAGAACAGGAATTGTGGGGAGAGAGAAGGGGAGTGGAACAAAAACATGATTGGTTGATGCTTCACTGCGTCATTGGAGTGCTGAAAAAAGTTGAGGTCAGCTCAACTTTGATTTGTAACAAGTGTCGGGCGTCAGTTTGTAGCTTCATGTCACGGTTTCCACTGAAGATGACTTGTAGCCTGTTGCTTTGTCGCCAGTAGTCTGAACACACAGACAGACTCCACTGTGCTGCTGCAGCTCTGGGAATCATCAAAACCTTTGAGTCCATCTGCTGGCCAAAACTGTGCTGCACAATGTGCAAAAAAAGTTTTTTTTCAATTCAACAAATAAAAGCCAAATAAAAGTTTTTACAAGGAAAATGTTGTATAATATTCATGTAGTGGAGAGAATTATTTACAGCTTGAAAACTCAGAGGCAAACATTTGTTTATATTTCATCCTTCAGACCAGACTTAGTTCAAATATTTATTATAATCACTTCCCAGGGTCATTTTTATCCTCCTTTTCTGTCTGTCTGTAAGTTAGTTTATGCAGGTTAGTTAGTTTATTTATCTATGTATAGTAAGGTCGGGCCCCTCCAAAGGGTCAGCAGATAAATCTGAGGGGTCGTGAGATGATTAATGGGAGAGGAAAGAAGAAAAAACAAAGTTCTGATACACAAATCTGTTTTCAGTTTTTGGACTTTTTCTCTAATCTTTGATTTTTTCTGAAATATTGGATCATTTGAACATTTATTGAAATGAAAGCATGTGAGAAGTTTAGAGGGAAAAATCACTATTTGGTGGAGCTGTTAACAACTCATAGACATGTGAAATGTGACCCCGACTACACACTGCTTTTTGTAAGACGTCAAAAGACAAAAAGGTTGGAAACCACTGGTTTCATCTTTAACAATGTGTTGTATTTTAAAAGCTTGTTATATTATCCATTGTGTCAAATCTTCATCTGAAAAGTAACCAAAGCTGTCAAATAAATGTAGTGGAGTGGAAGTATAAAGTAGCATCACATGGAAATACTCAAGTAAAGTAAAAGTACCTTAAAGTTGTACTTAAGTATGGTACTTAGTTACTTTCCACCATTGAGTATTATTATATTTTTTATACATGAAGCAAAGAAAGCAACAAGGAACTGTGTAGAAATAGATTTTTTATAAGTTTTCTCACATAAATGCTACTCAGTCTGTCCTGCTTTTGAATTCATCACAATTGCAGGCAAATACCCATGGTGCAACAGGGAACGTAAATGTGCAAAATGACAGAAGTGATGATTTAATTGAGAGAGTAAACTTTACACAAAATCTACAAGAGAGTTTTTCTCTTTAGTTTCCTCCGTAAGAAGCTAAAAGTTGAAGAGATGAGGAGGATCTGGATGTGACTCACAAGCAACAGACGTAACAAAACATTCAGTATCTGTAAATGCACTTGCATATAATTTATGTTCAGTCGTGCAAAAACACCTCGATACATATAAATGACAGCTCACAGAGACATGCAGGAAATTCCATCCAAAACCATCCACGTATGGACGACTCCGGAGATTATAAAACTGATAAGACATTGCAGAACAGTGACATCAGTGCACACCAACTCTGACTGTACACGTCACATGAACACTGCAGGATCCTTATTCCATCATTGTCCGTCCAAATACAGAAAAATGACAGGTTACAAGTCGTTAAACCTGCTATGACTGATTTTTTGGCCACTTGGGGGACATATCATCACTTTTTAAGTTGATATGTTGAACTTGTTAGCAAACAGTTGCTTATTTTCACATCCAGCAGTTACGGAGCAACATTATGATTCATTTGGAGTCGTGTTTCTGTTCACCTGGTGAATGTAAGTCCAATATTCACTCTCTTTTAGCTCTGTTTTTACAAATATCTGGCTCTTTAGCTGCTAAATGCTCCACTATTTTGCTGATTTTTATTCGCATTTTCATTTTGTGCATAGAAAATCGTGAATGGAAATTCAGAAAAATTTGAAAAAATCTTGAAATATTGCAAAAAAGTTTTTTTTTTTCATGCTTTGCTGACGTGTAAAAGTTGGCATATTAATAAAAACAAAATGCGACAAAGTGCAATGTAAACAGACTTAGTGAATAAATGATGACAGACATGAATAATGTGACTTAAACATCAGGGAAGAGGAGACTGAAACCTTCCTCAAATGAATACATGAAACAAACTGAAATGTTTTCCACATGGTTTTCCATCGTTTGAGCTTTGACTGATGCTCATTTAATTGTGTCCTCTTCTTCTGCAACGGTTTAATGACATAGCGCCACCAGCTGTTCATTTTCTCTAACTCCTAATATTTGCATAACAGCAGTGGATGGAAATGTGCATTATAATTCATATTTTCTTTTGCTGATTTTCTGGAAATTCAGATAAAAGTTGTGCTACATTTGGATGATAACCTGGCTTATGAGAGCGCTGAGAGTGAACTAAAACAGTAAAGTTGCAGCCAGACAGATAAACAACGAGCTGAAACTCACTATAAAGCTCCGTAAAGCCGAGAGGAGCTGCACATTATTACCATGACAATATCCATTATAGACACTTTAAGTGTCTGTAATGGATAAGTGTGCCTTTTAACTGGTAAATATCTTTGTCTCAATCTCTACACCATCAGTTTGTAATGCAGGCTTTCTATTATGTAACATCGCGGTGACATCATCAGGGTTATTTCCTTAGACTTCACAAACCTCCGTCAGAGCTACAGAAGACATTAAAAATCTGCTTACAGACTGAATATGACTCATCATGGTGAGTAAACTGAATTTGACATATAAAATTGGTGGACTTCCCCTGTAACTGCCAAATAATTTGATTGATTTGAATCGCCATGGCAACACTTCCAGTTTGTATTTCCACAATGAATTCCAGATGATGTTATTTTCCATTTAAACAGTTCATTAAGTCAACATGCAAAGTTGTAGTGTGGATTTGATCTAATCTGACGTGTGTTTCACATGTTTACCGGGCGTGTGCGTGTGTGTACGGTCATACGTGGAACAACAGTGACGGTAATAACATGCATCTCTATCTTTAAAATAACATCAGACTCTAACAACACATTAAAAAATAGCACAATAATGTTTAAAGAAATTTAAAAAAAAAACATAAATCAGAGATGCAAATATCCCATGCAACAGCAGCACACCTTCATACACGCATGCTCATTGTAACATACACATGTACATTCATGACATACATTATTACCACATATATCACTTTAGCTTCATCTTGTGAAGTGTTGTTACAAGAAATAAAAGAGATTTTAAAAAACATCACCAGAAGAAGTGTTTCTTTACAAGATTTAGAAAATAAATCTTTCCACAGTAACAAAAACTCAAAACTCAAAACATTCACATCTTCTCATAATAATCCAAATATACAAGAAATATATAAATAACTTAGTTTACATTGTTGTACAGTTCAGAGAGGAGTGATTGTTAATGTCAGCGTGCTGCTAGCTCAGGTTCGTCCTCCTCCGTTTGCTGGGGCTTTGTCCTGGATCGACCTTCAGCTCCCGATACTGCATCTGTCGGGTACAAACACACAGATAGCAATATGACGACAGATTCAGAGTCTCTATGAGCACTTGAGGCATACGTGTATATTCGAGGGGGAGACACAAACGCACGACTCAAACAGTAGTTCCAAAAAACAAGTCTTTAATAGCAGGTTCGGTACACGGGCAGGCAGTCAGAGAAGGCAACAGGACCAAAATGGGTTAAGCAGAGGCAGAGTCAAAAAAAGGCAGATCCGGGGTCAAAAACACGAGAGACTATAACAAAGAGGATAATGCTGGAACGCTTGCGACTAAGGGCTAAGACGAACTGGCACAGGAAGCAGGGGTCACACAGACTAAATACACAAGGGGAGTAAGAGTAATGAGACACAGGTGGAGGACATTAGGGGACGATGACGAGGACAGGAGCGGGAAACACACAAGGGCAGGAAGTGGATCTAAAGGCAGGATGATTCATGACATATAAACTCGTCTTTCCGACTCAAAAAACAAAGACTGACGTGTGTTTACATTGTTATGACTTCAGACAGGTGACCCAGTTTCTTTCGGGAAAAGTTTCTTTGCTCAGACAGACAAACTGTTTGCTGAAGAACACTAATATTGTAATCTGAAGACCCTCTGGCTGTGTACCTGCAAAAACACACATGCAACAGCAGAGTTGGCAGCTTGAAAGCTTACAGCAGCTTTGCTCTCAGATCTCACAGTAATTTGACCAATCATGTCTAGTTTAAAGATCTCCATCAAGCTCCTCAGAGTAGGAGATCTCTCCTCTTGGTCAGGACTAGAAGTAAAAGCTTTTTACCAACTTTCCTAACTCACTCCTGTCTGTGCTCATATTTAGGAGCTGCAGCGGAGTCCTGACATGTTAGGACTTGTCAGGAGACGGCGTTCAGGCAGAGATATGCTTATTGAAAGATCGTTTTGACTAGGAAAAAAAGAAAAAAGAAGGAGGAGAACACCTGCTGTCCCTGCAGAAACACGTCCTGGCAATGTTACACTTCACTGTAACGAGGGAACATGCAGTTTTGCAACAGTAATTAATCAAACTTTGATTGTGGTTAGGCAGATAATGTGTGACGTCCTCAGTGGGAGCAGATTATATGAACACAATCATGAACAAAATCTTCAAAACTTCATTACAACAGGTTAAATATTTCTCTAAGGTCTTATATCTTATTATTTTTTTTTATTTAGGCTGTTTCAAATAATAGCAGAGTCTATAATCTTTGAGGGGTATGTTCACACGGTGTGTTTCCCAACGCTGTATGACATCACAGAAATAACTGCTCATGTCGGGAACAGAAGTTAACAGGAAGTGCAGTTAAAGGTGGTGACCGCAGTACACATAATACAACATGTGTACAACATGTGTTGCAAGATGCAACGATATGACAGGAACTGTGAAACGATGTGGTTGATTTCACAACTGACTCAAATTACCTTCTATTTTAATTTACTTGATAGGCTACATTTATTTTTTTAACCCATGTGAGTGGTTAACCCATATTTATAGTCTATGAAGGCATGATTGAATGTTTACACATAACCTTAAAAAGTTATTTATGTTTACACATAAAACCTTCACTGTATAAATGGAGCTATTTTCCAAAAAATAAAAGTCTGTAAAGTTCCTCTCGCTTCACTAGCTTGTTGTGCTACATATCACAACGCCTTGACTTTGTACTAAAGTTATTTACAATGAACAATGTAGTAAAAAGTCCAGAGGTTGTGATATGTAGCACAACAAGCTAGTGAAGCTGTAAACATAATCGTGTTCCTGCACATGCTCAGTGGCGTCTGCTTTACACAGAACTACTCTCCAGAGACTGAAAATGTGATGCTGTTATTAGTCTTTGGAGACGTTTCTAAACGAACTAACATGACTAAATTCTTAGTAATGAAGGAACATGTCACCCAGGTCAGCGATGTGACTCACTGACCTGTTTTTAATAGTTTTTGGAACAACAACAGAGGAATAAGATAACAAAACTTGTTAGTTGATCAGTTCATGAGATTTGCTGACAATAAGAAAAATATGGAAAATCACCAGACTGATTCTTTAATAAACTTATTGGATCATTTGGGCATAAATGTCAGAAATAAGTGAAGAATGCCAAAGGTGACATTTTTAGATGTGTTTTTTTTTGTCCGACCAACAGTCCAAAACCAAAATATGTTCAGTTTACAATCATGTAAGAAAAATAATAGCAAATCTTTAAATTCAGGAAGCTGCAACCAGGAGATTTTCTGCAGTTTTGCTTGGAAGACAATTAAACGAATATCAAAATCACTGCTAATTAATTTTGTCAGTAATAATTTACCCACCACTTGAACATCAGAGGGCACTCTGGAGAGAAAGTCAAGAAGCTCATTGTTGTCGATCATGTACGGATCACGAAGCTTCTTCGTGAACTTGTTCACACCTACAGAGAAGAGAGTTTAGAGTATATACGTGCATATTCTGTGTGTCGGTGTGATCAGCTGTCGGTGTGTAAATCAGGACTCACCCCATGCGAGCACGAGGTATCGAAGAGGAATGAGGTAGAGAAGAACTGTGGCCAGACATAAGGCAGTGATCGCCAACCAGCTTAGAAAAGGCACTGTCCAGTTAACGGTGCTGCAGGGGAGGGAGAGCAGAACATATAAACATATAAAAACTGCTGCTTCACATAAAAGAAGAAGGCTTCTCATATCTTTATATCTTATCAGCTGTGGTCAATCAATATTCATCTTGTGAGTTAGCCAAATTAAAAAAATGGGTTGTTCTTCTAAAACTATGAGAAGAACCCATCTGTTTGCTGTCTGTGACAAAAACACTATTTTGAAAAGTGAGGTGTAACGTGTCCCCCGTCTCCCTGGTGGAAACTACGTCCTCACTTCTTTATCCTCTCTCCGTACGATGCCACCTCGTCCAGCGCGTTCTGCACACTGATGAACACGTCCTGGATGGCGTACAGTTTATCCATGAAGCCCTTGTGCTCCGAGTCCTGACAAGAACGAGGGAAAGGTCAGAGTTTAGTCATTTAGTTCACTATACTGTCCAACATTACAGACGGATGTGCAGCTGCTTTACGATGACAACACCTTGTCGTCTTTATCCTCCTCTTCATCTTCCCATTCAAACATGGCCTCCATGGACTGCAGCAGAAACAGAAGCAATAAACTGTTAACTGATTGAAATACAGATGTTAAAGGATGTTAAAACATCAGTCAGGAGCCCAAACGAACAGTGAAACATGTTTTTCTTGCTGTAATCATTCCTCCTGTTCATACTGACCATTAGAAGATCCCTTCAGCGTCCAAATGAGTCAAATCAAGTAGATATCTTTCACCGTTACAGTCTTTTTAGTGCTAAAGTTCCTCTTTTTGTTACTATACTTCCTCTTTCACTGTTCATACGGACACCTGACTGTTGCTTTAAGACGCACTTGTAAAATTGTGAACCTGTCCTTTAATAAAGAAAAACCTGTTTTGATTGTTTTCTCACCACGTCTGTTGTGTCCCTGCTTGAGGAGAAGAAGTAGTTCCAGACCAGCAGCAGCAGTAAGGCCAGCGGCAGCATGTAGAGCTCGAAGTTCCAAACCACGACCACAAACAGCTGGGAGACAAACACGTGATCACACTCGAGACACAACATGACAATACCTGCGAGAGTGTGTGTGTGTGTGTGTTTCATACCACAAAGGAGATGATGCTCCTCTGTGCAGACTCCCATTCAAAGCAGCTGTTGATATACGTCCCGTAGCTAATCAAGACCATGATGCATCGCTTCACACGGTTAAAGTTCTGCTGCAGCAACTGAAAGACACAAAGTCAACATTTTTTTTTAATCATTTTTAACTGATATTATATATTTTTTACTGTCATCAAATCCCCTGAACTGTAGTTTATTTAGAATTATTTAGACAGTTGTACAGCATGAATCTGCTAAATCATGTTACATTTCCTGATATAACAATTTTAAAAAATCTATTGATAAAAATTTATTGTTTTATTTCACTACTATCATTTCTAATAAATTACAATATAATAATAGAATAAATACATTTTATTTATTATTATTATTATTATCATTTTTATGTGAAGATGTGGCCTGTGATATAATTGTTATTTAGAGTCACTGTGGTTTAATTAATGGTCTCTTCTTATTATGTTGAACATGTTAGTAAATAATAAATACACGTCAACATACGTGTTTGGAGACTTTTGGTTCTTCTTCGATGTATTTCTGCTCTGCAGGGACGACCGTCTTCAAAGCAGCTTTGACCTGAAGACAAAAACACTCTTAGAGCCGGTCATGTGACCGAGGCCGGGCGTCACGTACGCTATAAATAAAATATAAATAAAATCACACCCTCACTGCAGCGGCTCAGACTGACACTCACTGTGTTGTAGATGACGTCAACCTCCAGGTAGATGAGTCCTTTACTCGGACCTGTCAGCTCTTTATTCTTCAACACGTATCCTTTCTGCTCTCCGTTACGGATCTGACAGATAAAGATAGTCAGCGTTACAGTTTATACTGACGTCAAACACACTTACTAAGACTTTTGAGGAGCTTTTTAATGCTACCTGGAAATGCAGGTAGGACCAATTTAAACATGCAACATAAAAAAACTATAGAGACACTAATACAGGAGACATGTTTACTGTCTGCTCCAAAGCTTCGTCTGTCACTGCATGTGTGTGGATATTAATGCAATCCATTGTATTTGTAGAAAAACAACCTCCCACACGGAAAAATGCAATGGAACAGTCATTCAAGTCGGAAACTTGGGTGAGATCCATTTAGTTCCGACAGAAACACACCTGATGTCACAGCAACATGGCGGCGACACAGTGAACAGTAAGCAGGACGACCTTTTCATCAACTTTAACTTTATGTAGTGTTTGTGCTGTGAAATGTGTTGTAACAACTTCATAGTTGCCATTTCCATTCAGTTGATTTGTGCTTGATAGAAGTCTTAGTGTCTACTCCTCCCGTCTCTTTTTAAGTGTGTTAATCTGTTAAATCAGCTGCTGTCGTGTTGTGTTGGAATGAAAACCTGCGTGTACATCCAAACATCAGTCTGCTGCAGGCGTCCATGTTTTCCTGAGCAGACGCACCGGGATGCATTTAGATTGGAAGTCGGGAAAACCGACTCTGAACTATCGACTTCCGACTTACAGTGGATTGCAGCATTTGAATGTGAGATGTATATAGATACTGTTTAGAGGCAGCCATACGATACATATATTTATTATTTAGAGAGCGATTTTCAAGATACTCAAAGATGCTTTTTACTCAACAAGTTAAAAAAAGATGTTAGATAACTAAACAGTAACCAGTTGGAGGTTCTCAGGTTGTTTTCATCCTGAAGTGATGTGAGCAGCAGAGTTATAAGGACTTTGGATGATGAACCATAAAGAGTGTTATATTTTCTAACTACTCTCCAGAGACTGAAAACATGATGCTGTTATGAGTCTTTGGAGCCGTTTGTAAACAAACTAACATGACCAAACTCTTCATGATGATGGAACATGTCACCCAGTGCAGCGATGTGGCTCACTGATGTGTTTTTAATAGTTTCTGGAACAACAACGGAGGTCTATGGCACAGAGGAATAAGATATATCAGACTTTGATACACACACAATACTTGTTAGTAGATCAGTTCATTGTTGGTTTGGATCCAAACATGAGATTTGTTGACAAGAAGAAAAATATAGAAAATCACAGCTTTATCCTTTAGAGAAAGTATTTTCTGTGTTGTGATTTTATTTTCTGTCCCTTCCTTCTCCTCTTATACGTGCACATATGCAATTAAGTGATGCATTATGTTTCAATCGAAAATTGTTCACAAAAGAAGAAAAACTGCAGTATTTAAGTCTCCGATTGAATCTTTACAATCATTCTTTACAACTTGACCTTCACTATATACAGACGTGGTTCATCACTGGTTTAAGAGGCTGCAGATGCTCATGTTTACATGACAAATAGCCTTACATCCTCAGCTGGAGCCTTCTGGCCGTTCCAAAGTCCAGGTTTAAATCTAAAGGTGATCCTGCTTTTGCCATCAGGACCCCTCGACTTTAGAACGACCTGCCTGAGGAGATAAGGCTGCAGAATCAGTGACTTCTTTTAAATCACCTCTTAAAACCCATTTCTACCAACTTGCTTTTATGTAATGTTTGTCTTTTGGTCATCTTTCTATTGTCTTTTAATCTTTTTATCATCTCTTTATTGTTTTTCTTTGTCAGACCTGTTATTGTTTTCTGTCTCATGTCTTTGCTTTATATTGTTCTGCTTTTGCTTTGTCTGTCAAAGCTCTTTGTAAACTCTGTTTTTAAGGGTAATATATATATATATATATATATATATATATATATATATATATACATATATATAACCCTGAAACCTGTATCAGGATATTTTTTATACACTGTAGATTTATGGGATGTATAGATAACAACACACAGTTTCATGTACTCACGTGTAATAAGGGGATGGCCACTTTTCCCAGGAAGTCGGCGCTTCTGTCTCTGTCCTCGTCAAACACCGTCACCTCCAACACTGAGTGAATGTCCTTCAGATTACTGACAGAAAGAGAGGAGATCAGTTCAGACTGATGTAGAGAGCTATTAAATATCAGGTTTCAGCCAGTGATCGATCAGCACTACAGCCGCTGAAAAACTGTTAATTATTTAATGAATCTGTTGTGCTTTTTAAACATCTATCTTACATTTAAAATCAATGTAGCCTTAAAGAGCCATTAAAATAGAGCTGCAATGATGAATCGATCAATCCATGATAGAAAATTAATCTAGTTTTTCTGTCGTACATCATAATAAACTGAATTTATTTGGGTTTTGAACTGTTAGTCGGACAAAGAAATGATAACAGGCATTTTTCACTTTATTCTGATATTTTATAGACTATAATACTAATTGATTAATCTATAAAATGATCAGCAGATTGATTGATAATAAAAATAATTGATTGCAGCCATAAAATAAAACAGAATTTCTTTTTAGACATTAAATAAAAAGCAAAAATATAAGATTTAAGGTAGTTAGAAGCAGCTCCATTAAAGATATACATTACAAAATACATTAACAGTAGGAAATATAGACATAAAGAAATAAAGACTTTCTGTATTATGGAGATAAATGAATGAAACAGCTTCATGTAGACTGATGTTCACTCACAAGGTGAAGACTTTGTTCCACTCTGGATTGAGGTTCTTGTAAACCGTGTGTGTCAACAGTCTGTCGTTATTCAGCTCCAACACGCAGAAAGGATCGCTCTTACCTAAGAAACCAACATAGGTGAGTCACATTATATTAACAGCTACTGTAACATTAATCATAGATAATATAAATAACAATAATAATAAAATATATTTCATTCCAAAAGATGCAATACAATGAGCTGCACAAAGATGAAGAATAGACAGAGAAAGAAATAGGAACATTAAAAACTAAAGAAAAACTGTCTTTGTTTTACTTCTTGTCAACAAATCTCATGTTTGGATCCAAACCAACAATAAACTGCTCTACTAACAAGTATTGTGTGTGTATCAAAGTCTGATTATTCCTCCGTTGTTGCTCCAGAAACTATTAAAAACACGTCAGTGAGCCAAGTTCCTTCATCATGAAGAGTTTGGTCACATTAGTTTGTTTAGAAACATCTCCAAAGACTAATAACAGCATCATGTTTTCAGTCTCCGGAGAGTAGTTCTGTGTAAGACAGACGCTTGCTCCACTAGCTTGTTGTGCTACATATCACAACGTCTTGACTTTGTACTAAAGTTATTTACTATGAACAATGTAGTAGAAAGTCCAGAGGTTGTGATATGTAGCACAACAAGCTAGTGAAGCTGTAAATATAATCATGTTCCTGCACATGCTCAGTAGCGTCTGTCTTACACAGAACTACTCTCCAGAGACTGAAAACATGATGCTGTTATTAGTCTTTGGAGCCGTTTCTAAACAAAGTAACATGACTAAACTCGTCATAATGAAGGAACATGGCTCACTGATGTGTTTTTAATAGTTTTATTATTCAGTGCTCTCATCTTGGTTGTTGTTTCATGTATGTGGTGAAAACTTTAAGTTCTGATGGTGTTTTTAATTCTGTTCCATGACTGCGAATGTTTTACTGAAAAAGATGACTGACCCAAAGTTGTTCTGCACCTTTGAACTCTACAGTTACCACAGTTGCCCAACTTGTCGTGACTTCTCTACTGCTATAATTTTTTGGTCAATTGACAGATTATATCCGGGGTGACACTATTTATGCACTTAAATATTGCTTTAATGAATGAGAACCTTATAAAATTCTCAATTCATGCCGAGATCTTTAAGAACTGTTCAGGACATCCCTAATAAAAACATTCAGAACAACAGAGAACACATGATGAGGAAGAGGAGGAGGACTTTTGATGGTTTATTTTTATTAAAATTACCAGTCACGTCTGCAGCCATGAGTCCTTCAGCTCTCATCACCTTCACCTGCACGATGCCCACATCCTTCAAGTTAGAGAACGACCTCAACACACCCTACAGAAGGACAAAGAGAGACGTTGTTTACGCTGCAGTGATATAAATACCATCATCATCATCATCATTAGCAGTGAGAGAGCTGCTCACGTAGCGTTTGAGTATCTCCCTGCGCTCCTGCGGGTCGTCCAGCGGCGTGACGGACAGGTCAGCGATGGAGACGTGAGCCGAGGCGGTCAGCGTGAGCAGCAGCACCACATAGCCCCGGGACTCCTCCAGCGGCAGCTCCATGTGGTGCGTCTGCTCTTTAGCCAGAGTGGAGAGGTCCAACTGACAGCTGAGCGACAAACACACAACACACCGCGAGCTCATAAACTACACAACTGAGTCACAACCACAATAAAACTGAGATAAAGACCAAACAAACAGCACATACATGGTGAGGAAGGTTTTCAAATGATGGGGGACAAAATCCACAGTCCTCCTTCTGTGCAAAAAATGTATTTAAAAGTTTATCTGAAGCTAATATGAAGCTTCAGCGTCCAAATGAGTCAAATCAAGTAGATATCTTTCAACGTTACAGTCTTTTTAGTGCCAAAGTTCCTCTTTTTGTTACTATACTTCCACCTGCAGCTCAACAGGGAAACACAAAGAGGGAATTTGATGCTAAAAAGACTGTAAATGTGTCAGATATCCACTTGATATGACTAGAAAAAGGTCAGGTGTTCCATGAGATCTGTTTGACTCCCTGACGAAGGCTTTGTTTTTAAAAGTCTATATGACCATGCCATGACAATAAAGGCATTTTAATTGTTCTAAAAAAAGAGTGCTTTGGAGTTTTCTTGTATTTTTGAAGCTTCACATCAACTTTTAAATGACTGTGTGGACACACTGTGGATTTTGGCCTCCATCACTTCCACTGAAAGCACATTTGAAGGATCTTTTAATATCCAGTATGAACAGGAGGAATGATTACAGCGAGGAAAACCTCTTTCACTGCTCATAAGGACACCTGACTGTTGTTTTAAGACACACTTGAAAAACTGTGAACCTGTCCTTTAACAAAAAGAAAACTCATAATTACAGGATCATCTTCTTGTAATTATGACATAAGGCCTCAGATTTTTGGGGGCTTTAAATGAGCTTACAAATGAAACAAATGCATGCAGACATTCAAACGCTGACTGACCGTCCGATGAAGTCATCTCTCCTCCCGGTGTCTTTGTCCCACACTGTGATCTCCAACACGCCTCCCGACTCCTCGTACAGATGCAGGTCAAACTGTTCCCGCCACTGTGGGCTCAGCGTCTTTGGCACAGTCTGCACACACACACAACAGCACAGGTTTCATCCCCGAATGTAAACATCTCACCTCAGTAAACCACCGAACAGAGACTGACTGATCTGGGGTCAGGGGGGGTCGGCGTTACCTTGCTCCTGTACTTCTGGTGTCCCAGCCTGAACTTGGCGTACGGGTCGCTCAGACCGTTGGGGTCCATGGGGATGAGGTTCCGACCTTCGATGAGCGCGATGCTGACGATGCCTCTCCACAGCTGCCACTTCCGATGCATCTCTGAGAGACGTTGTGACTGCTGCTGCTGGTCCACACACACACACACACACACACACACACACACGTGCTGAGTTTTATTCATCACATTAGGAAACATGAGAGCGTCAGTTAGACTGATCATGATTTGTGACAATTTGACCCAAGTTTGGATGTGTCAGTTCTTCAAAGGTGGCTTAAGTCCTTAAAGGGGCCATGTTCATGTTCTGCTTTTTGTGGTTTTTTATCATTTATATCCTGTTCTGATGTCGGATGTTAAACATGATCGTAACGTTTTTTTTTCTACCTTGCTGATGAGCTGACATCGGTCTGTACTTTTGGTTGCTAAGGTGGTTGCTAAGGTGTTTCCATGTGTTGTTCACTCTCATATTTCAGATGTGATTCAGCTCCAACATTTACAAATGTATTTGAGATGTTGACATTTGGAGTAAAGAAGGAGAAAAAGAAGTGAAATCCTGCTACTATAGTTTGTTTACGTAAATAGTTCCTGAAGCTGACCAATCAGAACAGAGTGGGCTCATCAGGAGGCGGGCCTTAAAGAGACAGGAACTAAAACGGCCTGTTTCAGACAGAGGCTGAACTGAGGGGCTGCATAAAGGACCAGTAGAAGATCAATAAGGAGTTTTTAACTGGAAATCATGCAAATATATTCCAGTCAAGCCCCAGAATATAAATATAGAGCTGGAAATGTGTAGAATATGTGTCCTTTAATTTCAAACTCAGATACAAAAATCACTTTTGGATGGATGAGAATTAACAGGATCATTTTAGCCCCGGTGAGTTACAATAAGCCACGTTTGAAGACGAGCCAGCTGCAGCAGCTGTTCATAAGTTCAAAGTTAGCTTCATCATGACGTCAGCGTTTTAGAAGTGGAGATTTACACATCACTAAATTAAAACTAGTTGTTACATAGAGATTAGTTGCAGGATACAAAGGAGTGTCAAAGTCTGGATGCTGTTAAGCTCCCAATAAATAATTTTATTCTCTTTTTTGAGGCAAAGTTTCAATCTGTATGATCTTCCTCAGGCTTACAGATTGAAACGTTGCTTCAATAAAGAGAATATAATTATTTATTGGGAGCTTAACAGTGAGCAGACGTCACTGCTTTCTATCCTGCAATGACATTTTTCTTGTCTTGTCTGAATAATTTGCCTGGATGTGTGAACGCTTGGTTCCCCTTATTAGTATTAATAATTAGTTGTCACTAATTATTCATACCCACTAACTAACATGCATAACTGTTGCGTTAGCTAGCTGAATCAACCAATTGACACTTTACATTTCACAGCACAAACACACAAAACCTCAAATTATATGCCAGTAACGTTAGCATAATTAGCTTAGCATGATTGAACATTTCACTCTCACTGTAAACTGCATGAATACACTAATTCTTAAACACACACAAAAGATTGGCAGCTCACTTGATTTTATTTCCGGGCTTCTAAAACTTTTTGGAAGTTTTGTTACAGCTCGTGATGCATTATGAACGAGGGTGTCACGATTCTCTAAATCTATGATTCAATTTGACTTTCGATTTTAGGTCTCGATTTGACCTAAACTATTGATCTAAACTATTGAGTCTTGATTTGTAAAGATCAACAGATCGTTGGTTTATGTCGTTTACATTTTCAGATTCTTCTTTAAAAAGATGAGCTACACGGTAACAAGTGTGATATAACCGCCATATTATTTTGGAATGTACCACACTGAGGCTGTATGGTCAAATTTAAATAATTATTTAAAATGTAATAACAATAACTTAGTTCACCAGTCAACTGGGAACAAACGGTTCATCACGTAAACAAAAAGAAGAGCCACCAGATGGCAGAAGATACTTTACAACAACAGCTTGTCTACGTGTGTTGCACTTTGTCGACTATCAGCTGGCTGCACACAGAGAACAATGTTATCAGCTCATCGTCTGTCTAACTATGGTAGGAAAGAGACATCGTTTGTGTTTTAACAACATTTCACTTATGAGTTATTGATCCGGAAAGTTTGAATCTGTCAATATTCCAACTTTACCGACAAACTGGAGTTTTTCTGTCGACGATGCAGAAGATACATCAAAGATTTTCCACACGACTCCGGCAGCGGCCATGTTGTCCCAAAGTAATGTAGCTAGGGACTATAGGTAAGCTACACTGTGTCGTCTTTGAAATGTTGTTTTTTTGTTGTTTTTTTTATTCCAGACGCGCACAAGTATGAGGAGGTGGAGAGAAAAAAATACTGGGAGAATCGCTGATCCTCCTTTTGATTTCAATGGTCGAAACTGAACACTCACTACGATTGATTACCAATTTAGAATGGAAATCGTGACACCCTTTATTATGAAGGGATCTTCTAATGGTCAGTATGAACAGGACGAATAATTACAGCCAGAAAAAACATGTTTGTGAATCTTTCCTTTAAGGATCTCAACACACAGCATGTCAACTTGAACTAAAAGCCATTAAAACACGTGATGAAAATGGTCAAATGAGGCTCTAATAACACAGACAACGAAGACACGAGGCAACACGACCAACAACAACAGCGATCAGCACTGACAGAAACATGATCAGCATGAAGGCGTCAGGACAGCAGATGGGAAGCTGTGACGGCAAACAGACAGTTCAGACGGAGCAGTGATGATGACGATGATGATGATTTTACCTTAGTGGATCGTTTCCAGGACCTCCTGAGCAGCATGGTCTGAATATACATTAAAATACATTATTTCAACTGATTCCTGCAGTGGAGGGAAAGACTACTGGTTTAACTGGAGCTACAGGAAATCTTCCTTTAATACAAAATAAAATGCAAACCTGGGCCTGTATTTATCACACTGATAAAAGTAAAAATCTTTCACTTTTACTCACAAACTTATGAACAAAAACTATTTAGCAAACTGTGCTGTTAAATGATAATCATCAATAATATGTTATTGCAGCAAAATCATTGATAGAGTCGTTTTAGTCTTATATATTATTTGTATTTGAACCTTTGTTTGGACGTTACACCACTTTTTTTTACTTATTTTGGGATTTACCAGGGGTGCAAACAAACAATAAGAATAAATCTGACAGTGATTCATTATTATTATATGAATAAATTTTATATTTAGTTTCCATTTCTGACAGTTTCCTGTTATTTCATCCACATTTATATATTTATACATTATAGATATATTAGATTGTTGTTCATTTCACATATTCATTATTCCTGCAGAGTTAAAGATTTCACACTAGTACAAAAAAAGATAATTATAGACAGGACTGTGCAAAAGTTTCAGGCAGTTTAGATTCTTAATCATAATTCAACACCATCATGGAGGCGTCTGATCGTCCCAAACTTATTCTGCAGCAGGACAACGAACCCAATCACCCAACCAGAGTCATAAAGAACTACCTTCATCAACAAGAACAGATGGTCTCTGATCTCAACATCACAGAGTCAGTCTGGGATTAACATGAAGACACAGAAACAGAAAACCACAGAAGAAGAACTGCAGCAACTTCTACAAGATGCAGTAACAACCGACCTGCCAAGTACCTGAAACACTGAGGAAACTGCTGCTGATTTAAAGACAAAGCTGCTCACAGCAAATATTAATTAACTTTAGATTTACTCAACTTTATATCAAGTTAACTGATGAAACATATGCATGAAAAATCTGTTTTGTTTCCTTTCATGTGATCACTTCTTTGTAAATAGAAGTCACTTTACAAATATGTGTTACTGTTATTGTTTATTCTTGGAGCATTATTAAGTTTTATTCTTAAAAGTCGGATAAACACGAGCCCAGGAGCACTGCAGACCTTTTAAGCCACTAGGGGACGCTACAGGACAGGAACACGTTTCTAACTACAAGGAGATAAAACAAGTGATGTGCATAAAGCATCTGATAATAAATCTCTCTACCGGTGCTGAATATTAATTACGCTCATTAACTTTAATGACACTTTGATGTATCTGAGCTCTCCCGATTCTGCTGTTTGTGTTTTACTGTTGTTGTTTGTTGATATTCCAACATCTTCATCTCTGTCTCTCATTACCATAAATCTCTATATCCTCAGCCTCCTCTTCCTCCTCTCAGAGCAGAGCTGCAGCACAGACTGACAAGTTGGGCTATAATTCATTTATAAACTGAATAAAACATGAAGGAGACTTCCTCTGTTTAATATCTTAGTGGGAGGAAACCATCTTCTGACACTCTAATCTGATAAAGGATAAATTACCAGAAACTACGATTAACACTTCTTACCGTATCTGTAACATGTATGGAAGCAAAGAGAGGCCAACAGATGTGAAACTGTTCAGTAACAGAATACCTAATTATTAAATCAAAACACTACTTGCTACATAATTTAAATATTTCACTTTTTAAAAAACATCTATCTGAATTTCATTTTAAAGCTGCATTAATTGTTTTTTGGGTTTTTTGGGGGGGGATTTTTTGGCCACTTGGGGGCAGCACAACAAGCTGTAAGCACAAAACTGATGTATTATCACCAAACAGTTGCTTATTTCCACATCAAGCAGTTACGGAGCAACATTATCATTCATGTGGAGTCGTGTTTCTGTCCACCTGGTGAATGTAAGTCCAATATTCACTCTCTTTTAGCTCTGTTTTTACTCTCTACCAACTCCTGAGGGAAATATCTGGCTCTTTAGCTGCTAAATGCTCCACTATGTTCACCAGCTAGCCTACAGCTAACTGTGTCTGTTTGCCGTTTGGTGCTGAGCAGGTAGTGTACAGTGGCTTTTTAGAGGTTTTTCTCTGAAAACGACGCTATGAGAGCGCTGAGAGTGAACCAGAACAGTAAAGTTGCAGCCGGACAGATAAACAATGAGCTGAAACTCACTATAAAGCTCCGTAAAGCCGAGAGGAGCTGCAGAGTCACTGATAATTCTCTGTAGGTTCATCACTACGAGTCAAACACATTAAACACTGACAGATCATCCATATCACAAATATTGATTAGTGTAGCTTTCATTTTTCCCCCCACAAATTCACATAATGTCATGACGTTATTCCAACAGCCTTTAATTTTTTTATATTAGCACCTCTTTGTGGTGTGTTTAAGGTAAAAGCTAAATCTAGTGATCGGTTGAGAAAATGAGTGGAAAGTGCTAAAAATATTCTATCAGCAAAGTAAACTCATGTATCCTTTATGTGTTTTGTAATCAGAGGTTGTAACTTTGTGTTTATTATGGTTTTACAACAATGAGAGACGTGGAAATGAAGCCTCAGTAAAAATACTTTTACTGTATTCATGCGTCTGACTTTCACTAAACAGTGTTAATTATCTGTTGATTAAATGTACAAGCAACACACATTAACAGCAGAATAGACAGAAAACTGACCAATATTCAAACAACTGTATTCAAGTTGTTAAATTTCAGTTAGTTAGTTGGTCATTTTTGGATCAAGTCAAACAATCAAGTTGAATTAGTGAAATTCAAACACCAAAATTCAAGATAAAAAACTGAACTTCCAGGCAACCAGTCGATCAATCTGTTTACATTCTGTAAAAAAAACCCCCAGGATGTGTAGATTTTAACCAACTGGAAGTTTCAGAGACGATAATTTAAACCACATGAATTCAGAGGAATGTTTCACCCTGATCCACACTGAGTTCAACTGAGTACGTCTGCGGAAAATAGTTGTATAATGTCTTCTGTGGTTCTGGAGAAGCGTCAAGAGAAAATAACCATGTGATGATGTCAGAGTGATGTCATCATAGTTATCTCAGCACAGGATCGGAGACTACAAATTTATAAACAGAAACAGACTGGAGGTGTTGAGCAGCAGAAATCTAAGAAAATTATGCTGTTGAGTTGAATTATGGGAAATGTAGGCTGAGTGTGACCCTAAAAGTCAGGATATCTCAGTCTATGCTGCTTCGATTTGGATGAAACTTGTGAGTCTCCCATCTTTATTGAAGTCCATTTACTGTAAATAATTTTTAATTAATTTTTAATTGGCAATGTGGGTGTATGTGCTGTGCTGTTGTGTGTAGCTTTGTATTTTGTATGGTGTGTTCTTTGTGGGGTTTTTTGCTTTGTACTGTTTGTTGTTGTGCTGTTGTATGTTCTGATTATAATGGACTACAGATGCAAATTAGCTTCAAGCTAACTCTGGTGCAGTGCATCATTTATGCTTAATACTGCTTCTTCATATATAGTAGTGATCACATTTCATAATTTCAAAAACATTTATTATTATTATTATTCAATTAAATTAAATGCAGAGTGTATTAAGGACATAGCTCACAGGGGGTCAAGAGAACAAGAAAACAACGAAAAATAAGTACATATTTTTTTTAAGTAAGTAATAAAAAAGTATTGTTTTATTTTTTTTTTTTTTAAATATTCATTATATATAGTATTTATATATATAAATACATAAATGTTTCTTGTATTTTATATATTTATTGATATTTATTAATTTGTTTATTATTTTGACATTTCTTTGCTTCCATACTACAATCTGTTGAAATAACATTTAATAAAAAGCTAACTAAAATGACAAAACAAGCATGAATTTCCTTTGGTTTTTTAGCCGTCTCATTGGTGCCACATTGAGCTCAGCAGTGAGAGGAAACGTTGCAACAGTCTGTATAATTCATGTTGATCTTTATTTTATTCATAAGGACTGCTGAGAGAAGACATGAAGCCCAAAAAGAAAAAAATCAGGAACTAAAACCTTAAAGCTAACAAAACCAAAAAACTAGAAACAGCTAGAAAACTACCAGAAACTAAACATTAAAGGCTTTTAAGATAAACTAGAAGCACAACAATCACATCACTGGTGCCGGAGCTCGAGTGCAGGCTCCGTCCATTACATGGCAATAAGCTAATTTGCGCAGCTGATAAGGGGAAAAAGCTCCTCACTAGATCAGGAGATAAAGCAGGAAAGGGTCAATCAGGGCTCTAAAGGAAAGTCACTAAGCGTCTAATCACCGCTACACTCACTTTATTCACATAGGGCTTCCACCGATACATCTTAACCTGCCTCTGCTGCAGGAAACACAAACGCAGCACAGAGACAAAATCCTCACTGTGACATGTGAGAGTTGGTGTTACAAGTTACAACAGAAGACAGAGACACTACTGAGCCAATTTTACACTCTAGTAATTTCTTAATCCAATAATGCTGAAACGGTGCCAACCTTTTTATCTTTTTAAAACAAAGCAATTATCTACTTGTGTTTTTACCAGTTCCAAACCAGTTTTTACTTGATTTGTTTGAATTGTTTCTTGAACGGTTGAAACATCTCAAATATCCTGCATTTCACAAAGAAAAGAGCAAAGATTAAAGGCGAGTAAAATCTTTTTTTTTGTAGCATTTGTTCCATTACGACTCCCAGGTTGGGAACCAGCTGATTAGTAGATCAACTGAATAACGGATCGACAGTAAATTACCATGTTGGCCTGAATGTAAAACAAGGAAATTACAAGGAAAAATGATGTATTCTTTCTGAATGCAGCGAGTACCAGTGTTGAATTATGGGTCGTTTGTAGCTTTAACGATGCTCTGCTAACGAGTTTCTTCAATTCTGTTTATAGAGACGAAATGAAACCAGAACTTCTTCTGTTCCAGAAATAAGAAAAGAGAAGACATATGTTATAATTAAAATGATTAAACATCTCGACTCAGAACAAAAACTTTCTCAACAGTTTGTTGTGTTTTTTACTCCGTATCTTAAGACAAGGATGAGAGTTTTTGCAAAAAAAGATCTAATATTGTTGTTATTCAGTATCTCTGTTGTTTCGCGGCCTCTCTGTCCCATCAAGGTCACTCAGGTCTGCTGACCAGTTGTTCCAGTTGTTCCAGTTGCACAGGGGAGATCATCCCTTTGCAGCTGTAGCCTCAAGTCTTAAAACATATTTCAGTTCCTTGGCGTTTAACTCCGTATGTGAGTGTTTTGTCTTTTTGTCTGTTAAACTTTTTATTGTGTGGTTTATGGTTTTTGTTATTTTGATTGTGCACAACTTTGGTCAACTGTTGTGTTTTTTTTTTTAAATTTGCTTTATAAATAAATTTGAGTTGAGTTATTGAACCACATTTCCCATAATCCTGCTGACCACAAGACGAGTCAACAGGCTGCAAAGGAGAGGCCTGAACGGTGTCGTTTATAGACAGCGAGGATTAAAACTAAAAAGTTGAAAAAGAAAAGACATCAGAGAAGAGCATCGTTGTATATAAATAATATATATATATATATAAATAAACTGCAGGAACATGTTTCACTTTTACAGAAAGACAAATGCAAGAAACGCTGAATGAGAGATTGTGTAAATAAGCTGCTGTGACAGAGGAAGTGATGTCATAACTTCCATCTGTTAAAAGTCAGTCGGTAGTAAAAAAAGTGTTTCGTTATCTCGGTTTATCCGGCTGTTGACCTGGAAGAAAAAAAGTCCAAAGTGTCTTTACAGCAGAGACACAGCGAGGAACTGAATCACCTGTCAAACAGCTGAGAAATAATACTGATGCTTCAAAGAGGCTGACAGGAGAAAGTAGTAGACGTATTTCACTTTTACGAGAGAAAACGCTTCAAGAACGAGGACTCTCTTCTCTTCAGATTAACAGTATCTCAGGGAAACGTTCCCGACAGTACGAGTGGAAAAGTGGAGGTTATCTCATAATGAGGGTCGTCTTATATTCAGGCCAATACGGCGAATAGTAATTTAAAAACTGATTTGAAGAAACTGCTGAACATTTGCAGGTTGAGGCTCTAAACAGAGAGGATTTACTGCATCTTTAATCTTGCTCTCTTGGAATTTGTGACATTGGACATTTCTTATTATTTTATAGGTTGTGCAATTGATTGAATAATCCCCCCAAAAAATGATAGTTCTCAATACAATAACTCACTTTTTCTTTACTCTAGTATGACAGTTGTGAGAAGAGAGAGGATGATGATGTTATTTCTTATCATACGTACCGTGGAGTCTCGTCGTTCCTCTACGGGACTGTCTTTAGGCGTCAGGGTGACGGCGAGCTCCAGGGAGCCCAGGTCCTGATCCGGGTACTGAGGGTCCTTCAGCACCAGAGTTACAGGTATCGTCCTGTAACACACACACACACACAGATATGACAGGTTAAAGGAATAGTTTGTCATTTTTGAAGATACACTTATTCACTGTCTTGCAGCATAAAGACTGCATCACTGATCCCAGTCTGTCTGTTTAACTCCAACTGGAATTAAACTGCATTTTTTCATCTACGACAGCAACTACTGCTCTATAAATCTCTTGCTCTGTGTTCTCCTGGTTTTCAGTTCAGCCTTGTTGGATCCTGCTACTCTCTGACATAAAGAAGACTGATATATTATTATATATGACATCATTAGATTATTAATAGTGAAGCATCAGTGTTAGAGCAGCATGTTACTGTTGTAGCTGCTGGAGGTGGAGCTAGTTTACACTACTTTATATACAGTTAGCTAGTTTAGTCCACTGGTTCCCAACCTAGGGGTCGGGCCCCTCCAAAGGGTCAGCAGATAAATCTGAGGGGTGGTGAGATGATTAATGGGAGAGGAAAGAAGAAAAAACAAAGTTCTGATACACAAATCTGTTTTCAGTTTTTGGACTTTTTCTCTAATCTTTGATTTTTGCTGAAATATTGGATCATTTGAACATTTATTGAAATGAAAGCATGTGAGAAGTTTAGAGGGAAAAATCACTATTTGGTGGAGCTGTTAACAACTCATAGACATGTGAAACGGTGTGTAAAGTCATGATGATACTGTGAAATTGGAATTTCGGCCATGAAATGTGATGCTAGTACCGAACTAGCGAGAGATAAGAGAAAACATTATGCAGGTCAGCTGCTCAGCATCGGCTTATTATTAAGATTTATTCTCAACATTTACTCATCTTTTATTGTTGCCTTATTCAATTAATTCTTTTAAAGTAGGTTTTATTAAAGCTATAATAATGTCTAAAAACAACTAGACCTATATTATATATTTTACTGAGTTATGTACTTACATTATCTCAAATGTTTCCAACAATTTTCAAGCCCAGAGAAATCAGTCATTTTAATCAGGAGTGTACACACAGAAGATGCATGCATCGGTGTTGTGGTTGTAAACACCTACAAGATAACACATCTGAGTTGCAGTTGTCTACCGGATACTCATATTGTAACATATTCATAAATCGACTTATATTTTTAGAGCTTTAAGCCACATTTTTATGATAACTTTTTAGATCTTAGTTGGTCGTTTTTAACTGCGACTGGTTTGAACTGGTGCTGTGAATCCTGTGTGTTTGTCAATTACCTGTAAAGTACTTGAATTGCATTCAACTTGCATGAAAGGTGCTTTATAGAGTTTGATTGTTACAACTGGACTAAATTTCATTGAAAAGTTGAAGTTTCGTACATACCTCTGCTGCTCCAGAGACTCCACGTACAGGTAAGCAGAACCCATGAAGTCATCTAGAAGGCCAAAGTCGTAGTCAAAAACCTGCAGACGAGCAACAAGCAACAGTTCATTAAGAATTCATATTTAGGAGGCTTTCTCTTCTCTTGTTTCCCGTCTGCTTATCTACTATCAGCTGTCCATTAAAGGAAAAAAAATACAGAGAAGAATGAATTTTTAAAAGCTGTGTGTGTGTGTGTGTGTCCAAGTCTTTACCTTTACATACAAAGGTTCACTCAGACAATCCAGTATTAAAGTCGTCTTTTCATCCCACACCGGGTTGAGGTTTTTGTGGATGGTTTTGCTTCTGAACACCTCCTTACCAGCCAGCTTGAACTTGACGTACGGATCACTGCTACCTAAAAGAAACAAAAAAGTTGTTTGCATAAAAACAAGAACAGAAAAGGAAAAAAAAAAAAAGAAAGTGTAAACATGACTCTACCTCCTCTGTCTCGGATGGCCAGGTTGTGTCCTCTCTTCAGCTCGATGTCCAGCTTGTACATCCCTGAGCTGGGGAGGGCTGCTTGCTCAACGGGGGGCCCTGAGGAGCACGGTGCACCCACACCCTGTTAGAGGAAACAAATGCATTCATTACAAACTGACATCTGTCACTCTCTCACCGTACAGTCCAAACTCTCACAGAAACCTCACCAGCATTTTTTAAAGAAAGAACTAAAAAGGTGTTTCAAGCCGTTGCTAAAACGTTGCTTTAACTACTTCTGTCTGCATCCACCGACACTGACTGAAGTGTCTCACTCAGCTGCGTCCCATGGGGTGAACACTGACAGGAAATTACAAGAAAGCAGCTTCCTCCCCGACTGATCACAGTGATTCTGAGCTGAAGGGTTTTTCCATTCTTGTATAATCCTCACTTCCATTGCAGCACCATCATCTGTGTAGCACCTGTAACAAAGCAGAAACTGAAGATACATCGCAGACGTTCACAGCCTGGATACTGCTGCACTACGTGATGCAGATGCACGAGAGGATGAATGTTTCTATGAACACTTTTCTGGACATTTAGGAAGCAGTTTTGTTGTCTTGTAACAGGCTGCAGAAACTCTGTAAAATCAATAACCTCAATTGTAACCACAAACTATACACAAAAACCAGAAACCTCAGCCTGTGAAAGTGAGAAACTAACCTGTGTCAGCAGTCATTAGCACAGAAGCAGCCAGAGCGAAGCAAAGTGGAAATAACATTTTATCTTTTAGATTACATCTGAAAACAGCTGCATGCACCAAAACGACACTGTGAGAAAGTTGCAGCCGGACAGATAAACAACGAGCTGAAACTCACTATAAAGCTCCGCAAAGCCGAGAGGAGCTGCAGAGTCACTGATAATTCTCTGTAGGTTCATCACTACCAGCCAAACACATTACACACTGACATCTGATCCCAGTGTTTATGTAAAATTATTGATTATGGCAGCTTTAAAAGGTAGAGTCAGCGATTCTAATCCAATAAACTTTGCGAACATCTCCTCATGGTCTGATAACTGTCTGTTCTGTGTGTCCATATACAGCGCTGGCTCTGTAAACGGGCATGTAAACAGCAGGTCGGACCGAGCTACAAAACACTACTCCGGCCGATCAGCAACAGCTCATACTCGTGCTAAGGACAGGGGGAGGGGAGATGGGGTGGTAGGAGGAGCATTAGGAGCAAGAGGGACAGTAAATCTGGTGTTGTCCAGAAGAAGAGAGGAGAAAAGAGGAGAAGAAGAACACAAATTAAGGAAAAAGTTGAAAGGCCTGAAGACGGATGTGGAGGTTGCTATGTTCGGACAGATGGGTAACGTTAGTTTTACTATATTTCACATAACCAACACCTGCCCACAGACGTCCAGCTTACTGTCTAGTTTACCAAGATGTGCTGTTGTTGTGACGTTAGCTTTAGTAGCAGGAGAGTCTCTGCATGTTCACTTCACAGCAGCAACTGTAGCAACAGTTTGTTAACCCACAACCTTGCTAACGTTAGTTACATTACGTGCTGTGTAGTTGTTCGCTCTATATTGTGGTGTTTTATAGCCATGAAGACCTAAAAACACAGGTTTACTAGCACATTGGGATAATTTGGATTGATGCGTAAGTTGAAATGCTATGCTAAGTAACGTTAACTTCCTTGTTAGCTTAGCTGCAAACCTACTGTGCTCTTCAGTCACTGTAGCTTTAGCTAACTCTTGCTAGTTTTTACTCCGTTGTGTTTTGGGTGCTGTGTTGGATGGACAGATTGATGTACTTTAATGATCCTAAATTGAGAAATTCTTGTGTTACAGCAGCAGTTATCCAGTAAATATACAGTAAATATACATATCAACACTAGAAAATAAACAACAAATAACAATAAAATAGCTCAACACAAGAATATAAGAAAAAAACAAATATAAAATATAAACATAGGATAACATACTATATACATAAGACAAGTGTGCAGTTATTGAAGTTTTTAAAGATGCAATGTGGTAGAGTAGAAGTATAATATAGTATTATATAATATGTGCTTACATGTCATTCATTTGATGATGTTTGATGCGAAAGAGACAAATATTTCTGCACCGTATAAGGCTGGAACGTCTAGAGAATCTCCACTGCCGTTTGTCTGAAAGGTGAGATAAACTGTTCTAATTGCATATTTGGCCTTTGATTTCTCTGTTTGACTGTTTTAACCTCATAATCTGTTCAAATTAACAGGTCTGTAGTTTTATTTAGAGAGCAGAACATGAAATCTTTATACATGGAAGCAGTGGAGGAGCTTGAGAAGAGCATCTTGTCTAGTCTCCCCTCCGTCTCTCAACCCATTATTTTTCCTGAATCTACCTTATTTGCATTTTGATGGTTGGCTGATGTCTCATGGATCAAAGATGTTTTGTATACAGAAGTTGATTTCACACATTGAGGGCCGCAGACAGGAGCCAACCCACACCCTGTGTATTTCCTATCACCATTTAGACAGGAAACAGAGTGATTATTAGAAATGAAGAACATTATTTTCCAGCAGACAGTTTCTCTGTGGCTTCTCACACATAGACGTGACTGTACTTGATTAATTTAGCAACATAAAATAACACCCTACTATTCTCACTATATTTTCAGTCATCAGTTATTTTGAATGGAGGACACAGTCAGTGCAGATGCATTCAATGACATTACAAATGCCACGTAAGTCGCTGTGTGTTTTTATGAAGAATACACATTTGAATGACTTCAGACTTGCTAGTTGAGTCTGGGAGCTCCTCCTACGCCCTTCTTCCTGGCTCCTTCAGGTCTGAATGTAAATGCCCCCCCCCAAAAAAAAACTTCCTGCCTTTTGTTTCCATTTGTGATTGCATTTGAATTAAGTTTTTTTTGGTCTTATCTGCATTGACTGGGAGGATATAAGGTGGTATCCGGATGAGGACACAGAGGATTTGGAAGCTTTCACTGAGGAACTGATGATCCAGACCACAAACCATGCATTTGTGTTCAGTAGGTTTTCTATCCTTTGCTTTGCACTCAGTCCAGTAATGGTGTGTTAGCTGTGGGGTTTTTTTTTCATGACTATTTATGTCAGCAGGACTGGTGGGGCTCTGAAAACAAACATCTCTCTGGATGCTCTTCCTGAAATTAGCGTTGAAGATAGAGTGCATGATAGTGAAGATGATGCAGCAGCAGACATGCCATCATTTTCAGGCACCATAAAAAGTTATTTGTGAATATAATCGGCCATCCTGCATGGATCACAGATCACAGCTGCTTGAGACAGCTAGTAGAAAACCTCCACCTACCTGTCAACACTTTCAAGACTCTGGACCTCAAGACCAGACAATACTGTGGTGCATCAAAACCATTTGAAGTTGTGATACAGTCAAGGGGCACTGCTGTAACTACTGAATGGGTCATTTTCCTGTCTCAGTATAGATCTCATATGACTTTTCATTTGTAGGAAAACATAGTTGAAAATTACAATTTTACATAAATGTACTGATGATAAACTGTATTCCAGATGTGTCCTCGAGGTCACATTGTGTGGAGGTGGACTTCCCAAACCACTCTGAAGTATGGTATGCATATTGGAGACTTCCTTCTGTCTACCAATATCCTTTTGTCATGAAACAACTATGCCGAAATAGCATAACAGGACCGTGTTCTACAGGATCCAGGACCACTACTGTGTGGACGCAATCAATGAATTCTGGGAAATAAAGCAAAGAGACATTATTGCTCAGCTACAGTCCAAACAGAGTGTAGTGGCACTGGATGAGTTTGCATTTTAAACATTTGCTACCACTTCTTATTTTGGTCAAGAAGAATTCAATGTGCACACCTGCAGTGAGGTTTGTCACACAGCTCTGATGGTTGACTCTGTTACAGTTTGTGATAATGCCCTTTTAATTCTGCATTGGCTGGATGGACAGTCCTGGATTATTGCATGTATTCTGCCACAGAGAATGACACAAAGAAGATATTCTACATAACCAACACTGACAAGAGGGAGACTGAGAGAAACTCTGCTATCATGGAGAAGGAAGAAACATTTGAGACTCTTCATCGACAAGTCAAGCTGACTGAAATATACACTGATGCTCATTCCCAGATTTCAGAAGTGTTTGTGTAGATATGGTTGATCTAACAGCGATATATCTGCCTACTGGACTGTAATTACTGTGTCTTTATGTACTGGGTTTGTGTTTCTTGTATTTGTTCTCTCCATACAGATCCAGCCAGGAGGAAATTCAAAGATAAGGGGGTTCAGAACTCCCTTTATGTGTGGCACAGCTCAAAAAACCTTTCAAGAAGACTATTAGCAGTAAGTTCATAAATTCTCTTTTTCAGGTTTAATACATTTTTGTTGTATGTGCTTTTATAATCTTTTGAGATGTCCCTCCTTTGTGATGTTTAATTTTCCATTTACGGGCAAGCCAACAGAAGTGAAGCTTCATCCTCTGGCAGTGGAGTAAAGACATTTGCAACCATTTCTGGTACTAATGGAAGGTGGCTACAGATGGCTATGACAGCTTCTTTGTAAGTATTAGTGAAAGCATATTTGGCTTGTGGATTGCAACTAATCCAAAAGAGAGTTTTATTTGATTGATCACATACTGTAGACATGGTGCACATGGCCCTGTGTGTGTTTTAATTATCTGAATGAGTATTTCCACCAATAGCTAATTGGCATGTATCACAAATGGTTAGATTTTCCCTCACAAGTCTGTGCACTTCTCTATATTCTATGCAGGCCAGCATGACATATGCTCACACGCCACAGAAGTTGACATTACTCTTCCAATGACTTGCATTTTTTCATGCCACAGGAGAGCATTCATGGGCACTAGGTAGCTGCTACCATGGTCCTCTAGTTGAGACCAGGGACAAGGAGTGGATTGAAGTGGATTGAAGTGGATTCTGTGGCCCATCAGAAACTTGCAGAAATAATTATGGATGCACAATGTCTCAAGGTCATCCCAAAGTATCGGCATTTCAGTAGTGTATGACTGAGCTTTTGTGTTTGTGTATATATATATATATATATATAAAATATGGTCTGTTGACCATATATTGATTACTTGGACCTCTTTCATCCACTGAAGAGCTTTTGAGGACACAGGTCAGCAGAGGAATAGGTGAGGCTTGGCTTGAGTCTTTCAATAAAATCAGCACAAACTGTACTTGCTCAACACTATTGGTACATTCTAACTTTCTATGAATGTTTTTCATTGTACAAATTTGGATCCAGTGTCACACCAAGATATTTAAAATCAGTGACTATGTCAATCCTTTCACCTTTGGGAATATCAGCGATAGGAGGTTGCACCATGCCTTTTGTCTTGTTTACATTTAGACTCATATGATTGATCAAGCCAATGTGTGATCCTTCCCAACGCAACTGTTAGCTTAGCAGCTGCTAATTCAGCTGTTTTTGCGTGTGTGTATAAACACCAGTGTCATCTGCATACATTTGCAGTTCTACATCGTGACGCTGTTGAGGGAGATCATTAATATATAGGCTAAATAATAGTGGACCTAACACTGACCCTTGTGGAACACCTACTGTTAACTACATGTTACTGGACAGTGCATCACAAACTTTAACACATTGTATCTTATTAGATAAATATGAAGACATCCATGCCAGTGCTCTAGATGAAAAATCAAATTTAGAGAGTTTTGATATTAAAACATCATGATTGACTGTGTCGAACACTTAACGCAGATCATACTGCGTTGTGGTTAAATGGTTAGTCTGAATAAACATGTGTATGTATAACATTTGGCATCATGCTGTCACCTAAGCTAAAAGGTAAGTGGAGCAAATATAATTAACTACAGCAAAGTAATGGTACAAAAAAGAGCAGCATATTTCTTCACTTTAAATAGTCCAAAAACAATCCAAAGGCGTCCAGCAGTGATAGTGAGTCTCAGGCTGTTCGCTGTCTGCCCGCCACCTTTTTCTCCTTTAAATCTGGGTTTGTTTATCTTGTTAAAATGAAATGTTCTTAATGAGCTCTAACCCTTTAAAAACTTAGCAAGGTTTGCAAGGAGATAAAAGCAAACGCTCTGCACAGTGAAAGCTCTGATGGCTCTGATTCTGAGGCCAGACTGTTAAATGGAGCACAGGAGACCGAAGGCAGAGCAAAGCTGAAGAATCACGTCTTTATTCTGGCTCGAGTGCAGGCAAAGTAAAACTGAACTGAACACCAGGACTTAATTACAAACCAAACTGATGAGAGAATGTGGTGCAGTTGGAACAGGCTGGGAGCTAATTGGCTGAGGAAAGACACAGTGAGTAGGGCAGGGCTAACAAGACTGATGCAGGGCAGCTGTGGAGCACAGAAACACAGAAGGTAAACACAGAGCAAACAGAAAACCAAAAAAAACCCCAGAAAATACAATATAACCATGCACAAACCGTCCCAGAACTCACATGAACACAACTCAAATAAGTGCACAAGTCACAACGAGCACACACAGCCGAATAAACTTGACGTCAACATGAATAAATCAGTCTGTCAAGCACAACACAACAACACAAAGCAAACTGCAGCTCAGAATAACATAACTAGTGTTTCAGTTCACTTTAGCACTTAGTTCCAACGACAGTCAATGTAGAAAGCAAAAGTAGCTCAAGTGGTCCTTAAATATAATCTGTAACCTCTCTTATCTGTGCTTTTTCCCACTCAGTCCAGTCTAAAACAGGCAGAGAAGCCTGAGGGCAACTGGTGGACTGGTGGAGGGACACAGAGCCAGACTGGGATGGAAGCATGACACAGAGAGGGTGTAACAGTGTCTGAAACATGACACATCAATAATAACACAAACACAAAGTGCTTAACGTAAAAGTTTCAACAAAAATCAGGTTTGAAGGCTGACAAATACTCTTTTTTTTTACAATTAACCCAAAAGTTCTGCTCAAAACTAAATAATTACCAAGTACATGAACTCGAGTAGATAACTGAGGTGTAACCTTATATCACCTATTTCAAAAGCATTATGTCAGCTAACTGAGATAACAAGAAATCAGCTACAAACATTATGAAACACAGACGTATCTCCTGAGGCTGAAAACGTGAACGGTGTGCCAACATGTGCACTGGCAACACTGTGAAAATTCCAGTGGGCTGAAAACACGGTAATAAAATAATTGAGACCATTCTGTGTTGTAACATGAGGAAGCAGGATGGCGTGGCTGGCTGCGTGGAGGAGGGCTGTTGAAACGTTATGTAGTCTCTGTCCTCAGCTCTGAGTGTGACAAGTGGGGCAAATCCAGTTCAGACATGATGATGTTAAATAAGGAGATAAAGTCAACCAACGGGGAGAGGATGAGGTGTTCCAGGTCAACTTAATGTTACTTCAGGGCAGCAGTAAAAGATGAAAACACTGACGTATTATCACCCTGTAAAGCTGTTTTTATGAGGTAAACACACAGCAACATTATCTTTCATTTGTGTTTGTGTCCATTTGGTGAGTTTAAAGGGATCATATTCTGCACATTTCAAGATTCAAGATTTAGTTTTTATTGTCATGTTTCTTGTGTATTTGTATACACACAAAAAAACGAAATGCTGTTCCTCCAACAGAAAGGATAACGTAAGTACATGTCTCAGTTGGATGTAGACCGTGCTTGCATCTCAACAAATGACCAGCACTGATGGAAGAGTGAGATAATCCATTTTGCTGTCCAGAGAACATTAGGCAGCATGATTGTTGCCGGTTTGTATGGGTTAGCAGTTAGCCTAGCTTGCACTCCTCCACGCTTGCCCAGCTTCCACGTCCTGTCACATGTCTATATTTATATTCTGGAATGTCTTTGCATGATTTCCAGTTAAAAAAAAACTCCTTATTTATCTTCTACTGGTCCTTTATGCAGCCCCTCAGTTCAGCCTCTGTCTGAAACAGGCTGTTTTAGCTCCTGTCTCTTTAAGGCCCGCCTCCTGATGAGCCCACTCTGTTCTGATTGGTCAGCTTCAGGAAGCTGGAGGCTACGTAAACAAACTATAGTAGCAGGATTTCACTTCTTTTTGTCCTTCTTTACTCCAAATGTCAACTTGTCAAATCCATCCGTACAATATGATATGAAATATGAGAGCGGGCAACATGAACAACACATGGAAACCCCTTAGCAACAACCTTAGCAACGACCTTAGCAACAAAGACTACAGAACAGTCAGCCGATAATCTGACGTCATGATGAAGAGGAAGTAGTCGTAACTTTGCAAACAAAGCGTTCAGAGCAGGTTGACGCCCTGGGTTTTGTCTTACAGGGAGCATTTTTAAGTTTACCTCAAGTTTTGGAAGTTTGACCATGTTTAACATCCGACATTATAACAGTTTTAAAGATAATTGAAAATCACAAAAAGCATGTCCCCTTTAAACCTTGCTTGGCATTTCTGCACTGCAATTTATTACCACTTACACAGATACCCAAGTATCTGCAATAAACTATGTTGATCAATATATCAGCTACCTCTTCTTGGCAGGTGTATTTTTGAACTTTGGACAGAGCTAGGCTAAATGATTCCCCTGCTTTAAGTCTTTATGCTAAGCTAACATAGCCTTCTAGCTGTAGCTTTTCACTTAATGCACAAACTAGGTTAATATCAAAAATGATTGAGCATATTCCCCAAAATGCTTTAAATGTGAGGACTTGTGGAGGTTTCAGACATGAGCTCAGTCGCCTCAACTTGTTGTCTTCTCTGTTTCTTCTTCTCTTAAAACTCTGCCAGTCACAGTTTTTATGTGCGTGTTTGGTAGCTCTCGTGTAACGAGCCGACTTGTGGCTGGGGAGTTTAAACAATGCACCAGATTTTTCCTTTGGTAGCTGCTGGCAACCTCAAAGAGAAAGACAGCTGACAGAAGCAGAATGTGTCTGCATAAACATCCAGTCTGAGGCGGCTCCTGAGGTGTTACTTTGCCTCTTGTGATGATAACGGCTGCGGTAGGTTTTACTGCTTCATCGTGGCACAGCTCCAAAATGCCTTAACTCACAATACAGTTCGTCTAATCCCCTCGGTGGGCACGAACAGGGAAACAGATGAGGGCTGCAGCCAAAACTGCCAAAAAGGCCGGTATAGGGCTGAGTCACACAGTTTAACAGAGAAACCAGGCTGTTCATAGTTAACAAGCTGCTTACAGAGGATTAACTGTCTTGTGGCACTAAATCAGGAAGCAAAGTGACCAAACTGAGAATAGCATCAGAACACATACAATCCCATCAGCTACACGCTTATTTTAGGACTGTGTGTTTATGTTTACACATCTGTGCGTGCGGCCAAGGCTTCAGGATACAAGCCAACATACCTCAGTTATTCTGTGAAAGAAGGCAATTATCCAAAGAAAATAGACATTTTACAACTCAGAGAGCACAAGTACTTCAACTAGACAGCGACTGTGTGATATTCTCTTCCTGTGACTGCTCAATGATTCAACGCTGTCAGTACTTAATCTTTTCTGTCACACTGCCACAAGATCCTGAGCCAGAGACTCTCACTGCTGTCTCACAGGGTTATTCTCCGACTCCTTCATCTCTAAATCATTTTAATATTGTTTCCTCGCAATTTAGATTCGTGCAGCCATGCTAGCAGCTCTGTGAGGCTGCACATGAGCACAGAGGTGCTTTGAGTTAATGAGCACTAAACACCAAGCACAGCTGAGGCTGATGGGAAAGTCATTAGTTTTGATATTTGATCATAAATCAAAGTATCGGACAGCTGAAAATATTGACCAGATAGACCAGATGTACTTCCATATCTGTGGTGCACCGTGATTTTATGATGATGAAAGCTGTATATTTTAACCCTCCTGTTGTCCTCGGGTCAATTTTGACCCAGGAGGACAACAGGTGTCATTATGTGCTGTCATCAAAAAAAACTGAAATGGTTTCAAAACAGTATCCTGACTAAGAAACTGTGAATTATTTTAACTGTAGTTGAGATCAGAGAAATATATGTTGATGGATTATGGCAGACTGGTATATGTAAAAGTTTAGTCAGGGTCAATTTTGACCCGGGAAGACAACAGGAGGGTTAATTACACTGTATATGTAAAAAGACCAACTGGGAACAAGAGCTGAAAATTAGCAATAGCTATAAAGTCTCTGTGCAGCACGTCAGTTTCATGCTCTGTACTGGAACTATGTTAAATTGCATCGTCCCTACCAAATAAAATCAATGAAAATAATAATAATGCTGTTAGATGAAAACTTAATGGATCAGCAAAGTTATTATAATTCCTCCTCTGGGCAACATGAATGTTTGAACCACATTTCATAGCAATACATCTAATTAGTGTTGAGATATTTCAGTCTGAACCAAACCGATGGACCAACTGACTGACTTTACCATCATTAAGCCACATCACTAGTGGATCGAAAATAAATAGAACAGATAAAATGTTATATTCAAATTAATCAAAAAGGTCAAAAACAATCGAACAAAGCCAACTTCATGAGTCGTCCAGCAAAAAACAGTGACCCTAACCCTAACAGTGGTGGTTAAAACTGAAGCAGCAGAGGCTGAAATATCCAGACTTTTATTCACTAGTATGAAATAAATTAAATTCTCAATCCTTCATATCTCATTATGTAACTCCACAGTGTCTTTCATTTGATCCTCCCTGCCTGGTAACACCCACGTCTCTCAAACGCAACGATAAGTCAGTTATTCAATTAACTGCTTCATTTTTCAAGCAAACATGCAAACATCTTCTGGTTCCAGCTTCTTAAATGTGAGAATTTGCTGTTCTTCCTTCCAACATGTTGAATATCTTCAGGTTCTGGTGTGTTGGTTCGACAAAACCAGCAGACTGAAGGCATCACTGTTGGCTCTGAAGTCAAAATAATAATGAAAATAATCATTAGCTCTGAGCCTGTTTGCTCCTCCAGAGCCACAGAAGATGCTTTAAACCTGTTTTTACAGTTTCAGCAGACTAGTAAACTGACCTTTATGTGTAAAACTGGTCAAGTGACACTTGAACTTGAAATTCTTTGAACTACAAACCTCAAAAGTCTGTCAAGAAGCACACAGCAAGTGATCATTTCAGACACTGGAGAGGGAGGCTAAAAGAAAGTCAATAAAAGCACTGAGGAGAGTAACAGATCTTCATGTCAACAGCAGACCGCCTCACCGTGATGGTCAAACCTCAAGGGTCCATTAAAATCAATCCTGTTGCCAATACGGATCTGTGGTGATCGATACAGTAACAGAGAGGCAGAAGGAGCTAACAGAGGAAAGGAGTAATGTGTTTTAGAGAAATACAATCTCACACGTTCTCCTCATGAGGGAACTGTAC
Source organism: Thunnus thynnus (assembly GCF_963924715.1). Lineage (NCBI taxonomy): Eukaryota > Metazoa > Chordata > Actinopteri > Scombriformes > Scombridae > Thunnus > Thunnus thynnus. The sequence continues at coordinate 3,760,118 of NC_089535.1, forward strand.
TGAAACTCAACGAGGCTGTAATTTGTGAAAAATTGCAGAAGTGTGACAGCGTGAGCTCGAGTTAATGTCTGAAAAGGCGTCGCTGCAAAGGACAAAAACAGCGAAATAAGCACCTCATGTGTCTGTGATCTTTTGGGTAAATTTATTCATAATCTGCATGAAGTCTTCATCACAGCCTGTATGACTCACCTGCAGGAAAATCCTCCAACCCCCACAAAAAAAGAAATAAAAAAAGAATAAAATTAAATAAAATCACTGGTTGTGTCGTCTTTTGAGTGTTTTATATCTGGAAACGTCTTCAGCAAGTATCACTGCAGCTCAAACAAGGACTCCTGTATACAAATATAAATCTATGAACAAACTTTTACTCCAACGACCTATTGCACTTAAACATTAAACAGTAAATTATTAGTATTATTGACAGTCAAAAGACAGAACAAAGAAAGGTCTGGTCTGTACTCTTCTGTAATATGACAACATTCAATACAAATATTGGACAAAAATAAATTAATAAATCAAATTCTACTAGAGCTGATATATTAAATATTGAATTTAAAGATATCAAATGTGAATATTTCCTGGTTTCTTTAGTCTTCTATGACAGTAAACTGAATATCTTTGGTTTGTGGATAAAACAAGACATTTAAAGACGTCATCTTGGGCTTTGGGAGAAAGTGATCAACGTTTTTCATTATTTTCTGACATTTTATGGACCCGACGTCTGATGGATTCATCTAGAAAACAATAGACTGTAGTTACTGGTTGGTTTTTTTTGTGGTTGTATAATTGAGGAAGTGGCAGCACACATGTGAGTCTCTCTGCAGAGCTGAAACGACCAACAACATAAAGACTTCTTCACATGCACGAATAGCGTGACAGTGCAAACCGTGCACCGCTCTCACTACTTCCTGTTTGTAAAGCAAAAGGAAGTTATACTTTATTAGTGGTTGTTTCAAGTGGGCGATACTAATGAAAGTAATGCTCCACTTCACAATTTCAGTTTTTCTACTGTGTGTTTTTAAAGGATATTTTTGTTCACTAATTTTATAATAATGTCACCTGATTTCCTCCTTTGCTACCATCATAATCACTACGACCACTAGAGGGCGCTGTCACTGCAACGTAAACATGTTTTAGATTTGCTAACACAATTTTGTTGTCATGCTGTTGTTGTTTTTCTTGGGAAGGACGGTCTCGTGTTGAGGCAGAAGCACCCCTCCTTGTGTTTCCGTCTGCTCAGACCAGCTCGCTGGCAGAGAATCAGACTCTCCAAAATCCGGCTTACTTTACGCTCAGCTGGAACGGCGCGGATGCCTTCATTATTCATTCATTCAAATCTTATGACACAACGCCAGGGTTTCCCCTTTCTGAGCTTTTCCACACACTAGAGAGCCGTTCCAAAAGTGATTTACGTTGCATAAATGAGGACTGATTACTTTTAGATTAACTTAAATTACATAAATGCAGCTTTTTACTACGTACGAGAGCTCAAACTTACTAATTAGTCTATATTTACAGCTGGAGCTGATATCAATGCAGCTGCAGCACCAGCAAAATACATTAAAGGACAGTCAGGAGCCCAGATGAACACTAAAAGAGGTTTTTCTTGCTGTAATCATTCCTCCTGTTCATACGGACCATTAGATCCCTTCATATTGCACTGACAATATAAATGATGGGGGCTAAAATCCACAGTCCTCCTTCTGTGCAAAAATGTATTCATAAGTTTAAATGCAAATAACACGAGATAAAAACAGAGCTGCACATTATCTAAGCAGAAATGAAAGAGTGATGGTGCTCACCGACAGCAGCCGTCCACACGTGGAGGCCAGCGAGAAGGCGTCATCGCAAGAGGAACAGCGAAATAACCCTCGAATCGCTAGACGGGTGTCAGCCACCGGGGCCTCGCTGATCAAGAGATCCAGGGTCGAGGAGGACGAGGTGGTGGAAGGTGGAAAGAGGGGAGTCGGGATGTTTTTTTTAAAATAGAGCAACTATGAGGGAGACATCATAGAGACGATGAGGATACATCCGCTTCAAGGTAAAAAGAAACTTCTGTCAGCTCAGAAAGTATCTCCCAGGAACAGAGCGGCAGCATAGAAGGAGTGAGTGTGGCAGAGTGAGTGTTAAAGCTGAATGAAAGAAGGAGCAACAGGTCAGGAGGAGGGGAGGAAGATGAAGGAATCAGGTGCTGGTTGGCCTGATTATAATCCTCCTCCAGAGGAGTGAGCCTGACTGACAGGAGACAAGTCTCTTAAGGTCACAGACAGATTTAAGGCCAGTCTAGTGTCCTAAAATACAGACCTTTAAAAAAAACTGTCAAAGAAAACTTTATGTGTAAGGAAAGATAAATCAGTGATGCTGCAGCTGGTAAAGGATGAAGGGACGTAGATACTTCCTGGTTCTGTAATTTAAATAACTACAGATCCACTCTTACTCAACAGTATGTCCTGTTGTTCACCGCCTATGTTTAGATGAGGATGGTGATTTCTTTAAAAAACAATATATCATCATTGTTTATTCAGTATTTCCCATAAGCCCACTGCAGGTTAAACATCAAGGCTCGACAGACGCACCGAAATCATGAGAGGTCTTTAGTTAGTTCAGACATTTCTGTAACAACAGCAGCACAGAGAAGACTGAACAGAGTAGAGAGCAGAGATTACAGCTAAAGAGATTTACAAATTATATGAGAAGATTGTGTTGGAGGGTCGTTGTGATTTTTCTGTTATTTATGTCGGATGTTAAACATGGTTCCAAAAACTTGAGGTTAACGTCTGTAGAAATGCTGCCTGAAGGTGAAAAGCTCTTCATTTCCTCCTCGAACTGACATCAGATTGTTTGCACATGCCCACAAACGGCCGTCCGTTCAGTCGCCTTCGTTGCTGAGGTTGATCTACAGGTCGTTCACGTCGTCCACTTGTGAATTACAGATCGGATTTAGACTCGAACATGTACAGATGTGTTTTAGAAGTGAAATCCTGCCATTATAATTTGTTTCTGTAGCCTCCTGAACGTCTGAAGCCGACCAATCAGAACAGAGTGGGCTCATCAGGAGGCGGGGCCTTGAAGAGACAGGAGCTAAAACGGCCTGTTTCAGACAGAGGCTGAACTGAGGGGCTGCATAAAGGACCAGTAGAAGATAAATAAGGAGTTTTTAACTGGAAATCATGCAAAGATATTCCAGTAGAGCCCCAGAATATAAATATATACCTGGAAATATGCAGAATATGTCCTATTAAAGGTTTTGGACTGTTAGGCAAGCAAACTGTAGACATCACCATGGCCTCTGAGAAATTGTGATTGCTATTTTTTTCAGTATTTTTAAACCATTTCACTGACTAAAGGCAAGAACACACTTGATGAATGTTGAGCCAGTTATGAATCTGATTTAGGCTGATGGGAACGAGTCGGAGCTGGACTGTTCCAGTCTGGGTCAGCTGGTGTTTACAGTCAGCAGATAAAATCATACAGTGTGGGATACGTACCACCTTAGTCATGCGGTTTATGCTCCTTCCTCACTGTCAAAGACTTTAAAAGCTGGTGCAAGTTGATGGAAACAATCTTAATATGTGGTCTGTTCAGTCTCTGTAGGTTTCAGCCACTTTCAGGAGAAAAAAAATCGGAAGATTAACTGATAATGACGAAGTGTTGTGAAGTGTTGCAGCCGTTCCACCAATTAACAAGGTATCGATTGTAAAGAGCAGCAGTGTAATCATAATGTCCTCAGAACAAATGTAAAGTCAACAAAACTAATTCCAAAAAATGTTTATATGCTTCAAACACTAATAATTACCATTGAAAGTCCAATTTTCATCTCCTGCACCGACAACAAAACTTTACATTCGCCTGGATGATGATACATAACAAAAAGCCACTCAGCATGTATCACTAAGACGCTGCAATAACCGCACAAACACCCTGAAGTCATAATGCTAACCTTCTCTGACAAGGATGAACAACACATGAGCTGATAGAAAGAGACAGTCGAGTGCGATTCAGTTGCATGAACGCTCAAACACACAATAACACACAGATACAAATAGTTGTTGACAGTATTATCTAACCTCACGACTATTTGTCTTGTGAAAAGAAAAAAAAAAACAGCCTTAAAGCACATGAGCTGTTTGTTTCCACACAGAGGAAACTCAATAAGAGACACATCTTCAATAACCAATCAGCCGTTACGCAGCATCCTCATAAATACGGCTCAGACGGGGACTTACAACAAATCACACTGTTCAATAACCTCCAAATAATGACTCTTTTTCTTCTGTTGCTGTGTTTGTTTAATGTGTTTTACAGGGACGCGGGTGTTTACAGGGACCTGTATACATGAGCCATGAAGTAGACAAACACTGCAGCTTCCGCCTCCGTAACACCTGACATGTGACCCGTACAGGTCTGTACAGGTAGACGACAGCGCCGGACGTCCCAGAGGAAAACAAAACGGCAATATGATCTTCAGAAATGTGAAGGAAAAATCACTTAGTCTTAATGCTTATGATGATCTTATAGTAGTAAACATCATCATATCTGTGACCTTTTTACATATAATAATAATACATGGCATGTTGCCCTAAAATTAAGGACACAACATGGATGAACAAGAGAAATATAAACAAAAAAATATTTAAGTTATACATGTGTCTACAGATACTTGCCTGCAAAGAAAATCAAGTATCACAATATATTTTATGAAATATCTCAATATCGTAGGGATTAGGGATTATTTTTCATAAATAATCATCAGTAATGTGGATATAATGACTAAGTGGCATTAAGGCAAATAATGAAACAGCTACAACAGTCTGATAAGTTCAGAAAATGACATCATTTTACTGTGACGCAGCCTTTAAAACCAGGAAAAGACAACATTTCTGCCATATCAGGATATTACTGAATCCAGAATATATGACGATATCTACTACTCAACAGTAATGTATATTTGACATTTGTAGTGATTTAACTTTGCAATATTTAAATCACAACTATCAGGCAGTTGTCAAAGTCAGTTTCTCTAATTTCCTCCCTCGTTTCCTGGTCGGTTTCTCCCGCTACACCACACGCTACAGTAAATACCAGATCTCTCTCCAGTCAATCACTTTTTGGCAAAGCGTCGTATCAGTTAGATCCCCGAAACTTGGCTTAAACGACTTTGCACCACTTGAGCCTCCCTTCCTAATTACGGATGCTTGCCAGTTGTCCTTCCAAAAAAAGTGGTGGTGTCATGGGGATTATTTTTAACACATTTAAACCCCCTGAAATGCACTTTTCCTCTTCCTCCACACCACTAGTCCTGCAGAGCTACACCACAGTCTCAGACATTAGTCCAGCATCCTGGTCATCACTACAGTTCTGTCATTAGTTTTCTGCCTTTGTGGGCCTTTTTTTTACTGCTGTTCTACATGTCAGAGTAGGAGAAGTACATATGTAAATGATATAACTGATGACATTTCAATTCCACTTCGCTGCTTCAGTTTCAGGGTCCTGGTGCTGTTTCTGTATATGTAACACTTGTGCTTTTCCTACTATGACAAATCAAACTGTCAGCTGTGAAAAAGGCCTATTGCAGACCTTCCAAACCGCTGTGATAATGCTGATTACGTAATAATATAAAGACTTTGGGAGATATGCTCATTCACTTTCTTTCCAAGCATTAGATGAGAAATCTGATACCGTGGTCATGTGGGTCGGAGATATAGCTGGGAGGCGATATTCACATAAAAACTGGGAGCAGGAGAAACAGCTAACATGGCTGTTCAAAGATCAAAACAACAGCCACAAACACCTCAAAGCATGATGATTAATGCATTGTAACCATTTGATTTCAATTTAATGTTTGATCTGTACACAAAGAAAACGTTTTAGAGGGTCATCAGATAAATCTGAGGGGTGGTGAGATGATTAATGGGAGAGGAAAGAAGAAAAAACAAAGTTCTGATACACACATCTGTTTTCAGTTTTCATTCTTTTTCTCTAATCTTTGATTTTTGCTGAAATATTGGATCATTTGAACATTTATTGAAATGAAAGCATGTGAGAAGTTTAGAGGGAAAAATCACTATTTGGTGGAGCTGTTAACAACTCATAGACATGTGAAATGTGACCCCGACTACACACTGCTTTTTGTAAGACGTCAAAAGACAAAAAGGTTGGAAACCACTGGTTTCATCTTTAACAATGTGTTGTGTGTTGGAGAAGAAAGTACAAATTGCCCTCTGAAATGTAGTGGAGTGGAAGTATAAAGTAGCATCACATAGAAATACTCAAGTAAAGTACCTCAATTTGTACTTAAATACAGTACTTGAGTAAATGTACTTAGTTACTTTCCACCAGTGGCCCAAACATCCATTAACATGTGATGATATTTTCAATCAAGACTGTTGCTTGGAGATAAATTTTAACTAATAGAAGCCAAACCACCATACTGAGCTCACCGGCTGCTCATCCTCCGTCTCCAGCTGTGTCGCCGCTGCAGCTGCAGCTGTTGCCGCCTCGCCTCCGCCGCTGCTGCCCGGCGGCTCGGCCAGCTTCTCCAGGCACGCAGACCCGAGAGAGGAGCTCTTATGGTGGGACTGCACCAAATGAGCCACCGTGGGTTTGTTCGGGCTGGCTGAGCTTTGCTTGGAGGTTGACTGCAGCTTCTCCCGGCCGACCGCTTTGCCGCAGAGCTGAGCCTCCTTCGTCTCTACATCCACCCGAGAGGAGAAGATGAGGTCGGGCTGCGAGGAGGAGATCACCCGGTCCATAACGTTTCCCTTCCTCTTCTTCTTGAACATCCACATGCTTCGCTCCTTCTTGTCGTCGGGCTCTCTGGCGCCCAGCTTGGGGCTGAGCAGCGGTTTTGCTTTGGCTTGAAACTGTTTCCACAGAGTGTTTTGTTGGGACGAGCTGCTCTCATTCTCGTCCCCGTCGCCCCGCTCCATCCTCACACAGGCTTCTGATCTGCCGTCAAACTTCCGCAGGCTGTGTGTACTCTGTATCTGCAGCTTTACACAGAGGAAAACAATGAGACACCAGCGGAAAACACTGTGGGCATGTTTTCTGTCTCCACTGCAGGCAGCGAGGGTCGTCCAGCCCCCCTTCTACGGAAATATTTACAAGATCGGGCAGTGCCAGCAGGGCAGGGCCGGCTTCAGCTTTTTGGGAGCCCTAACCAGCCCACCAGCCCCCCACCCCCCTGACTTTAAAGCAGGTCACTCCCAGTCTGAAAAGTGAAGCCAATGCGTAAGTGCCTTAAACCTGCATTCTTTGTAACGGCCAGCAGGGGACGACACCACCATTGGCTGCAAAAAGAAGTCCGACTGTATGAAAGTCTATGAGAAAATGACACTACTTACCTCAGTAAACAGTTTCCTAATGAGTTTATGGTCTCAATCGCTAGTATCAAGTCTTCTTCAATGCATCATGATGTTCATTTTGTAAAATATGGCCCTGTTTAGAGTAAAATAGACAATAAAGAAGCGTATGCTTTAGGGCGTGGCTACAATGTGATTGACAAGTTGCTACCACGGCGACAGCATTGATTACGTAACATAACAATGGCGTATAGGTGTAGCTGCTGCTATTTCACAGTGTGTTTTCAGTTCATTAAAGTCAATTATAACATTTTGGTCTCCTAAAAAAGTCTTGTTCAGCGTTTTAGTGAGTACGTTTTAATGGTTTTAGGCCTGTTTTTTGCTAGTGGAAATTAGTATTAGCATTAGCATTATCACTGTTAACCATAGATTGTAAATTCACCGTGCTAACCAAGCTAACCAAGCTATTATTATTAACCAAGTGCTAACCAAAGCTGGTCACTTCTGGCTCCAAAAATCTAACATGGCGACGGTGAAATCCAAGATGGCGATGGTGAAATCGCTAAACCCGAGGCTTCAAAACTGCAGTCCACAAACCAATGAGTGACATCGTGGTGACTACCTCCATATATTTTACAGTCTGTGGTGCTGCAGCAATGGCGAACTCAAAACCTTTGGTAGTCGTTGTTAGCCAAACTAGCAGGGTCTGAAATGTCAGTTGTCATTTTGGTGTAATGGATTTCCAAGTTATAATGAATCGAATTTTATTTTCAATTATGAATTTGGCTTCCAACGATTGAAAACAAGATAATTGAGATAAAACAATTATTGTGTCGTATTCTGTTTCACAATGACGCTCTCGTTTTGTCTGGGGTCTGTGGCGTGTTTAGTTCAGCTCACTGTGGTCAAGCCAGCCGCCGCTTGGATTTTGATGCGCATCTATCTGTGCTGTTGCTTCATCTGTTGGTTTAAAGGCCTTCTCCCTATCTTCTCATTCCCTGTGAGGAAGAGCAGCGCCGGACGTCTTCCTCATTCATTGCAGCACATTATCACAGTGATGGAGGACCTGCAACTTTCACCTGTAGTTTCCCAACATGAAGATCATGTTTCCTGTCCAGACCCAGACATGCAGATGGAAGGCTGGTTTATAAGATGTGCTTCTTATGTCTTTTTCTACTGACAAATATTAAATATTAAATCCTGAATGTCAGTGGAAACAATAACTAATTTCTATGATACAGCTAAAAACTATTAAGCATCAGTGTTTACGTCTTCCACCAGGGGATAGAAGGTCAGGTTTCTAATGGAAGATACTGCGTTTTCCCTAAAAAATAATTGTCCAGACAAAACCAGTTGAGGAGAACGGGGTAACATGAGCCACTTTTTATATTTGATGATTTTACTGTAAAATAAAAGTGTATTTCTTTCAAATAATAGTAACTATATATACCTCAGGTTGTTGTGTACCCATGGAAATTAAAACAAGTTATTATGGTTTTAGAACAATGACCCATCAAAAAAAGTTAGTCCTATGGCACAACTTACCCCAAGGTAGGGGTAAAATGAGCATGGGGATGGGGTAAATAGTGTTACCATTAATACTGATATAAAAATTACACAAAATCAAACAAATATGAGATAATTTTGAACTTTATTAATGCCATCAATTTAACAAAGGTGGCTCTGTTATGCTGTGGGGGGAATTTTGCTGGCATGGTTTGGGTCCACTTGTCCCCTAAGAGGGAAGGGTCACTGCTAATCAATACAAAGTTGTTCTGAGTGATCACCTTTATCCTATGATCAAACATTTCTATCCTGATGGGAGTTGTTTCTTCCAGGATGACTTTAGTGGAAATTTAAGATGAATTCACAGAGAGCAAGTTGTCTTTCAGAGTTTTATTGCAATATCCAGAATACATATTTGCAAGTCCAGATCTCCCAGTTTGCTAAGCTGAAGAGATATTGAATGAAGTTCAGTGTTGGTACTTGCATATTCATCACCCTTACAGTTATTTTTAATTCATTCACCGTATCTCTATGGAGTTTCTTTCGGTCTCTGCTGAGAATTAAGAGTTGAAGGCCAAAATCCTTATCTGCCTTTCCTCCCTGGACATTCCCTCTATAGTTACAGTGACCGAGTCCCACACCTCACCTTTGATTGTACCTGTTAGGAACATTTTCACACGGGAAGCAGAGATCATAAAGTCTTACGATGAGCTTTTGACTATAAGGCAGTGTAACATAATCTTAAGACAATAACATAAGTGTATATGTTTCCATTTCAATGACAATGCCCCAATTCACAGGGCACGAGGGGTCACGGAATGGTTTGATGAGTATGAAAATGATGTGAATCATATTCTATGGCCTTCACAGTCACCAGATCTCAACCTACATGAACACCTATGGGAGATTTTGAAGCGATGTGTTGGACAGCGTTCTCCACCACCATCATCAAAACACCAAATGAGGGAATATCTTTTGGATGAATGATGTTCATCTCTCTAGAAGAGTTCAGAAACTTGTAGAATCAATGGCAAGGTGTATTGATGCTGTTCTGGTGGTCCAACATCTTACTAAGACACTTTATGTTGGCTTTTCCTTTAATTTGCCACCCGACTGTATGTACAGCATGTTTGTGTGTTGCTTAAACTTAACATCAATCAACAATTAGGTTTTTATTCATCAACATTGTAGCACTTGTAACAGGAATCAAACATAAACAGTGTCTCTAGCCTCTAGAATATCAGAAAATAATTTTTGGGGGTAAATTGAGCCATTGACTCAACTTGCCCCAACATCACTGGCACGTTTTACCCCACAACCTCCATTTACACAAAACTGTTTCACATAGTGGCTCAGATCCAGTTATGCTAAGTTTATGACCTTGTTTAGTAGCTTACACTGACTTAAATTAACATATAATAATGTCCAAAACTTATCTGTTTTAATTAAGATACAAGACTGACTATACTTTCTTAATTTGTGATCACATGATTACTTTTGCTTATGGTTACCTAGATAAAGGAGGTGGCTCTATTTACCCCGTTCTCGCCTACATAGATAACATTTGTATTTCACTTTAGATCTGTGCCACATTAGTCCTTCTACATATGAACATTCTCAGTATGTTAGAAATGATGGAGGGCAAGTTTATAAAAGATGTATCTGATCCATGTTATTTTACCGCTGCAGAGAAAACAGTTAAATTCTAAGTCTAAACCCTGTATTCAAGAAAACATCTGTATTAGAAGTTACTGACTTACGAGTGCTTCAGAATGAATATTTACTCTTTTTAAATATAATTGCTACTACATGTTGTCTCTTCTGCATGACAACGATACACATGCACTACAACACCTAGTGATGCCTTCAAACTGTTATTTACTGCACAGTGAACAACCTGTTCCAGCCTGTCTGGATCACCTAGAGCGAAGCTGTAAATAGACAATTAAGTGAACAAATATAACTGTTAGGTTACTTCACATACTCCTTTATATGCAAATAAGAAAACTGGTTAGTGTCAAGATATATTTGTAGAAAAAATGATTAGAACAAAACAGCTGTACCAATCTTTATGTAATTAATTCTTTTCTTCAATACGATTACTTAACTTTTTTCACATTTTTCTTAACAGTCAAATGCTTAAACTTAACATCATATCAGCTTCTGTAAGAGGACTGCTCTTTTATTATTATTATTATTATTATTATTATTATTATTATTATTATTATACAAGCTAGCTCAGAGCTCTGATTCATTGCTCAGTTAGCTTGAGTGCTAAGCTAGCCAGTCAGAGGAACCTGACCCACCTGTTAACATAGACTGTAAAAAATATGGACGTAGCCACCGTGACGTCACCCGCTCCGGCTGTCGCCATCTTTAGTCTGTCACTGTGTTTAGCTAAATGTCTTAAAGCGTTACAGTTACGGCTGGAAACGACAACAGAAATAAAGAAGTTTGCAGATTTCATGTCTGGAAATCAACGACCAGTTGTCTACCCGGAAGTGACTGTTGTTGTTAGCGCGACGTCACAGTGATTCAGTCTATACAGCCTCAAGTAGCCGCTAGCATGGCAGCAGATTCTCAGTTAAGGGTCTTTGCCCTAAAAGACTAAACAAAGGCTTTAGATTCATTAAGTAATTAAGTCTTATTATGGAAGATTTAAAATGCCTGAATACAAACCAATGAAATACACTACTGTTATTTCTATTTACTTAAAAAACATGATAAATGACAATTATTTAGCTTTTAGTAAACTGAGGAGGTGTTTAGCATTACCGTGTTGTCCAGCAGAGAGCAGCTTAGTCCCACCAATAAACACCAAATCATCTTTAAAAGAGACACGTGCACCATTTGAAAGACGGAATAACACCTTATTCTTTTACAAATGAAAAGTTGAACTCATCTTGCTGCTACAGCCTTACTCGGTCTGGTATGACCATGTAGCTTCTGATGGCTAATGTTGTTAGCAAAGTTTACTGTAGATCAATATTGCTGTGTCACTGTCATTACTGGATCAGTTTGGTGATTTTATGACTCTTCTCTACTTGTGCTGCTGCTCCTTTAATTACCACTTGTGGCTCCAGCGGTCACATTTCAACAAATGGTTCAATAAATAAATGGATCGAAACACTTTAAAGCTGCACTAATCAATATTTTTATATTAACAGTGACTCAAATGACAATGAGTAATGTGAAAGAGGTTCCTATAACAAACCTACAGAGATTTAGTGGAGCAACTAAAGAGCCAGATATTTCCCTCATGAGCTGGTGGAAACCAAAAACAGAGCTAAAAGAGAATGAATATTGGACGTTCTTTATAAAATACTTATAAGGTGATAAAATGTCAATATTGTGTTTTCAGTTTGTTCTGCTGCTCCCAAGTGGCCAAAAATAATAATTAATGCAACTATAAGTTGGTAATTTATTAACAGAATTCATTTTAAATTGTATGGAAGAATACTGCCACTTCCTTCCTTCTTCTTCTTCATCTGTATTTGTCTCCAATAATTGTTCGAAATTAACAAAACCGTCCAGATGTTGGGACAGAGTGGACTTCAGGACAACCTTCCAGTGCTTTTGACAAGTTTGTATTAAAGGATTGTATTGTATGGACTTGTATGTTAGTTAAAATCAATTAATGACAAAAAGTCACTTAGACTATTTTTAAATTAAACATTCAAATTAAGCAGAATTATCCCCAACATCGGTTAAAGGTCTTTGTACATGTTTGTTTTGAGACCAGAGTTGAATGAAAAGACTTCAGAAAACACTTTAAGAGGAAAAGGAAAGTTTTATTTTTTACCTTTGTTTCAAAAAGTGCCATATAAACAAAAAATATTATTATTATTATTATTATTACTATTATTATCATCGTCATCATCATCATCATCAAGCACAAACTGTTCAGATATTACTTGAGTCATGGCAGTGTGTGGGGCTGGACAGTGATAAATATCTGCACCAGGATATGGATACAGTGACTGAAATCAATACAATATCATCTATAATAGCGATGGGATAGTCAGAAATACAGATTGTAATACAGTATATATTATGCACACAAACTTTAATACATGTGCTCTGAAATTTGGTGTTCTGTATGTCTGTATTTAGGATAACTGTCCATCAGATTGTATTCATTTTCACAGTTATGATTGTACACTGCAATACATTGTTTCAGCAAATACATGGTTAAAGGTTTCATATAATGTAATACAGTAAAGCCGTAGTATACAGCACCACGGCTTTACTGATGGCCATGCTAAATAGAAACCATAAAAATCTACTCACCCATATATCAGTGCTGAGATTGAAAAGAGTGTGCCAGTGTTGTTTTTCTTGTGGTGCTGATTCTGAGTGGTTGGTTTATAGCTGTGGGTCGTATCAGCAGTCATGTTGCGGGGTTTTGGTCCTAAATTTATGACACTGTCCAAATTTGAACACAATCTCTTTGGTCACTGAAGCTCTAAATCAGCTGTTAGTGTGTGTGTCTTGACTGGCACAACAACAAATTTCATCATGTTTCTCTCACAATTACCAACTTTCATCAGGAACAACCCAAAATCACTCAGCGTATAAGTACAGCTTATCACTACAGTTCCATTATATATACTACTCTTTAAATTAAAGGGGTTATAATCGATATTTTTATAATAGTAATGTCTGAGCTGTCAGTGTGTAATGTGTTGGTTGTGGCTCGTACTGATGAAACTACAGAGAATTATCAGTGACTCTGCAGCTCCTCTCGGCTTTACGGAGCTTTATAGTGAGTTTCAGCTCGTTGTTTATCTGTCCGGCTGCAACTTTACTGTTCGCTCTCAGCGTCTCATAGCGTCGTTTTCAGAGAAAAAGCTGTAAAAAACCGCTGTACACTACCTGCTCAGCACCAAACGGCAAACAGACACAGTTAGCTGTAGACTAGCTGGTGAACATAGTGGAGCATTTAGCTGCTAAAGAGCCAGATATTTCCCTCAGGAGTTGGTAGAGAGCAAAAACAGAGCTAAAAGAGAGTGAATATTGGACTTACATTCACCAGGTGGACAGAAACACGACTCCACATGAATGATAATGTTGCTCCGTAACTGCTGGATGTGGAAATAAGCAACTGTTTGCTAACAAGTTCAACATATCAACTTGTGTTCAAAACTTGACACCAAGTGGACTAAAAGTCAGTTATCACAGGTTTAAATAAATACATTTTTTAAAATGACATTTTGACACAATGTCTATTGGAATACAGCTAACGTCAATGGTCAAACTTTGTCCAAAGCTACGGTTGCTATTGCTATTAGCCACAGTTGCTATGGCTACACAGTGACATATCAAGTCAATAATAATTCTCACATGGTGGCGTGAAGTGGTTTAGGACAGTAGAACAGGAGCAACATACTGTTTATATGTGCCATAAGTCATTATAAGGAAAGCCAACAATGATTTACTGCACCACTCAGAATCACTAGAACAAGAATGATGAACCACCAACCACCTTTCAACCTCAGCGTCACTCTACACGTAGGTGCCCACGCAATCAGTGCATTAACTACTAAGGGACTGTGTGAAAATTATTAGGGAATAAGGGAGGGTTATGTTATGTTTTGTTTTGTTTTTGCTGAGGGAAACGTAGCCTAATTATTCTACATCTTAACAGAAAGCAGAACTACAGTAAAGAAAAAAATGTGTCCAAAAAAGTAAACATGTTATACAAAATGACAGTGACATCTCTTCTGAAAGTTAAAGGACACATCTGGTCAACAAAATATATATCAGGGATCCTTTATAACAAACAGCAATAGAATATCTGTTTGACTTTGTGTGTGTCTTCAATGTTTTTATTGGGGTTTTTTTTAAATTGTTTTGTTTTTAATGGTGAGACAAAAATATATTTCCTGCCGTAGTGGGACAATAAAGTTTTATTCAATTCTATCCTAAATAAAGAATTTAAAGTTTAAACTACAATTTTAAATTCATTGTGCACGTTTAGTTTTTTTAATGGCAAAATTGTACCAACACAATAGTGTTATATTACTTATATTATTATTGATTTATATTTAATAATTATATATGTTTAATAATTTTGATTTATATTACTATTATATTAAGATATTACAGAGAGGGTGTTATAGTTTTTCTCTTGGTGGGTGGGTTAAAATTTTCTAATGATGCTGGGGAGGGCCTTGCTTTTTAAAAAAGTTAAAAATAATGTCCAGCCCCCCCCCACCCTAATAATTTGTGTACAGTCTCTAAATGAATCAGGGTTTATGGTGCATTAGTCTTTAGTATTTTGACTTGGAAATCTTCGGAGATCTAAAGGTGACAAAGTGCAATCTACTCTCTATTGCCTAACTAGACTCACTTGGCTAATGACTGCATTAAAAAAAGTTTAATGAAAGTTTTAATAATGCTAAAAAAAAACCCATTTAAACTAATAAAATACGTCTCCCAGCATGCTGTCATTCATCCATGCATTTAATGTGTCACATCTGAACTGTTCTGATCTCATCCCATGTAGAGATGTCGTTAGTGAAGCTTTAAATCTGTGTTATGTGATTGATTTTCTTGTGTGTCCCCCCCCCAAAATGAAAGGTATAAAGGTCAGAGGTCACAGATCCTGCTCATGCATCTGCTGCTGCATCTTCTGGAGCATCTGCTGCATCCTCCTCAGCTGCAGACGAGAAGACAAAGAGAAAATGGAACAAGAGGAAGGATGAGAGACAGTTACATAATAACACATACGGGTCATCAATCCACATCCAGCATCTTGGTTACGTAATAGCTGCTGCAATGAATTATTCACTACTTGAGGTTTATTTGGGAGTCTTGTTTCTTCACTCACTTCCTCATCCTTCATTTTGATGAGTTTCTCCGTCTCCACGTCGGGTGTGGCCAGTGGCAGGATCGGGATGGGGCTCTCCACCCGCTTATCCGCGTTCATCTTACTGAAACAGAACAAACAAGAAGGATGAACACAGCGAGACACTTGAGTTTCACTGCAGAATGGAAATCAACCTGCAGGGACAGGTAACGGTGCTAAACAGAAACTCCTTTAAAGTGATTATAGCATTTTTTTAAATTATTCTGACGGCATTTGTAGAGAAAAAAAACAAGACAATCCAGGCAATTATTGCAGATTATATGTTGAATATAAGTATTCATGTGTCTTTTCTGATACTAACACTGGAGGGCACCCAAGTCAGATATTTTCTACACATAGTGGCAAAACAACAGGCCTCATGCAGATTTGTTCTGAGGAGGCACATATGAGGTTTTAAGAAAATTTGTGGCGTTCATCAGTTTTCTCTTGAGGAAATTACGAGTTCAGAGCTGTTGTACGAGTCATGAGTCTGACTTTCTTCACAAGGGGAGAAACACTTGATTTAGAATCATAACGTCTTAATCTGAATGAATTTGGAGTTTAAATATGATACCGAAATCAACTAAATTAAAATATTTAACTAAAAAAAAAACATGGCTGCCAGTTTACTGAGAGGGTTTTTAGATTTTAGTTGTTAACAGCCCACTTGACCACCTCTAATCAGGAGCACTTTGCTTCAGAAAGACATTTTTTTAGTGTCTAACTAACTAACATGTCAAAGCTCTCTATTTCTGTCACAGTGCAGCTGCTGCTCTGATGGATTCATATTTTTCTGATAGTTTCAGCTCCTTTAATACGACTACTGACACTGATAAATGTGTCTGCTGGTTTCTGACAGCAGCAAAGGTTTAGCTCGCCCACAAACAGAGTGGAACAGGTCGCCTTATGTGGACATTTTAACCCTTTCATGCATGAATTATGATAACCTTAGTCAGGATTTTTTTATACCCCTTTAGACATGAAAAAAAAAATTTGAACTTCCATTTTTTTAAACATGGGATGACACACTAGAGTCCACTGTGGTGGCTGATGTGCAACTACACCATCAAAACCCCATGCATATCTAAGAAAACGGCTTTTGAATAGCTGTCCACTGTAGTCACTATGCACAAAAGGGTTAAGGGCATCAAGGATGCTATCGATGAAATCTCAGGAACGTTCAGCTACTCATGAACAGGCTGAAACCAGAGATTTACTACAAGTTTGTGCAGTTAAGAGAGTTTGTTAAATCTGACTTGTAACACTCGTACAAGTAAAACTGAGAGAAAAATGTTCTGAGATGAGGTCCAATGTTTTGCCTGTTGTTGTTTGTGTCCGTTGGTTTGAATATCAGAAAAACTGGCCTTTCAACGCAAAGTCTGCTGGTGTCTCCACAGACAGAAAGTATTTAAATCCCTGCTTATAAATGCTTCTCAGTTGAACTGTAACGAACAATCAACAACAAAGTAAAGGCAGCAAAATGTCCACTGTGATGTTTTACATTACGTTAAGTTAAACGGGCACTTCCTGATTTGATTTCCTTCTCTAAAATCTCTCCGAACATCGACCTCTCACCGTCCAGCCGTTAAAATCCGGATGAGAGAAAAGAGAAGCCGATAAAAACTTTGGATCTGCTTTTTTACTACTGTGGGCAGTAAAGCAGTAAAGTTTATGAGCAGCAGCAGGTGATTTGTGGCCTTTTTTATGTTGGTGTCGTGTCTCAAGTTACAAAGCAGCTGCACTTATCCTTGGTAAAGTTATATAAATGCAGTAAGTAGCATTCACATAGTGTCAGGGCTTTTTGTTTTACTTCATTGTGCCCCTGGGTAGCTGTTTTTATTTATTCATTATTTAAATGAAATGTATTGTATTATTTATTAGTGTTATTCATCAGGTAATTTAATTAGACTTCATTCTCGGCTCACAATAGTACAGACTGGTGCAGGAGCTGCATCTAATTAGTTATTTCAGGAGTTAAATAAGAAGCTGTTAATGTTATTTACTTATAATAAATATACGACAGGTGTCAGATGTGATTGGTTACTGTTCCATTATTTTCCATCTCCTCTAAGTCACAGTTTTCATCCTTTCAAATCAAACTCTCCATAATCAACAGCCGTCTGGTCTGAACTTGAGATTGATTCTTCTCTGTCTAATGTCCAAACTGAACTTCCTGTTTCCAAAGGAAATGCATCACATCAGTCAAGTTTTTCCATCTCTGTTTTCGTACTGAAATGAATGGAAACCACCGACTGACAGGAAGGTGTGCGATCCATCTAAATATTATGCATTGTAAAATGGTTGGCAACAACAAGTATGTTTCCATCCACTTGTTTTTATTCGCATTTTCAATTTGTGCATAAAAAAAAAAAAACCCTGAGAGGAGACGCCAAAAATTCAAAAAACGTCTAAGTATTGCCAAAAAGTTTTGAGGTGTTAAAGTAGTTGTTTGGATAAAACGCAAATGTAAACAGAGTGAGTGAATAAATGATGACGGACATGAATCATGTGACTTAATCGTGACTGAAGAGCTGAAAGAAGCAGCAGATCCTCTTCTTCTGCAACGGTTTAATGGCACCGACTGGAGGGTTAGCACCACCAACTGCTTAACTCAGATATGGGATGTCATCCTGGTATGGCAACCTCACGGCAAAACTAAACTTGCCCGTCTGGTACACATGGCCATGAAGGTTAATTGGAAAAAGTGACTATCAGACCCTGCAGTCCATTTACCAACAAACTGTTTTTAGGCAAGCTCTCACATCCTTTCATTCAGAGTATGACCTCCTCCCCTTGGGCAGACGATACAGAGTCCCTCACTGCAAACTCAACCGTTTTAAGAATTCATTTGTTCCAACCTCCATTACATTTCTTAACAATGCTGCTTGAGGCCAAAACTTGTGCAATAATTTTTAAATAATTTTTACAGTGCAGCATGAATTTTTTATGATATTTCTTATGATATTTTTTATGTTACGGGTTATGTGCAATATTGTGAGGATTGTTGGTGTCGGTATGGCTGAGGTTGTATTGTTTGTGTCATTGTGGCCGTCAAGGCATTCATGGTGCAGCTACAGAGTCCAAGACAAATTTCCCTGAGGGGGACAATAAAGTTTATCGTATCGTATTGTAACTGCTAATATTCACACAACAGCATTAAAATTAGCATTACAGTACATCTGGATGAAAGCTTGACTAACGTAAAGTACATGTGTTTTGGAGGGTACGGGCTAAAATGTGCAAAATCACACCTAAGCTGTGTCTCAAATCACATTCTTCTGTTAGTACACTTTCATGTAGTACACTGTGTACACTATATATTACTGGTGTAGTGCGCGAATTTTGACAGGGTAGTGTCGTCTCAAATCAAACACAGCCGCTGTGCACTTACCGGAAATGACGATCAAAAATTAGCATTAGCTAGCGTTAGCATTCGCGTTATCGTTTGCGCTACCAAATCATTACAGACTGCTAAATTAACCCAAAAAACATACTGATGGCTTATATCCGACAACAGTATAGTGGTGCTTAGTGCTAAAAAACACATGTATAACTTAAATTTGTATAACGTGGCGATGTTCACCGTAGTTACAACGTACCCGGCTACCATTTCCAGTTTGAAAAGTGGTCCCTCCCCTTCCGCTATGTAGCCAAGATGGCGACCATTGAGGGCGAGAAGCGTCCATAGTTCCACACTCAACTTTTTGACCGTTTTGAGTGCACCATCCGGGTTCTCACAGTGCACTGCATTTTTCCATACTTCTCAGTGTGAACGCACTTGTGCACTCAAAATGTTAAGTGTAAGTACAGAAGTATGTGATTTGAGACACAGCACAGCACAGCAGAGATGATATCAGACACTTAACAAAAGGTCAATATGAGCCCAAAATAACGACAAAACAACATATAGTCGCACACTTTCCTTTTCACACACACACACCTGGTCATGGTCTGGATGCACTGAGCTCTGTAGTTCTCATAGTGACAGTCGCTGGTGATGTCCTTCAGGTCGTGCATGTGGGTTCTTATCAGCATGGTCCTCAGCTTCACAAAGTCGCAGTGGGACGGGTTCTCCACTGCACACAGGAAAAAGGACTAACATCAGGGCTGTATTGTCATGGTAACTGAAGATTGCAGAGAGTTCGGATAGACAGATACAGAGTTTAGAGTTTAGAGTTTCTTACCCTCCACAATCCCCCAGGGGTAGAGCCTCCCTCTCACTCTCTGACCTCGGGCTTCTACCACAGTGTTGCTGCCGATCACCGCAAACGGAGAGCTCTCCTACATCACAAGACGCCAGAGATACAGGAAGTATTCAGATCATTTAAAGAGGATGAATCATGCACATTTTCAGGTCTATATTTATATTCTGGGGTTCTACTGGAAAAAATCTCTATAAACAGATATGTGCATATGAATGCATCACGTTTGAGCGGGCTTTGGTTGCATGCAGGTAAAAGTTGCATGCAATCTCGGAACCCATCAGCTATCGTGTGATGATGGTTTAGCTTTTTATGAGCTTTTTTTTTTTTTTTTTTTAAATGTATCCGCATTCATAGGCACATATCTGTTTATAGAGATTAGCCGAAATGTCATCTGGACTGTCTCAAGTTGCTGATCAGACTGTAAACAACGCAGCGCACGGAAGAGGAAGTCTTGGCCCAGATATCTATTATCTGGATATCCGCTGGCTACACCGTAAGCCCTGAAATATTGGTCTTTGCTCCCTGAGGCTAAATTGTCATCAGACTGATAGCCGAGGGGCTCCGAGGTTGCTGCTGGAATATCTTTGCATGATTTACAGTTAAAAACTTATTTATCTTGTACTGGTCCTTCATGCAGCCCCTCAGTTCAGCCTCTGTCTGAAACAGGCCGTTTTAGCTCCTGTCCTGTTTAATATCCGACATCATAACATGTAAACAAACATGTGTCAAACATGTATGTTTATGTGCTTTTACTAAATAGTTTGACATTTAATTGCTGTCCTGACGAGAGTGAGATGAGAAGATTGATACCACTCTCATGTCTGTACGCTAAATATGGAGCTAGCACCCAGAGGTGATCACGTTAGCTTAGCATAGACTGAAAGCAGCAGGAAACAGCTAGCCTCGATCTGTCCAAAGCTGTAAAGTAAGTCTAACAACACACGTAAAGCTCACTAATAAATAGAGTTACCTAAAAATACCTAAAGAAAGGAAAAAGTTAGCTTGTACAAATTAATACAATATGTTAATGAGATTTAGAGGTTCTGGTAATTTCTTTAATGAGGCAGAGGTTAATTTAACGTCTTTACATAGAACTGGACACGACTGCTCATGTCCTGAGTATTGTGGAAATGGGAATTGGGGGGTTTTAACGTCCTGATGAGGAATTTACATTCTACAATTACACACAAATTACACAAGGTGAGTTTTGGTGGGTAAAAATCTATAAATTGTATTGTTTTTAGATTACAACTGTAAAGTTAAATTTAGATATAATATAAGGGATTTAGTGAGTATATAAGTATTTAACAGCATTTAGGGAGACAAAATTTACAGAAAACATAACTAAACATTTACATAAATTACTTATTAATAATGATTTAAATCACAAAATATCAAATTTTGTCCAAGATGACGTCAAACTACTCAGATGTCTTGTTTTGTCCACAACCAAAAGATATTTTGTTTACTGTCATAGAGGACTAAAGAAACCAGAAAATATTTGTATTTGATCTTTTTTTCTTAAAAATATGACTCAAATGATTAATCAACTATGAAAATATTTTGTTTTTTCCTGTTAATGGACTAATCGCTTGCAGCTCTAATCTTAATCTGCAAAGTAACTACTAACTATAGCTGTCAGATAAATGCAGTGGAGTAGAAATATAAAGCAGCAGAAAATTATAACACACAAGAACAGTACAAGTACCTTTTAACATAAGACTCATAATAATAACAGACTGCATGAATCAGACTTACCTTCAGCTCTTTATCTTGCTGCTTGAAGTCCTCGTCCTCATCAGAGTCGCAGTCAAGGAACTGGTAGATCTTTATCCCGTACTTATCTATCTCTTCTCTCAGCTGCGAAGACAACACACACACACACGCATACAAGAGAGATGTTATAGATAACAGTAGAAACACACACTCACACCCTCCCACTGAGTGCTAAAATTTGGCAGGAAGTCACTGCCCCATATGAAAGCTTTAAAACGTACATGTCTGAGTCATCCACCAGTGAACTGAAATGAACCCAAATCTGATGCAATATTCAGTTTTACCGCCATACTCTTTCACTCAACTGCAACCACTGTTTAATCTTCATTTTACTAATTAACCCAGAATGTCAGTATATATTTTTTTCCAGTATATTTGTTAGTTTAAGCTCAGTTTATGTCTTGAACTGATCATTTTTCCTTTTTTTAAACACTCTCTATTTATTTTCATATACAGGGTTTGGTATAAAAAGCAAAATCAGTCAATCATTTATTATTGCCACCAGAGGGGAAATCTGGTCTGTTTTCATGTCTACTGAAAATGTTTCTGAAGCAGAGCGTCTGATAAAGAGATAAAGGTCATTGCATAAATTCAGTTTATATTTTGTACATGAAACTGTCAAAATAATCTACAAAAAATCATAAAAATGTCCCATAATTTGAGTATAGCAGTCAAAATCGGTAGTTATGGATTATTTATGAGATCAGCATGTCAGATATTTAAGGTCTTACTCGCTCTTTGAGTTTCTTTATCTCACTGGGTGTGAGGCAGTCAGCTTTAGCGATAAGAGGAACCACATTGACCTTATCCTGAAGCGCCTTCATGAACTCGATATCAACCGGACGAAGCCTACAGGAGGACATGAACTTTACTGAGTATTTTAATACATGCATGTACATAAATACCACGTGTGTATACGGCAGTGTGTTTATTACCCATGTCCGAACGGAGGTATGAAGTAGAGGCAGCAGTGCACTCTGTTGTCCTGGATGTTCTTCCTGTTGAGTCCGCTCTCGTCTCTGAAGTACTGCTCAAACTGGAGATCAATGTAGTCTGTGACTGGCCTCCAGCTACAAAACACAAACATATATTTTTATGTGCTTTTACTATAATCCTGCCTAACTTTTAAAGTAATAGTTTGACATTTAATTGCTGTCCTGATGAGTGAGTGAGATGAGAAGATTGATACCACTCTCATGTCTGTACGCTAAATATGGAGCTAGCACCCAGAGGTGATCACGTTAGCTTAGCATAGACTGAAAGCAGCAGGAAACAGCTAGCCTCGATCTGTCCAAAGCTGTAAAGTAAGTCTAACAACACACGTAAAACTCACTAATAAATAGAGTTACCTAAAAATACCTGAAGAAAGGAAAAAGTTAGCTACAGGATATAACCCCTGTAAAATCACAATTTGTTTTTACATTTCTGTTTATGTACAAATTAAACAAACAAGATACAACATGTTAATTAATGAGATTTAGAGGTTCTGGTAGATGTATCTCTGAGGCTTGGACAGAGGACAGAGCTACAGTCTTTATGCTAAGCTAGGTTAACCACCAGCTAGCACCAGCTTCATTGTTAAGATAGCCTCAACACCTCAACACTGCTCACTCTTAAGCCGCAAAATTTCAAAATTTCAAATAATTTAAAAAGACAGAGAAGATAGAATTGAGTAATTTTACAGAACAAGAGGCCCCACCGTCACTCTGATCCACCCAAAAGCTGATTTTTCTTGTTTGCCACAATACCAGAACTTTAAAGATGTATATGTTCAGTAGGGTAGGAGTAGTGAAGTCAGAAAATACTGAGAGGCGCACTAACACATTGTCGATTTTGGTCTTTTCATGGGATTTGTTGACAATGAGAAAAATATAGAAAAACACCAGCCTAAACCTTTAAGAATTATAGTTACTAATACTGTAGTCAAAGAAGCTTGCCATTATGTGCCGTTAAGAACATGGTGGGCTGGTGTTGAGCTGCAAAGAAACAGTTTCTTTTATTTATATGTGGATGAAAATACAGAAAGTGAGACAGAGCTGAAAAGGCAGGGTGAGATAAGTGTATGTAGGAGGAGTTACGAAGAGCTCCCTCAATGTAATATTATTTACCATGAAAGCTTCCAAAGCTGCTTTTATTGACACAGTCACAAAGTGAAGACTTACCACTCTGTGTTGTTGACAGCATCTCCGAAACCCGGGGTGTCCACAATAGTGAGTTTCAGCTTCACCCCCTTCTCCTCGATGTCCACCGTGTGCTTTGTGATCTCCACCGTCTGACTGATACGCTCTTCATGGCAGAGACAACAAACATGTAATTAAGTCAGTTCTTTGAAATCTGAGCTGCGATCAGAGATATAAGAAGGCAGGTACGGTGACGTCTGATTGACAGATGACTCACCCTCGGCATTCAGCAGTTTTCTGTCTTTATGCAGATCAGTGAGGAACAAGCTGTTTACCAGGGTGGATTTACCCAGACCAGACTCACCTGAAACACAAAGGAACAGATAGTTTTCAATATTGTCTGGATGCTTTTGGTAGGTATTCTCACAAGCTCAAAGTCAGGTGACCACAAACATGTCCACAAACTTGTGGGTGCGCTTGAGGTCTACTTTGCTGCTACCATTGTTTGCTAGCTAGTATCTCTAGCTGGCCAATTCTCCTTAATACATCCATGTCTAGAAACTCTGATATGACAGACCCATTGGTAAGCTCAGAGTAACGAGCTGATACAAGAAGGCAAAGAGAAAAAGAAGAAAAACAAACATTAAATCTAGATTATATTTGCACCATATTAACTAGGAGAGAGATAACAGAGGATAAATTGTAAGACAGACACCAAACTGGCTTTATGTCTGCATGGTTGGTAGGTTTTCGTGAAATTAAAATAACGTAATTGACCATTTTTCGAACCCATCCCAAGTAGTGATTGTCCGACGATAGCTTAGCAACCGTAAGTAGACACGACAACGTTGAAGGAACGTAAATGGAGCTAGTCACAGAGACTCTGTATACAACGAGTTTGAAGTGTGGCGTCTTTTTCTAACCTTTCGAAACCCAAAAAGAGCAAAAATGTAAGGAATGGGTTGAACAGTAGTGTGTTTGTGCGCTCAAACGTTAGCCATTAATGTTAGCATGCCTCGCTAACTAGCTTACTGCTAACAGTTTATGCTAAAGGATAAAGTTAGCATCTCTGTCCTGCTGCTTATTGGATTTGGGGAATTTTACACTCCAACAACTCTTCTTCTTACCCTCAAAACCTTTTCTCTTGTTTAAAAACACAATAAATCTTAAATCTAACCTCTATGTTAATTGTCCAAGCATGTTCTGCTATAGTAAGCATCCAAACAGGGTTATTTAGAATAGAATAACATTTTAATTTCATGTGTATGTACAAAATTGTACTGCAATACAAGAACAATATTCTGTGTCTTCTACATGGATCATTAGCTAACTTTTTTGCCTGGGAGGTTAGCTTTAGCCTCAGTCTTTCAGCATGATACCAGGTAGGGTCAAAATCATGTGCATAAGATGCTTTACAGTGTTTTTCTTTTAAACCAAATCAGGTAACAAGTTTTTAATTCATGGGGTTAGCATTAATTAGCTAGCTAGCAACAGCTGATAAAATCGGCTAACAACATTTTAGTCGACAAAATCAGCACTTGTGGCCAGAAATTAAGTTGCTTTCCTCTACATCTGTGTGAAATAAGAGACCCATTGTTTCAACAATGTCCGCTAATTTTGATGGCAAATCTGCCACCATTATCTAAATTAACTAAAACTTTACACTGTTTACTTTTTCATGTTGTTGAGTAAAAACTAACTTGTCCAGTTTAAACACCTCACAGACCCAGTGCTGCTCCACCAACACCCAGACACACCCAGGACTGTTGGAAATCTAATTTCAACAGCCAGACTGAGACACACTTTCAGAAATTTAATTTGACTCAAATATCACATTGATGTTTTTTTGTTTTCCGGACGTAACAAAAACATGATATCCCACAAATGAGACTCTGGACACAAGTCTGAACATAAACCTTTGATTCTTCCACTGAACGATGTGTGTGCTCATTTAGATGATAAGAAATGAGGTCATGAAATCAATCAAGCTCCCATCATAATAGGTACTTAATGGAGTCAAAATTGTTTAAAACACACTTGTGCACAGGAGAATAGTTTTGTCTCTGAGGATGTTTAATGGATTTAAAGTGTAATTAAACATTTTTGGGGGGAGCTTTTGTGACTTATTCAGCATTCAGATTTTAACAGAGTCGGACATTTTCACAGGAAACATGAAATTTGTGAAAACTGAAATAGTGAGAAGGTGTGATGGTGAGTAAGCTGCCTCACAACAAGCAGGTTTGAGTTTTTATGTGTGAAGATGGAACATAAACTTATTATTACAAGAGTTTATTTTCTTTTTGAATGCTGCAGGGGATTTGCATTACAAGAATAAAGCTTCTCCTTTAATTTCCACGTGGATCAGCTGGTGAGGATGAATGTATGTATAGTTGAACCTTTTACATGGTTCTTATTGTAAAAGAGTCAGCTAGAAACATTCAAAAATTTTCAACCAACTCACATTTTAGCGATATCATCACCTTACGCTAGTAATAAAATCTACTAGCTGCAGTCGACATTTTACAGACAAAATCCACAGTCATCAGCTAGAAATGAGAAGCTGCTTTTGTCTACTTCTGTGTGATTTAAACCTATTTATTTCCACAAATTACTAATTATTTTGATGGTAAATCTCCTACTATTAACATTGTAAAATGCATATGAGCTGATGCTTGAACGGAAAGCTTCACAGACATAGCAACAGTAATTAAGGGGGGTTTACGCAGAGGGTCAATTATGCACTCAAGTATGGAGGCAAAAAAGTGACACAGGAAATAAACAAATAAATAAATAAATGACTGTGATTATTTAAAAATAAATATAACAATTTAAATTTTGCCAAAACAAATAAATAAATAAATCTAAAATTTGCCCCTAAATGAATCAACATTTTGCCAAGAAATAAAAACAAATAAATGAATCAAAATTTTGCCAAAAAAAAGGAAAAAATAAGTAAATACCAGTAAGCATGCAATAAATAAATAATAATAATATTATATAAAAAATGAATACAACAATCTAAATTTTGCCAAAACAAATAAATAAATCTAAAATTTCCCCCCAAAAGAAAAAATAAATGAATCAAAATTTTGCCAAAAAATAAAAACAAATAAATGAACCAAAATTTCGCCAAAAAATAAATAAATAAGCATGCAATAAATAAATAATAATAATATGTGTTTCTGTATTTCTACATTTATTTATATATCCATTTATTTCCACTTTTTAATTTCATTTATTTATGTAAGTATTAATTCTACAGAACAGATTTATACATTTTATAATAAATGTATATAATAATTTGTATAATAAATGTGGAAATAAATTAATATGAAAATTTAAAAAATAATTAATGCATTTATTAATTTAGTTAATTTCTTTAGTCTTTTTGTGTAAATTAAAATGTGTTTATTTACTTTTAATAAATCACAATAATGTATTTATTTAGTTATTTATTCATTTTCAGTGTCACATTTGGGCCCCCATACACAAGCTCATGCACACATTTGACACACATTCCAGTTCATTAAAAACCCAGAGGAGGTGACAGCATTTCAGCAGACGACCACGTCTCACCTGCCACCATGAGAGTGAAGTCAAATCCTTTTTTCACCGACTTCCTGTGCACCTGGTTGGGCAGCGTCGCAAAACCAACGTACTCTTTCTCCTGGAAAAACAATCACACAGACAAATAAAAGAATTTAAAAAAGAAATACAGAGTGAGTTGTGAGTGCTCAGCAACAGTCAGAGTTGGGTCAGATCTTCCGTCTGTGCTCCTTCGTGGTACAGTAGCTGTGTTAGTAGGACATTCCCATGATTCCTTTTCATGTTTTATTGAAACGGTGGAAAGAAGGAGGCGGTGGGGAGACTGAGAGCACGGCCTGAGGTTCCCTGAGTATTCATAATCCAGTATGGCAGGCAGCCATGGACACAAGAGGAGGGGGTGGGGGGAGCGTGTGCAGTGACCGTGACAATGCAGAAGCATAAATGTGAGGCTGAAAACATGTCCAGAGAAGGAAAGAAGAAGAAGAAGAAAAGCTGTAATAAAAAGAGCAGAATAGAACAAAATGGAGGCAGAAGCAGAGGCTGCAACTAACCGTTATTTTCATTATTGATTAATCTGCTGAATATTAATCTATTAGTCGTATTGTCAATAAAATGTCTGAAAAATGCTCCTTTATAATGTCCCACAGCCCAAGTTGACATCTTCAAATATCTCGTTTTGTCAGTTTAGAGCTGCAATGATGAGTCTTTTAATCAATCAAACTATTTGGATAATCGATTAATCATTTTTAGCCATTTTTAAAATTCTTTGGTTCTGGTTTCTTAAAGATGAATATTTTCCTTTTTTTTTTAGTCCTCTATGACAGTAAACTGAATATCTTTGTGTTGTGGACAAAACAAGACATTTGAGGACGTCATCTTGGACTTTGGGAAACACTGATGGAGATTTTTCTCCATTTTATGGACCAAACAACTAATCAATCAATTGAGAAAATAATTGTTAGTTGCAGCTCAGTTTACCATCATAGAAGACAAAGAAAAACATGAATCCTCACATCTGAAAGGTTGGAACCAGCAAATATTTAGTATTTTTGCTTTAAAAATGACTAAAGAGATTATTTGATTTTGAGCTGAAACGATTAAATTACAAGTTTATCAAAAGAAAAATTATTGGCAGCGATTTTAATAATTGATTAATTGTGTCAGTGACTTCTTTCAAGCAAAAAAAACCCCAAAAATCCTCCTTCTAGCTTCTAGCTTGACAAAAATGAGGATTTTCTCCTTTTCTGTGTTTTATATCTTTGATAAACTGAATATTTTGGAGTTTATGAAGACGTTATCTTTGGTCTCTAGGAAATTAATGGACAGTTATTCATTAGTTTTTGACATTTTATAGATTAAAAGATTAAAATGAAATGAAAGAATAATCATCAGCTGCAACCATAATTTGATTATAAAACCAGTTGCAGATTCATTTCCTGCTCATTAATGAATGGGCTGATGGTTGCAGCTCCAGTACAGACTGGTTTAATAAAAGTACATCTCCTCCCATCATGCATTAGACTCTTCTGAACATTTCCACTTGAGGACACAGCAGGCAGCGTTAGCTCCACTACTTAGACAGCCGTGTATGTAAAGAGGAGGCTGCGGGGGTGTGTGTGTGCTTCTCTCTCTTTGGTTTGCAGTATTGCTTCCATATTGACATTTTGTCTGTGGATGCGTTTGCAAGTCACTCCCACACCACAACAACCCACAGATCCAGACTGCTGCTGCTGCTGCTGGTGAACACCCCGCTGCGTCTGCGTCCACCGCTCTGACTCAGCCTCAATGCTGCCGTCCAACACGACGTGACAAGACAACAACATGATGATGAAACTGCCTCTGGGCTTTTAGGGATATATATGTAAAAATAAAGATGCTCACAGTGAAGATGCTGTATGTACGACATGTGAGGATGTCTGTTTTTGAAATGACAGTTTGTTCTATCTCTGCTTTTTCACGCCTGAACCTCCGCAGATGAAAATGAATGATTTTAAGACGTCTGTTGCCAAGATGTCGTCAGGCAGAAGGTTCACGGTGACATATTTGTGCTTAAAGGATAAAGCTGCTGATTTTCTGTTTTCTTTTATTGCCAACAAATCTCATGTTTGGATCCAAACCAACAATGAACTGATCTACAAAGCCTGTTATATTTTATTCCTCCGTTGTTGCACCAAAACTATTAAAAACATGTCAGTGAGCCACACCGCTGCACTGGGTGACATGTTCCTTCATCATGAAGAGTTTGGTCACGTTAGTTTGTGTAGAAACGGCTCAAAAGACTAATAACAGCATCACATTTTCAGTCTCTGGAGAGTAGTTCTGTGTACGGCAGACGCTACTGAGCATGTGCAGGAACACGATTATGTTTACAGCTTCACTAGCTTGTTGTGCTGCATATCACAACGTCACATTACTGCACTGGGTGACATGTTCCTTCATCATCACAGTAGTGATGTAAGTAGTGAGTCAATATCCTTTAACTTTTTTAACTTTTCTACTCTGAGTGTGTTCATTTTCCAGCTACCCCCCCTAACGAACAGTTCTCCCTTTTTTTCCGAACTTAAACTATGATGAGCCACAATGTTGATAATTGCTTAATTGTTTTAGTCTTTTTTTAGCTAAAATACCAAATATTCTGTTTCCAGTTTCTCCAAATGTGAGTATTTGTTAGTTTTATATCATTGCAAACGCGTCACTTTGGGGTTTAGGAACATTTAACGGTCGTTTTTTCACTATTATCTGACGCTGTGTAGATGAATAATCTGCAGTCGATCTATTATAATATTCTGCATCATCTTGTTTCACCTTTTTATTTCAACTATATGATGTTTTTATTGAACCCGACACACAAATGGAAATATTCTCTCATTTTAGACACTTTTTTACAGATACGTGTTCTACAGGCAGCAGCTTTATTATCAGACAGTTTAATAGATGTTGATGAATCATGAAAAGATGCAACTAAAGTTTATTTTCATTATTGATTCATCATTTTGTTTATAAAAATGTCCAAAACTCAAAATATTAGCTTCAATATAATGTAGAGTTGAACTGATTATTTTCCTAGTTTATTGAGAAAATTGATCCTAACGAATATGTTGATGGTTCATTAATAGTTTAAGTCATTTTACAAGTAAAAATGTCCAACGTGAACATTTGCTGTTTCGTATCTTTTTTTATATCATTAAACTATAAACTGAAGATCTTTATGTTTTAGACTTCTGAAGACGTCACCTTGAACTCTGATAAACTACATTTTTCACCACATTTAATTGACCAAACGATTAATCAGTTAATCGAGAAAACAACCATCAGACGAATCAACAGTTAAACTTGGTTCTGACTCAACTAATCTGCAGAATCTGTAGGATCATGTTTACAGATGTTTACAGATGTTACAAACTACAGGAAATGGAGACGAGCAGGTGAGTGAGAGGATGAGTTTCCTGCATATTTACAGGCATCAGTTAACGAGACCTTGTGACGTGACAGACACCTGCAGTGATGTCATAACATCTGTACACAAACAAAGGGAATAATGTGGGCTCGTGCAGGTGTGATGCAGCATCGCGTGTCGCAGATTGTCTCACCTCTCCGTCATCTGTGGCGTGAATTCCGGGAGACATCAGTCCGGTTTTTTAGGGGGGGTGAGGGGGGGTGAAGAGATGTCAGCAGCATGAAGCCGTTTCCAGAAGCAGAGCAAGAAACAGAAAAATCATCTCATTAATCGATGCTTAATTAAGCAGCCAGCTGTGAAGCGCGCGCGCGGCAGGTTGTTGATCACCTGCAGGGTTGGAGGCTCAGCTTACCTGACCGGGCTGCGCGGCTCCTGTACCTGCTGTTGGCCGCCGTCATCTTGGACACAGTTGGTGGAAAATGCGTCCAAACAGCCGGAGGAAGAGGAGGGTCTGGAGCCGCGACGGGTCCCTTTAATAAAGAGAATCTGCAGAATCACACCGCAGCAGCAGCAGGAAGATGCGTGATGATATGCGTGATGATATGTGCAGAAATTAATCTAAATTACGCAAATAAATCTCCATATGTGACATGTTTGAGCTCCGGATGCAGACTGGTCTGATGGTTGTCAGATTATTTATTGTGTGAAATGTGTTTGCAGTTCATGTGAATGACCAGCTGGAGGCGCTGTTGCTCTTCAGGAGCTGATGGTTTAATCACCTGCTTGGTTTTTATTCTCAGAGTAAGAAGACTTGAATACTTTTATTTTATTTTATGGCTGTTATTAATTTTTGTTGATTGTATTCATGTTTGAAAATGTTTTATTCCGTTTAATCTATCTAATCGAAGTAGTTACATCTGATTATTGTGGATACTGGATATTTAGGTTATTATGTTTTTAATTGTTTTCTTGTATGTTGTTTTGCTGCTCTGTTGCTCAGGACTCACCTGGTTAAATAAACGTTTAATAAATCATTTTAATAACATAATAACATTGGGGTATTTGTTTGTGAGTTGTATATATGATAAATATTGAGTTAATTATTTGAGTTATAGAGGGTTTAGACCATATAAATGTTTACTTCTTCCTTTTCAGACATGTAATTTTTATTAATGTTGTTTATGAGACTTTGTTTATTGAGAGTTTGTTGTAAATGTTTACTGTTCATTTTATTTGTTATTCCTGTTTTATTATTTATTTGTCACATGTTCGAAATAAACATACATACATTGTTATTGTTGTTTTGTTGTTTATTTGTTTGTTTAATCAGTTGTTTTGGTTTTAGTGTTACATTTTCATCATCTTTATTTCTCATGTGCTCTCAGCTCATATAGTTTGTTGTGTCTTGTTACCTGCACAATGGATCAATACAAATAAAGTCTGATTGATAATGAACTGATGTAACTGTGTATTTATTGGAAGTTTCTTGGAAGAATTTATATAATTTGATACATTCTCAGTCACTTTATTACTAGATGAACTTGTTGTCTCCTATATATCAGTTCAGGTAAACATGCAAAAATGTTTATCAACAGTTTGTTTACACTTCAACATATATGGACACTATAATTAATAATGAACGAACGGTGAATAAATATTGTAGAAACAGTATTTGAGTAATTCGTCTGTAAATCAGCAGCTGCTCATAAACTCAACACAACTAACCTGTCAGTCAAGAAGGCAGAAACTTGATTGAACACAACTTTATTCATAAACGTCTGTGAACACAATGTGGACTGACATAATAAACTTGAACTTTATTGGTACAAATTTGCAATGAATCAAATGACTAAAAACCAGCTGATCATCTGTGTGACACACTGTTTAACTTGCTCTGTAATTAAAGATTAATATTATTATTATCATATTAAAATGTTCAAAATGCATCTTCATTAAAACTGTAAAAATTATACATTATATATTATATATTAGAAAATTAGCTTGTTTAATGTTACTTTAGAGGCACTAAGTTGCGGAAATTTCTATTTCTGAGCAAAAACCATTGAAATAAATGACTATACTGATTGATCTGATTAGAGGATATTGATAGATTATGGTTTAAGAAAAGGTTTCCTCCCTGTGAGAGTTAAGATGAAAGCTTTATTTATTTATAAAAACATCACTCACACACTCGGCATCATGCCCTCACACATCTGCATTTAGACATCCTGGTAGGAACTCAGTGTTTTAAGGAAAATATCCAACAACAATGCAGCATTGTGTGACTGTTATTTCGGGGGGGGGGGGGTAGATGCCACCCACTAACACAACGGGGCAACATACTTGTGTGAAAATAAAATAAAAGGAAGTGAATCTGACCGTGCAGGTGTCAAATGTGACTCTATTTTAATTAATTCACCTCCGTTTAAAATCTAAACTCGTCTTTGCTGGAAACGACAAACTGCTGGAGATGTTTTCCTGCGTCCTCTTTGTCAATAACTAATCAATCACAGGCAGGATTTGATCACATTCAAAACAAAACGAGCCAAAGAAGGATCTCATGAGGTTTTGGTGATGTGACAGCTACCTGAGGGAGGAGGAGACAGCCGGCAAACAATGATGAGAGCGTGGGAGTGGAGGCAGGAGCGGGGTGCTATAACTGACCCTGTTTCCTGTGCATGGGTGGCGGGGTGGTGGTGGTGGTGTGGGGTGGTGGGGGTCAGACAATGAGCGACCTTCCCTCCCACCAGCACCGAAAGCTTCTGATCTCAGGGGGGCCGCAGGAGCACAGTGACCTCTGCGCACAGAGCTACAATATCTCTGTTTATCTATAACCTCCACACGGTGCGTCAGACCAGCCGCTTATAGCAGCTCGTGCAGACGCGGCCTGAACGTAATAAACTGGGATTAACACGAGCTGCTCGGCCTCGAGGTCAAAGATGCAACATATTTAGTGGTTTAATCCCTGCTGGCTGGAAATGTCATCATTACAGAGTCCTCAAATGAACACATTTAATATCATTAAAGTGGAACTGCATCAATTTTACACGTTAAAGTGTGTTTACAAGTGTTGGACAGTCTAACCCACTTTACATTATTAAATATCATAAAAAATAGTCTTAAAGAAAAATAAAGGCCTTGAATATTTAGAAAAAGTCTTAAAGTTTTTGTTTATGATGAAAAAACGATGAGATTTTTGCTTCAGTGAACAAAAAAGGTGTAAAAAGGTGTATAAAATAAGTCTTTAGTGTCTCAGAGGGAGCCGCTGTGTGAAATCCATACACCACCGTGACGTCACTCATTGGTTTGTGGACTCCAGTTTTGAAGCCTTGAGCTTTTTGACCGTCGCCATCTTGGAATTTTTGGAGCCAGAAGTGACCATATTTAGACGAGACGTGTGTTTAGCTGAGAATTTTGACAAGTTTTTATGCGTCCGTTACGTGTTAAATAAACCTTTGTTTCATAGACGTCCAGTAATTATTTTGCTACATCGCCTGAACCTGAGTCACGATATCTTAATAAATTAAGGTTGATCGTTCGGCCGTCATAACCCTTCAGCCTCCCGCCGTACAAGTGGATCAATGACCCGACACAGTGGCTGAACATCACTTACCCATTCAGTACCAAGTCTCAACCAGTAAAGACTAGTTATGTTACTTTTTAAGTTATAAAAGAGTCACTTTACTACTTGTGTTTCCCACACACACACATACACGTTAAGACATTGAGTCCCATAATGTCGTCTCCTCATCTTTTAGCTTGAAGCCATAAATCTCTCCTTTTTGGATCCCTTTCTTCTCCAGGAAGGATGGATAGGTGTGTTTATCTGTTTTACAACCTGTTACACAACAGCTTTTCAGCATTTTCCTGTTTCTCTTCTAAAGTGAAAATGTGATTATTTCCCCCAAAAGGGTGGGGGGGGGGGCGCGGCCTTGACGCTTGATGACTATACACGACTGTGATGTACTATTTAGGACGGTCCATTTGTGTGGATAACGTGATATTATATACAAGCTACAAAAAATGCAGATGTCAATAGTCTCAGTGTAAACCAATATTATTTCTTAACCTCAATTCATACGAGGTCGGCTGAGTGGGGAATTCATTCTTGCAATGATTGTATGTGCATGTTAAAGGGGTACTTCCTGTCATCTTAAGACATACAGATTTGACGTATTCGACGCCAAACAAGACGTTTCCATTGCCAACTTTTGTCTCAGTCGGCCCAAAATCAGTGAAAAGGAGTTTAATGGCTCTCCTGAAGGTCTCCATCATAAATCATAGTCTTCATCAGCAGATTTTTCGCCCGGCAGGAGGGAGCGCGTGTGTGTGTGAGAAACATATATGTATACGCTGTGAGAACGTGAGTGTATATGAGCGTTTCCTCCCAACAGACAGCGACGTAGCCCAAGGTCACACAATGACTTCAGCCAGGGAAACAGGCTAACGCAGGAAGAACAGGACCGCAGCGCCGTACAATAGCACAACACATGTGCTCTGTGTTGATTCCTCAGCCGCTGTCGAACACGCCACTTCGCAGAAGGAAGTGCTTATTGTTCTGAGTGAGCCTTTTCTCTTTTTCCCTGGTAGAGGGACAATAGAGGGAGAGGAGGGAAGGGACAGATAGCAGCAGGAAAACAGTGTTTTTATTTATTCTTTGGACGAGACGCAGGATTACCAAGAAAGAGAAGAAACTACCGTAAAATGCATCAGTGTCGATACGTTCTGTTTATTCCTGGCAGAGTACGTGAATTTGTTACCTGTGAAGGAAACATTTGGGTCAAGATGCCAGGAATAAACAAGAAGTTGATAACACGGCGCTCATTTTTCATTTGTCAGACAAACGTTTGACCAAAGTGGTTAAAAATCTTGTTAGACGTGAACAAGAGAAAAAAGGAGGGGAGAAGGATGCTGGGAGAAAACAGTGGTAGTAGTGGTGGTGCTGGTGGTCAGAGTGGGAGAGAGACATGCAGGGCCAAGAAATAAAAAAGAGAAACAAGGACATTTTGTGTGGCGGTTGTGTTATCTCTCTGATTGTGCTCCATGGAGACAGGAAATGGCGCTGTTACACGTGGGAAATGAGCTGATGGCAGCGATAAGGCGGGAAAATGGCTCCGGAAATCAAAACAAGTTCATGCCGACGCAGCAGAGAGGAGAACCGCTGAGGAGACTGGATGGGAATTTTAAAGGAATACTTCACTGAAAATCTGTATTTTTGAGAATCAACGGTTCCCAGACTGGTTTTTTGTGCAAACTACATCCCTTCATCGCAGCGTTAATCTTGGATTTAAGGGTTGTTTTAGTCTTTTGATGAATACTGAATGTTTATTAGTTTTATTTGTTGGGTTTAATCAAGTTTTAATGTGTGGAAAACCCACTAATGTTGGAAAAGATAAGTTGACTATTTGTTATATATTTCCATTATTTGACAGCCTCAAACCCGCCCAGCTGTAATAAACGTAGCCTTATTTTTCCTTTCATTTGTCAGATGGAGGTTTAGTCATCCACCTGGAATCTGAAGACTGGTTTAGTCATTTCAGAAAAACTTTATACAGTCACGTTGCAATAACAGTGTCCTCAGGCAGCCGCGGTAATTAAGACAGGAGCAACGGAGGAAATCAGGTCATTATGTAGTGAGAAAACATCAGACTTTGACATGTGACATCGCTGTTTGTTTCCTGTTTTGTTTTGTTTTGTTTTGAAACCGCAACGATTAAAATAATCTCCTCTGAGCCCTTTATAAACCATTAGATTCAACATAAAAAAGGTTTGCTGATATGATATCTACAATCTACAATCACAGAGTTGACGAGATAAATAATTTGAAAAGGATAAAAATAAAATCTCAGCCTCATTGTAATAAATTTAAATGTAGACATACCAGTTGCTGTGTATGACGGGGGCTGATTCACTGGAATAAAGCCTGACTTTTCATTAAGGGAATCAAATTTGTATTCAAATGGTACAAAAAATGTCACAAGTCATGCTAAAATTTTCCCTGCTTTGCACTAAATTGGGGAAAAGGTTTACTATAAATAACAGTAACATCTTCACGTTGATTTAAAATGACTGTTAACAGGTTTAATACTATTATTTCTATGAAGCACAGAGCATTACGGAGCGGTCGCACTACAAAGTGACATTTGCTTTTCGCCAGGTGTGTCCAGAAGCATCGTGATGTTAGCTGGTTAGCTGCTGTAGCTGGTGAGCTAACTGCTAGTCCATCAAAAGAAGCTTCTCTCTATTTGCTCTTTACTGTTCTGTTTACGTATCGTAGATTTAATTACCACCATTGCACACTGTTTCATTCAATAAAAAGTTACTGAAAAGGGTAAATAAAGCTCTCCGAGCTAGCCGGGTTTGCTACATGACCGTTTGCAAGCTAGCTTAGCTTAGCTCAGTCACGAACAGGACAATAACGTCACACAGTTTATTCTAAAAAGACGTATTTGTACCATCTGTTTCTGTCTCATAACTGTCTGTAAATCATGTGTCTGTTGTTTTTTCTCCGACAGATGAGATTTAATATAACCAGATGGTGACACACATCTAATATACAATGATAGCTTCCTTTATTTTGGACTCTCCAGCTCTCCGTCCACTCAAAGTTCAGCTCCGTCAAGACGGCTTGATATTCTCCAAAGTTGAACTCAATGTGATGTGCGATTATACTTTGTCCTTTTCCATTTAAATAAACCGATTAACCACAAACTCTCTGTGTTTTAAATCCTGGTGTGTCGGCCTTTAGCCTGACGACTGTTTCAGTATTTAGAGGTCACTTGTCAACAGGATGGTCGAGGCCTCAGGGCAGCTTCTACTGGACCGTCGTCTCCACATGTCATATTGAAAAGCCCGTTGACCTCCATGTTCAGTGACATGTTCGGACATCTATTATCACCATATTGAGTCTTTCCCAAAGGCGGCACATGTAATGGAAACACAGAGACGTCACCCCCCCCGGCAGCAGCAGTTCAGAATGAATAGAAACTTACTCTTCATCCAATAGGAAAGCTCTGTGTACATCAGCATGGGGTCTATTGACCTGCTGAACCACAACAGATCCAGAAGCAGCTGAAACACCAAACAGGGACTCTAGATGGAAAACTGAGATGATTAGTTGATTAACTAAGTTGTCGCTCAGGAGAAAATGAATCCCCAACAATTAACTCATTTACATTATTTATCAAGCAAAAAAAAAAAAAAAACACTAAACAAACACTCTTTTCTCTGCTTTATATCATTGTAAACTATCTGATTATACAGAGATATTCATTTAACACTCTATTTTGTAGGTATTTCCTCTTAATTTGAAGTATTTGGTGCTAATTTTTGTTAAAATAGAGACAACGTTTGGAGACTAGTTTAATTTATTTAGGTCTGTAAAGATTCTCAGTCATCTACATCATGATTTAAGCACAGAGTCAAGAACAACTGAACTTGGTTGTCTAAACGGTTTCTTCATGTGGTCCGTTAGTCCTCCGGGATGTCAGGTGACATTCGTTAGAGTCACATGAGTCCAGCTGTGATTGGGTGTTAAACTGAGAGATGAAAGAACAGCATTGTAAGTGGCTAATAAGTGGTATCATTCACCACCTCCTCTGTTGAGCGATAATTTTTCCACTTTAGATGCAGATTACGGGTTTCTGGCAACACGTCACCTACTTCCAAGGTGCACATAGAAAAGGAATGAAGTCAAAGAGGTCAAAACTCCAGCAACACGTAGTATATGGAACAACTTTATTGTTTGACCAACGTTTTGGCTTATAGCCTTCAGCAGTGGCATCATGAAACACATTACAAACAACATTTGAATAGAGTAAGTTAGGTATGAAGTAAAAAGGTAAAAAAAAAAAAAAGAAAACCAATCATGTACATCTAGACACATATCAGCCAATGGGGCGTCTACAAAGATGGGTTTGATATGTGGTCATGTGGTTTTTACACTTTGACATAGATTTAGTTTAGTGAGTTGTGTTAAAAGCAGTTTATTTCCAGAGGATCTCCTTTGAAAGAAAAGATTTATTCAACAGTCACTGCTTATTTTATTTTATGAAATGTTTTTGTTTTTTGTGATGATGTTGTGTTTTGCACCTTTGGGCCACCGTACATACTTGCCTGTAGACAAATAGTACATTTTGGAGCATGGAGCTGCTGAGTCTAGGTGACACAAGCATTTCATTGGGATTGATTATTTGGTAGATTGACTGTCTGTATTTTACCTATAATTAATGCCAAATTACTTCTTTTTTTTTTCCAGGAACATTCATAGAAAATTATTAAAGAATGATTATGGACCCGTAAAATAAAACATTATCTGAAATATGATTGACAGATGGCTCTATAATGATTGAATGCAGCAGTGGTCCCATTATGGAACCGAAACTGAATTCTCATAGAGTGACTGTAGTGCGATGGCACTCGGGGCTGAATGAATGTGTCACGTCCGCTGTTTGTTATAACAGGTGGAATTAGTCACCAGAGGAAGAGGAGGCACAGAGGCCTTTTATCTCTTATCAGTGAGGCTTAATGACTTTCTAGTGTTGGGATTTCCTCCAGTCTGCGTCAACAGCTTGTTAAGGTAATAATGCCTTGTGACTAATTACGCCGAAGGCTCTTTCTTATGATACATGCTGCAGGCATTTTCATATTTATTCGACCAATGCTACACTTGTTATTATGAAGATATTTACTTTATGTGAACATTTTAAAGTCAAGTATATTTACTTAAACCTGCATCAACTGATGTTTTGTCCTCTGGTTTTCATCAGAAACAAGTAGTAAACAACTCTGACATATCATCATCTTTTAAGTTGATATGTTGAACTTGTTAGCAAACAGTTGTTTATTTCCACATCCAGCAGTTACGGAGCAACATTATCATTCATGTGGAGTCGTGTTTCTGTCCACCTGGTGAATGTAAGTCCAATATTCACTCTCTTTTAGCTCTGTTTTTACTCTCTACCAACTCCTGAGGGAAATATCTGGCTCTTTAGCTGCTAAGTGCTCCACTATGTTCACCAGCTAGTCTACAGCTAACTGTGTCTGTTTGGTGCTGAGCAGGTAGTGTACAGTGGCTTTTTACAGCTTTTTCTCTGAAAACGACGCTATGAGAGCGCTGAGAGTGAATCAACACAGTAACGTTGCAGATAAACAATGAGCTGAAACTCACTATAAATATATATATATATTTTTTTTTTTTACAATTTTTAGAATGCAGGATAATTTACACACAACTTTGAAATAAAACTGTGGATTTGACGGTACTGTTTTATATAAGATGTACTATTTTACTGAGGTGTAAAGCTGGAAACGTCCTTCTGAGGTGTTAGTGCCTCTACTTACTGGAAACCAGTCTGTCCCAAGAGCTTGTTAGCCTGTTCTGTGATTGGTCGTCATGGTTGTTCACTTTAAACTCGACTAAGAGAAAAAGTTTAGTCGAACTGTTTAATTATAAGAATTTAGCCACAGATGTTGAATTTGAATGCAGGATCATTTACACACAACTTTGAAATAAAACTGTGGATTTGACGGTACTGTTTTATATAAGATGTACTATTTTACTGAGGTGTAAAGCTGGAAACGTTTGGTGAATAAAACATGGTGTACTAGAGAAATACAGGAGTTGTGTGATGCCTTTCTCCGTAAAATTCTCTGTAGGTTCATCACTACGAGCCACAACCAACACATTACACACTGTCAGCTCAGACATTACTATTATAAAAATATTGATTATAGCCCCTTTTCTTTAAAAAGTGGTATATATATAATGGAACTGTAGTGATAAGTAACTATTAAATTAATCACCCACTATTGCTAATGCTAATTGATGGCATTTTTTACAAAGAAAATGTCCAAATTCTCTAATTCCAGCTTCTAAAATGTGAATATTTTCTGGTTTCTTTAGTCCTCTATGACAATAAACTGAATATATTTGGTTTGTGGACTGTTTTAATGAAATAATCAGTTAATTGATGATGTAAATAATTGTTAGTTGCAGCCCTACAACAGCTGTTGAGACATTTCACTCAAAACAACAAATGTCAACTTCATGGTGGCGCTAAAATTCATCATCTGGGGAACACAAATGTCAAATTTTGTGCCAATCCATCCAGTAGTTGTTGAGTTATTTCAGTTTGAAGAAAGATGGCGGACCAACTGTCGGGACAGATCAATGTCGCCGTCCCTTCAGCTAACGTGGATAAAAGCAGTAAAACCAAAACATGTTGCTAATGGATACTGATGATGCAGCTTCCTTCATACGAGT
The DNA here is from genome assembly GCF_963924715.1 of Thunnus thynnus. NCBI lineage: Eukaryota > Metazoa > Chordata > Actinopteri > Scombriformes > Scombridae > Thunnus > Thunnus thynnus. The sequence continues at coordinate 3,801,083 of NC_089535.1, forward strand.
CCTGTGTTACTGCTGTGCATGATCCTGGATGCTCTAAAGCCAAAACAGGACAACAGAGATCAGACGGGTCCCAAACACACACGTTGGATCACAATCCATCTGAAAAACGTGCCAAATATTGGTACCGGACAAACGCACAAAAACGACAAAAAACCAAGGCCTCACGCCTCTACATGTGCCAAACAGCGACGGCAGGTGACAATTCAATGTGGATAATAAAAAGAGTTGATGTGGAAAAGGAGGAGGAGAATATTCCCGGTGGCTCGGAGAACAATGGAGTCCAGAGGAAGTGATAAGAGACAGGACATCCTAACACTGCTGCATCTCAGCCCTCCCACCGCCTGCCATCACGTCAACATCTGTCAGTCAGCTTCACACACACACACACACACACACACACACACCAAAAAACCAGGAAAACACAATCAAACACAACCGAGTCAGAAGACAAAAGAGTTCAAAAATTCTGCACAAACGGATTTACTTTCACTTATCTCAAGTACACTCAGTGCACATATTGAATCATTTCCTGTAAATACTAATTACATAATGAGTATTACTAATATGTTGCATGGGACAGAAGTCTGGAATCACTTTGAAAGTGTGCAGATCCTTTAATCAGCGCTGTTTTGTGCTGCGAAAACATAACATTTTAATTTGTAATGAAACACGGGTATGTTGAACATCTAGCTGATTTGATACACAAAAAGAAGGAATTTGATGCTAAAAAGACTGTAAATGTGTCAGATATCCACTTGTTATGACTAACTCAGACTGCTGAAGCTGAATAGAAGCTTCACAGAGACTTTTAAATGACTGTGTGGACACACTGTGGATTTTGGCCTCCATCACTTACACTGAAAGCACATTTGAAGGATCTTTTAATATCCAGTATGAACAGGAGGAATGATTACAGCGAGGAAAACCTCTTTCACGGATAATACGGACACCTTAATGATGTTTTAAGACACACTTGAAAAATGGCGAACCTGTCCTTTAAGTCTCAAAGAGAACTGAAAGTAAATGTAGCGTTTAATCATGTTTGTGTTGGATTTCATCACAGAATGTTTATGGAGGGAAACATGATTGTAAAAAACACATTTTTTTAGATCAACACATTTGCACCTTTTAGCTGCATCACTGTCTAGTTCTGCTTTTACACATGATGAGCTTTAAAACGTATCTTCTGAGTTTTTATTATATAATTACAGTTATTACTAAGTTAAGTTGGGGTTTATGGTAAGATGGGAGTATGATGGGCTAAGCTGAAAAGAAGTGAGTGAAATTAAAGGGGACATTTTCTGCTTTTTGTGTTATGATGTTAAACATGGTCAAAGTTGAACGTATGTAGAAATGCTGCCTGCAAGTCAAAAGTCAGGGCTTCAACCTGTTCTGAACGCTTTGATTGCAAAGTTACCGCTTCTTCCTCCTCGACTGTTGCCAACAAACAGCCGTGCATTCTGTAGCCTTGGTTGCTAAGGAGGTTGCTAAGGTGTTTCCATGCATTGTTTGCGTTGTTTCCGTTGCATATTTCGGGCTCTATGTACGGATGGATTTGAAAAATTGACATTTGGAGTAAAGAAGGAGAAACAGAAGTGAAATCCTGCTACTATAGTTTGTTTACGTAGCCTCCTGAAGCTTCTGAAGCTGACCAATCAGAACAGAGTGGGCTCATCAGGAGGGCGGGGCTTAAGGAGACAGGAGCTACAACGGCCTGTTTCAGACAGAGGCTGAACTGAGGGGCTGCATTAAGAGCCAGTAGAAGATAAATAAGGAATTTTTAACTGGAAATCATGCAAATATCTTCCAGTAGAGCCCCAGAATATAAATATAGAGCTGGAAATGTGCAGGATACGTCTCCTTCAAGTGAAGTGGAGCTGAGCTGAGTTGTGTTGAGTTAAAGGAAAGAAAGGTGGAGTCAGGTTTCAGCAGCTTTACAGACGGTAAATCTCAGTGCTTCTGCATCAGAACTGTAGGAGCTGGAAGTATGTTGGTGTGACTGTAAACACTCAGCCATAGAGCGAGAAGAGGAAGCATCTGGCCCTCTGAGGACATGCATGGAGCCATGAACTCACAACACACACACACACACATACACACATACTGTTTCTCGACTGTAATTAAGATCAGTGTTCTTGTGTTATTGAGGCCGCAGGAACACAATTTTCATGACCTACTCACCTACTACGTGACATCATGACTTATTCTCCTAACGAGCTTTCCAGAAGGAGTCCTGATTGTGTTTTGCTGCAGGAATGTTGTTTGTCAGCATGTTGACGTCCACACTGGACCAACACCTGCTACCTCTGTCCTCAATCTGAACACGCTGTCACGAATTTGGCACCAAAATATTTACTTACTATATAATATATTTTTATATGAACTCAAACATACTTTAAGGGATTATTTTCAGTGCTCCACATCCGGACAAATATTTATAGTACGGCTCAAATTTGTGGTTATTTAAGTCTTTATCTTGGCAACACAGCTCTTCCTCCACCCTGTTAGTGTTTATCTGCAGTGGCATCCACCATCCACCATTCAACCCTCCCCCGACCCCCCCCCCCCCCCCCCCCCCCCCCCCCCCCGACCCCCCGACCCCCAATCTGCAACCCAGATACCAGCTCACTGATTCAGCCCTCTCAGTCAATGTATGAGACATGGAGCAACTTCATGACTAAAACCAAAAAAATGAGATTATGCATTCTCAATGTTCGCAGGGTAATTAGAGTAGGTGTGGTCCAGCTCTTATCAACACGCATCACTTTCTCTGCAGTAAACAGACACACTAACCTCTGTCCCACATCCTATTTTCAGACTTTCAACAACTCTCCAGCATAAATAGGTCAAAGGTTTCTGCGTTATCTAATTTAAATTCTGAACAAGCGAGTTTTGTTTTTTTTTACAATATCTTTGAAGATTTTACAGTCCGTCTGAGGTGTTAGTGCCTCTACTTACTGGAAACCAGTCTGTCCCAGGAGCTTGTTAGCCTGTTCTGTGATTGGTCGTCATGGTTGTTCACTTTAAACTCGACTAAGAGAAAAAGTTTAGTCGAACTGTTTAATTATAAGACCTCAACCACAGATGTTGAATTTGAATGCAGGATCGTTTACACAGAACTTTGAAATAAAACTGTGGGATTGACGGTACTGTTTGATACATGATGTACTGTTTTACTGAGGTGTAAAGCTGGTGAATAAAACATAGTGTACTAGAGAAATACAGGAGCTGTGTGATGCCTTTTAATTTTGAATGACTTGTATTGAAGTTGACAGTTTTGTAAGTATTAAACAGATAACTGTGAAACTTGCTGAACATATTAAAGGTCTCTAGAGGATCAATTCTGACGACTTTGATGATCCTTTAAACTTTTCATTGATGGCCACCATCAGGTCAATATTTTAATTTGCTAAATATTTTGGTGCAAATTCCTGCAAAACTAACGACTTTCCCATCAGTCTCAGCTGTATTTTGAGTTTATGCTAATTAGCAAAATAAGACAGTGAACTTGGTAAATATTAAACCTGCTAAACATCAGCATTGTGAGCATGTTAGCATGCTGATGTTAGCAGTTAGCTCAGAGCACCACTGAATAGCCCTAAAGCCTCACAGAGCAGCTAGCATGGCTGTAGACTCTGTAGATTTATGGCCCTTACAAGAGGACTGCGCCAAAGTGTTACACCGATAAAATGAAGCAAAATCAGTATCACTGAAGTTTACGTGTTTGCGCTCATGCAACAGGTATTTTAAGGCGTTCCTGTTCAGAGGCGCAAAATACAAGAGGAGGGAATGAAAATTCATGCAAATATCTGCTCCATTACTTTCTAGACACACGGAGCATGCGTTAAAACAGCCGGTATCAAGTTTTAAAGGACCAGTGTGTCGGATGTAGTGGCATCTAGTGGTGAGATTGCAGATTGCAACCAACCGAATGCCCTCCTCCTCCCCTTCCAAGCGTGTACAAGAACCTACGATGGCCCGCAAAACTCATGAAAACGCTAACAAAAACACGATTCTTATTTTCAGGTGATTAAACAGTCCGTTCCGCTAGATGCCACTAAATTCTACATACTGCACCTTTAATTAGCAGCACTTTATGCAGATCATATGAACTGTGGCTCATTTACGTTTGCAGTTTTAATAAAAACCACTTTAAAATGAAAAATTTCAACTCATAATTTGTGCTGCTGACAGTAATTTGTGACAGGATTGATAAAATCCTTCGTAGGATTGTTGAGTTTGTCTCTCATGTGTAGAAGTGCGACAATAAATCACTAGCGTGCACTTTCATGAAACTACATTAAATTGATAATAAATAATTTATTTCAAACTTGGAGTTTTCCTACTTTTTTCATTTTAATTCTCAAGGTTGGGTGTGACCTCATTCAAAGTTTGAACAGGAAGTAGCTGACGGCCCAGCATGCTCTGCTTCTGGCGGTTTCAGCGTCTCTCTCATCAGATTGCTGACTTTGCAGCGGCTCGTATAGGATGTGCGTACGTCAGGTCAACTCGGGCTGTATGTCTGACTGAGAGTCCACTTAAAGAACAAAAACATAAAGAGAGTTGAGGGCACTTTTCATCGACACAGTCAGACTACAATGCAAGCGGATCAACATGGTCGCCTTGTCCTCTGCAGGATGGAGAGCATCCTGTGTGCCTCTGTGTGTATATTTAAGCCAAAAGAAAAAAAAAATAAAAGTGTTAAAATGTCGGTCAAAGCAACAGAAAACCACCCTGGAAGGGTAGAGAGTTTAAAAATCTTTGTCCCAGTTTCATGAGAGGTGTCAAAAGTCTAAATATAAAAACATAGAGACTGAAATATCCAACAATAACTCCAGTTTATAAACTCTAAACCATTGATGTAACTGCTCTATCATTTCCTGCTTATTTCCTAAATACTCAGATATAAAATAAATAACTGTATCTCAGATATTTGTCTCTATTTTCACTGATAGCAATTTTAATCATTTCCAAGAAACTTTCTGGAAAAGTTTTGAGAAATAACGGACTCCTAACGTAAAGATATTCTGCATCGTTACATAAACAGGCCTGATTTATTCTTTGGAACATATTTTAAAAGAATCCTAATATTTGTGTATTTGGAGGCAGGATGTGACTGTTGGTCCAACAGGATGTGCAAATATCACAACATCTGTTTCTTTGCAGTAACATCTGAGTTTGTATTTAGTGTTAAACAGATATATTTGCATATTTACATTAATATTGAGTCAAAAGATAAAGTTGAAATTCTACTAAACTCCACGTTTGTGTCTCCTCATGGAGCCTGAGACTGGTTTTCTTGTCACTCTGCCCCGCAGACTGAATCACAGGAAGACTCCACACATCTGGTGCGCTCCAGCTCCAACTGGTAAACACAATCTCACCACCAGTGCGCGCGTGCGCGAGATGCTGATGCTGTTTGCTGCTCCTGTAGAAACCTCATTGGCTGAGACAAAGATTCATCCAGTGCTGATTGGCTCAAAGTTTGTCCGTTTTGTTTTGATGGTGGTCCCATAAATGAAAAGCCTCAGAGCGCAGAGACTCACAGCGCGCAGAGAGCTTCAAGACGAGCCAGCTGAGAGAAGAAACCTTCAATAAGACCCTTTATTTCTGAAATAAGGAGTATCAGGTCTACAGAGAGCCATGCTTGCTGCGTGTCTGGAGTTCCTCGGCTTGGGGATGTGCGTCACGGGCTCCCTGCTGGTGATGGTCGCCTGCGGGCTGCCGATGTGGAAGGTGACCGCCTTCATCGACTCCAACATCGTGGTGGCTCAGACCATCTGGGACGGTCTGTGGATGTCCTGCGTGGTGCAGAGCACCGGCCAGATGCAGTGCAAAGTCCACGACTCGGTGCTGGCCCTGACGCAAGACCTGCAGACGGCTCGCGCCCTCACGGTGGTCTCCGCCGTGCTGGGGGTCGTCGCCCTCACGGTGACCATCGCCGGTGCGCAGTGCACCAACTGCATCAAGGATGAGACGGTGAAGGCTAGAGTGGTGAACGCCGGAGGGGTCATCTACATCGTGAGCGGGCTGTTCGTGCTGGTGCCGCTCTGCTGGATGGCCAACAACATCATCGTGGACTTCCACGACCCGCATTTGCCTCCGTCCAAGAAGAGAGAGATCGGCGCGGCGATCTACATCGGCTGGGCGGCCACCGCGCTGCTGCTGTTCGGCGGGACCCTGCTGTGCTGCTCCTTCTCCTCGGTGGTCAGAGGCACATATCCCATCAAATACGCCCCCACCAAGACCATCACAGCCAACGGAGAGTTTGACAAGAAGCATTATGTATAAACTGAAAGTCCTCTTTTATAACTTAAGGACTTTTTTATTTGAGGCACAACTTTCACCACAACTTCAACCAAACTGATGTTAAAGTTTGAAGTGATGTGAAGCCAAAAGACGCTGAGCCTTCACACATCAGTGACACTTTTTGGTTTGATGCTCAGAAGACATGATAAGCACATTGTGGCTGTAACTGTTGTACATGAAAGTGTAAAATATGGGTTTATTTTATGGGGCATCTGCATGGTTAAAACACTGGATTGAATGTAATTTTTTTTTTAATGTTTGTGCAGAAACTAAGTTTATTTAAACTCCTGATGGGTTTAAATCTGCTTTGAATTCCTCATAAAGCCACTTGAAGTGAAGTCTGAGGAGATAATCTGCACACTCAGTGGTTCATAAATAAAAAATCCATTAAGAGATTCATTAGACGTAGAAATCTGAAGTGTTTGTTCATATTGTAATCATGTCATTGTGCCGGCTGTCTGTCTATTTGTGTCTATGTGTGACCTCTGAAAAGCTGCACAGCTTCATTGTAAATAGTTTTTTGTCTTCTTCCTCTCTGCCAGTGAACTAATTTTGCATATGAGATTAGTTCCCACAGTGAACATGCAGCAGACAGCGAGGCCCATTCAGTCCAATGTGCGCTCATGTTGTGATCAAAGGAGGGAATTTGCATTTGAATACATGTACAGTGTTTTGTATTTCCTGTCATTTTTTTTCTAGTCTTTTAACAGAAATACTTTTCTAATAAAGTGGAAAAAACAACCATTAAACTGTCTGTCCTTGTTATTTATGAACTGTTAGGCCTATATCAAATATTTAAAGATGACACACGTGCATGATCACTATAAATAAGTAGGCTACGTTGGCACATATGCATCAACATTAATGAGCAGGAAGGTCATCAGTGAGCAGAAAACACAATATAATATTATTTTTTGCACGTGTACTTGTTTGCATGTGAAATAAAAGGAAACAGAGCCAGTTAATGACGTCAAAATAATCAAGAGTGTGGTTCACACACCCTGATGGAGCTCTAAATGACTGGTGTGGACCTTCACTAAATGGCCAAAGAGGCCGACGCCGGGAGCATGCAAGGCCGGTTTTAACAATGCAGCCGGGCCAGACTATCGTCATGATCAGCACAATCAGCAGGGTGCAACTTAAAGCGTCAGGAAGCTTGGCCTAGATCTGCACACAGCGGAGCAATCAGTGCCCTTGGCTCACGTGGATTGACGAGGAGACGAGCGTGCACGATGCACAAACAACACACATCAACAACAACACAAAGAAGCTGGTGATTCACTGATTTCAGGGACACACATCCTCAGGCTGGGAGATCCCCCCGCAGGAGGAACAACAGTCTCATGTTGTTTCACTAGAACCAGGATTAGAGGATACGGCTGCTAAATTGCTGTTTTTTTCTTATTATGAGCAAATCTCATGTTTGGATCCAAACCAACAATGAATTAATCTACTGACAAGTATTATGTGTGTATCTAAAGTCTGATATATCTTATTTCTCTGTGCTGAAGACCTCCGCTGTTGCAAAAAAACTGTTAAAAACACGTCAGTGAGTCACATCGCTGCACTGGGTGACATGTTCCTGCATCATGAAGAGTTTAGTCATGTTAGTTTGTTTAGAAATGACTCCAAAGACTAATAACAGCATCATGTTTTCACTCTCTAGAGAGTAGTTCTGTGTAAGGCAGACGCTACTGAGCATGTGCAGGAACACGGTTCAGGACTTTGGTTGAACATCTCGCTCAAAAACAAAAAAAATCAAATTGGATTCTTGTACCAGAACAGTTTGTTCCTCTTTTCAACACATGAACAGTCTATTATAGCGTCCATATTGGATTAATGAGACGTCATGTGTGATTAAACCTCTGGACACCATCTTCCACAGCTGACCAGTGTCTCCAGTTATAAAGTCTTGATATCTAAGTTATTTAACATCTTTAGTTGAACTCACAGAGCAGGTCGGCTTTAAAAGCTCCTCATACAAACTGAACTGGTTTCCAGTACTACGCACCTCACTACTGGAACGAACTGCAACACAGTTTAATATTAGAGACGCTTGTTCCTCTGAGGGACTTTAAAGTTTTACCAGCTGCTGTTTTTCATGTTTGTGACTGTTTTAAGTTGTGAGTATGATGATTGTCTTCCCTGAATAAATAAAGATTAATAATATTTAAACAGAATTCTAATGTAGTTTGTTTAAATTGAGCTAATTTTAACACTGAACACTATTTAATGATGACAATTCATCATATTTTATAAGATAATCAAATGTTTTATATGTAAACTGTAAGTCAGATAAATGAAGTGGATAAAGTAGTGTAAAATAGAAATACTCAAGTTAAGTACAAGTACCTCAAAATTGTGCTTTAGTGCACTATTTGACTGATCGTCACCACAGCAGATGCAATAAAATCTGTAATTTCTCAATATGATCGACAGGAAGTGTGTTTTTATTATCATTTGCACGCAATAAATTACAATAAAATATGTACATTGGAGGCACAAGAGGTCTGTGAAAAACATCAACAACAGAGTAGATTAATTTCATTTCATTACAGCCTCTTACAGTCTCTGATTCATTCACAGATTTTAACCTCAAACTGCTTTCAGCTTCTCTAACAAACCGACATGAAACCAGTTAATGATTCAAGTATAAACTCTGACTGGGTTAGTCAAACTGGAGTCAGCAACTGAAAAAAAAGAGTGTAAATGAGATTTTAATGCAGCGTTTCCTGATCATAATGATGATAATGATGATGATGATGATGATCAGTCCGTGTGAAGCAGAAATGGGTCAAGAAACATGAAGGCACCACGTCGCCCCCTGCTGGTGAAACTTCTCTCATAAAGTGTTCAATATTTCTTTGCAGGAAGCAAACAACTGATTAAAAAAAACAACAAAAGAAGGACAGGACAACAACTCATCTTCTTAAAGGGCCAGTTCACCCAAAATCATATTAAAAAAAACACCAACAACTTTGGGAATCTGGAAATTGATTCTTTCGGCTCATCTGTTTGACAAAATAATCCGTTTACAGTCTTTTTGGAGCTTTGACACTGAACGTTGGCTTTGGACGTAAATGATGAGCTGCTGAAAAGTCCAATATGGACACAAACAGTAAGAAAACCTTGAGTCGGGATTGTTTTGTCAAACAAACAAAAAAAAAAAAACTGTTTATTTTGTAAAAAGTAGCAACTAAACAAACATTTTATGGACTATTCAGAGTAAAATTGGATATTTCTGAAAGGACAGTTGCTTTTTTTTTTATGACTCAATCATATTTTTTTAAGTTCTTCTTCATCTTCTGAGCAGCAGGAAATAAATCTCACAACCTTAGACACATAAAACCAAAACTACCTACGTGGAGAGACGACGCTGTTAAGAGTTAGAGCAGAGGTTTCAAACTGGGAGAGAAACGTGCTAAAAAAAACAAAACAAGAGGAAGTTACTTATTGAGGTTTGGCTGCATGATTATGCCGTTTCTGCTTTATTAAGATATAATAAGGCGTTGCGGTGCAGCTCTGCAGGCTCGTTTATTTGTAACCGCTGTGAAACTATCAGAAAATAACAGCTTTCTCTCTCCATTCACTCTCTAGCTCGATCGACCAGCGTCTGTGTCTCTCTCTCTCTCTTTCTCGCCGCCGTTAGCAGCCTCAACACGTCGCCCTCGTTAGAATGAAGAGGAAGGACTGGCGTATTTCACCGCAACACCCGATTTGCTGTGAACTCAACCTCGTCACCACCATCAGCAGCGGTAATATGGAGGCGATTTAAATACCATAAAACCCATAAAGAGGTTTTGATTTGATACAGTTGATTCAGCAGAGTTTTAATGGAGCGGACTGGTTTTAATGAGACGGAGAGTGTTAGTACTGCAGTTTATAGTTTCTCTGATTTCAACTATCTTTAAATTCTAATATATTATAAACACTACTAGAGGTAAGAGTTATTTATATTTTATTTGGGTGATTTGACCCTTTAAACTGTCAACATACGGACGTCGTCTTAAGGCAGCGGAGGCGGGCGGGTGTGAAACTGTGACGTTATTCCTGAATGCCCTTCTGGAGACGTTGGAGGTAATAATGGACGAGTAGATTCAGTTCAATCCTGTAGTGTGATCTCTGATCTGTCGCCTGTTGCCCAAAAAAAAAAAAAAAACAAACATATAAAAGCTGCACGTCAGCTGACATCTCGTTGCTTCTTTATCGTTACGGATGAGGTGATGATGTGACGCGTATCTGGGATTATGTTCGTATTGTACCAACAGGTGTGTCTACTGCTGGTATTCCTTCAGTAACTGGCCGGCGATCACCAGTCTCTGGATCTCACTGGTGCCCTCGTAGATCTCTGTGATGCGAGCGTCGCGGTAGTGCCTCTCGGCGGGCATGTCCGCCACATAACCCATCCCACCCAGGACCTGGATCGCCTGATTGGAAGAACAAACAAACAGAATTTAAAATAAATGCTGTGGAGGAGGTTTTATTCAGTGTTTTTTAACTGTTTTGTTGGTTTCTGACCTGATGTGAGCAGAACGTGGCGGCTTCAGACGCTGACAGTTTGGCCATGGCTGCTTCCTGCAGGAGAACGAGGGACGACGGTTGAGTCTTAAACTTGTCAATAATGTGAAACTTGCTGCGTCAGAGGATACTCTACCTTAGAGAAAGGTTTCTTGGCGTCTCGAAGAAGAGCAGCCTTCCAGGTGAGCAGACGAGCGCTTTCGAGGGCCACGGCCATGTCAGCCAGCTTGAACTAGAAGATGAAACAAGTAGTGAACACAACTCTGACACATCATCAGCTTTTTTTTTTACAGATTCTTCTCTGAAAATGACGCTATGAGAGCGCTGAGAGTGAACCAGAACAGTAAAGTTGCAGTCGGACAGATAAACAATGAGCTGAAACTCACTATAAAGCTCCGTAAAGCCGAGAGGAGCTGCAGAGTCGCTGATAATCCTCTGTAGGTTCATCACTTGTTATGAAAAATATGGATTATAGCTGCTTTAGGCAAAAGAAACATTTTCTGTTTCCACATTTTCAAACGTGAGGATTTGCTGCTTTCAAATCATTGTAAACTGTTGGATGTCATCTTTGGCTCTGTGATGGGGCTCTGCAGTGATTTCATAAAGTTAGAGGACTCACAAAATAATAATAGAAGAAAAAAAAAAAAAAAAAGACTTATTAGTAGGGATGCACGATATTATCAGCACGTCATCGGTATCGGCCGATAAAAGCTCTAAAATGAAATATCAGCATCGGCAAATTCTGCCGATTATGAGAGGCTGATTTGTTGCCTGACTGTGCTTCCCTCCATGGACTGTCTCACCCTGACGGTCCCGGTGTTTCCTCTGCAGACTCCACTTCACTCAGCTGCCCGTCAGACCTGCTGTGCTTCCCTCCGGTAATGCTCCAGCTAACGTTAGCCCCAGCCAACCAGAGCACCGAGCCCCGATCCTGTCTGTCTAATAAACTCAATGAAAACTCTACTGCTGCACCAACTTGGCAGGTTCATTAAAGTTTTAATGCTGAGCTCCTGAACTCCAGTCTTCCTAAGTTCTTCCTTCATATATTGTCTTTCTTGATCATACTTAGTACACTCTATGCCTGCATGCATAATAGTCTCCTCAGCCAGCTGGAAAAAATATGTGCATATATCGGCACCGGCAATCAGCCACAATGAGTTGGAAATATCGGCAGATCAGATATTGGCAAAAATTCCAATATTGTGCATACCTACTGATCAGTGCTCGTGTTACCTGTATGGCTTGCAGTTTGCCGATCGGGGCTCCGAATGCGGTGCGTTTGTGTGCGTAGTCTGCAGCGCAGTCCAGAGCAGCCTGAGCGATACCGAGAGCCTGAGCCGCGATACCGATCCGCCCACTGTCCAGAGTTTGCTGTGTGAGAGACAGACGACACGTTTCCTTATTTAAAGTTTTGTACAGGTGTAATGAAGCCGGATGTGTCTGTGAACTTTCTAACTCGTGTGTGTGTGTGATTAAAGCTTGTATTTAATTAATAAGCAGCTCCCACCGACAGCCTCAACTTCTCTCTAGAGATATTAAGTCCTGTTAGCACTATTTAGCTAAAGTAGCTAACGTTAGCTTGAGTGTGCACACCTCGCTACGTCCATCTTTACGTACAGGCTGGTCTGAGTTTGTGCTGGAGGAAACAAACATCTGCCAAATGCAATATAACGACTGATACATGAGCCAAACATTTATATTTTCTTTCCAAATAAATTCAATCACAGCGCTCAATAAATAAAATGATCCTTCTCCTCTTTACTCGCTCCGAAACCTTTGATTAAATTGCACCAGAATCTAATTATGTTTTTAGTGTTTTCTACTGGAGAAACTGTACAAGTATCTTGACGTCGTGTCATCTGCTAAACAGTGAGATATAAGTGGGTGGATGATGTCAGGATCCGTGTAAAGCAGCTCCAGCGTGTTTTTAGTACCATGGCGATTTTGAATCCGGCGCCGCGGGGTCCCAGCATGTTGCCCAGCGGTATCCTGCAGTCCTCCAGGATGATGTTGGCGGTGGACGAAGCTCTGATGCCCAATTTATCTTCCTTCTTCCCCAGAGAAAGCCCCGGGTACGGCATGGGGATGAGGAACGCGCTGATGCCCTGCAGACACGGAGGAGAGAAGCAAGTTTGAGGAAATAAAAAAACAAAAGCAGCAGACAGGTGATGGTGATCTGTGAGTGTGACAACGTGCAGCGGCGGCGGCGTCCTGCCTTGTGTTTGAGCTTCTTGTCCGTGGTGGCGAACACGATGGTGGCGGAGGCGTCCCAGCTGTTGGTGATCCAGGCTTTGGTTCCGTTCAGCACCCACTCGTCTCCCTCCTGACGCGCTACCGTAGAGGCCGCGCCCGCGTCGCTGCCGTTACCTGAACATCCAAAATAAAATCTTATTAATCACAAGAAGAGGATTTAGACGCATCTGTATCGTCACAACATTTCATCACTAAATGACCCAAACTCAACTCTCTAGCTTTGTTCTCAAAGTGAAAAACCAGATAAACTTTCTTCAGTTTGAGCTCTTTCACCTGCAGCTTGATGGACGTAAACTTACTAAACGTCTTTTAACATTTCAGTACCATTAATACTGTGATTATTGTATTTATCTTGGCCTTATTGTTTATTGTATTATTATACATGACTGCATGTGTTCAAATATGGTTATAATCAGTGTTGATCAGTTGTGTTGCAGGTATTCCTCCACCAGGGTACGGAAGCCAGGAGAGGCCAAACGCAGGTTAATGTTCATTTTCAGCTTTTTAATGAACATCTTGCAATCAATTAATTTGAATGTTTTTCATCTGTTTGTTATCACTGTATTCAAAGAGTTTAAAGTTTTATATCCAGTTACTGTACGTCCTGAACTTTATTTACTATCATACACTGATTTAAACACATCAACTTAATAATAATAATAATAATAATAATAATAACGTCTCGTCACATTGATATACTTTTATAATCTCACTTCCCAGAGCTCTGCTACGTTTGCATTATCTCCCTTTTATATTCTATGTACAAACTATACAACCTGTTAATACCTTTAATCTGTTTAATTACAGTTAATTAAATTTCATTCTTGTTTGTTTGCATCTTCTGTCTATACACTGTTTGTCTGTATCAGTTTATTTTGTAAATCTGTATATTTTTCTTACCTCTCAAGGCCTTTACACACTGGACGCCATTTTTTCGTGCGATTAATTCGCACATCAATATATTTTTTTGAACTGTTGTTTGTGTCATGAGAACTTTCACATTACGAGGCGAAAAAGCGATTTTTTTCAGAACGAGGTCGATTTTTCTGAGTTTTTACACAGCGAATAAAAGCATCAACCAATCACAAAGCGTAATCTGCACACACAGCTGTTTCTGGGTGTTGAGTATCCTGCTGTATGTTTTGAACTTATTGACCGTATCTATATTGATTGATCAGCTCCAGGTCTGTCTGTGAGCACTGCAGGCAGACAGGTAGGTATCATATGAATCATCATCATGTATTTATAAATACAAACACTGTGGATTTCTTCTCGTGGAGCCGACATGCAAACTGTTTAGGTTCAGTAACTTCCTGCTGTCAGTCAGCCTGGTGAAGGCAGTTTGTCCAGCGGCTGCTTCTGAGGACAGAGACACTGAACGCAGGTCGGACATCATCATCATCATCATCATCATCATCATCATCATCATCATCATCATCGGAGGATGATGTCAACATCCTCCTGTGATGATGATGATCTTGTCCTTCTTCTCCTCACTCGACAAAAGAAGAGGGGAGCGTTATATGCGTTCAATCCATACTGGCTCCGACCTGCGTTCAGCGTCTCATGTCCTCAGTAGCAGCCGCTGACTGACGGCAGAACGAGTCGTCGCAAATTCACATGGCTGCCGGTGTGAATAGTTTTGATGTGAACTATTTGCAGGCGATTATTTCGCAATTTTGTGTCAATTATTTGCGTCGCTGTGTTTGTGTAAAAGGCCTTCAGATGAATCTATTTATCTTGTTTTTTCCCCTTTACTTTTATTCTTTATCTAGCTTTAATTTATCTATTTATTTTGAGTTTTTGGCTTTAATGTATATTTTTATCTTGTGTTTTAGGTGCACACATGTGTGTGTGTGAGGTGTTTTATTTACCGGGCTCACTGAGGGAGAAGCAGCCCACTTTGTCTCCGCTGGTGAACGGCGTGATCCACTGCTGCTTCTGTTCTTCTGAACCAAACTTCAGTATGGGTCCGATGTACAGAGACTACGAGCAGAACCACAGAGAGCAGAGCGAGAAAAATTAATGAACACACCGGCTGCTGAACTAATCACAACGTTTGATCAGATTATAATAAAGCTTAGAGTTCCTCCACACACGTTGTTAACAGAGACCACGACTCCGGTGCTGGCGCAGCCTCTGCTGATCTCCTCTATAGCCAGACTGTACGCCAGATAGTCCATCCCAGCTCCGCCCAGTTCCTCCGGTACCTCCATGGCCATCACCCCCATTGCACCCAGCTCCTGAATCTGGACAGACAGTAACGTGAAACATAAACCATCTCCTTGGTTCTCATGTGGTTTGTCAGACACCGGACTGCGGCGTTTACGTACCTGTTTGGCAGGGAAAGTATGTTCTTTGTCTAGTTTGGCAGCGATGGGGGTCAGTTCTCTGTCAGCGAAGTCTCTGCAGGTCTGTCTCAGGATCTGATGAGTCTCTGGTAACTCTGCCAGCTGCGACAGACTCCGACATCCACTCAGACACAAGCCCAGAGCTGAGAGAGAGAAATAAACAGGTCGGGTTAGTCGTTTGGTCTTTAAAAGGACAGTAAATGGTGATAAATGTTGATCACAGTTTCCCAAACTGACCGACAACACAAAGATACTCAGTTTAATGTCATAGAGGAGTAAAGACACCAGAAAATATTTGTATTTAAGCAGAGAAATTTGGCATTTTTCCTAAAAAATTACTTGAACGATGATTTGATCATCAAAATATCGTAGTTGGTGATTAATTTTCCATCAATCGACCAATCGTTGCAGCTCAACATTCCTCTACGGATGTTAACGTCAGTCATTCGATCACTTTAACCCAGACTGAATTATCTCAACAACTACTGAACGGACTGACATACAATGTTGTTCAGACGTTCATGATCCACAGAGGATAAATCTCACTGACTTCAGGTTGACAGTTTTGGTTTTTAGTGAAATATCTCACAGTGACGTCTTCAGTTTTTTCTGATTAACAGTCTAAAATGTTAAAATATGCAATTAACTGTCATATGTGACAAAGAAACAGCAAATCTTCACATTTGAGCAGCTGGAACCATCAAATATTTTGGTTTATTTACTTGAAAAATGAGGATTAACTAATCATTGCAGCTCCAAATGAATGTTTAATGAAGTATAAATACTGGGAAGGAAGATTTCTATTTATAATTTTCAGGTTATAAAAAGTAATCCAGCTTATTGCATTTTCACTTAAGAAAAAACACAGATGGTGTTGTTGATTGATTCCTTATTATTCTTCATAAAACTGCACTGATGACTCTGTTACAGGATGCAGTTTGTACAGTGTGAGTATTGTTTCTTTACAGGTGATCGACTGGTTTGAGTCACTGCTGAACAATGAGACCCGGCTGCAGCTGCACAGACACCAACAGTTAGCCAGAAGTGACACATGATGTTGTTACGGGTGTTATGATACGTTATGATTCACAAAGTTCACGGTGAGATTTGATCTGTTGTGATGAGGTCAGGATGTGATACACTGACAGGACGGTGGAAATAAGAAGAAGTGGAGAGAAAGTGCTGAAACTGGATGATAAAACTGATATTTTACCAACATTATGATTATGAAACCAGATAAGACGTGTTGTTAATCTTCGTCTAGGTTCAGAAATTTTTACATAAAACTGCTCCTCCTCTGCTAGAGGTACCGTTTCACATGTCTATGAGTTGTTAACAGCTCCACCAAATAGTGATTTTATGCTTCACTATTAATAATCTAATGATGTCAGATATAATAATATATCAGTCAGAGGGACCAAACCACTACTTTTACTGCAATACTCATAATACTTATGTACTTCTACTGCAGTAGGATCCTTTCTGCAAGACTTGTACTTGTAATGGAGTATTTTTACTTTACTGTATTGATACTTTAACTTGAGTAAAGAGTTTTTCCTCCACTACTAGCTGTTTATTCTGCTGCAGTACATTAACTTCATTCTGTCTTTGAAGGCAACACCTGCTCACCGGTTAGCTTTCTGTTATTTAGGTGAAAGGTCATCCTCATCATCAGTAACCTTTGGCTCACACTGAGAGTTTTAAAAACACCTCAAGGACACAAACATAAATGTGAAACTATTTGGCAACACGCTTATGTAATTTTTCTCTTCGAAAATGACCTGTTTTAGTGTTATAATCGCAGCTAGCCGACTAACTTATAACCTTATGTAGCCGAGAAGCTAACAGCAACTTCTATGACACATGACCGCGTATTAAGTCAAAGCTGGCAAATATTTCTATTATATTTACTCTCATGTTATCAATTAAAGTGTTACATCGATTAATGAGTTTGCTAGTTTAGTCTAGCAATGTGCACATAGGTTAACTCACTGGTTAGCGTTACGTAGCAAGCTAAGCTAACAGGTATTTCCAGTACACGTAGCTAATATAAAGCTAATAACCGGGTCAGATATGTTTCCTAATATAATCTTTACTTGTTTAGATTGTTTCTCTTGATGTACTCACCTTTCCTTGCTTTGAAAAGTGCAGCCATGGTTCTTTTCTCTGTGCTTGATGTTCAAATGTCTGCTGGTAGCTAGGTGTTATGAAGCACACTGCTGCCTTTACGTGCTGTCGGAATTATTAACCGCGTTACGAGATGGAGGCACAGTGTGTGTGGCATTTTACCTTAAAATATTAAACATTTAGAGATAAATAATATTCAAATAAGGTATCAGCCACGAGTTAAAAGTGTTTTTCTCATGTTATGTTGTTACAGATTCGATTTTGTCGTGTGATATCAAAATGAACAAACTCTCAACGAAACGATATTACAACTTCCGAGCATGGATAAAGAGAATTTCAAGGATCAGTGAAGGCAGCATGTGGCCTAGTTTAACATGACGTGACGTAAACTCACTAAATGTATTTAATCGTCATTTCCACCGTTATAAAATGAAATATTTTTATACAGTCTATGTTATAAACACACTTTTAAATTTTCTGTTACACATGTTATAGTATATTTTAAGTATAAAGACACTTAAGACTGACTTTATTGTAAATGTGATGATTATAATGGGAACGCTTTTTTAAAAAATCACAAGTGTCTTTTCCTTCATGATTTTATAAACTTTTATAAACTTCTAAAATGTCTTTAAAACAAAGAGTATATGCACGATTCATTATTAAACTATATTATTATTATATACTATATATACAGTATATATTATAATATTCCATTGTTGAAAATATTTAAAATGCAATTTGTATTTATTTCATTGTATTATGTTTATTTATTTGTTCGTATTTTTTTTTTTATTGTGATTGTCCTTTTTATTTTGTATTTTCTTTCACAAGACTTGACTGTAATTTCAATTTATAATGTTTAACAACTAGTCTGTGGTGAAATGAAAATTGTTTTGATTAATAAGGTCTTATTTAAAAATACACTCTGTCATTCAATTAAATCAATGTCTCTTAATGAATTTCAAACTCAGCCAAAAGATTATGCAGCAAATTTTTTAACACAATCCGAATGGTGCAGTCAGACTCCTAAATGCAAAGACAGCATAATACCATCCTCAGGCTACAGTTACATGTATATTGGTAAAGATTGTCCATTTATAAATCACATAGCAACCAATAAATGTATTGTGAACATTATCCTTAGACTCTCTAACTGCTCTGAAAATAAATATTGGAAACAGTCTCGGCTGTTAATATGAAAATATACGGTATGTATTAACAAACAGGTCAAATAAGTTTCTTTTAAAGTAATGTATAAATATGTTACACGATGAAAATGTTTTATTTATGTGTTCTTTTTGTGAAAGAAGTGATGAAACTCTATTACTACTACACTACTACTCTACTATTTAACTGCAAAATAAGAAACCTGCAAGGACCAAAATTATTTTTAAAGCCCATGAAATTATTGACTGAAATTATTTGAATGTTTTTATTTTTTCAACCTCCATATATTATTTAATTTCTGCTGATTGTAAACAGCTCCCTGCATTATTATCCTTATACCTAAGGATTAGTTGTCTAATATTATAATTTAAGTACCTTGTTATTGTATATATACTGTATTTATAATGATTGTTTAATTCAATAATATATGCTATATATGATATCTGAAAACTAAGTGAGTTTGTAATACTACTACTTGACCATATCACAAATGATTATGATGATTTCCATGTATTTGTGCAAAACACTACATAAAACTACAGTAAAAATAGCTACTAATAATAATTTTGTCATACCAAAGGATATTTAAAGATAGCAGGTATTGAATGTATAACTGTGAAAATGTAATAACAAACAACCCAAACACCATCAATTTATACAGTAATATCACCCAAAACATTAGGGATTTTTCTGTGCAATGAATAAAGTGGATTCAGCCAAGAAGGTTTCAGGTTTTTCACAACATATTTATTTTTTTAGCACCATAAAAAGTCAGTTAAGGTTGTCCGGTGTTACGCTCTCATGCTGTCTTTCCTTCGGGATGGAGCGATGATGGTGGAGGTTTAGGAAAGGATTGGAGAAAGGGGGGGTGGGGGGGGGGCGTTTGGAGAAATAAAAAGCTGAATGGGGCTGCATGGCTATGACAGCACCCGACGGCCAGCAGGGGTCATTCACTTGCTAGCGGAGGTGAGGGTGAAGCATCCTCTCTGGTGGAACTGCATGTCCCTGATACGACGCATGGACTGGATCTGGGGCTGGAAGGCGCAGAAGTCGTTGTAGTGTCTGTAGTCACCGCACTCAAACAGATACTGGTAGCCTCTGTATCCAGGGTACTGGTAACCCACCCAACTGGGAGACACACAGAGAGAATGAAGAGTGTTAGTATACTGGAGGTTTAGTGGTTTAGACTCTACAAGGGAAAAATCTTCCCCACAGGTATTTGAATCTCATAGTTTGTACACAACTATGATTTAATTTGACTTTTTTTAGCTCCTACTGTATTATTATTATGATTTCTGGATAAACAGGAGACTAGAGGTCCCTTAGTAGTCACTGAGGAAGTTCTAGAGGTCACTGTAGAGCTTATATGGGTCCTCTTGGAGGGTTAGTAGTCATTGAGGAGGCTCTAGGGGACCTTTATGAGGTTCTAGTGGCCTCTCAGGAGGTTCTAGAAATCCCATAGGAGGTTCATTTTCATGGTGGAGGTTCTAGAGGTCCTTAAAAAGGTTCTAGTGGTCACCAAGGAGTTTGTAGTGCTTCTATTTGTGATTGAGGAGGTTCTAGTGGTCACTGAGGAAGTTCTATAAGTGCTTTAAGACATTTAGTGGTCTTGGAGGAGTTTCCTAGAGGTTCTGAATGATTTAAGGGTGCCTTTAGGAGCACCTGCACCACCGTCATCAAAACACCAAATGAGAGAATTTGTTTTTAAGGAAAGGTGTTCATCAGAGGTTGAGAAGTCATAGCTTGTTGGTGGAACAGTCCATATGAACACGTCTGTATTTTACAGGGAGAGTTGGAAGTCATAATGTCAAGAGAAAAATCTATTCTATAAATACACTGTTGTCAACAAAACAAAACATCACACAGTCAGCTTTAAGCCTTGTGATGACATGTCATCCTTTTCTATGAACAACTACATTGTAGTGTGACTCCAGAGGCCTGCGGCTTCCTCTAAAGCTATGTCTAAAACAATATTTGCAGTACAGAGCCTCCACTTTAGTTATATATGGATAATGGGCGGATGGATTTGCTCTCAGGCTGTATGACAAACTCTTCTAATTTCTTGATGACACACAGTATAAAAACACAAGCCTATGTATTGATCTTCTACTGAATCCTTCCATTCTGAAGTGTGTGTTTGTGTGTACTCACGATCCTCCTGGCACCCTCACGCTGCCCACTCTGTCGCAGAAGCCATGCGCCCAGAGGGTGGGCACATCATCCTCCTGGATCTCCATCTTGTTGCCCTTGAAGTCAGAGAGCTCATACAGGCAGATCTTGTGCTCAAGGCTGTCCTGCAGGGCAGAAATGAGGGAAGCGAAAAGGGTTCAAATTTAGAGCTCATCTCTAACATTTGTTTTTAGCTATTTCTGGTTTGGTGTAATTTAAGTAATTATACTGTGGTTCTATAAGTGGCAGTGTTTGTCTTTGGTCTAGAGTGAAATGTGTTGACTCTTAGTGGATGGATTGGGTTGAAATTTGGTAAACACTTTCACAATGTCAAGAATATAAATCCTAATGACTGAAGGCAACCAACAGGTCACAATTTCCATGAGAGGAGTCAGTTGAATGCCAACATAAGAATGCTAACATGCTAAATTTGGCATGCTATTATACTAAACATAATGCTATCATGTGATATTAAATAAAACACAAAACAAGACCTTTGAATATGTAACCTTGTGCTCTGACAAATCATAATGGCCAAATTTTGCAGATTTTTAGGGATAAATTGTGAAAATGATCTGCAGATGAGTCTCACTGTTACTCGTACCATGCGGACGGGCCTGAGGGACATGAGGCAGTCGCTGCGGTAGGAGTTGCTCCAGGTATCCCAGCGAGGATACTCTCCCTTCTCCAGGATGAACATCTCCCCACGGAAGTTAGTCTGCTCAAAGGCAACAAAGCTGGAGAAGGGGCGCCGCCAGGCACAGGGGGGGCACAAGAGGGGGAAAGAGGACAGGAGAGAAGAATTAGGGGAAAAGTATACGCAACCGTAGAGATTGTTTGTCTAAATGTAGCTGGTTAAAATGGGGGTTTGCCTGTGTGTGTCTACTTACGGGCCGCAGTCCACGATGATACTACGCACTTTATCCATGCCACGGTCGCACACGTTCATAACCTCGTTTGTGACCTCAATCATCCTTCCCTGGAAGTTCTCCTGGTCGAACATCATGAGCTGCACAGAGGAGATGTCACAAGTTACACCAGTGGACAGAACAACAAGCATCACATTCTTCTGTTAGAAGATCCCAGAGTAATAATAATACTAAAAAAAACAGATTTAAGCACCCAAATAAGTGCTGGAAAACAACTAAAGACAAGTATTTTCATTGTCTAGTACTATTTACTCCTGCTGCAGAACATTTATTTGACAGCTATAGCTACTAGTGACTTTGCTAATTAAGATTTTACTCACAAAACATATGACAATCTTATAGAATATAAGCAAATTAGTGTAGATTAAACTTTTGAACAGGATATAAAATAGTTTAAGTCCATCTCAGCTGGTTTTAACATTAAAATGCAGCATTTGTGCATCAATAATAAAAATGCAGTATAATATATGCTGATAATATTTCATGTTATTTTACTGTTCAAGTGGTATTGATACTGTAATTTAATTTAAGTAGTGCTTCCACTTTGTGAACATATTTGAATAAAGGGAAACAAATTCTAAGCAATGCAAAAACCTGCATGAAAAACACCTTTAAAGGGTCTGTTCACTCAAATCACAAACACTATCTATTTGCCTTTTGTTGTGACTCCAATGCAAAGAGGCTGAGCATGAAAAGTTTTAAAAACCTCAGTGCTTCAAATGTTATTTTTAAAATGCTGTTAGCACCACAAACTAAAATCCTTTCACCTCTAAATAAAACCAAAACAGTAAGTGAGTAGATGTGTTGAATTTGGTTGAACTGACCCTTTAAATAAAACAAAATGTAAAGATATTTTATAAAAGCAGTTTCTGTCGATGTGTAAAGCTGCTGCAGTGACTCACTCTGAAGGATCCCACGCCAGGCTCTCCGGTCTTGGTGGCCTTGCTGGAGGCAGCTGGGGCAGGGGCTCCCTTGTCCTTGGCATCAGTGCCCTGGCTGGAGGCGGACTTGGCAGTCTGAGACATGGTGAGGGGCTTCAGGAGAGTCTGGGTGAGAGATGGAGGAAGACAAGTGGGGGGAAAACATAAATAGAGGTGTAAATGGAAGTGACAAGATCGCAGAGGAGAGAGAGTGAGAGGGAAGGAGAAGTGGATGCTCGAATGTTATCACAGGGCTGGTGGGTATGTATGTTTTTCTGTGTATATCTAAAAGGTGTTTGGGATTTTATGAATAAAACATAAGCTTTATGTGGGAGGTTCATTTTGGCCCCCCGACTTCTGCCTGGGTCTTTCCCCAGGCTGAGGGGTGCTTTTCCTGGGTGTGGTGGGCAGGGAGTGGGCCCTGTGCTCTGGATGTGTTGGTCGTCTCTCCTGTGCTATGATGATGATGGATGCTGGTGGTGGATGTCGGTGTCTGTGTGCCCTTACCTGCGTTAGTATAGCTTGCAGTGCCGTGTGAGGGAGGCTGGCTCGTGCTGGTCCCTTCAACCCTCTACCAAAGCTTTTATACTCTGGCAAAGGCCAAACGTAGAGGCTCACAGCACAATAGAAAGCCTCTCGTCATCACAGTTGGCCAGTGCCAAAGCCACCGGGTCATCGCATAGCCTGGAAACGCCGCCGGCCCCTCTGGCCTGCCTGTAAGCGTTTTGCTATCAAAGGAAACCACTGACCAAGGCATTTCCCCATGTGTTAGTGTGGTAGGGCTGTGAGCTATAGTCGCATGTAGAGAGGAGGAATGCAAAGGTCCAGAGGGCACAAAGAGGTAATCTCTGGTCTCTATCACCTACACAGGCAAACACAAAGATACATTTTCTTTAGGTTTTAACCTGTGATGAGAAAAAAAAAACAAAGATTCACTCTTTTAAATCATATGGATCCTACTGTTTCTTGGTTTTGAAGAATCACAACAAGAAAAAAAAAAAAAATCCAGAAAACAGGCAATAAACACATTTGTTAAGCATATGTACGGAAGTAAAATGTGTCTGTTTTTACTTTACATGTCAGTTTACATTATGCATGTTATAATGAACATTTAAAAAAAATATACAACACTTGACTTTACATAAAAATAATTAGTTCAACATTTTGGGAGCTTATTCACTTTTAATTCGAGGGGTGAATGAAAAGATTGATGTCTGTGTGATAAGACAGTTAGCCTAGCTTAGCATAAAGAGTAGAAGCAGGAGGAAACTGCTAGCCTAGCTCCGTCTAAAAGTAAATAATACACCTAGAAACACTGGGTCGGAAATGAATGGGGGTAAAAAATGTCCCTAAAAATGTTTGTGGAATTGGGATGAATGGGGCTTTGAAGTGCCCTCATAAAAGACTTACTACGTTTTGCTAAGTGTGTCCAGATTTTGCTCTGTAATTCTGGAAAATATCTAAAATGCCCCTGAAACATATTTCATGAGGGCAGAAAAAGCTCTTGTAAAACTCTGCTAGAAACACTTTTAATAGTCACTGAGAAATTCATCTACACATCATCACAATATACTGTAACTCATACTGGAGGCTTGGTGACCACTAGTAGAGCTGGTTGGTGAACTACTGTAACCAGCTGGGTGGAAACATGCTACCGCTGGTCAGTCATAATAGCTGTCTGACCTTCTTTCTTTTCTCTCTGCTCTGTGCTGTTTACTCCTCTTTAGTGTTTTTGTTCTAAGGATCGAACATCGTTTCATTCAATAAAGAAATTCAGGCCAATTCACACATTTCTGGTCAAATTAACTGATTTCCTGTGAATTAATTTTTTTCCATTTGAAAGGTGACTTAAAGGTGAATTCCACTGATTTTAAACATTTAAGTGTGTTTCCAGTTGTTCTCTGTTGTAAAAAGTAACATAAAGCCTTTTGTGTCTCCACAAGGGAGCTGCTGTGTGAAATCTGATCAATTGACTCGAGTGATGTCACTTGAGTCAGCGTCGGTTGGGGGCTGAAAACGACAAGTTTGAAAAGTAAAAGAAAGCGGTGAGGTTATCAGACCTCTGTAGCTCCTCGTCTCTGCCGGAGGCTAGCAGCTCCAGGCTACATTAGCTGCTACTAGCATAACACACCTAAATCTGTATAATCAAGTGAATTTAGTCAAGTTGCATTGTGAGTAATGTAGGCACCGGGCTTTTGACAAAGAAGAAGAATGTGTGGAATAGAAAAGATATTTCTGTTTCTGCTGCATTGATATTTTTTTTACTCTTTTTTTAAACAGAAATGTAAAAACAACAATTTACAGTTTTACAAAAAACTTTTTCTTCACAAACAACAGTGAACTCATCCGCTGGACATTCTATGTCCTCCATATCTGTAGCACAAACCTGGAAACCTCACTGTGATGGAAAGACTCCAGGAAGTGCACAGCTGTAGACATAAAGAACATAACTCCCCCTAAACACCACTGCTTCCAGTCTTTATGCTAAGCTAGGCTAATCGCCTCCAGCTCTATACTTAACACAAAGACACAAAGACCGATATTGATCTTCTGTTGTAACTCTTGGAAAGAAAGCGAATTAGTGCATTTCCCAAAATGTTAAACTATTCTTTTAAAAGTCTGCTAACATAAGCTCCTTTAAGTAACTGATTGCACCAGACCAAATAAGGCTACAAGTAATGCTAATTAGATTAGCAATGATAAGTCAATTCGTCAATCAACAGCTAATTAATTGCCAACTATTTTCATAATCAAATTGATTTAGCCCTTTTTTTTAGGGAAAAATGCCAAAATTCTCTGGTTCCAGATTCTTTAGTCCTCTATGACAGTAAACTGTTTGGGTTGTGACATTTGAGGACGTCGTCTTGGGTTTTAGGAAACAGTGATCGACATTTATCACCATTTTCTAACATTATATGGACCAAACAACTAATCAATTAATCGAGAAAATAACCAACAGATTAATCAATAATGAAAATAATCATTAGCTGCAGCTCTATCTGAGCAAGAGTGTGTTTTATTGCTTATCAATTCACCTTTTAAGAGAAGAATGATCTTTCAAAAGCTACGTATGCACTGTGTTGTGTCTCTAGAGGTGAAATTAACGTTGTTGATGACGATGATGATGATGATGATAATTCTGGGATTACAGGCAGATTATGTCTGGATTATATCACTTCAGATGTAATTATTTCCACCATGAAAGCGAGATTAATCTGATTTTGATATGTGCAGATTAGGTGTGAACTAATCCTGCTGTGTAATCTGTGAGCTTCCTGTTGCTTTCTGTGTTTTCACTGCAGCCGAAGAGACAAATACCGAAAGCTGCAATCAAATGTGTGTTCTGATATATAATCTTTATGTTTTATGGTGTTTTATGTTTTCAGATAGATCAGATCAAATAGTTAGACTTTTATTTTTAGACAAAGTTCTTTAGAAATTTAGAGCTTTGACTCATTTTATTAAAGGTCATCTCAATATTTTCCTCCTTCTCTAATCTGTCTGCGGCTCTCAGCTTCGATCTAAGGGTCCGTATTTAAAAACACCTCACAAATATAAAGTTTAATTGTTTTTAAAAAAGTCTCAGTAGTTTCCTCAAACAGCTGGCGACTGTAGTTTTCAGCAGATGTCACTCAAACAGGAGGAAATAGTGCATTTGTTGGGGACTATTTTCAGCGGCGGATGAATCTACATTTGGTGTTCTAGTGAGTATTTCTGGCAGCAGGACGGCGTGAGTGTGTTCATGGTGATGAAGGAACATGTCAGCCGGTGCGGCGATGAGACTTACTGATGTGTTTTTAATAGTTTTTGGACGACAACGGAGGAATAAGATATATCACACATGATACTTGTTGTGAGAATCAGTTTTTAATTAGATTTGTTGCTTATAAAGAAAAATAAAGAATATAATGAAAGTTGTGTTTACGTTTCTCAAAGATATTAATTGAAGAAAGTATAATTTTAGTATAAAATATTTGGTTTAACTTAAATTTGAAAACAAACTCAAGAGGAAGACATCTGTCGACCCCGCGGCCTTTCGTCAAATAACGCTGACGCAAAGTCTGCTCAAAGCTGCACATTTATACTCCCAAGAAGAAGAAACCTGCTGATTTTTAATACATCAAGACTTTCCCCTCGGTGACGTCTCCAGACATCACCAGTGTTTTCACCTTTCTCGCACTCCCTCCTCCCTGATCATGAGTCTCCTCATAGGAAACCTATTGATCATTATCTGGAATCACCTGTTTAAATATTCTGTCAGTAACTGCAGCAGGCCAATTATCACACCCTGATATTGATCCGCACTCACTTTTCAAAAATAATCAGTGCATCAGTCATTTCTTTCACTGAGGAAACGATTTCATTTTCATTAAAGCAGATTATATATTTATATATTTTTCTAAGTGCTCCACTGAACGCTGCAGGAGGTTCTTCCTCCCTGTGATCATCCACATATATATAAATCCTCCTTTTTCTGCTGAAGATTAACTTTTTTTTTTCAACTTCCACAACGACAACCACTACTGCAGACTTACATTTAAATTACTGCACATCTCCATCAGGACTCTGACATTAATCTACTGTTAATTTTACACTTTTCATTCAATTTACCTTTGCACATTACTGTTACTTATACACCTTACTTTTAATTTACTGTTAAATTACTGTTAATTTACTGTTAAATTACTGTTAATTTACTGTTAAATTACTGTTAATTTACTTTTAAATTACTGTTAAATTACTGTTAATTTACTGTTAATTTACTGTTAAATTACTGTTATTTACTGTTTATCTACTTTGCATGTTTCCATTTATGCACTTTTGTCCACACTGTGATTCTTCGTTGCACATTACTTTTTGCACATTTGCATTTGTACATTTTTCTATTTACTTACTGCACATTTATTTATTATTATTACTATTTTATTTTATAGTAGTTTTTTTTTTTACCTTTTTACACATTTATTTCCTCTTTCCTCTCTCTTTTGACTGCATGTTGAACAATTTCCCTGCAGGGATCAGTTTTTCTGATTCTGTTATATATATATATATATATAAAGAAATGACCTTTTGCATTGTGATTCGTTCGGGTCAAACATGTTTATCAGAATTTGAAGCAACAAACTGTCCTGCAGTGCAGCTGCATTACAGACTAAATTCCTTTGGAGCTCACAGGAAATAAAGCAGTTGTTTAGAAAGTCGTGATGTCCATACAGCGCCTCTGCTCTCTTGTTTACAACTGGTTCATTATGTAAGCAGTCACACACACACACACACACACACACACACACAAAATGTCAAAATTCCAATCATATTATGCGATAAGGAGAATTATCTGTGACTTTAATTATGAAAATTGAACACATTAACACGATAAAAACCTTTCAGTCTCTAATATAATTGTGTAATCTACCAGATATTCTTGCTAGAACTCTTACTAATCATCACACACACACACACACACACGCACGCTTACATTCAACTATACTGTTTATTACAAAGCACGGCAGCATATCAAAGGGAGCGTTACTGTCCTACACTGCCAGGCAAAGTATTGCCACACTGAATGTCTGGATGAATAACTTCCTCTGTGCTGTTTATGTTTGTGCCTGCATACATGCAGCTCTGTTTCATAAGCATGCACTATCTGCACTGCAAATCATTTCTCCTTAAATAAACACGCTGCTGACGTATCAGCCAGGCTGTATTTTGACTTCATGTCGCCAGTCTGAGCTGAGAATGTTGAATATCTGAGCACCTCTCTGATATGAAACGGTTAAATGGAGACAGATAAATGCAGAAATTATTCAAACAAGGCTGAAATTATCATCTGTTTAATCAATATACATAACTGACTGTGTGTATGTGTGTAGAAATACATAGAAAAACAAACATAAATCCAGTTTTCATACTTCAGAACAGATAAGATCTGTAAATAAAACTACTTTTACTGTAAAAAATCAATTTGGTTTAAAATGAGAGAAAGTTGATGTGATTTAAGAGGAATTAACATGTTTTAAAAACAAATAATGATCACTAATGTAAAAAATATATATAATTATATTTCAGTTAAAGGGGTGAATTTATGGAACAGCTGCAGTTAGGATCTGTAAACATGTAGAATAAGTTTTAAAAATATGATAATTTTTAATTATTTACTGAAAAAATATAAAAACATATTATCATAATATGATTGGGTACAAGATACTGTACATTTTTTGCTAAACTTTGATGTAAAATATGATTTGTGTTGCAAAAATATGTCACAATCACCTGTAGCTTCACTTTTTTCAGACTGCATATATCTTTATGTTGTGTTATTGTATCATATATATGTATATATTATATATATATGACCAAAATACATTTCAAATAGTAGTTTGACAGGAAGATTGATGAGTATTTGATGCTTTTCTTTGTCATATATCATGTTAAACTGAATATATTTGTGTTTTGGGATCATTTGCTGAAAAACTGAACACATCATTTAAATTATAAAAGATATTTTATGGGAAAAGAATTAATCGATTAACCAAGAAAAGAATCTGCAGATGAGTTAATACTAAAATAAACATTACTGGGAGCTGTGGTGAGAAATAAACAGTGAGAGAGGCTTCCAGCTGCAGTCGTGTCCTTTAACTCTCAGTATTTTCTCAGCTGTATCTTGACTCTCTCTGATATTCCTGCGTCTCCGTGTCCACTGCCCATGGTGATAATGTGGTGTCTGCACTTCTGTCCCTCCACAGATTAACAGCGCTTTTGTCGGGGGGGACAAAGCGAAGCCCCTCCCAGCTGCTGAGCCGGGGCTTTCAGCATGGCCCTTTGCCAGGGGAGGCTTTAAAAGGGTGGGGGCGCGTGGCTCCTCTCATTCCCACGGCACGACACCAAAGGGCATCAAAGCAAGGTGAGTCCCAGTCCCTCACCCAGCCAGCACAGCCAGCACAGCCAGCACAGCCAGCTAGCCAGGGGGGGATAGGGCACAGCAGCCCCCTTATATCCACAGTCCGTCCCTTAACCCCACAACACAGGAGCCGCCCGGGCTCCAGGGCCCCACAGGCCATCAGTGCACCCAGTGGCTGAGATAAGGGAGCAGGGGGAGGAAATGGGCAGAATATAAGATAAAGAGATAGAACGGGTGGGAGACCTTGATGAAAACTTTTGGCTTCTTTGACCCGCTTCAGTTTTTTTTTTTTGTGGAGGAACTATAAATAGATGTTTCAAGTCCAGGATTTATGCTTTCAGGCTGATTCCAGTATCCAAGCTCTTATGTTTCTGGTGCTTGTCAACCGTTTAAAATACACACTGTTGCTGTTTAATAGGTCTTTGTAGTTTAACACAGCGACTTTGGATTTCCAGCACTATTTCATGTATGTTTTAAATGTCTTTTCTGCATCAGAATCATGTTTAACTAACTTCTCTGGCAACTCTCTCATCACGTGTTGTAATCTCTTCTACTGTAGAGCCTTTCCAACCGATCTTTCTCCTTCCAGACAAGATGACTCACCACTGCACCAAGTTCTCCGGCCACTGGAAGGTGAGTCTGACGGATGGAGGAATTCAGATTCATACATCACCTCTCACTGGAGGAGGGCCTTTTAGACCCTCAGATATGAACATATATCAACCCCAAAAAAAAGGCGCAAAATGTATCAGCAGCTCTTCAGAGAGAGAGCTGCCATATGTTACACAGAGTTTTATCCTCTTTATCACAATTCTAATGCTAGAAAATGGTTTGTCAGGGTAAGAAATGAACTTTTCACCCAATTTGGCGCACAGCTAACATCATTTTTTTGTCTCTATTTCCCCGTCAGATCATTGTCTTCGACGAGGAGTGCTTCCAGGGCCGCCGCCATGAGTTCACCTCCGAGTGCAGCAACGTGATGGAGTTCGGCTTCGAGACCGTGCGCTCCCTCAGGGTGGAGAGTGGAGCGTGAGTAAAAAGATATATACACACACACACACACACACACACACACATAGAGAGAGACAGGAGTGGCTTTACATCTGTGGAGAGGAGCAGAAAATGTCTTAAAACTTCTATTTATGGAAAAGTCAAAGAGAGAAATTGGACTTAACATGACAAAGAAGCAGAAAGTATTCATCTTCCTCTGTTGCTTTTTTTTTCTGCAGCTGGGTTGGTTATGAGCACGCCTCTTACCAGGGACAGCAGTTCGTCCTGGAGAGGGGAGAGTACCCCCAGTGCGACGCTTTCGGTGGCAGCAACGCCTATCACATTGAGAGACTGACCTCCTTCAGACCTATTGCCTGTGCTGTAAGTAGATCGAACAAGTTTGTCACTTTTACGCTCGTCTTCTGTTGATCTTTCTGAAGACTTGAACGACCGGGAAGACAACTTATATATGTATTGTTTACATTTGTCCTCCTCCTCCTCCTCCTCCTCCTCCTGCAGAACCACAGAGAGTGTCGTATGACTATCTTTGAGCGTGAGAACTTCCTGGGCCGCAAGGGTGAGCTTAGCGACGATTATCCCTCCCTCCAGGCCATGGGCTGGTGCAACAATGAAGTTGGCTCTCTCAAGGTCCAGTCTGGAGCGTGAGTGTCCCCAGCTGCTACTTCCACATTTTTAAATTTCCTTTTCCACCTCTTTTTTTTTGTGTGTTTTTTTTTTCACCAGCTCAAAAATAATCCTTTCACAACAACAATCTTTTGCAACGTTTTGCTCATGTGTTACTTCCCTTCCCTTCTCTCTGACTAACTGTGATTTCCCAACAGATTCGTGTGCTACCAGTACCCTGGTTATCGTGGATACCAGTATATCATGGAGTGTGATCGTCACTGTGGGGAGTACAAACACTTCAGGGAGTTTGGCTCCCACTGCCAGACCCCTCAGATCCAGTCCATCCGCCGTATTCAGCAGTAACAACTTACTCCAAACCCTTTTATCCCACGTGACCCTTCACCTTTGACCCCTGCTGATTCCCAGTGCTGAATAAACTGTCTTTCTTAAACCTTACTGACTTCCACCAATGTATCTGATTACCTAATCGATCACACAAGACGGGTTCTGCACTTACGCTCATGTTTTTTTCTGAGCTACAATTGATCCTACACGCTTCACACGATGGTGTACGGAAGCTGTCTGGTGTCAGATGTTTGGCAATAAAGGTTGGATTTTAAAAAAACTAATCAATGAAGAACTGAGTTTATAATGCTAAATGTTGTGCACAAAACAAGGTTATTATAAGGTTATTATAAGGTTGCATTGACAACATTTGAGGTGGCATTTTGGGCTTCAGGAAACTGATATTTTTTCACAATTTTCTGGTATTTTTTTACACCAAACAACTAATTGATTAATCGAGAGAATAAACAACTAAAAATAATAAGAAATAATTGTTAGTTGCAGTTTGTAAGTGAGAATCTTGGATTACAACAGAGCTGCAACAGTTAGGCAATTAGTCAATCAAAAGAAAATGAACTATTTTGATGATCGATTAATAATTTTGAGTCCATTTTTCAGGAGAAAAAAAATGCAGAAATTCTCTGAACGAAGGCTGCAAGTTATTGATTAATCTGGAGATTTTATTAAATTAATTTATTAATCATTTAGTAATGAAAAACTGTCCAAGATAACGTCTCCAAATATCTTGTTGTGTCCGACCAACAGACTAAAACCCAAATATATTCAGATTATAATAAAATGAAATAAAGAAACGCAGGAAATCCTCACATCTGAAAAGCCGTTTTTTACTTTAAAAATCATTGATACAATTAATTAATTACTAAAATCCTTGGTTATTATTTTTCTTTTGAATCAATTATTTGACAAATTGTTTCAGCTCTAGTTAGAACCAGAGAATTAATCAATTATCTGATTAAAAATGATGATGAAATGATTAATTGATTATCAAAAAGTTACAGATTAATTTCCTGTTGATCAACTAATAGTTTCAGCTCTGATTATTACTTTCTACTCCACTACATTTATTTAACAGCTTTAGTTACTTTTCAGATGAAGATTTGACACAATGGATAATATAACAAGCTTTTAAAATACAACACATTGTTAAAGATGAAACCAGTGGTTTCCAACCTTTTTGTCTTTTGACGTCTTACAAAAAGCAGTGTGTAGTCGGGGTCACATTTCACATGTCTATGAGTTGTTAACAGCTCCACCAAATAGTGATTTTTCCCTCTAAACTTCTCACATGCTTTCATTTCAATAAATGTTCAAATGATCCAATATTTCACCAAAAATCAAAGATTAGAGAAAAAGTCCAAAAACTGAAAACAGATTTGTGTATCAGAACTTGGTTTTTTCTTCTTTCCTCTCCCATTAATCATCTCACGACCCCTCAGATTTATCTGCTGACCCTCTGGAGGGGCCTGACCCCTAGATTGGGAACCACTGGACTAAACTAGCTAACTGTATATAAAGTAGTGTAAACTAGCTCCACCTCCAGCAGCTACAACAGTAACATGCTGCTCTAACACTGATGCTTCACTATTAATAATCTAATGATGTCATATATAATAATATATCAGTCAGAGGGACCAAACCACTACTTTTACTGCAATACTTTAACTACATCAAGCTCATAATACTTATGTACTTTTACTGCAATACTTTAACTACATCAAGCTCATAATACTTATGTACTTTTACTGCAATACTTTAACTACGTCAAGCTCATAATACTTATGTACTTTTACTGCAATACTTTAACTACATCAAGCTCATAATACTTATGTACTTTTACTGCAATACTTTAACTACATCAAGCTCATAATACTTATGTACTTTTACTGCAATACTTTAACTACATCAAGCTCATAATACTTATGTACTTTTACTGTAGTAAGATCTTTCATGCAGGACTTTTACCTGTAATGTTTTACTTTGCCGTATTGGTACTTTTACTTATAAGTAAAGGATCTAAATACTTCTTCCACCTCTGTACTTGTGTAAAACAGTCCTTTAGTTAATGTACTTAGTTACATTCCACCAGTGTTTTTTGACCTTTCCCTTATATCCTGCAGTCTGCAGGCCTACTGAAGCCTGCAGTGCATTAGGAGCATTACCACTACTGGCCAGGAAACGGCACTATGTTTCCACCAAAACAACAAGACAACACCTCCAGCTCACTGAGGCATCCAACAGAAAACCATTTAGTCTGCTGTTCTACTAATTGTTAAAGGCTGCAGCTCTGTGGCCATTCAGATTCAATGTGAAAAGCAATTTATTTAACACCAACACACAATGAGAAGGGGTAGCAACTGCAGCCTGTTTGTATGCAAACAAACAAAACAAAAAAATCACATTCAAATGTGTCCTTTCTATTTCAAGTACCCCCCTCTGGGACATTTCCTGTATTCAGACTGGTCGATGTTATTCCCAGTAAAGGTTGTAAATCATCATCACTGACAAAAATGGTTCAAATCTGTCACTGGGAAATTCCTAATTATGAAATTGTGGTAATAATGTTGTTGCTAAAAAAGGATATACAGTGTCTCTTGTGTTCATATCTGGTTTTAGAAAAAAAGAATATTGCTTTTTATAAAATCTTGAGAAACAACTAAAATATAACCGCCTTTTCCTTCACTCAACATGGTCCTAAAATGCTACTAAATGCTCCAAATGCTTTATCTGACCTTTTTTTTATTGTGTTTATCAAGCTTATTTATTGATCTTATTTATGGATTTTTATTCCACATACAGCTCCCTGGTGTTTTTTAAATTCATTTTGTACGCTGTATATTGTATTATTTATTTGTTTGTTTGCGTGTTGTTGTGTTGTGTGTGTGCAACAAGCTGCTCCAAACAAATTACCCCGTGTGGGATTAAAACAAATGTTTGTTTACGCATTTCTATTGTATGAGCAATAGAGTAATTTGACTTTAATGACTCAGCTGTCATTTATAACAAATCTTCAAAACGTTGTGATGCAACACTGTGTTTTCCTGCTTCTAAAAATAAACGTTACTCGACTTTACTCTCAATTTTAACTGATATTTTTATTTTATTTTTATGTATTATGTTCCCTCCCCCCTCTTGAACAGCCATGACATTTGTTTCTATAATAATTAAATCGCTATTATTGTCCTTCAGGTCCAGCTCCAGCCCAGTGACCCGCTCCGCGTTTTACAAGCCTCTCCCCGCCGCAGTGGGAGGAAGTTGAACCACAAAGCAAGCAGTGCTCGCAGAAAAATACAGAAAAAATATATCGAAGGGGGGACTTCAACTAAAACATGTGCCATATTGGAGCTGGAAAACGAACAGCCTAACCGAAAAGGAGCAAACAGTGTCGCCCTGGCTGGCACACGGCACACAGGAAGGCAGCGGACGGACACTTGGTTGTAGCCGAGTGAGGGGCTCCTCTGCACGGATAGCCTGGTAGGCAGGAGTCGCTCGGGGGCTGGCGGAGAACAGTACGACGACCTGCTCGGCGGCTCTCCTCGTTTTATTTGAGATATTGCGGGAGAAGCGCACCACCACAGTGTCGTTATATGTATTTTAACATCAACCAGGGTGGTCGAAATTGTTGTCCACCCCGTTGCTTTATCAGTTAACCGCCGAAAAGTTGCCGTTTAACGGGCAAACTAAACTACCGCTGGCCAGCCGATCTCCATCTCCCAGCGCTCCCTCCCCCTCCTCCACCACAGCCAGCCCGCAGTCAGTCGCTCTGTGCTGGGTCTCCAGGAGAGGAGGGTCCCCCCCCCCCCTAAACCACCCCCGTAACGCTCGGGGTAACTCAACAAGCAGATATGGATTATTTTGTGCGATTTTATCTTCATTTTTGAACGCACCGGACTCTTCGGAAGACTGTTTTTTCCCTCTTCGGAAACGCTGCAACACTTCCCCCGATACGAGCCGCCAGTTGAGTCGCTGCCGTTAGCTTATTAAGTGAACCGCTGTCTGAAATCGAGCCAGTGTTGCTGTTAGTCTGCCAGCTAGTGACTCAAGAGCATTTTTGATGTATCTGCTGGATTTAAATCATCAGAAACTAGATGTACTGCTTAACCACTCTCCACCTTATTTGTTAGTTAGCCTGCCGGCTAGCAGGTTTCATTTTGCTAGCTAGCGTGGTAGCTAACTAGCAGACGAACCCAAATATCGATATTGCCAGCAGGCTAAAACAAGTTAGCTCTCGGGTGTGTGGATTTCGCGTGTGAGTCCTTAATTACACCCTCTTGCTTGGACTGGATTTAGTGCTGAACCTTTAGTAATCTTTTCGGGCGACATTTTTGATGTAATTGATGAGCCGATAAGGAACATTTGAGCACTCAACGTTGCACAGGAAGCCAACAGCAGCAACAGCAACGACGGCGGCGGCGGCAACATAAACACCAGCCGTGTGTGGATTTTCTGGCATGCAAAACACGAGTCCTGCTTTCTCTGTGACCCGTGCATGTGTGCTTTGATTATTACTGCTTATCTGAGAGATTTTGCATTTTTTTGGGGTGCACCAGCTGAGATATTAAGGGCGACGAAGCAGCAGCAGCCTGATGATCTACATTTCAACCTGTCGCCTTGTGTCCTCCCTCCTCAATTTCCCCTTTTTTCGGTCTCACTGATTGTTGTTTGAGACAAGGAGAGGCAACTACACGTGTCCCCGTTTTCTTACAGTACAGCTGCTTTTTTTTCTTCCTCTTCTTCTACTGTGCAGCCATTTCACTAACATCACAACAGTTTTTTTTTAGTCGACAGCACAGTGTTTACATTTTAGGGAGGAAAAACCAGCCCCTGAACCAGGAAAAACCCCTCTGAATCACATGCAGCACTGGAGACAAACCAGTCTTTTGGACACATTTCCAATCAAGAGGAGCAAAAGACTCTCCACAGACCTGTAATTAGGATTTTTGACAACTGTATCCAGATCCAGCATCTGGTGCATGAGACACGCCACAATACTATAATAAAGCGAGCAAGTGCTGGCCTCAAAACAACATCTCACCAGCCTTTTCCTTGCATGATTTTCCACCCTTTTCCTCACAACACGCCCGTGAGAAACCTGCATTTTTGCACTAAATGGGATTACAAGCGCGGTGATCTTGCAGCCCTGGTGATTGCATATATTTCTCGACTAGCTTGTCACCCAATGTCCTCCCTCCTGAGTTTCCTTTTTTTTCTGTCACAATGATGGTAGTTTGAGTCTTAAGTGAGCAACAGACTACAGCCTGAGACAAACGACACATTTCCAGTCGATGGTCAGCCCCGCCGTGCGCTCAGCTGGCCCTGTCACGCACCTTGGCACCTTGATGTTGGTCATATCTGGTGGAGGACATTGTTTTTTTTTAATTCCCTAAAACAAAACCCATCCTCAAGCCCGGTTATTTTATTGATTTGGTCGTCCCAGGGTCGAAAGATGGCGGACCTCGAAGCAGTACTCGCCGATGTCAGTTATTTGATGGCGATGGAGAAAAGCAAATCTACTCCAGCGGCCCGGGCGAGTAAGAAAATCATCCTGCCTGAGCCCAGGTAACCTCTTATTTTTTTATTTTTTTCAACCATGAGCTTTTGTGTTGTGTTTGTTTGCATGCCTGTCAAATGGATGAATCTTTTGTGCATGCTATGCAGCCATATAGGGAGATGGAGGCGTGCTTCCTCTCAAACCTGTGACTTGCTGTAGATGCTAAAGCGAAATATGACTGTGGAGCCTTTTCTTTTTTTTTTTTTTTTTTGCTAGTTGAGATTTCTGC
Organism: Thunnus thynnus; assembly: GCF_963924715.1. NCBI lineage: Eukaryota > Metazoa > Chordata > Actinopteri > Scombriformes > Scombridae > Thunnus > Thunnus thynnus. Next base: position 3,838,490 of record NC_089535.1, read on the forward strand.
AAACATGCATCAACTAAACGGCTTCACGATATCATCTATACAACCATGCACTGACTTAATGCATGCCTTTAACTTAACAAGAAGTTAACCTACTGTTAGCCTTTCAGAATATCTTGTGCAGCTTTTCTGACATGCACAATATTTGTCATGCTAGTGTCATTTCTTTTTCCCAAACAATACCAAGTATTGATGTCCTTTTTTCTTGGTATATTCTGTTAAATATCCCATCATTTGATCCAAGGCTTGCTTCACTTGCAATCTGATCTTTATTATCTCACATAGCATGTGCACAACAAACCAATTTCTTCACGCTGCTGAGTCTTGTCTGTGCTGCTGTATTTGCTGTCAGCCCTTTGATGCAGTTGCACTATTAGAATATGCAGCTCTTGATCTGAAACCCCCTGCTTCCCCCATGCTGTTTTCAAGCACCCATAAGTAGGCCTTCATTGCATTCTCAGACAAGACTACGGTTAAAATCTGATTTAAATAATACATCCCCCCCCCACCTTCCCACAACATCACACACACACATAATTGCACATCCTTTTGTCCCTCCTACGCAGTTAGCAAGGGGCTCGAACGTGTCTTCTCCAGGCCAGGTTTTAGGCACGTAGCGTGCCACTTGATTGAAGAGGATGTGGTTAAAAATTTGGTTATTGAGATAGTTGCTTTTTTATACCAGGTTGTAAATTTGCTACAGAGCTATTTGGGTTTAGTCAATGAAGAGCAGCTTTGTTTAGAACAGGTCTTAGCCGGCACTTGGCACCGCTGTCAGATTGAATTTGTGTTCGTGCTTATAGTCATCACCTTGCACTTCACTTTTATTAAATGCAAAGTGAAAACTATTATTGACACGCCTGCACATGTGCACACCTAGTGGCTCTACTTGGAAGATTTCAAACATGTCAGAGTGACATGAGGGTGAGAGGACAGTAATATTTAAACCAAAGAATGTTTTTTTTTTTTTACTGACTTGTCTTGGCAGATCAGCAGAAAGCAATGATCCGGACAGCGCGTTACATGCAGTACTGAATCTACCCTGTTGATTATTTCCAACTGAAATGATTTAATTAAAGGATATTCTATAATTAAATATGCTAACACAGATCAAATTTCATCCATATATTATAGGTTTAAAAAGGTACTGAAGCCATTCATTATCCACTATACTCCATCCATCAGTTTATTCATCATAAAAAGCCCAGTTGCGCTGCCCTCTTTACTGGTTTAAAAACATGATTCCATCACACAGGCGAAAAAAAAAAAGGCTCTCAGGGTTTGTAATGAATTCTGCCCTCTGGCTACTTTTGACAACAGCAGCTGAGAACAGCTGATTATATTCATTTACTGACAACCATCAATATTAACTGACACGGCTGAACATCAAACTACTCTCCAAATGAATGTGATGATTTTATAACTTACACATATCTGACTTATTATCCGTCACAGAATATTTCTCAGTAAAGCGTTCTCCTTTGACATATTTAAACATCCACACCAGTTAGCTTCATATCACATTAGCCTTACATTAGCGCTAACCATTTGTCAAAGGGTTTTTAAGTTGATAAATGTGGGTTTCCTTCCTTTTAGGCAGGTATTGGTTTCGGTTCATGTCATTTCTAGTCTTAAAATGAACGTGCAGAGACTGGAAGTGTGCTTGCTTGCGACCGCCAGTCCGTTACAGTTAGCAATAACATTCCGCCACAGTTAATTAAGTCAGAATCGTGTTAATGTTGCGTAATTACATGGCATCGAGCTCCAAGCCGCGCTGTAGTAAGTATGACCACCACTCTGCTCTCAGAATATTCACAGTAACTGTGACAGTGTGGCAGAAAAGGCCGACTGGGTGCTTTGACCAAATTCTAGGAGAATATTTTTCGCCCCACTAGTGATGGACTGGAGTTCAAATCACGGTGATGATGGCTGGTCCATTTGTTAAACCTACGGTATGTTTTGGACACCAAATACACCCTGCAGGGGTTGAAAGTTGACTCTAAAAGGCTCCTTCACAACTTGAACTCGCTGACATTGGTTGCAGGTCACAGGTGTAAACAGCTAACCATGCTAACAACGAACCAAACTGTGTATTTTGTAATATCTTTGTATATTTTGGCAAAATTATAGGCATCGGAACATACAGAAGTGAATTATGCTACATGGGTGGGCTTTAAAAAGTTCCTATGGACACTTAAATACAGTTTTATGACAGTGAAAGTGGGTCCATGTTGCAACTGTTCTGCCTTTTGGTGGGCAGGGACCTGTAGATCTCTTCATAGTGAGCAGGGTGAAAACATGATCAGTCCAGATATGATTGTTTCCGTTGTGTCGGTCGTGTTGGAATCCATCGATTTTGAGTTGATACGAGGGGGAAGCCTACAGAGACGCTCTGCCAAGATTGTTTTTTTTTTCTTTTACAACCATGAGATAGAAACTCTGCCCGTAGCTTCATTAGCCTTTAGCAAAACAGTCAAAACAAAACCTCCCACTCTACTGCACTGTCAGATCAGGATGTACATGTGAAATGTAATGTCTTATCCACGTAACTCCAACCTAAAGCTTTGTTGTCAGTGTTTCATAGCTGTGTTCTGTCATAGGGATGCAGATTTAAAGCGGTGTCCGTCATTGATTGTCAGCTGTGTTAAAAATAATTAATCGATTAATGGAGTTATAAAATATAAAGTTTTTTTCCGTTGATTAAAGCTGATTAAAGTGACCAGTGTGTAAGATTTAGGGGGATCTATTGGCAGAAATGGGATGTAATATTCATAAGTATGTTTTAATTAGTGTATAATCACCTTAAACTAAGAATCATTGTGTTTTTGTTACCTTAGAATGAGCCCTTTATATCTACATTGGGAGTGGGTCCTCTTCCACGTAGCCCGCCATTTTGCATCGCCATGTTTCTACTATGGCTGCCAATGACCAAAAATTTTCCTACTTCATGTCATTAGTCGACTTGCATGTTTATGATATTAATTTTATTAACTGCGTTACGTTACAGAGAAATACAAATTTCCTTCAGAGTGAGACATCTGTCCTCCCTTCTGCTCTCTGCTGTAAACACACATAACGTTAGCTGTCAGTGAGCAGCTGCTCTCATGTCTCTCCCGCTCTCTGACAGCCTGCTCTCGGCGGGTTGCTTCGGTTCTGGTTCGAAGCGGCGGTCGTTCTCTAGCTTGTCCCCGCGTCTGTGTCATACGAAGACAAATGTCTTCCCCTCGTCCTAGTAACGTCTTTGTACTCCTTCATGGCAGAGTTGTACAGCTCTGATCAGTCTGTTTTTCTGTGACTAATCGACCAATGAAAACTTGGTCGACTTAGACTCTTCTCATCCACTAACGGTTTGGTCGACCGTTATTAAGGCCACTAAATCCTACACACTCGTCCTTTAAATAAATTACACAAAATTACATCACTTAAATGGCTACTGTTTGGTGCAGCTGGTCATTATTCAAGAAAATGGCCAAACAAAATGCAAAACATCCAAGTTAATAGTTTTCTAAAGGTTAAATTAGATTAAACTAAACATACAGAACACCTAAAACAAAACCTAATGTGTCCCCATCACCTGACAACAGTGGATGGTAATTGGTTAAAATGTCTTGGTGGTCAGGTGTGAACGGTTTCAGCTGCAGTGAACTAGTTGACCTAAGAGGTGCAGGTGCTTCACTGATTTTTGGTGAATGCATATAAAAGTTATCAACGGCCTCTTCATGTCAATTGGGAAACTGCTTGCTGGTTGAATGGATTGCTGATAAATCGTATTTCATCCATATTGTGGCAGTTTATGAACTGTGTCAACCACATTGACCTTTACTGGTTACACATTCATTATGCAAAACAACAACTACAGTTCTGCAGCCGGTATGAATCAACCTCATTAGCTTGGTAGCTAGAAGTCACAGAGATAACTGGTATGGGCCTATGATCAACCACAACCAAAAATAACAACGTTAGTCTGACTCCCAGAGCTTTCTGACTTCCCCTACTTTGTTTGTGGCTCTCAGGCCTGAACCCATCGGTGCCTACTGAAGACGTACATCTTTAAAACAGCTCACAAATATATAGTTTCGTTTTTAAGCAGGATGCAGTCATTTCCTACAACAGCTGGTCACTGTAGTTTTTTAGCAAACCTTTCTCAAACTGGAGGAAACGGTGCTCTAGTGTATATTTCCAGCAGCAGGATGATGTGTGTGTGGGACTGAGTCAGAATAAACTATAGTGTGTGTGTGTGTGTGTTCATGGTAATAAAGGGAGCTCTATGGCACAGAGAAATAAGACGTACTCCTTAGCAGCATCAGTCCGTTGTTTAGTTTTGGGCTTTTAATGGGATTTGTTCACAGTAAGAGGAATATTGATCGTCATTGGCCTTGTTCTTTAAATGAAGAAGCACTTGAACTAAGTGTTCCATCAACATACTGACTTTTACAAGTGGGGAGCCTTCATGCTGCTCTCAAACATACAATTTAAAGACCATTTCTTGATTAGATTGCCAGTAACCACTAAATGAACTACTTTTCCTAAAATCTATAAATCTGTGTTAAGTTCTGCTGTACACCAAAATTGAATTGTAAACCCAGGTGATTGTAGATACCTTATTGATCAGTATTGAACATTTCTATGGCTCCAGACTTTAAGGAGACATATTATGTTTTTTGTGGTTTTCTGTTATTTATATCCTGTTCTGATGTTGGATGTTAAACATGGTCAAAGTACCAAAACTTGAAGTGAACACATGAGGAAACACCAACAAGTTGACGTACAGTCGTCACATATGCCCATAAATAGCTGCCCGTTCTGTAGCCTTGGTTGCTAAGGTTGTTGCTAAGGTTTTTCCATGTGTTGTTTGTGTTGTCTGCTCTCATATTTCGGATCTCGGCTCGAACATGTACAAATGTATTTGAGAAGTTGAGATTTTGAATAAAGAACGAGAAAAAATAGTGAAATCTTGCTACTATACCTTGTGTCATGATTTGTTTACGTTGCCTCCTTAGCAACCGGGAGTTGACCAATCAGAACAGAATTGGCCTTAAAGAGACAGGAGCTAAAACGGCCTGTTTACAGACAGAGGCTGAACTGAGGGGCTGCATAAAGGACCAGTAGAAGATAAATAAGGAGTTTTTAACTGTAAGTCATGCAAATCTACTCTAGTGGAATCCCAGTATATAAATATAGAGCTTGGAAATTTGCAGAATTTGGTCCCTTTAATGTTACAGAATTTGTAGTGATTATTGGAGTGACTGCTCTCCTTCACATACACTTTAAAATTGTTAGTACTAAGTTAAGGCTGCGTGTTTGTGGCCTTTGAGGACCTAATCAGGATCAGCTTGTTTGACACTTATACTGCATGTCACGCTAATTGAGTTCACTGCTTCTCATTAGATGTTCAGTCAAGAATCCCAGGTTGCAAAACACTGACGCTCGAAGTTAATCCAAGGATTGGCAACCATGACGTCTCGTCAATATAGTTTAATTCTAGCCTGAGACTACACCGGTCATTTAACTGATTAGCACATTATCAAACAGAGAGCAGGAGCTGAGCAGCGGCAGGAATGTTTCTATATGAACAAACATAGTGTAATGCTTCAGTGAAAGTGTTTTATGAAGTGATTTTATGTTGGATATTAGCCTTATTATTTATTGCTTGCTTCAGAGATGAAAGCCTCAGCTAATGGACTTAAAAGCTCTTTTTAACCACCACTGAGTAAATCAGTCAGCAACTAAGACTCGACAGTAATATGAAAATTTACTTAAAACATGTCAGTTAGGTCATTATTATTACAATAATGCGCCCAACATAACCGGATAAAACATCATGTGTCTGTCTCTACAGCCTTGTCACTCACTGTTAGCGTGCTTGAATGCTTCAGATGGCTTCAGAGGAATAACTTTGGATCAGATTGTTAACGATCTGACAATAATGTGGCTAACCAAGAGAGGAGTGAGAGGAGAAAAGGAGGGAGTAGTATGGATAAAAATGATAGAACCCCCTTTTATTAATTCCTGGAAACGGCAGAAGTTGATAAAGACTGCAGAGACGGTGCGCAAACGGACAAACTTTTTACAGTTTTTGGCAGCAGCAGTTGTGCATGTGTGAAGCTTTCAGCCGCATGCTTGTGGGGGGGGGCAGTTAAATGTGGCACTTTGGAGATAGCGTGGTGCTGCCACATTCTCCACGGGCCAAGGCTATGTCCTCTGGCAGAGAGGTGAGATTTTGACAGCAACACTGGAAGCAGTCGAGATGAGAGGCGTGGGGGGAGGAGGGTGGTGAATCGGGACGACCCCGCAGTTATAGAGGAATCCATATAAGAGACGAGACATGACGAAGTCATATGGGAGGTGGAGATATGAGTGAGACGTGCCGATCACTAGAACTGCGCCCCGGTCAGCCCATTAAATCAAAGGCAGAAGTCAGCTGCTGGTAGAAGATCTGCTCAGTTTCAGATTTTATCAGTTTGTAGTCAATTTTTGAGAGTTAAACAAACTACAAAATGAAACTGTTGGTTTTTATCTGGTAAAAATGCATCGCGAGCCGGTGTCTGTGTGCTCGGCTAAGGACGTTATGTTAGAGAGAGAAGCGCCACTCTGAACTGTTAAAACATTTAATACGTTAGTGAATGAGTTGTGTCTTTTTGCTGTTTTGAAATATCATGTTTTCATCGTTTTCATAGCTAGATAACAGTCGACCAACAGCACTAGAGTATAATAAACAGCAATCAAATCCCTCAGTTATATTTCATCAGTGTTTTAATCACCTTAATCTGGATTTCTTGAGTATTCAAAGCTTATCCAATCAGTTTGTTGAATAATAACATGAGCTAGCATTAGCTAACTTAAGCTCAGCCACTAGAATGGAGACTGAGAGTTGTCAACAGGACCAATACAGATGATATGTGACATCTTAAGCTTTGATTAACAGACACAACTTACCACAAGTTTGTCTTTATTTCCATAAGTGAACATGTTAGCAGCTCTGTGAGGCCGTACTTTAGCGCAGCGGTGCTTTGAGCTAAATGCTAACATTAGCATGCTAACATGCTGATGTTAAAGAGCAACTTGCAGGTTGGCAACTGCAGTCAATTAATGAGTTGAGAAAAAAATATATCTATAAATACTCTACAGTGACATTTAGAGTTGGGTTTACAAGACTGTTTTTACTTCTGCCTCAAATAGAGATGCTAGACATGATGTCACATGAGAGAGAGCGGTTAAGCTAGGTCCAGTTTCACAATAAGAAATCTGGATCTCAGCACTAGTTCTGACACTGCTGAGGTATAACGCAGTGTTGTTTCACCTCACAATGTTGTAACGTTTTCTGTATCTCACAGTGTGTGATTTAACTCCACACTACGTTTCCAGCGCCGCCTCACAGCAGAGAGAAACGCTCTTAAGTTTTTAATAGGACGATACAGGACGTTAAAAAGGGTTTCAGTGGCCTCATTTGGGTGACAATCAAGTGTTTGGATGTATTAAAAGGTTTTACGCAGTTACGAGCAGCTTCATGAATATCAAGCAGTCTGCTGGCATCAGCAGATAATACCAATAACAAACCTATATGAATAAAAACTATTAGTTTATTCTAATATTCTCAAACTGCAGTGAAGATGATAAAGCACAGTGTGTAATACAAACGTAAACCAAGGTCTATTTCTGACTAGAATCAGGTCAGACATACTGAATGCTAAAGTTTTTAAATGACACATCTGGATGTTTCTTAATCATATAAGGTCAAAAGTAAAAATAGAACTGTACCCTTTTAGAACAAAAACAAAGCACAGAGTGGATACTGCTGAAGCAGCACAATACTTTTATTATTTAAATGTTTTAGTCTGTATCTGACTGCATTAAAATATCCACAGACAGACGATCATGAGACAGTTTTTTTTTTTAATATGATAACCACGAATGAGGAAAGAGTGAAAATCACTCAGTCATTGGCCAATGATAAACCTCTAATCAGTCAGTCTGAAACTAAAATGTAACCGCTTGGTAAATATGACTATGAATCGTAGACTTAATCTGACTTGTAATAAAGTCAATCTGCAAACAGAGAACCACAACATCTGTCCCGGGTTTCACACTCAAGTTCTGCATTTAACTGTCAATCTGTCGATCTGCTGACGGGATCTGGACCGGGACCCCGGGCGCAGCGGCACTGCCGTCTCGCAGCAGAGTCTTTGGTGACCTGGACTAGTCCTCCCTCAGAGACTCCCATCAGAGCCGAGGCATACGCCGGGGGAGATAAAAATATTTAGATCACATCAGTGGCATAATATTTAACACACGCGCTGACTCAAATAATAAATTCTATTAAACAACTGACTGAAAGCGCTAACGGTATGATGGATGGACTACCCTGAACTTTAGAACATACCTCACCTTCACTGGTGCCGGTTCATCTCCGCTACCATGATGGTTGTAATGCAGCGTTGCCATTGGAAGAAGCAGATGATGCAGTTCATGAGTTGTAGATACTTCATATTGTCAAGTCTCATTCATCATGTGCTGTGCAGTGAGTGTTGAAGCCACTCTGTCACTATAAGCTGCATTTTGAACATTGTCAGAAAGAAATATATCAATAGACTCGGGTTGCCAGTTTATTAGCTAAACGTAGCCAAAGCTAACGCAGTGTCATCCAACAGCCCCGCAATAAATCCTACGTTCATGAAGGTTCCAATGTTTAGTTTTTATTGAGACTGTTTTAGATTTAACTGTGTTAAATCAACTTTATGCTCATTTTTGGAGGCTGCAGTTTGTGGTGCTGTTGAATAGTATTGCATTATAATGAGTGGTGTTTTTTAATAGTTTGTCCACTTCATGCACAGAAACGTTTTAAAAAGTCTGGACACAACTTCCTGTTCCCCTTGAAGAAAAAGAAAGTGTGTCCAGACCTCAGACTTCGTTAGACTGGTTTTAATGGCACTAATTCTTAAATGATCACATGATAGTTAGCTGCTGTACATCTAAAGGAAGGAGAAGCCGGTGTGTTTGTGTGTGATGTTCTGGTAGATTTACCCTGCAGTTTAATGGCTCCTGTAGACTCTGCATAAACTAATATTTTCAATCATTTATTTACAGATATTTTTATTCTTACATGATAGAGCTGCTGTGTGTGTGTGTGTGATGTATTTCCAGTTTTTGTGAGATGATTGATTGCACATTCTGAGTTGTATATTGGTAGTTAAGAGCATTCTCCACCAGATTATTTTCTAGCTGGAGCACTTTGGAAACAATACAAATAAAGCATCGAGCAAAGATTATTAGACCGCTGATCATTTTCAGGCTCCATATTGCACACGTTTCACGCTGAACCTGGTTTCAGCTGTTGTTTAGTGCTTCTCCCTCCAGAGGTGGATGCGTAGGTGTGTCGTGTTCACGTTGTCCTGAACGTGGTTCACCTTGCTTTGCCAGTTGGCCTCCATCACATCCGGATCTCCTTTACAGGAGTAGAAGCTGCAGTCCAGTGCAGGTGGTTGATGATTGCTGGCCTCCACAGCTTCAGGTCCTCCACTCTCACTCCTTCAGCCCTGCATCCAAAGCCTCCCCGCACCTGTTTCAGGAAATAATGTGTTGAAAAGAAAATGTTATAGATGCAGAGTGAGGGTCTCTGGCACAACTTCACCTACTTCCAACGTGCACGTCTAGAGAGATGAGAACTCCAGCAACACTTGTAGTATGAAGAACAACTTTATCAGTTGACCAACGCGTTTCGGCTTGTGGCCTTCATCAGGGTCATGTTTAAATTCGGCCACAAGCTGAAATGCGTCGGTCAACCGGAAAAGAAAACGTTAGACATAAAGAATAGCCAACTTAAACTAAACTACAAACATTAGGATACACTACCATAATTAAAACAAAAAAATTGTGTGTGTACATACAGAACAAAAGTAGAGCTTGTAAGACAGAACAACAGATGACATCCACTTCTCACATCTCATCATTTGAACAACCTGAGTTCCTCAGAAGCTTTGACGAACATTATTTAAAGACGACGTGTGATACCAAAGGAACCTAAGGTGTTAAAATGACGTCGAGACGTCATCAGACCTGTTTGCTGTTTCCTGACATCTCTACGCGCTGTTCCTCATGATGATGGTTTCAAAGTCACACTGAAAGCTCGAAACTGCAAATATGCATCCGTCCTTTTTGAGTAACTCTGTTTTACATAAAAGTACAATGTCATCTATTATGCTGCAGAATATGGTGAACATCAATGATGACTAACTATGTGATATAGAACAAACGCAGCTTCATAACGACACCTGAGAATAAAAATGACAAATGTTTTAAGTGAGCAAACAGAAAAGTCACCAAGCGATGTAACCAAACGCCAAGATCCTGCGTTAGATATATGATGTAAGTAATGAGTGTCCTGCTGTGTCAGATGGTAACCGCGTCTAGCATGATGCTCCTTTTTCCTGCTAGGAAAGTGGATTCCACGTCCCGACAGGCTGGAATTTGTGTGACAAACACAATTATTCACATGATGATGATGAAAAATAATAAAATGCTAAACAAAATGAGAGAAAAATAATAGAAATTCACTAAACGACGACTGCTCAGACTCATCAATGTGTGTGTTAACTTTTGCAAGTAGTCATAAATCAAGGTATCAGATGATGCCAGATGGAAAGGTAATCAAGGGATCACTAAAATGATTATAATTAATCATCTGGGGGAACATGAACGTCTGAATCAGATTTCGTGGTAATCCATCCAATAGCTGTTGAGATGTTTCCAACTGCTGTTTGATATCCCACAGCCATCATATAATATAAATATAATTAAACATTATGATTTATTATAGTAATAATGATAAATTAATTGTAAGTATTTCAGTAATGTAACCATTTTCAGGTGAAATACTGATCGAATATTTGTTTGTGTCACGGTTTAGCAACAGGGAAACAAATGGATCACTTTATTTTACATCTGTATGATATATGATCCCTAATGTCTTCATTTTAACTGCAAACAAACTCGGTTAGGTCTAATATTATCACATATCGAATATCAATCCTCATATCATTTAGTAGCCCTCAGTGGGTGTTGAGTTTCCACAGTATTGTCCTCTCAGGATGGAGTGACTCACTAGAAAAAGCACTAATGGACCCATGTGACCTCCTCCAAGACTTCAAAACACTTAACACATATATACAATTTTCCAAGGAGCCCAGAACAATTGTCACACTTTTAGTCATCACGGTTTCCTGTCACCTCCAGTTCAGACGCCCATCGCCTAGTTTCTAGTCTATTTTTTTTTTTTTTTTTTTGCAAAACTTTTGAAGCTCCAGTGAACAGAGAACAGTTAGCAAGAGGTTAACTTGCCCTTCCATCAGCTGCTTGCGTACATGCTTTCTTGGAAACGTGACATCTAAATCTACATGGTGGTAGTTTTTTTTTTTTTAGTTCCCTTTTTGAATTATTTGATTCATCACTTAAAGAGCAAAAGCAGAATTGCAACACAGGGCAGTCTATATGGGGCCAGATGTCCTAGGTCGCTGTCGCGCACTGGAGGTTTTCACTGATAAGCATTTGATTTAGATGATTTAGAAGTTTCTGTAGAGGCAGCTGTGTATTAGAACAACTAGTGATTATCTTTTGTAATTGCGTAATCTAGCAAAAGCGTATGTAGATGGTGTTAAAACCACAAAAGGTGCTAAATCTTCACTACTGCTGCTTTTCAGCCTGAACTGATTGTTATCCTTTCTCTCAATCATAAATAAAGAAGGGGTTAAGGTGTTTAAACATAAAGAAAACTAATTCAAAATCGTTTCAGTCCTCCAGCGGATTAATAGGAAACGATTGCTCGTCTGGAAATTGCTCTATTTGTCTTGTAGGCGGCTCCGTTCACACACACCCCCCCCTTAAATCCCACACGTGATGATGCAGCCGTGTGGAAGCCAGTAAAACAGGTTTCAAAGTCTAACTAGTTTTACTGGTAAACAGAGTAATTACACATCTACATGCCTTTTTAATAAGCTGAAATAATTTCCTCCCTGCATGTTTGTGTCATCAGGTTTTTTCATGAAGAGATAGTGACAGATACTGCTTATTGTCACATTCTGATAGATATATTGAGCGGAAATAATGTAAGATCAAGTCTTATAAATTTGAGATAGATGAGAAATTCAGCAGTCAAACTGTGTTGTTATCAGTTGACTTACACTCCCAACAGATCCAGCTATAGAAACATCACTGACATCCTGTTAATAATGTCAAATTTTTTACACACCTGCACACTTCCTGCAGTGCACAATGGTCACCGACACAATGCTGGAAAGCAATTGTTCCTTCACACTTCACTGACTTGCTGACTTGTGAAGTATATATATCACTGCATGACCTTTTTACTACTGTAAAAGTAGAGAGTTACTCAACGCTGGGACCTCAGAGCTGTTGTAAGCACACTTGAATGTGGGTTTTGAAACTCATTTCACCCACCCGGAGCTCAGTGTTGTTGAGACAGTTTCATTACCGCTGCTAGTATCTCTTTTAGTAAAGACCCAGATTACGTTTTTTATATGTGTTCTGTAAATTAAAGGAACCTGAGCAGCTTTCGTAGTAAATGTGGAAATCATGACGTTTTAAACAAGTTAATGGACGTGGTTTCAAGTCTGTCTTAAAGGACCAGTGTGTAAGATTTAATGGCATCTAGCAATGAGGTTGGAGATTACGTGTAGGGGAACCTATGGTGGCCATGGAAAATGTGAAAGTCCCTCTCTAGAGCCGGTGTTTGGTTTGTCTGTTCTGGGCTACCGTAGAAACATGGTGGTGCAACATGGTGGACTCTGTAGATGTAAAGGGCTCATTCTAAGGTAACGAAAACACAACGATTCTTATTTTCAGGTGATTATACACCAATTAAAACATACTTGTGAAGCTTATACTCCATTTCTGCCAAGTCCGTTCCGCTAGATGCCGCTAAATTCTACACACTGCACCTTTTAAAACAAAAGTCAGGAGCATGTTTTTCTTGCTCCTTCTGTGTAAAAATGTATTTAAAAGTTTATCTGAAGCTAATATGAAGCTTCAGCGTCCAAATGAGTCAAATCAAGTAGATATCTTTCAACGTTACAGTCTTTTTAGTGCCAAAGTTTTTGTTACTATACTATACACAAAGAGGGAATTTGATGCTAAAAAGACTGTAAATGTGTCAGATATCCACTTGATATGACTAACTCAGACTGCTGAAGCCTCATATAAGCTTCACAGAGACTTTTAAATGCATTTTTGCACTAAATGTGGATTTTGGCCTCCATCACTTACATTGAAAGCACAGTTGAAGGGGATATTTAAATAATCAGTATGAAAAACCTCTTTCACTCCTCATACGGACACCTGCACGTTGTTTTAAGACACACTTGATAAATAATGAACCCATCCTTTTAATGGTTTTTTAAGGGAGACGTGTAATTAGGTCAGATCATGTTAGAAGGATGCAGCTGTGGCATCAGAGCAGTTAGCTGTTGGGGTTTTAATAAAAGGTAGAAGACTCAATTAGTGTTTGTGAAGAGCTTTTAGCTTATTATGAGGACTGGTCATCGTGTTAGCGCGGTAAGTACGTTCTCATCTGACTACAGCCAACAGCTGCTTCATACTGAAACAGATGTTTATGGAGGCAAAATCATGTAACTGCAGCCAAAAGGAAGGTGCAGTTGTTAATGTTCTTGTATCATGTACGGACTGCTAGCATAACAGTGTTGGCACAGACCCCCATGACTCCTTACTCCTCACCGGTAGGGATAAAGTGTTTTTGTCAGGGACTCAGAATGTTTTTCTCTTTTATAACTTTCCCACCCCGGCTGCTCCACAGTGGGTGGTATTTTTTTTTGCTGCAGTGCCCCTCTATTTTATCCTCTTTTCTTTCCCTGGATGTGCTTCAGTCATGTTTTTTTAGTTGTATAACTGAACTCCTGTTGCTCATAAACTCTCTTTTTCAAAGTATCACTCCAAATGAGAGTGATGTATGTAACTGTGGCTCTATGAATTTGAGACAGTCAGCACAGTAATACCTGGATTTACAGTCTGTAGCGGTCAGGAGGAAAATAAAAGACTCTCTACATCTCTCACAGTCGATTTCTGCTTTTATTTAAAATGTCTTGAAGCCTGTTGCCCAGATCACAGTGAACATGATATTACCTGGCGTGGAGTATAAGGTCGTCACACGTTTCTTTTTTTGATCTTGAGGACAAAAATGATTCAATTTTCTTTTTTGATAAATTCAAAGAAGTGCTGTGATATTGAAGACTGAGGTGGACTGGAACCAGAATAATCGGTATCAAAGACGACGACGCCCTGAGGAAGGCGAGTGTGCCCAAACACGTCGGTGTTTTTAATATATTAGCTGGTATTAAAGGATTTTTACTTTTGACTCATCCAGTCAAGTGCCTGGCATTGGACGCACCCATGGATGACGGCATACTTTTACCTCTTTAAAATAATCAGTTGTACATATAATTAACCAACTGGAGTTTAGTTGCTCTTCAGAGAAACTGGTTCAAGTCTACAATAGCTGTGTCGGTGATGGAGTAGTTTAAGGTGAATCTTGTGATTTATTATCAATAAACTGGAGCTGAGGTTGTGCACCAGGTCATATACAGTGTATTAGCGATCAGTAATAAGCAGAAATTTCAGGATTTTACACTCCTCCTCTGAATCTCGACCATTTTTAAAAGCTACAACAGCTACAAAGCTACCACATGGAAGCAACAAGAGCTGTTATTGGTCAGCTCGGGCTGCTTATGATGATGAAGTTCCTAATGAAGATTGTTAATATTGAAGACAACATATAGCAAGTTAAGAAAAAGTTCAGGAATTTTCAGACATATTTCGGGGGCACATGGAGCCCCAGCATCACACCAGTTTGGAAATCGAAATGTATTTATTTCGATCTGTAAATAATGATTTGGGATAAAAGAAAAGAGGAACCGCAAACATGGCAGATGCATTTCAGTCCACCTGTTTTTAGTAGAAAAACACATTTAAATCTCTAAATATGCAACAAAATTTGGTGTATCGATAACAAACGTATGACGAAATGATGACATACATGAATCATGTGAGGTCACTGAAGAGCTGAAAACATCTGTGTGGAGCGATGATGAGGAGACTGTAACCTTCCTCACATCAATACATGAAACAAACAGAAATGTCATATTTCCATCATGTTTTCCATCTTCGATCGCTGCTCTTTTAATGATCTCGTCGCGTCCTCTTCTTCTGCAACGGTTTAACGGCGCCGACTGGAGAATTATCACCACCAATTCTCAATATTTAAAGTAGCAGATGGAAAAGTGCATCAATGCAACACATTGTGTAAATTCGGCTAAAATTTGCTCTACATTGTTTGTGGAAACTCTGCAACATGCACCACGTAGCATAAAGGACACAACAGCTATTACCGGCTGAAGGAGTGTTTTTGCTGTGTGACTGTTTGAACTCTCTTTCCTCCTACGTGATTATTTCATTTTAGCTGTTTTTTATAAAAAAAATTCTGTGAAAACTGAAGCCCATTCATAACGCTGCAAATGAATACCAGCGTTTGTGCCACATCCCATTCACACAACAGCCCACTACTCATAAATCCTCAACGTCACGGCAATCCCCTGTAGATAATATCGCCTTATATATCACTCGTGTGCCAGCAGTCATCATGTCACTCAAACTTGCATTGTCACAGCAGGGAACCTCTTTTGTTTTCCGCTGTTGCTCGGGTCATCTGCTCCCGTAAGCACAAGAGTGCTGAAGAGCTGTTGTTGTTTGTTACTAACCAGCATTTCCTTGGGTAGAAAACAGCGGTGACGACAACAAGATCAGTGTGTTAGTCTGAGTTGCTGTTGAGCTTTTAAAATGTTGTTTTTCAAGGCTTTGAGCAGCACAAATTGACCATTTACCTCCATTCTTTATTGGGTTATTGATAGAACTCAAAATGGATAAATCACAAACTTAACAGTTCAAATACAGACTGGCAAACGGCTTCTTTTGTCCAGAAACCAGAAAACGTTTTCACATTTGTGAAACAGGAAGCAGAGAATTTGGATTTTATTCTCTTTTAAAGAAAGACTCCAAGCAATTAATCAATTATCATCATTTTATAGTCGGCAACTAATCGTCTAATCGTTGCCGCTCTAGTAGACACAACCGCTGTTGAAATAGGGAAATATTGATTCGGCTGAACTGACATTCTAAAGAAAAGGAAAAAAATAACTCATGTGGTACAAGATTTGGTTTTTTTTTGGGTAACGCACCTGTGTTTTTCACCAGCAGCTCTATCAGCCACAAACATCTGTACAGCAAACACAGTTTAGGATCTCGTACCAAACCTCACCAGACATATACACCCTTTATCGGAAGTCTTTCTCGTCACACACACCTGTTTTTGTCATGTGGTCAGAAAGATGCAACGTCTGGTTCGACTTTTTTAACAGTAAATATTACCAGCAGCAGTCTTAATATGGAGCCTGAAGTGGTGAGTTTTTTCATACGGATACTCCAGAGTCAGCTGGTAATGATTCACGGGGCACACAAACAGGCCTCCTATTAAAAGAGGAAGTGTTTACTTCCTAGGTTCTTGTTCCTGTAGCTGCGTTCAACATTCATAACCCACCAGGAGCCACTGCTCTGCTGCACTGATGAGCTCTTAAGTTTTGCTAGCAAGTAGTTTCAGTTTTGTCCCATGTTTTAGTTTCACTGCAGGCTGCAGTACCCCAAAAAAATAAAATATATATAAGCTACAATAACATCATGTCAGTGTCTCATAAAAGGGAAAGAAGGTAAATTTATGTACTGCTCATACACTGAGTTGTCAGTTTATTAGGAACACCCTAGCTCAAAAATAAAGCAGAGTAATCCACCCTTCATGAAGGTTATAATGTTCAGTTTAGTTGAAAACTCTTCTTTTAGACGTGTTGATTCAATTTTTTTTATGGTTTCTGAGGCTGCAGGTTGTTGCAGCGCTGGACGTTTTAATCTTCATGAAAGCAGGATTTATGGGAAGGCTGTTGCGTTCAGACCGCATTAGTTTCAACTAAGTGCACCTAATAAACTGGCAAATGTGTTTATTTATTTATTGGTTTATTTAGCAGGGACAGTTTACATTAATAAACATCGGCACCGGCGTTTGCCAAGAGGCTGTTTTCATCTGTACTTCATCTGTTACAAAGTCATGCTTAAAAAAATGTAAAATATTATATAAAAATATGGATGCATGCCTGATTAGATGCAGTTTCCTTCCTGCATTTATTAAAAATATGCATATATTTACACATTTAATGAGCTGTTTGTGAAAAGTCAGACATTTATCCTGCATTAATCTACAGTTTTAATGCTTCTCTTCTGCTGTAACTTTTCTTATTGATAACTGTACTTTTACTGTACTTGTACTGTATAATTGTGCTTTTTTATTTATTACATTTTGAAAACAACAATATTATTTCTGCGTCAGTCAGCATGTACAGTAAAAATGATCCAAAAATCCAAAGAGAAGAAGCATGAAAACCAGAAAATATTCACATTTGGGAAGCTGGAACTTACAAGTTTTGCTTAAAAATTGCTGCCAATTAATTTTCTGTCAATCGACTAACTGATTAATCGATTAATTGTTGTAGCTCTAACAGCGCTTAAAAGTCCCAAGACACTTCTCTTCTGCTGTAACTTTTCATATTAATACCTGTTGTACTTTTTTATATTTATTACCTTCTGAAAACAACCTTGTAGACAGTAGTTGTATTTCTGCGTCAGTCAGCATTTACAGTAAAAATGCTCATTATTACATAAGCTCACGTACAGTTTGAGTTATTACGAGTTACATGATGCATTAACATATATTACATTATATTTACCTGTATACAGTAGAAAACACCTTTCCGATGTGTAAATGCTCAGTAATGCACGCTGTGAATAAGCTCATTATGATAACATTTACGAGTTATATTGTTTTCTCGATTAATCAATTATTCGTGCTGTGTGTTAAATGTCCATCACATGTTCCCACAGTTTGTTTTGTCTCACTAATGATCCAAAATCTAAAGCGAAAGGCAAGAAAACCAGAAAATATTCACATTTGGGAAGCTTGAACTTACAAGTTTTGCTTAAAAATTGCTGCCAATTAATTTTCTGTCAATCGACTAACTGATTAATCGATTAATTGTTGTAGCTCTAACAGCACTTAAAAGCCCCCATTCACTTCAATAGCATCTATAACTTCAGTATTCAGGTATGTTCACATTAGGGAAGCTGGAGCCAGTACAGTGTTTACAAGTTTTGCTTAAAAATTGCCAAAATTGCTGCCAATTAATTGATTAATTGTTGTAGCTCTAACAGTCCCCATTCACTTCCATAGCACTTATAACTAAAGTCATCCATAATACCCAAACAATCACACTCACTTTCTCCAGGAAAACACTTCTCTATTTTATATTTTTACAGTTTTTCCTGCAGCAGCGACTCAATCCTGGAAGTTAAAAGTTATTCATGATTGTGTCGTTGTTCCAGCCGTGTGAGCGAACACTATCAAAATGTAAACACTGGAGAAATTATGACCTTACAGCCTTCAGGAGGCGGCGGCGGCGGAGGGGAAGCCGGGGGTTTGCAGGTGAAGCCCGAGCACTTCATGTAGGCTTCTGGTTTGTAGTGTTAATGGAGGCCCGTGGAGAGAGGGTGCTAATTGATTCATTCTCCCCGCTCTCTTTTCTCATTAACACCCGTTCCCTGGGTAGCATGTATCTCTCCAGGCTCCCCCGCAGCCTCCCGTGTGTCCCTCTTCCCTCCCTGCCGGTTTGACTCTGTCAGGGAAGGGAAGGAGGGAAGGAGGGGGGGGGGGGGGACAGGTGGCAGGGAGAGTCCCAAACCGAGGCTTGGATCACAGACGGGAGGTGGAGGTGGAGGCTGTAAACGATGGTGTGTGTATATTTATATTAATCCACATCTCTTTTTGTCTTCACAGTATTCGCAGTGTGATGCAGAAGTACCTCGAGGAGAGAGACGAACTGACATTTGACAAAATATTCAACCAGAAGATCGGTGAGTTCGTTTTTTATTACAGTTAAAAAAAATTAAAACGATAAAAAAAAAAACCCTCCTGTAGCGCTGTAATTGAATCACCAGCGTTCAGTCGCTTTTTCCTCTTTTTTTTGACCATAAAAATTTTGAACATAAAAAAATCTGAACGGACCACAAAACTCATAATAAAAGAACTTTTTATTATGAGACCAAAGCGTTGGGGCTTGTGGTTGACCCCTGATGAAGGCCACAATCTGTCGGCCTCATAAGAAACTTTTACTCTGCAAGTGTTTCTGGAGTTTTGACCTTTTCTTCTTCTTCTTTCCTTCTTCATGCAACTTGTGCCAGATATCCCTTTTTTTACAAGCTTCCGACCACATTTTGTCTTAATCAGCTGATGGACTTGTGTTGACTTGTTCTGATATCTATAACGGAGCGTTTAATGAGTCAAATAATTATATATTTGCAGATAATCATTGTTTTTTTTATATATATATAAATGCATATTTGATGAAGCTTTTTATAGAGTTGTGACCAAGATATTTTACAATTGAAACTCTCTGGTGAACAAACAATGTAAGAAGTCGGTTTCTAAAGAACCTCAAACATCTTCTACACTGGAAGTTGACTCATCAGTTCACACATATGTATATATATCTATATATATATATGTATCGCTAATATCAGCTGACGTTGGCCTCGATGATTTTATCGGTGTATCTCTAGTTGAAAGCTCAGCAAAAAGATAGTTTTTTTTGTTTTGTTTCCAATGTCAAGAAGCAACGTTCACACTCAGGCGGTCACGTCTCGGTTGCTGATATTGCAAATATGTTCAATGTTAAGTTCATTTTTTTTAAGGAAGAAGTGTAATTATCTCATCCAAATAGACAAAGTTTCATCTTTAGGTTAAAATCGTCATTTTGTGCTGACTAAGATCCAATTTGTCTCCAAACGTCATCTATGTAAATGCTTAATGTTGACATACTCGGTGCAGATATTGCTGTGTCATGTAATTACTGAGTCACTTTATGACTAAGACGTTTCTCTACTTGTGCTTCTGTTATATTACGTTTTTATTGCCACTTATAGACTTTATGTTTAACTCTGTACTGCAGTAATGATGGTTGTCTTGTCATATCTGCTTCCATTCTGGCTCCAGCTTGATAAATAAATACTATATTCTATATTCACTATATAATAAACACTAATAGTGAGCAGCAAGTTAAGATGTCGGACAGTGACTCATCGTTTTGTGTCGTCACAGTCAGCTGGGATTTTTTAGGGCTCCATATAGCGGATGTATATACACACTCAGCATTCAGACACTTAAATAAAATGGCGGAGGGTGAATGTTGTTCAAATTCAAATAAACTTTATTGGCATGACAGATCAGAGCAGTACAGACAGTTATAAACATTGACAGGTGATTAATAATTATACAATAATATGTAAATATAAACAATAATATTAAATACAGTATATTAAAAGGCTTTTTTTTTTTACACATGTAATCACACAGAAACATTTACTACAGAGTTTATTTCTCTCAGATTATGACAAGATTTAATATATTTTGCAGCTTTTACTGCACATTGACCTTTCTGGATAAATTCAGGATATATATGATTTATTTTTTTCAAAGCAAACATAATCCAGGATTCCCTGAGCAGCTTCTCTGACCGTCACTTTCACCAGTTTTAATGACAAACGTTGCCACTATCAGATAGTTCACTTGTCAAAAGGCCAAAATGAAAAGTTCCAGGCCAAAAGGTCATTTTCTCTCTCTCTCTCTGTAAAGTCACTCTATAACCGCGAGTCGGCTTTTGTACTTCAACAAAAACCAGCAGAGAGAGAGACGAGTCCTTTCTAGTGAAACAATCGAGCTGAGTCACGTTTATTTCAACTGTTGGAATCTCCCAGTTAGACTTTTTATTAATATATCACACACATTCACAGATCTGAATCAAAGCCTCCAGTATTTGGATCGAGTAGCTTTTTTTTATTTAATCAACATTTCATATCCTCAGTGGCTCTCTAAACTCCAATCCAAGTGGATGTGATGAGAAAATGCTGCTACGGTGCACCTTCATCCGGCAGATGTGACACCTACCGCGCTGTCGGCTTGTGGTCAGAAGCTTGTTACTGGTCACACTTATATTTCTGACATCCACACCCACAGAGCTGACAGGTCAAAAAACCACCGATCATAAACTCACTTTCACTTTCTCCACGTTTTTTACACCTCACCGCCTAAAAACCAGCCTCCTACATATGAACACAGTCTTTATTTCTCTTATGTTCTTATTTAAAAAGGCTTTGAACGCTGCTCCGCACCGCCCGTCCGCCGCTTCTCTGTAGGATTGTCGGCTGTGGTCTGGAGTCGGCCTTGTTTGTGTTTTAGTGTCGTCGTTGTCGATGCAGCGGCTCAGCGTCATGTTTCCTGCTTCCTCCTGCCTTCCAGTCGGTAGCAGCGGCCTCTCTCTCTCTCTGTGTGTGCTGGCTCCTCGGAGTGTTTCCATTCTGAGCAGACAGGCAGTGTGCCAGTAGTTGTGGCGTACCAGGGGACCACAGCCGCCCTGCAGGCCTTCTACTAGGTTTACTTACTGTTCTAGGTCTCAACCCCCCCCCCCCCCCCTGTGAGAATATGCTGCTGCGTTAATTCTCCCTCCATGCCTCCTTCTCTTTTGTCCTCATTGCTCTCTTTATTATTATTTCTCTGTCTTATGTTCAGTATCATCACCTCATACTTCCACTCATCTACGCTCTGTGTGTGTATGTCCTCATTAGACACCAGTGTGAAACCCATACAACACCTCCCAGGTGAACATTTTGGCCTTTTTTTTTGTTCATTAGCCACAACTCTGCTAATCAGATTATGACAAAACAGCAGGAGATAAGTACTGTTGCTCTGTGCTTTTATTTTGAAAATTACACAGACTGTATTTCATTACATTTAGGGCTGAAACAATTAGTTAATTCATCAGCAAGTGTTTTTGATAATTGATTAATCGTTTAAGGCATTTTTAAGCAAAGGTGACAAACATTTTCTTTTTTAAATTCAGCCTCTCAAGTGTGAAGATTGTTGCTTTTCGGTTTTATATCGTTCGTCAGACGTTTCAGACCTGAGCCACAACTAATGATTATTTGAGATCCAGATCGTCTGATAAGCAGGGAGACGGCGAGGTCTCGATAAAAACACCATCCATCATGAATTTAAGGTTTTGGACTGTTGGTCGGACAAAACAAGCAAATAGAAGGCATCAAAAAGAGCTCTAAAAAGACTGTTAATGGCATTTTTTTTAACCATTTTTTAATGTTTCAATGATTTTCAAAATAAAAAAATAATCATCAGCAAGTGTTTTTGATAATTGATTAATCGTTTAAGGCATTTTTAAGCAAAGGTAACAAACATTTTCTTTTTATTTCAGCCTCTCAAATGTGAAGATTGTTGCTTTTCTGTTTTATACGTTTCAGACTTGAGCCGCAACTAATGATTATTTTTTTATTTTGAAAATCGATTTTTAAAAAAAATGCCATTAACAGTCTTTTTTGATGTCTCCCATTTGCTTGTTTTGTCCGACCAACAGTCCAAAACCTTAAATTCATGATGGATGATGTTTTTATCGAGACCTCGCCGTCACCCGGCTTCTCCTCATCTATCTCCCTGCTTATCGGGCGATCCGTCTCCCTTTGTGCCAGACCCCGTCCCCTGCTCATTACTCCAGCTCTCAGGTCTCATTAGAGAGTCTTCTTTAAAGACACTTGTTACCGGGGCCGGTCGATGTGCCGGTGCCTCTGGGACGTTTACATTTCCGAGTTAATCAACAGGCAAGTCGTTCCCGGCTTAATTCCTGTGGTATAAAAGTTAATGTGGAGCTCTTTGTCACGCACAGCTGAACTCATAAAACTTAAGATGTCCTCACGCCCTTTGGAGTCAGAGTGTCCTTTGCCCTCAGTATAGATCAGTATAGATCAGTATAGATCAATATCAGTCATTTGGTGCGGAGGCCTCAGTAATGGTTTGATAGAAGTTAACTCATCATTGGTGTGTTGATTGAAGAAAAATGACAATTTCAGAGTTATTTCTGTAACTTTCAACAACCTGTGTTGGTCGATGCTTCAGTTCTGTCCACATGAAACAGCTTCTTAGTTTTATTTAGATAGGCGCTATTTGCTTTTTGTTGCCTATAATTATATTCTCACACTGAGTCAGACTGTTGTCCTAATATTTCGGTAAGTTTAATGTTACTTGATAACGATACCTGCAGTGTTAGTTAGCTAACGTTAGCACTAGTCTGCACCTCTCTGTGTTCCCTGTAAGCTAGCGTTAGCTTAAGTCTGAGGTAGCGGGGCGTGTTTTCAGAGCGTGAAAGGAAACTTCCTGCACTCCTTTATTTGGAAGCAGCAACTCTGGACTTCAAACTGGCTCCAGTGCAAACCAGCAGGTGATGTCACGCCTTGTTACGTCGAGCTTTATATACAGTCTGTGGCAGGAACCCCATGATCCTGGCTAAAATAACACCTACAACACTAAAAACTAGAAGTAATTATTATTAGTTATTCTGGTAAAATAGCTGAAATTACTAAGAATTTTGACAGTAAATCTGTTAACTGTATATGTGCCATGCTAGGATTCAAAGCTTGTTGAGCATAGCAACAGTAACTAAGGGGGAGGCGGGGTCAATTACACTACAGGCCACCTGCCTATCAGCCACCCACACTAAACACCTATAACAGCCCTACATGTCAAGTCTCAGGATTTATTGCCTGCGATTATCATCAGTGATATGAAGACATCAAAGAGTTTCAGTTTCATGCATCTGTGATGTTACGACTGACTGCTACGGTCAGTACAGGAAGATACCCATCAGCTGAAACTCCTGTGTTCAGCGTCCCACCCTGCATTACTGTTACTCTCTGCTCTCTCTACGCTCTGACTTTTTTTTTTTTTTTACGCTCTGCAATTGGCAGAACAACAGAGAGATCTGAGAGATGTGACGACGAGCCCGGTCGGAGCTCTCGTTGTTGTGTCTTGGTTGTGCAGCTCGGTGAAATAGTAGCTGAGAGCATGACACATGAGTCTGTGTGCTTGTACATTTTGAATTTGACTGGCAAATGTGTGGCTTTGCATGTTTCAGTATCAAGAGATAGCTGTCAGACACACTCAGACTTATCAGCAGGTCACCGTAGAGGAGGCCATGTAGCGGTTTGTGCTACATGGGTGCAAACAGTAACCACAAACCCAAACCTGCTACTGTACCATCTAATAATGATGCAAAAAGCAGATTAGATACATGTCAGCTAGTTCTGTTCACTGTATTTTATACCACAAACAGAGAATTTAGCCTCTTAAAGCAACTAATCTACACATTTCAGAGCCAAATCTTAGTTTTAAAGCATATTTCTATTACTTGAGCTTCTTTATTTGCCTAAAATAACCAAAAATGAGACCTTTCCCTTTCAAAACAGGACACAGAGAGAGAGAGAGAGAGTCATTCATGCTTTAATAATTCGCCGCCTCTATTATTGCGATGCCCTTCAACTCGTTTAAAATGCTGCAGGCGTCGTTTTGATTCAGACAAAATTAAGGCAGCACAACACACCTTTCTTATTTGACTGACACAGGCCGCTTTTGTCAGCGAGTTCTTCCCTTTGAAAGTCCTGTTATTTCACACCGAGGCCTCTTTATTCCCTCCTCAGTCAAATGACTGATTAGATCCAAAATTTGATATTCATGGTAATTTGTCAAGTTATTCTGGTACAAAACACACCGCCTCCGATTTTTAGTCCAGAGCTTTTGAGAATAATATATTTAAGATGCTGGATCTGCTTGATTGTTTATTTGTTTTATTTGTTTGTTTGTTTATTTAACAAGGATAGTGCACATTAATAAGCATCGGACAGATGTTACAGAGTCTCTCTAAAAACAGAATGTGAAAATGAGATTGAAATGACAAAGTTACTGAGATCATTTATAAACATGCAGAACAAAAGAACATATTAATATTAATAAAAACATCCTTAAAACATGCAACACAGAGAAGTAAATACATTTAAGATATTAATGTTAATAGAAATGTAGATTGAATAAGAGCTGCACTGTTAAGACACTAACTAGAACATGCAAAGCAGAAGCACAGACACAAGAAGCATGCACAGTATATAAAATACATAAATACGTGTATTGTTCATTAACTCCAGGTAGTGAGTTCATGTGTGTGTTGGATCCATTTCTGTTCTTATGCATAAAAAATGAGAATCATTTAAGAGCTGCAACGCTTGGATGATTAATCAATTAGTTTCCACATCAGACTGGTGCTCCCCATTGTCTATAAAATGTCAGAAAATACTGAAAAAATGTGTGTTTTAATTCCTCAGAGTCAAAGGTGAGTCTTCAGATGGTTTGTTTTGTTTGACCAGCAGTCAAAAACCCCCCAAAAATATTCCGTTTACTGTCATAAAGGACACAGAAAAACATACAATTATCACATTTTAGAGGCTGCATCCAGAAATGTTCGGCCTAGTAATTGACTACTAAATTAATTGCAAAATTTTTTGATAATTGATTGATTATTGATTAATCATTTTGAGTCATTTTTCAAGAAAAAAATTCCAAATGATCTGGTTTCAGTTTCTTAAATGTGAATATTTTCTGGTCGGGACAGAACAAGACATTTGAGGTGGAAACATTGATCAACTTTTTTCATTTTATAGACCAAACGACTAATCGATTAATCAAGAAAATAATGATGAAGCGATAATGAAAATAATTGTCATTGTCATTTTAAGTTGAGTCGCAGAGAATCGGAGTCTGATTCTAATCAACATGTTGAAGCTCTGCAGTCAGTTTGCTTTTGATTATAGAGAGAGAGATAGATGGATAGATAGAATAATTTATCAGTCCCAAAGGGAAATTAAAGATATTTTGTACTCTGAATATGTTTTGTGTCCTTGAGCTCAACAAGCCGTATTGATCGTCATGACGACCAAGGTCAGGAAGATGCTGCTGCGCTGCTGGAATGTTTCTCCTCAAGGGCAGAAATACTGTTGGTCTTTAGTTTGGAGGAAAACATTCCTGCAACAATCAAATGTCATTTTTTAAACACTGATATGAAAGATGATCAGAAGGACAGTTTTGAATAGATAGAGAGAAGTTTAAGTGTTAAAGATTAAAATATATACAGTAATTACATTGATTGACTCAAAAATAAAATATATAAAAATAAATAGAAATAGATTAGAGACTAGAGATATAATGATGTTAATATGCTTTAGTACACAGATGTGATGGATAATCTAATGAACATCCAGGTGAGCCGTCTGTCTTCACTAAATATAAATAAATCAAATGTCTGAAAGAAGGTTTTGCAGCCAAGAAGTGTTGTTGTTTTTTTTTAAAAAATACATGTGCAAGGGCGCCCTTCACTGTCTCTGTTCTCCAGTCCTGAGGGGGTGAGAGTCAGCGGCCTTTTTTTAGGCCTCGCTGTTACAGAGACGAAGGAAACGGCGTGGAGGAGATCCACCTGTCTTTACTGTTCATCAGACGCTTCATTGTGAGATACCGAGTCCTCCTCGGTAAACTATAGAGAATCAGGGTCAGGCAGGATGACATTATGTAATGGACGTTCTGTACGCTCTAAATATAGCAGGCGTAATGGTCACTACTCCACCTTGAATATTTTTAATATATATATATATATATATGTGTGTGTGTTTTTCTGCAACACCTCTTCTGTTGCATTGTAGCCTTTTGACTGTTTTAGTTGTTTTCAAATGCAGGTTGTATAAATAGTCGATCAAATTCATCCTGTTAAATGTGAATATTTTCTAGTTTCAGTAGATTGAACATCTCTGGGTTGTTGACTGTTGATATTTTAAGTTGCATCATGGACTTTGGTAAACATTTCTCACCATTTTCTGACATTTTAAAGACTAAAGAATCGATTAAATTAAGAAAATATCAGCAAATGAATCGATAATGATGATAATTGTTAGTTGCAGCTCTAGTTTACAGTATTTGTGATGTTGAGAGATTATGTTCTGACAGAATATGTAATGTAGTGAAGCTGCACTAATTCATATCTATATATCTATATCTATATATCATATATTAACATTGGATCAAATTACTTCTTGTATGTGAAAGGTGACAAACCCACAGAGATAAATCACCCGACTCAGCAGTTTCTCGGCTCTGCAGAGCGCTCTGACGCCTTTCAGCTCGTCGTTTTGGTTTTACCGTCTGCCACTCGACTGCTCTCATCAACCTCATTTCTCAGAAGCAAACACGCTCTGATTAAAACTTCTGTGCACAACTGCAAAACAACAGCAAACAAACTTAGAGGCTAATTGGCAAAGAAAGTAGAGCATTCAGCAGCCAAAGAGTTGCTTAAGAGAAGGTGGATGTTGGGCCAGAAATGTGATTTTTTTTTTTTTTTTTTAAATGACTGTTGCTCTGTTTCTGCTTGGATGTGTGAAATAAGCAAACAAATTCAACATATTAAGTTTCATAAGCTGATAATAACGTCATTGTTGTGTCGTTCTACTGCCCCCTGGTGGCTTAAAAAAGTCAGTTATTGCAGCTTTAAAAGAGCAGCTTTGTTGGGTTTGTGGTCAGGTGTCGGCGAGGATGTGACAGGTGTTTGAAACAGGCTGGAAAGCTGCTGCAGTTAAACGTTTGACTTCATCCTAAAATATGAATTAACAATACTTATGTGTTAATTAAAGGTTTAACGATGATAATCCACTCTGACACCCTCTATACGGACTCTCTAATTGACCTCCAACTCATGAATTATGTTGTGATAATTTGCACGGCTTGTCATGGATTATATGGATTTGTGTGACTTTTAACTTGATGAACTTCCTTTTTCAGGAGCATCAGCTTTTACTACCTTTTATATTTTATAATTATATGCAACAGCATCAAGGTACTTTACATAAACACAGATTAGATTGTTTTTAATGTGATGAATGAGTCAGCGGGTCTCGTTCTGGGTCAGTGACATACAGGAGGGTCAAAGCTTTTATTGCAATGTTTTCGTATCATTCATAGAGAGAGAATCTGCTAATAAACAGTGACGCCTCGTACGACCACAGTGAAATGTGAAACTGTGGACTAACAGAGGATTAGAGGCTGAGGAGGAATCCATATGAAGAGAGGATCATTGACGAGATTATCGGATCTGCTGTGTGTGTTTTTTATTATTATTTGGATTGCATCATCCTCCTCACCTCTCTGCCGCACAGCTCCTCCTCCTGTTTTCATTCTGTGGACGTTTTCTTCCTCTTCTTCTTCATTCTGTCCGAATCTCTCTCTCTCTCTCTCCATTTCTCTCTCTCTCTCTCCTCTTTTCTCTCACTCTTGCCTTGGCATTCTTCCTCTCCATCTGTCAGACTTCTGGAATGGATGATGGAGAGTTGTGTGTTGCCTAGCAACTGCGGTTGCCATGGGAACCCGACCAGAACTGCTGCATTTCGCTTTGTCGATGGGGAGAAATGAAAGTGATTAAAGGAGGAGTAAAATAGGTGATGAGAATTGGGAGAGGGGAGGGAGGGAGGGGAGGGGGGGATGTAGAGGATGGGCGATAAATGGAAACAGCCCAGACAATCTCTCTCTCTTTTTTATTTTTATTTTTTTTCCTCCTCCTCCCAGAATGCCATGTTTCTCCTAAAGGCCAGGATGTGTGTGTGTGTGTGTGTGTGTGTGTATGTCAACAGACTGTCCACACCTCCGATCCTTCTCACGTCTATCCTTTATCCATCCATCCATCATCGTTCACACTATCTTCACATTAAAGGAATCTGATTCCAGCTGCTCCGACTTAATGGATAAAATGCATATTACAGTAACCGTGGCGATGATGCTGCGTATAATTCATTTTTAATATGTGGTGTAAAAAAATCAACGACGACTGCAGTCAGATAGTTCTTATGTGGCAACAGCAGAGCCCTTCTCACGGGAATGTCTGTCTGTCGCTGAGTGATGAAGTTACACCATTGGTTGGCAGGCTGAGCGTTGGCGTGTCGCCATTGGCCGTTACTCTTTCAAAATGAACTGGCATGAACAGTTTATTACCTCCTCAGGGGGGGCGTTTACCGCAGTTCCACTGACCGCAGCTCATTCCAGATTTATCGCACCTTGCAGCCGAGCCTGCAGATGCCCCACCTCGACTCACACGCCGTGATCGCACGACTGTCGGAGGAGCGTGTGCGGAGGCGTCATCGTCGCGGCTGACACGGCGCGTGAGGTCTGCTGTATCGGTGCCTGTCGCTCCTCGGGATGATGTCGGTTGTGCCGGAGGCTGCCGCACACGACAAACCTCCAACGTTGGCTTGCTCGGCTTCGGCTGCATCCGAGCAGCGACAAACAGCGCGAAGTGGCAGAGCGGGAGAGAAAACGGCTCTCCGTGCATCTGGAGGCGTGAGGGAGAGCAGCACAGTTAAAGCACCTCAAATAACAATCAGTCTGACAAAATGCAGAAATGAAAGAGCAGAGTTCACAGATAATTAGAATAGTTAAGTAGAAGTAAAATAAGTTCTCCTTAAACATCCTGAGATATGAGTGGAAAATGTTGTTCTTGCAACTGCGTATCTCAGCCATGTCATGTGATGCTACTTCAGTAAACTTTATCAGTAAATATTACTGGGAACGCTACAGAAAATGATTGCAAATGAACATTTAATATCCAGGAATTCACATTATAGACATTCAGCACAGTTTTGCACATTGACCATACAGCCATGAACAAGGTTTTGACCTAGTTTTGTTTATACAGATAGCACAGAGCTTATTGTCAACAAGTCTCAATGACTGAACTGATCTACTAACAAGTATTGTGTGTGAATTTAAAGCCTGATGTATCTTATTCCTCCGTTGTTGTTCCAAAAACTATTAAAACACGTCAGTGAGTCACATTGCTGCACTGGGTGACATGTTCCTTCATCATGAAGAGTTTGGTCACATTAGTTTGTGTAGAAACGGCTCTAAAGACTAATAACAGCATCATGTTTTCAGTCACCAGAGAGTAGTT
The DNA here is from genome assembly GCF_963924715.1 of Thunnus thynnus. Classification (NCBI taxonomy): domain Eukaryota; kingdom Metazoa; phylum Chordata; class Actinopteri; order Scombriformes; family Scombridae; genus Thunnus; species Thunnus thynnus. The sequence continues at coordinate 3,868,528 of NC_089535.1, forward strand.
CTGTGTAAGGCAGACGCTACTGAGCATGTGCAGGAACACGGTTCTGTTTACAGCTTTGCTAGCTTGTTGTGCTACATATCACAACCTCCTGACTTTGTTCTACATTTGTAAAACTCTCAAAGAACTTCAGTATAAAGTCAAGAGGTTGTGATACGTTGCACAACAAGCTACTCTCTGTTCCTTATCTAGTCTCTGCAGTGTCTTTGAGCTCAGCAGCATCAGTCCCGTGTGAAACTTGTTTAACATCGTTGATGTGGTTGGAAAGATGCATCTTTCACACTCACACAAATACAGAGGCTCACATGAAATGACATAACATTCTCACCTCTACAACGTCAGGAAAAGAAGTTGTCATAAAGGGCTCTGGTTTGATGGTGAGTGTGAAGTCACGTTAGTCCCAGAGGAGGAGGAGGAGGAGGAGGAGGAGGGGGGGGATGAACCAACACCGGACAGTCTACTGCATGTATATTACAACCAACACTTCAACACAAAGACTCAAAAGAATGTAACAGGAAATACTTGTTGTAGATTTATTTTTTGGCTACCCAGTGCCTTTTGTTTCTTGTCTCAGTTTTGTGACACCAGAAAGTGTTTCAGTGAATTTCATCTGCATGTCCTCGTGAAATAGGCTGTGCTAGAAGCGTTGTGATGCAGTGATTATTACTCGCAGAGATGCTGTAAGTGATGAGCTAACTCCTAACCGCTAACCGCTAACACGCTAGCCGTGTGGCTCTCCGAGTCGCGACACCTCTCCGAGCTAGCTGACCTGTTAAACAGACTTTCAAAACCACAACCAGCCAGCGTAGGGGGCCTGCGGTGGTGAGTGCGTGCTGCTTCAGGTACTGGTGAGACATGAAATATGATCCAGGAAGTCTAGTTTTATAGACAGATGCTCGAATTTGAACTCTTTACAGCAGTCTAAAATACTCACACAGGATTTTACAACTCTGAAAGTTACCACAGCGGCAACGGTTGCACTTTTTGTCACAGCAGCAATAGAAATGCAAAGTACTTGTGTATGTGATTGGACAACGCAACGTCTCGCCAGATGACGTCGGGTTGTGTTGCAGGAAAAGTTGAGCCTGGTTTAGCTTTTTCTCCGGATGGCTTTGCATGTTTTGTTTTCAGGAGTCCTCTGCAGGACTGGTCCCAGTTAAATGAATGAGAGCTGTCAGCTAATTGTTAGTTAGCAAGCCAGCTAGCTCAGTCGCTATCCGGACAGTAAGCTAACAGACGTATCTGTAACAGTCTGTAAACCTGCCTCTTTTTAGGGTGAATAAAAGTTGAGCTAACAGCTACCAGGCTGTGATAACTTCTCTGTTTTGGTCTCCAGCTCTTTGTTTGAGGTTTGCATGTCGCTTAATGCAAAATATTTTCTTGGACATTCTTGATTTCTATAAGCAAATCAGCTGATACGACTAATTCCACTGAAATGAGCTGGTTTCACTTCACTGTTTTGCATTTAAAAATGTTAGTGTGACTCATGCTGCTGGTACTATACTACTATACAGTACTACTACTACTATACAGTACTACTACTGCTGTCTGCTGTAGCTGCTACTGAGCGCTGCAGTCCTGGTTTACTATTTCTCTTCTCTACACGCTACAGAGGCAGATGTCAGTTTTTTGCTTTGTTGCCCATTTTCCCTTTTTTCCTCTGACCCAAACTCATCCCCATCTGCAGAATTTGGCAACAAGTCTGTGTGTGTGTGTGTGTGTGTGTGTGTGTGTGTGTGTGTGTGTGTACAAGTGTGATCAGCAAGTCTTTCTCAAACAGAGACTACATTTACATGCACACTAATATTCCCCTATTATCCTGAATATAACAATATTCTGCATTTGGTACAGTTTCCGAATGTAGCATTTTCTGATTAAAACATATGGGATATACTGGTATTACTCAGGTTTTAGGAGCAGCATGTATGCAGCGTGATCAGAATACGCGTCTCAGTCGGGTTTTTACCGCAGTTTGCGACACACGACCTCTCCCCTGTTTACGGTCAGCTCTGAGAGTTGTAAACAAACCGACTAGCCAACAGTTTTGTTTTGTTTTTTTGCAAGGCAGAGACAGAGATGATGCATGATGGGATGGTTGTGTAACGCACCCCTGAGCAGACAAAAAAAATGACATATGCTGGAATGAGAGGAGAGTGGAGAGCTGCTCGGGGTGGTCTGGCTTCTCCACCATGACGACGGAGGAGGAGGAGGATCGGTCGGACCGACGGTGACGACTCGGCGTGATGCACCAAAAAAAAAAAACACTCGGCAGTAAAAGCATCACAGGATGTGCCTATAACTATAAATTTATGATATCAGTCATATCAATACCTGAAACCCTGAAAACCCTCCACATGTAAACGGGAATATTAGCGGAATTATCATTAGCAGGAATATTGTCTTTATTTTTGGGAATAAGGGCAAAAACCTGAATATTTTGTGCATGTAAACGTCATCTATGAGTCTGAATCTGTGTCCTAAATACTCTCTTTGTTTTTTCTCTTTATGGGTTATGAATATAAAACTCACTGGCGTGTCGTTTAGTGATGGATAGTGAGATATTAGCTCAGATATATAACCAACCTGTTGTGGACCAAGCTGAGCCAGCAGGCCTGCAGACACTCTCCATATGCTCTTTATTGTCGTGTCCTGTGTGTGTGTGTGTGTGTGTGTCTAGCGAGCTCAATTAGGTCTTAATCAACATGTATAAATCACACTTCCTGCTCTGTTGCATCGTGTCCACATGCAGCAGAGGTGGACTTACCTCTCTCTGCTTGTTGTTGTTGTTTTTATTTTTAATAACGTCTCGAGGTGTTAATTTGTTAAGTCACTGTACGGTGTGTTCAGACTGTCTTGCAGCTGTAGTCGTGTTTAGCAGCCTTTTGCAAACAGTCGGAGCCGCTCCAGGACGAGACATCCGCTCTGTCATTTGTTTTAAGTTTTGTAAACAGTCCTGTGGCGATGAAAAGCTTCGTACCTGCCAAAAGAAAAGGGCTTCTAGCTCGTTTTTTTGTGTTATTTTGCTTTGTAAATGACTTCTAAACCAGGCCGGTAACATGATCTCATAGTAATAGAGGAAGTGTGGTTGAAATTAGCTGCATGCTATAAAGGTATTGCTGATATCATGTGACAGTTGTTCTTAAAAAAGTCTTTAAAAAAGATTGAATTCTGTCTTCAAAAGTCTTGAATTTCCCCTCCAGACATGTATGAAGACATAAACATATTCTGCTTGGAACAGTCATGTCTGATATGTGTTTTTTTTTCCCCACAAAAAAAGTATAATTACCACGTTAAAATCCTTAAAATGACTTTTCCTCCTCCTTCTCCCTCATTAAATATCTCTGAATATGTGAATATTGTTGATTTCTACAAGTTTTCCTGCTGGATGCCAGATGTCTCCTCCTTCACTGTAAAGTTCATCTCAGTGTTTGTGCACCGGAGGCTTCGAGTTTCACACTTGTGTAAGTGGCATACTGGACCACGATTGGCTCCAAACTGGTTGTGATGTCACAAATCCTGCTCATAGGTTCACATGTCAAACTGAGATTAAAGGTGAACTCAGCAGATGAAGGTGAAAACAAACATCCAACTGAAGGAACAAGAAGAAAAAACATGATTTTGAGTAGAAGGAGACTTTAATTTTGGTCTCTTTTTGCCTTTTGTTGAACCTGGCAACAAAAACCCCCCAAATAATATGAAACTGCGGGAGACGTGTTTGTGTGTATGCGGGTGAGAGATGTGGTTATGCTTCTCATTCAGTGGAATTATTGTACTTTTAACAGCGAACACGTCTTTTTATGAATAGTGAGCTTTTTTTTGTCTGTTTTTTTTTTCAATGATCTCTCTTAGGGAAACAATAAAAGCAACCTTGACCATAAAAACACGCAGTACAACTAAACAACGGCTGAATAGACGAACCGGTCGTCATAGTAACAACATAAGACTGTTCTACCTGAGACGTGTAGATGCTACAAGCCTGTAAACAGACTCATACTCTGCTCTGCATTTATCTATGATACTGTTTTAATGTTAAAGCTGAAAACTCAGTTAATGAAACACACGTTAGCGTTTCTGCAGCTAGAAGTACGTCAGTAAATCACTTATCAGACAGCAGGGCAAGAGAGAGCAGCAAGATCAGGAGAATACTTAACATTGTTTGCTAATCCTAATGTTGTATGGGAATGACTATCTGTCACATTGTGCAGTGCATGCACGCACACACACACACACACACACACACACACACACACTCCGGTCGGCTCGGTGCTGGCGCTCTTCCACCAGTAAAGGTCAGCGTATGTATAATGCAACACACAGTCAAGTCATCCTGTCTCACATGACCTCTTCAGTAAGAAACTTTTTAATAATGTTCGTGGCTCCTTCACCTTCAGATTTGAACAGCAGCTTGTTTATATCTCGCCGGTCTGGCTGGCAGCGAGCAGCCAAGAGACGAGCAGAAACCTGACATGAAATTGAGCAGAGACGGTTTTGTGGATGTTGTGAGTTCACGAGTAGAAAAAAAGATTTATGTCTCGGCTGCTCACATATTCGTTAATGGATGTTTGACCCAGCGGCCGGCGTTGACCTGATGAAAACACGGTCAAGTGTGCACTTCCTGAAAGATAATGGGAACACACAGACAGAGCATCATGTTAGTGAGTCAGTGGAGTGTGTGTCTGTGTCTATAAAAAGTAGTATTAAGTGTTTTGAGTCGGCGTCGGTGTGGTGTGAAAACTACAAATTAAAAATAAATAAATAAATAAATCTGGAGGCGTGAAGCGAGGTTATGCTAGGCTCTGCTGGAAGCTAACAGCTCCAGGATTAGCATTAGCCGCTACTAGCATCGCACGCCTGAATCCCACCAATCTGTTGGCAGTCACGTTGCATTGTGGGTAATGTAGGCACCGGTAGTTTTGCAAAGGAAGAAGAAGAATGTGCAGAATAAAAAAGAAGACGATATCTGATTCTGTTGCATCGATTTTGATCCTTTTTTAAAAAAAAAAAAAATGCTCACCGTGTTGTTACAGGAGTAAAACACTAAATCTGCAAATAGTTTATTGATTCTGCTTAGAAATTCTGGTTCTTAGAGAATTCTTGTTGTTTATAAAGAAATCTGGAGGCGTGGAGTCAGAAAGAAGCGAGGTTATGCTAGGCTCTGCTGGAGGCTAACAGCTCCAGGATTAGCATTAGCCGCTACTAGCATCGCACACCTGAATCTCAGACCGATCTGTTGGCAGTCACATTGCATTGATGTAGGCACGGGTAGTTTTGCAAAGAAAGAAGAAGAATGTGCAGAATTTTTAAAAAAAAAAACTGTTTACAATGAGTATGAAAAGGAGCAGGAAACATATTAAAAATGCTGCCATAAACTAAAACTCACTTATTATAGATGAAAAGTTATTTTGTGGTTAAAATTTTGAGCAGCGTAAATATTCTGAATCTTACTTTGTAATATGTTTGCTTGCTGTCTTTTCTGTTTTTTTTTTTCAGGTGTTTTTGGTGGAAAAATCATTTCAGAGCTGAAATAATTAGAATTCAATTAGTCGTCTGAGAGAAAATTATGCAGCAATTATTTTTATCCAAGAAAAAAAGCCAAACATTCATTAGTTACAGCTTCTTATTTCTTAGTTTTTAATCATTTTAAATAGAATATTTTTGGGAGTTTTGGACTGTTGGTCAGACTTTGCATCTGGGATATTGAGATGAATATGTTAAGATTAAAAAATAATAATAAATCAATACTTCAAATAGTTTTAGTAACACTTCTACAAACAGTTAATGGTTTATAACACTGTAATGTAGTTGTAAGCAGATATTAGTGTATATAAAATATAATCAATGACAAATATAGTAAAACACAGTTGTAATAATATAAAAAGTTATTGCTGACAAATACTGTCCATTAATAAACACTTATATCTGCTTATAGTGTGTTATAAACATGTTTCAAAAGTTAATATATTGATAATGAATGCTATCTATGGGTGTTCAAGTGTTATCCTAATGATTGGCTCTAGTGCTGCAGCTGTTATTGATTAATCTGTTCTGTTTCCTCGATTAACTGGTTTGTTCTTTGGTCTGTAAAATGTTAAACTGGTTGAAAATGTCAAGCACTGTTTCCTAGAAGTCAAAGTGCAAATTTAAAGGTCTTATTTTATCCAGATTAACACAAATATTCACATTTAAGAAGCTGCAATGAGAGAATTCCTGCATCCTTCAATCCCACACGGCTGTGTTTCTCTCGTCTTTAGGGAAACTGGGTTATACGCTGGATACTGCGATGACGAAGGCGTGATGTGCACTAGATGTTTCCTAATGAATCCTCAGTTTGCTGGTCGCTGCTCCGGGTGTGAGCAGATGACGGAGGGCAGAGTTGTCAGAAAGAGCCAGTTTGGTATTTTTAGACGGTTCAGGTGATCTCGCTAATGAGACGGAGAGCCTGTGATTCCAGCTAGCTAGGTGTGTGTGTGTGTGTGTGTGTGTGTGTGTGTGTGTGTGTGTGTGTGTGTGTGTGTGTGTGTGTCTTCTGTGGAGGAGGCCGTTTGTTGAATTAGCTGGGCAGTGTTGAAGTGTTCAGCGATTAAGGTTAATCCTTGAGTCTGGGTGATGTAAGAACTGTCGTTCCCCCCCTCCTCCTCCTCCTCCTTCCCTCGCTCTAATACCCTCTCTCACACGTTTAGCTCTCGCTGTGTGTGTGTGTGTTTCGGGGTGGGGTGGGGTGGGATGGGGGGGGTTGGTGGTTTGTCAGCAGCACCCATTCTGCAAACAAGGATGCCCGGTGCACACATACATACATACACCATGTGTGGCTGCGTGTGAGCACGTTGGTTCGTACGAGGCCCTGGTGTCAGCGGCGGAGCGGAGGGGAAATGATGCATCACGTCTGGAGGAGAGATAAAGCAGAGAGGGGAAGAAGTGACAACGCTTGATAGTCGCCACCAAGGGCCTAAACAAATGACTCGAGCCGTGAGCGCGTCTCGAACCGAATCAGTGAAGACACTAAATTAACACTAAAGCCACTTTCTTAGCAGCTAACATGTAGTGTTTGTTCTGCGTCTGATTTTTGTAACTAAACAACCATAAATCCTCAGATAGTCACAGAAGTCTGTTTATCTCGCCTGCAGAGAGAGAACCGGGCCTTTAATACAAACATGTTTCCAACTGAGACACAATTTATGTCTCATTTACTCCTTTTTTTATGAGTCTGTTTTATCATATTATAACAAGACGCCTCCCTGTGTTCTAATCTGCTGCTTTCATTTGCAGCACAACTATTCCTCCATGTCTGATAAATTCATTTCCACCACATGTTCACCAACTATCAGTTATCAATTAATCAATCAGCTGTTTTCATCTGTAAATATCAGAAAACAGTCATAACCTCTTAAAGCCTTTTGAAACCGGAAATTGTTTAGTTTACCATCTGATAAGTTAAAAAAAAAAACAGCTTTTATCACAATTTAGAAACTAGAAAGGAGCTTTAACCATCGATTAATTGATTAATAAAATAGTTTCAGATTATCTTTCTGTGTTCTGAACTAATCAATTAATCAACAAAAAGTTTCTGATTAATTTATTTATCATTAATGTTGTTTTTTGCTAATGTTTAGCTAATGTTTTTTTTTTGTTTGGTGTTAAGCTGCTGTCAAGGAAACCAGCACTTCCTGTATAGACTTATCAAAATTAAAGTCTTCATTCGCTCTGCTCCAGTTTCATACAACACACTGATTGTATACAGTGTTTGCTACATGCTAACTATGCTATATGCTAACTGTGCTATATGCTAACAGTGCTACACGTTGTCATGTTGTGCAGTTAGTATAAAATAGAAAGTATGTTGATTTCTTGTTTACTAACAGGAAATGTGTGTGTTGATGGATGTAAATCAAACTGTGTGTCTGGAATAATTTAAATTATTTTCACAAAAATTGAAAAAGTAAAATAATCATCATGTGAGCCTTTATAGTGAAACTTGTTCCACCTTCTCTTCGTTTCACAACATCATTTCACCTTTTTTCCTTCTTTCTATCTGAGTATTTCTGCTCTGTTTTCTCCGTCATGTCTGTGCTTGTTTGTCTGACGGTCCATCGTCACGCTGTGCTCATACAGCCGACGTCTCTCAGGACGGCGGTGAAGGTCAGAGCGAGCCGACTCGTGACCTGCGTCTAGAACCAGATCCTGTTAGTCGTCTATTTTTGTTAATACTTGATGCTAATCAGCTAAAACCACAGAGAAGGAGCATACTGATGTACACACACACACACACACACACACACACACACACACACACACACTGCTGACTCCTCTCTGACATCTTGATACATGAACATCTTTGTTTTGACCACATGTGATCACTAACCGTCCCTACAGGAACTACTGTACATCCCATCTCTGCGTCTTTACACCAGCGTACACACACACACACACAGTAGCCACGGAGGCAATTACCATGGCAACAGCGCGTCTCATCTCTGCAAGCAACATGCACGCGTTTTTACCCCCCCCCTCTCCCTCCTCTCCCCTCCCTCCTCTTCCTCTGATAATGTTACATGACGTGTGCATTTCAGATTTTGATCCATTGATGATTTGTTTGAGATTAAAACAGTGTGTGTGTGTGTGTGTGTGTGTGTGTGTGTGTGTGTGTGTGTGTGTCTCTCTCCATCTGTCATGTCGTCATTGTGACTGAACTCTTTTTCTCCCTTTCGTTCCTCTTTGAATTCACTGTTCTGTCGATCGACTTTGTAAACTCTCGAGAGGGGACGCGTCGCTGCATCAGTGACGTTGTCATGGCAACAACTGCAGCTGCACCTGACGATTATTCTTTAATCGATCGGTCGTTTGATCTATAAAACGGTGAAAGTGTTTCCCAAAGTGACGTCTTCAAGAAACCAGAGAATATTCACATCACAACTGGACATTTCCTCTTTAAAAAAAGACTCAAAACGTCTCAACGATCATCAAAATAGTTGTTAATTGATTATCTGTTGACGGGCTAATCGACTGATTGTTGCAGCTCTAGTGATGATGTAATGCTTCTCCTGATTCGTCTTCAGGTTGGTTTTAAATAATAAATGGTTGTTTTTGTCCTGCGTGTCCTCCAGGCTTCCTACTGTTCAAGGACTTCTGTATGAACGAGATCGACGAGGCCGTGCCGCAGCTCAAGTTCTACGAAGAAGTAAGTCTAAAGTGTGTGTGTGTGTGTGTGTGTGTGTGTGTGGGATTAGACGGCATCATGGGGGGAAAGGGGTGAGAGATTAGGCCTGTAATCCAGCTCATTCTGATTTAGGCCTCCCAGGAAGCACTTTGTTTTGTTGTTGTTGTTTTTGTCGGCGGTGGTATATTTAAGCTGACCCGGTGTGTCTGTTTCAGATTAAGGACTATGAGAAGCTGGACTCGGAGGAGGAGAGGTTGAGCCGCAGCCGGCAGATTTACGACGGCTACATCATGAAGGAGCTGCTGTCCTGTTCACATGTGAGGACCAGAGACGCTGTCACAAACACTTAACAGCTGTTCACTACCGTCCCGTAATCACGACAATGTCACCGTTAACCCTCACATGATTAATAATAACTGTTAATAATATCACAATGCTGCAACAATAAAACATCTGGACGTCATCGTAAGAAATGAAATAAGGTAAAAAACCAACAGAAACAGACAAAAATCAAAGTTTATTATTGTTTATTAATCAACAAGATTCCCTCACAGTGGAGCTCTGACTGATTAATTGTGCTTATGATTGAGTAATAGTTTTATTCAGTAGTTAAGAACACTGTCAGGTGTTTGTTTGCTAAAACAGGAAATTCAAAGTTAAATATGTGTCTGTTTAAAGCAACTTTAATCCTCATCATCTATCTGTATGTGGAGGCTCCTCTCGGCTTTCTAGTGAGTTTCAGTTCACTCTCGGCGCTCTCATGGCGTCGTCTTCAGAGTAAAAGCTTGCTGTACACTACCTGCTCAGCAGCAGACAGACACAGTTAGCTGTAGACTAGCTGGTGAACATAGTGGAGCATTTAGCAGCTAAAGAGTCAGATATTTCCCTCAGGAGTTGGTAGAGAACAAAAACAGAAGCTTAAAAAACACAAAACACGACTCCACATGAATGATAATGTTGCTCCGTAACTGCTGGATGTGGAAACTGTTCAACATATCAACTAAAAAGCAACATTAATGCAGGTTTAACATCTGTTTTGACAGAATATCTCCAGATTGAAGACGACTTGTGTTACTCTTGTTCGGATCTTTTAGTGTTTAAAGTGTTTTATTTAATCTTGTGTAACAAGCTGCTGCATGTGAAACAGTTCCAGTGATACTGTGGCTTTCAGTGGAGACTTTATTACGACATTCTCGCCTCTAATACCAAAATATTACAAAGAGACATTAGAAAGAACAAAACTCCCCCCTCAGCACTCAGAGAGAAACTCCTGTTACTACACGACTGATGTGTCAATCATGATGGGAGCTCATTCTACTCACTTGTGTTTGACATAAAGGAGAAACTTTATTCACAGAGGTGTGTGATGAAGACCTCGATGAAGGGCTGACACTGCATCCGAACACAACAGTCTTTCAAAATAAAAGCAGCCTGTGATATCAAACTACGCTCTTATCTTGAAGAGGCTTATATCTCGTCTCCTCGTTTATCCACAGAAGGTGACTTGATGTGTGTGTTTCCAGGTGTTAGATGTGTCCGAGGCTATTAGCTCCAGCGCTGCATACCGACTACCAGCGTTCACACTCTCCCCACCCCCCCACCCCCCCACCTCTGACCCGACTGTTAGCAGTGGAGCTGCGTTGTGTGTGTGTGTGTGTGTGTGTGTGTGTGTGTGTGTGGTCTGCGGTCAGGAAGCACAGGAGAGACTGATTTACATGTCCGAGTCGTAGTTAATTTCAGGGTTTCCCCCCCCCCTTCCAACATACTCAGCTGCTGGTGAAACAAAACAAGAGGATACACACACACACACACACACACACACACACACACACACTCCAATAAAAACCTCCCAAAGCAGCTTCACTCCTCCCCCCGACTTCACTTCAGCTTTTGTTTTTGTCCCGTATCGTGTCGACTGAAGCCCAAAAACAAAAACCATCTTTTCAGCTTGTTCTCATCTGCACCCTCAGCTGCGTTTTCTGCGACACTTCAGTCACTTTCTGTGGACACGTTTAGTTCATTACGTCTCTTTGAACTGCAGGTGGAACCGACTTTATGAAATAAAGCCACACAGCCAAAACTCCCGGTGGTGTATCTATAGATTAAACTCCAATCAACCAACCTGAAGCACATCTGGCAGACGAGGTGCATCTTGTTTGTCTTGTCTGCATGTAAAGAAAACAACAGACATGAATACGTTTAAAGGACTTGAGGGTTCGGCTCAGTGCTGATGGGGAAACGCTGGCAGTGTTTTTGGACCGGTTAACCCCCTCCCCCCCCCCTCCCCTTCCCTTCCTCCCCTTCCTCCCCCCCTCCCCTCCAGAACCAGCTGGAACAAATCCATCCATATTCACCAGCAGAACAACAGGCCACACTGTGTAGCCTTTGTTCTCCTGCAAGGCAGCGATTTGGGATGTAAAGCAAAGTTGTTGCTGGCCGCTTGTGTGAAGGGAGGAAGTTAATAAACACGCCGCCCACACACACACACACACACACACACACACAGATATTACTCTTGTTCGTCTCTGCAGCAGCGGTGTCATGTCCCCCGTCATGTTTTACACCGGGGGGTGGGTGGGAGGAGGGGGGGGGACACACACATGCTTGCAGGAAAAACAGAAGTGAAATGACTTGTAAAGCTGCATTTCTTTTTTTTTTCCTCCTCAGCCATTTTCTAAGAAAGCAGTGGACCATGTACAGAGTCACCTGGCAAAGAAACAGGTTCCCCCCACTCTCTTCCAGGTAAAACCTCCCCCAACACATTCAAAACACCTGCAGTTCATAAAGAAAACCACTTTCAAACAGTGAAGAAGAATCTATGAAAATAACAAAGACTAATAAAATGACTGGTGCTCTGGTCAGTAACTGTTGATATGATTAGTCAACCAGAGAAAATCTTGGTCAACTAAAATCGTACATAATCTTCAACTAATTGATTAGTTTTGAATCTGTCAGTCTGTCCCCCCCGCCGCGGGAAATAATGGATTAATCCTGGAAGGCTGTTGATGTCACACTTTACTCCTTATGAAAGTAACACGGAGATTATTCGGCCAATGAGAATTTAGTCGGACGAGAGCAACTGATCAACCAGCAGACTACAGCCCTACATATATATATATATATATATATATATATATATATATATATATATATATATATATATATATATGTATATGTAGCCTGATTGTAGGTTGTATTTTTAAACAATAGTAGTGGGTTCTGGGTCATAAAGCAGAAAAGATGAGACAAAAAATATGTTTTTATCAAATCTGTCAATGTCACAATATAGATGAAGTATCCATCCCTTCATGTTTTAAATGTTAGTAGATTTAACGATCTGCAAACAGAAAATCAATTAAAATAAATAAACTAAACATCTTCAATCTTGAATATGAAGAATTAAATATCATCACTTTGAGTTTTTTAAAATCACATAAACATGTTTAAAGTCAGAGAACTTGCATTAGACATCTTATATATTATATATTTTTATTTTTATATATATTTTTTACTATTATTATTATTATATATATATATATACCACCAGTATAAAACACCTGAATCTCAGACACAGCTGGCTTTGGTAAAGTTGCATTGTGGGTAATGTAGGCAGCAGGTTTTGACAAGGAAGACGAATATGCAGAATTAAAAAAAAGACAATAATTCTGATTCTGTTGCAAAAAAACAAATTCCACGGTGAATCCAACATTATTGCAATATTAAATCTGCAAATATTATTGCAGTGATAAATCTGTTGTTGTTTGTTTTATTCTTCAACACTGTCAAACATTCATCTCTTTACCTCTCTGAGCTCCCGGCTGACATCTGCAGTTACGTTCATGTTTTTTTTCCGACTTTAATGAGATTATATTTAAACTCCAGATCCTCGTATTCAAACTCGCAGGTTATTAAAGGTTTAACGTTGGAACATCAGTCTCCCGACGGGCCACCCAGCAAAATAAAAACACCAGAGCAAGAAGAAAACAAAGAGCCGTTTTCTTTCAGCTCAGTAAATCTAATCAACTATTTCCTCTTTTTTAGACGACATGGTTTTGATCCTGGATATGAAATTATCCCTCAGAGATATTAAAACCTGTCAGTATTTCCTGTGTATGTATTTTGTCAGTCGGCTGGAACATAAAGGCGTCTTTTGTCGACCGCGGCGCTCATCATCACAACAACAACAGACGTTACACTCACATACGTTTACAAAGAATTCACATCACACAGTCACTGAGCTGCTGTTTGTGTGTCTGTCCCCTCCTGCAGCCATACATAGTGGAGATCTGCGACAGCTTGAGAGGGAAGATCTTCCAGAAGTTCATCGAGAGGTGAGACGGAGGTGGAGGAGTTCAGCTAGCCGTTAGCGCTAACGTACAGTACATTCAACCCTCCTCTCTCTCTTTGTTTTTGTTTCTCAGCGACAAATTTACTCGTTTCTGCCAGTGGAAGAACGTGGAGCTCAACATCCATGTGAGTACCAGCTGATCATTTATATTTTTTCATGTTTTTATATGTGAAATAATAACTTTCTCTCTCTGTAGGACTGTGTGCATGCAATAAAGTTTAATTTTATTGCAGTTGATAGGTTGAATCTTAAACTCGCTGCTCTCGTCATCGTTAAAAAAAAAGTAATTTGTGGGTGAAAAACATAAATCTATACAAGATACAGAGTGTTTTATAGGAAGATGAGATGATGAGTCAAATAAAAACACACATGTATTTATGAGGATCAAAAGAAAATTGGGTTAAAATCATAAAACATCAGAGTGACCAGTCATAGAGGAGGAAGATCTAATAACGATGGTGAAACGTTTACACGCTCTGTCACCTCTGGAGGGATGAAGAGCAGTGATTGGTCAGCTGATCTGAGAGTTAATATATATGATGAGTCATAGAAGCTTCATCAAATTGCCTTTTTAGTCGGAGTCCGTTTCACGTTCACACCGACAGATGAGGTGTAGATGTGATGTCACGGGCGCTGACAGCTTCGATGAGTCATCCTGCATCATCACGGCGGAGGAATCAAAACAGTGTTTTATTGCCGTGACTGACAGCTGCTCATGCTGCACTTTACAGCAACATATGTGTGTTTTTATTTAGCGTCTAACCTGCAGCTGGAGCTCATATGTCAGGAATGATGATGGATGGAAATGAGGCTTCTTTTACCGTCATGTCATGCATAGATGGATGGAGTGAAGGGTGATTATTTATTTAACATGTTTTCTGACACATACTGGTCCTCTCTCCGCCTCCAGCTGACCATGAACGACTTCAGCGTGCATCGGATCATCGGCAGAGGCGGTTTCGGAGAGGTGTACGGCTGCAGGAAGGCCGACACGGGGAAGATGTAAGGACCACTACGAAGCTTTTAAAAGAACACGACGGTAGCCTGTCTGTAACCTGTTTTTAATTGTTGTTTTTTAACGTCAGGTACGCCATGAAGTGTTTGGACAAGAAGAGGATCAAGATGAAGCAGGGAGAGACTCTAGCGCTCAACGAGAGAATCATGCTGTCGTTAGTCAGCACAGGGGTGAGTTTAAACCCACCCGGTCATGCATGCGGGTCATACGGTCAGCATGCATGCTAACATATGATCTGTGTAGAATGAGAAGTAGAAAAAAGAGATGTGGGATATGGTCAGCACATCTCAGCTGACACTGTTTAATAATGAAACAAACACTTCTTAGATGTCGATTAGATTCCAGAAAAATGACGCAATAAACCTCAAATTACAAAACATTTTGCCAAAGAGACTAAATGACTAAACAACGTCTTATATGTGAAGCAGAGTGTTGAAAAGCATTTGATTAAAATGCCTCAAAAATTTTAAAAAAAAAAAGGCCCAAAAAGGAAAAAAACGTCATAAATTTAATTAACAAAAGTGCTTCACAGTGTTTCCTCTTTCCTGCGTCAGACAGTAAAGATTAGTTGTGAGTGTGTTTTGTGTGTGTTTGTGGTTGTGGAGAAACGTTTTCTACGTCTATAAACTACGAGGTGACGGTGGTTTTGTGCTGCAGGAAGCTGTTTAATCCGACGTCAGAGCTGCAGCAACACTTTGACTGCTGCAGCTCACTGCGGACACAGACAACAGAGTTCAACAGAAACTCCACTGGTCATGATGTCATTGAACGCATCATGAGGAGTTATTGTTATAAACTGACAGGAAGTACTGAAAAAACTGTGATAATTCTTGGTAACTTGGTAATAATTTCTCTCTGTGTGCATATAAAAATAAAGTCATACCTGCATTTTAGAGCTGAAACAATTAATCGATTCATCGTTTAAGTCGTTTTTAAAGCAAAAAAGTTGCTTTTAGATTCTCAAATGTGATGATTTGAAGCTTTTTCTTGTCACTCATGATAGTAAACTGAATGTGTTGGGGGGTTTTGGTCTGTTTGAGAATATATCAGATTAATCAATAATGAAAATAATCTTTAGTAGTTTTTTGGACGTTTCTGCTGCAGTTTGTGATGCTGTGACGACACGTTTTCACCTCCTTCAGCATCTTGTGTATGAAAGCTGCTCTATGAATAAAGTTTGTTATTTTTTATTATCACTAAAGTTTTCACTAGTTGTGAAAGGTTTTTATGGTGCAACCTGATTTTGAAACCAGATGATATTTACTAAGAACACAAACTAAGTGATGGAATCACACAAAGCTGGTACACAAGCTTCCTTTTTTTTATTATGTTTATTTACTGTTGACTGTCTCTGCGTCTCTGTAGGACTGCCCCTTCATCGTGTGTATGACGTACGCCTTCCACACCCCCGATAAACTCTGCTTCATCTTGGACCTGATGAACGGTAAGCTTCCTCCTCCTCCTCCTCCTCCTCCTCCCTGCCCGCCTCAGATTAAACTCCAGCCTCAGTCAGTCCATCCTGAGACACACACAGATTAGATTACTCATCCGGTCTGCAGCCAGAGAGTTGATGGGATTTCCACCTCAGCGACGTCAGCCCAGCCAGCCTTCATTTAACACCCCTCACACCTCACCTGAGCTTCATCGAAGACTCGCAAAGTCACCTTCTTATAACGTCAACACGGTGACGGTGGCGCGGCGTGCACCGTTCCAGCTCCTGCTATAAATCCAGTCTGCTCCAGTCGATACATATTAAGACCAGAGACAGGACAGAGTCATATAAGTCCTCCCATCGATTCTCATTCTCTCCCCTGAGAAGATTACCACAACATATTGATGGATATTGATCGGAAGCATGAGGTGTTGTGAGGTCATGCTGACTCACTCTATGTCGTGTGTGTGTGTGTGTGTGTTTAGGGGGCGACCTGCACTACCACCTGTCTCAGCACGGCGTCTTCAGCGAGAAAGAGATGCGTTTCTACGCGGCTGAAATCATCCTGGGTCTGGAGCACATGCACAACCGCTTCGTCGTCTACAGAGACCTCAAGGTTAGACCACGACGTTCTCTCAACATAAAGTCTGGAAACGGTTTATAATTATCTTATTGTCAACAAAATCCCAACAAAAGATCTAAAAACAGCAAGTATTGTCTGTAATATATAAAAAAAAACCTACTAAAAACACGTCAGTGAGTCACGTCACTGCGCTGGGTGACATGTTGCTTCATCACCATGAACACACACACACACACACACACACACACACACACACACACAGTCCTGCATCGGTCAGTCAATGACTTCATCAACAGAAAATGAATCTGCAACTATTTTGATTATTTAATAATAGTTTTAGTCTTTTTTTTTTTTTTTTTAAAGAAAATGCCAAAAATGTGCTGATTCATCTTGTTAAACGTGAGCGTGTCGAGGTTATTGTGTCATATATGACAGTAAACTTTAGACGCTGATAAGACAAAACACATTCAAAGACGTCACCTTGAACTCTACGACAATTTTCACAATTTTCTGACATTTGAAAGACAAAATGATTAATTGGTATTAAGAATATAACAGTCAGATTAATCAGAAATGATTATAATCATTAGTTGCAGCCGTATTTAAAGTATTTATAAATGATATTCACTCTCTTTGCCGTTTGTTGTTCAGCAGGTAGTTCACAGTTATCTGAGACTGAACCAAAACAATCAGCTGAAAGACACTAAAACGCTCCTTAAAGCTGCAACAGTTACTCAATGACTTCATGAATCAATCAACAGAAAATGAATCTGCAACTATTTTGATTATTTAATAATTGTTTTAGTCTTTTTTTTTTAAAGAAAAATGCCAAAAATTTGCTGATTCATCTTCTTAAATGTGAGCGTTATTGTGTCATATATGACAATAAACTGTGTTTGGATCTTTGGACGCTAATAAGACAAAAGACATTCAAAGACGTCACCATGAACTCGACGACATTTTTCACAATTTGAAAGACAAAATGATTAATTAGTATTAAGAATATAACAGTCAGATTAATCAGAAATGATTATAATCATCAGTTGCAGCCATATTTAAAGCTGCATTAGTTGATTTTTTTGAGTCATAAACACAACATTGATATATTATCAGCCTATAAAGTTGTTGTCTAGTAAACATTCAGTAGACTCGGAGTGGTGTTTGTGTCCAGCTGGTGAATAGAAGTCTGATATTAACTCTGTTTACAGTTTTCTGAAAGATAAAACTGAACCAAACAGTAAAGTTTCAGGACGTAAACCCGAAACAATGAGCTGAAAGACACTAAAACGCTCCTTAAAGCTGAGAGAAGAACTCAATCAACTAAATAAATATCATTTTTATATTTTCTCGATTAATCATTTTGTCTATAAAATGTCAGAAAATAGTGACAACAGTGTTTTGTTCGTCCAAAATCAAACAATATTCAGTTTATTATCATGTAAGACGCAGAAAAGCTTCAAATCCTCACGTTCCTGAAGCTGCAAACAGCAACTTTTGATGTTTTTACATCATTCAATGATCAAAACAGTTAATTAATTTTATAAATGGATGAATTCTCTGTGGATCCGACTCCACAAGTGGCTTCTTTCATTTCCTACATAATCATTTGATCCCTCGTTGATTTAAAGATATTGACTTGTGCAGCTTTAAATACTTAAATGTGTGTTAATCCGCCGCTGAAAATAGTCCCGACAAATGCACAACATCATCCTGTTTGTTTGTTTGTTAAACTAAATGAACTTCTTTTTATGGGATTTACAATAATAAAAATATAGAATAACAGTAAAACAGTCTGTTACCTTCACAAGAGAGTTTGATGTTGATATAGTTTAGTAGAGAAGGATGAGGTGTGACATCACAGCGCTCTGTACAACTCACCTGAACGCACCGTCTCACCTCCACAGACGCTGTGTCAGAGCGGCAGATCTTCATATCAGTCGTGTTTTTCAAACCGTCCTGTTTTTCCTCTCGATTCTCCTGTTTGGACTGGTTGCCATAATAATAGATATATTTTGCTGGAAGTCAGGGAACAGTTTTAGGGCTTCAATAAACAGTGCAGTACAATGCAGATAATACTTTTGAGGCTTGACTGTTGGAGGGGTGGAGGGGGGGTGAGAGAGAGAGAGTGAGAGAGAGAGAGAGTGAGTCATGTTTTTTTTTTTTTTTGCCAAACAGCAGAGGATAACCAGGACAGGAGGTTTCTTTTTTATTGTCTCTTATCCACACAGAAATTTTCTCCTTGTGAAGCGGAAATTGAAACTTAAGTCTTGAATTAGTGGGGTCTACCAACATTGTTTCCTATGCTGATTATCTTATCTCCCGTATTCTCTATCAATATCACCCTCTCTCTCTCTCTCTCTTTCTCTTTGTGTGTGTGTGTGTGTGTGTCCTCTCTCTCAGCCAGCTAATATCCTGTTGGATGAACACGGCCATGTTCGTATCTCCGATCTCGGCCTGGCCTGCGACTTCTCCAAGAAGAAACCCCACGCCAGCGTGTAAGTGTGGGCCTGTCTGCGATCCCGTCCAGAGCACTTAATGTTTGTGACCCCCCACCAACCAACCTACAACCACAACCACCAGCACCAGCACCAGCACCAGTAGTGATCTGTGTTGTTATACACAGAGTTTTTTCTGTCAGCTCAGCACTGTGTGACAAGTTAAAAAGCTAATCTGATAGATCACCTGTTAACATCTCAGCTCATCAGTTAGCAGTAAAAGTGCAGCTGCGGCGGGAAGGAAGGTCATCAGTTAATCTGACCTGATGATGGATCACCATAATTATTAACCCATAAGAACCCACCGACCCTTTCAATGTCCTGGAAAATTCCTTGTTCAGCTT
The DNA here is from genome assembly GCF_963924715.1 of Thunnus thynnus. Classification (NCBI taxonomy): domain Eukaryota; kingdom Metazoa; phylum Chordata; class Actinopteri; order Scombriformes; family Scombridae; genus Thunnus; species Thunnus thynnus. The sequence goes on from NC_089535.1 coordinate 3,887,896, forward strand.
TATCCTTGATTTTAAGTCCCTGACCCCGGGATCCCACCGGGCGCCGCGTTCCGGCTCCGACGCGGTTTTGCTCCGTCCTCTGCACAGCGCCGTATTCCACCGGGAGCGTGTCAGAAGCAGAGCGTCTTCACTGTGGGGAAGCCTTTCGCCGTTTAAAGTCAGTTGCACTCCTACTACAGTAATTACAGCAGCCTAGTCAAAGCTGATGAAGTCCCTTAAGGCTACCGTAATTACTGCAGTATTACTTTCGTTGATTTGGTCATTTTCCTTGATTTTTGTGTTTCTGCTATGGTTAATTAGGCTACGTAGTTAAATGGTTTCTTTATTCGTCTCTTTTAATTGCGTTTATTGTTGATATACGACCAGGAGTCTGCACAGGGTGTTTTATTTTGAAAATTGACCGGATGCTGTTTCTGTGTCTGACTTCCTGCCCAGCTCGATCTGCTCTGTGCTGCTTGACGCGGCGTCCGTAAAAAATAGACAAGGCATCTATCTTTAGCACAGCGGAGCGGAGAGCCGCTTCTGGGACGTTTCTGAAACACGCTGCGGCGCGCCCGGTGGAATTAAGGGGTTAGTGACATCTACTGAACATCCTGGTGAGGTCATGTGACAATGCGTGAATCTGTTTACCCGTGACATCACTTCCAAAATGGCGGTGTGCCCAGTCAGCAAATGCGGCAACCTCTTGGGCTGTAAAATGAAGCCAATGCGGAAGTGTCAAAAACTGCAGTTCCTTGAATGGCCACTTGACACTGAAGGTAGGAATTGGGAAGGAATTTCAAAATAAAATTCAGAAACGTGTTCCTTGTGGTCCATTTAGTCTGTTTTATATTCCCTACAATAATTTTCCTTTTAGGAGAAATGGGTTCTTCTGGGTTAAAATGTATCCAGAGAGGAACATGAATGTCTGTGCAAAATTTAATTGCAATCCATCTAATATATGTTGAGATATTTCAGCTTGGACCAAAGTGGTGGACTGACAGATCCACATTAGCATACATCGAGCTAGAAGAGCTAAAAATTAACTTAACGAGGCCCAGCAGGTTCATGATGCTGTGTTATGTGTACTGAGCTACATGGATCAGTCCTTAACTTCCTGTTAAAACACAGAATCCACCATCAGAAAGAGACTTTTATGTAGTTTCAGTAGTTAAAGATCTAAAAGATTTAAGGTGAGCAGCAGATGAATGTGAAAACAAACTGAAGTAATAAGAGTAAAACATGTTTTTGAGTGGGGGGGGGGCTTTAAATAACAGCTATATGATCAGCGATGAATAATAGAAGGTTTTCTCGCAAGATTTCATTGTTTATTACAGCTCCAGTAATTAGCCAGAGCCCTTAAATGCTTCCCAGAACAATGACTTTTATTACGAGGGAGGAGAGGAAATATTTTATTTCCCACTTTCCCTCCTCTGTGGTATTAGATCTGTCAGAGCGGTGCTTTAGTGTGCGACTCTCAGCTGTAATGAGTGTTTGACGTGAAGCTGCTGTGTGTGTGTGTGTGTTTTTTCGCAGCGGTACTCATGGTTACATGGCTCCAGAGGTCCTTCAGAAGGGGACGGCGTATGACAGCAGCGCCGACTGGTTCTCCTTAGGCTGCATGCTCTTCAAACTCCTCCGAGGGTAACTACTCCAGCTTTCTATCTCATCTCCTGTCTTCTTCTCTGCATGCTCTTTACTCCCACCGTGTCCTGACTTCCTTTTCTTTGCTGCTCTAAGTGTAAACCTCTTTGAATCTGCTCTCCCTCCCTCCCTCCATCCTCCTCCTCCTCCTCCTCCTCCTCAGCAGCGTCTCTCGCCCGCTCTCCGTCTGTTTGGTGTGTGTTTGATCTTGTTTGTGTGTGAGACTGTGTGTGTGTTTGTTTGATCTGGAGTGTGTGTAAATGCCAGAGGTCTGAGCCCAGTAGGTCAGAAATCAGGTAAAGGGAGGGGGGGGGGGGGGTAGAGTGTGTGTGTGTGTGTGTGCAGGAAAAAGAGAGAAGAGTGTCTGACGTGTCTTTCCATTGATGTTTGGATCAGTGTGTTTGAACACTTTAAAGAGGAAGAGTGTGTTGGTCTTTCGGTGAAAGGTTGGCAGCTGGAGAGACGGATGGATGTGTTTTTACACTTCTCTCCAAAAATGTTAATTTTAGTCACACAAATTCTGTCATAAACATCATTTTTTCTTCATCAAAATAGATTTTCAGCTCACACTCTTAACTAGCATCAACTGTAAGTCAGGTCAGATTTTATCTATAAACTCCAACGGAGGATGAAATAGCACATTTATTGAGGTTTTATTTTGTCCTGTTTGATAAGAAAATACAGTTGTCCTCTGTTTAAGGAAATTACTGAGACTTTTTAAAATGTAATTATATATTTTTGAAAAAGAAAGACTAGAACAGCACTCCAAATTTCTCATTATTAACTACTTTAAGGATCCAGCACCCACTTTTCATATTATTATGAACTATATATTTTTGACCATGCGTGACCTGTTTTTTTAAGATTTACAGATCAATTTGTACAACATTCAACACACTATCCTTATACCTTCAATTCAGATGAAGAAGAACTCCCCCTAAAAAAAAAGCACTTTAATGTAGAAATGTTGAGAATCAGCATTACCCATAATCAATAAAAGTTCAATATCTTGATTATAACTCAAATGATACAGGCTTTTTGAGGCTGATATTGATGATATTGATATTATCAGTCTTGAAATTATTCCCTCTAAACTTTTAAAAGATGTATTTCCCACTGTGAGTCCCTGCGATTGTGCAGTCCGTGTTAAAGAAACCTAATGTTGACCCTCTCAACCCCCAACAGCCGACATATTTCTAAAATGTTTTTCTTATCTAAGATGTTGGAGGAAGTTATTGCCTCTCGACTGATTGCTGATATGAATGTTAACAGTATTTCTGATAACAGTCTGGTTTTAGAGCTTTACCCGGTACTGAGACGGCCGTGGTGAAGGTGACAAATGACTTCCTCCTTGTTGCAGATACTAAAGGTCAAAGCTCCGTTCTGGTCCTGCTTGACTTGACTGTGGCCTTTGTTACAGTAGACCACTTCATCACTCTACAGTGTCTTGAAACTTGTTCGGTCTAAAAGGTTTTGCTCTCAACTTATTATGTCCCAGTTCCCTCATGGCGTTCCTCAGGGGTCAATCCTGGGTCCTCTACCGTTCTCCATTTATATGCTGCCCTTCGGTCAGGTCATTAATAAGCATAATGTACAGTACCGTCGTTATGCTGATGACACCCAGTTATACGTCACGTTACAACCCACTGATCATAGCAGCTCAACCCAACCTGCCTTTCTGATATCAGTTGCTAAACTTCTCAAAACTTCCTCAAAACTTCACAATGACAAAACAGAAATTATCTTGTTTTCCACACCCAACTCTTCAGACAGTCTGCAGTCTTGGAGCCTTGTCACATAACATTCATCACATAACATTAAGCCAACTGCAAGAGATTAGGGTGTTTTTATTTGATTCTTGGCCTGTTGTGACGACCAAATAAAGAAGGTTGTTCAGTCATGTTTTTTTTCAACTTAAGTTAATTTAAAAAAATTAGATCCTTCTTATCCTTTTGAGGGTTTACACAGAGTTGTTCGTGCCTCTTCTGTGATGACCTCTACACAGGTGTTACTTCCTTCTGTCGCCTTCAACTGGTTCTAAATGCTGCTGCCGGAGTTATCACCAGTTCAAGATAATGAGATCATATAACTCCAGTTGTGGCTTCCTGTTTATTTTCACACTCCCTTCCTGACTTCATGATCAGGCCCTTAATTATATCAAAGATCTACTAACCCCTCACGCACCTGGACGCCGTCTCAGATCAGCTGATAGTGACTCGCTGGTCGTTTCAGAGCCCGTTAGTCGTTGACGGTATTTTTTTTAAAGTAGAAAATGTCAAACATTTCCAGTTCCAGCTTGTCATTTGTCTTGTGTGATATAAAATTCAATATGTAGGGAATCTGATGACATCTCCTCGTGCTTTAAGACATTTTTTTTCACCGTTTGTAGACCAAACAATAAAATAATCTGCATCGATAATGAAACTTTTATCGTTAGTTGCAGCTTTAATCCTGCTGTAATATAATCTACTACTATCTTCCAGCTCTCTGTGAAGCAGCTCGTACAGTCATCTGATCTTTGTTTTCCTTTTTCAAACGTTTCCAAAGCTGTTAAGTGAAGTCGAGGCCAACGCTCCTTGAACTTTCCATGGACTTTTAACTGGTCTGTTGGCGCTTTGGTGCATGTTTAGACTCACTGATGTCCTTCTGGAAAATGAACCTTTTATCCAGACAACTCAATATGCTTCTGCAGAATAGATTCAGTCTCCAAAAAAAAATCAGTCCAAACAAACCCTCTCCTGATCAGTTTCACTACCCATGTTTGCTTTCAATCTTCACGCTTCATTGCAGAAAAATTTGGACTACCCTCGAAACACGCCGTCTAATTGGAGCCGTAAAGTTCAAAATTTGATTTATCGATCATTCCTCCGGCCATCAGGAGTGAATTCTGATGTCATTTGGCTCCAGTCGGACAATTAGACCGGTGGAAGATGTAGTTTGGAAGTCTGCCGCTCTCCCGCCGAGGTTTGCCAGTTGTCATTTGATCGCTCTCTCGCTAAGTGGAGTTCTCTGTATCTTGAATAGAGATGCTGCTCCGTCTCGTAAAATGTGCTCGCTTGATTTATGGTTGTTCTCACTCGAGGTCCGCCAGCTCTTGTATTGGATCAAAATGTGTCTGTGAAAATGCCTCCTGTGTGTATTCTTCCAATTAAGCTGTTCTGCAGCTGCGATCGTTTTCTCGGCATTCGGAGGAACGATTTGATCCCAAACTGCTTCACTAAAGCTCGTCTGACTTTATGAAAAAAAAGAAAAAAAAACAGGGGGGAAATATTACCTGTCACCCTTAATTGAAGTTAAAGTACTCGCAGTTTTCAGTCTTGTCAGTTAGAGCAAAACAGACTATACATCAGGGGCGCACATGGTGATAGTAAAATAGAATAAATGCTGAGAAAACATCACATAGTTCTGCTTCATTGGTGTAAAACTTTAAGATTTATATCAGTTAATATATATAGATATATGTTTTAATTAAGAAGAGATCATGCACCAATTAGAGTTGAGTATTTTCTGCAGCTTAGAATTTAAAAAAAATGATTACTTTAGTATATTGTTCAACTTGGCGTCTGTCAATGTAAAGAGAAAACGTGTCAAAGGAGACATATTATGATTTTTCTGTTATTTCTATGTAACCGGTGCTTTCTAGCAGTAGTGTTATAAAGGATGAGGCTCTTCGGAGGAGACCATTTATTCCGGCAACTGACCACAGAAGTAAATATGTGATGCTAACTCAGGCTCCTACACAAATGAAATAACACAGAAATGTGTTTGCATACTGCACAGGAAGTCCCAAGATAATAAACAAACTTACACCTGTAATTCAAAGGGAAGTGCACATTAAAGTGAACGTAGGGGTGCAATGAACTGAGTCTTAAATGTTCCATATATTGACCCTGGAGGAGGAGCAGATTTTGTGTAATTCTAATGCTACATAGTTGACTCTGTTATTTATATACTGTTATGATGTTGGATGTCTGTGTTAAACATGGTGAGAGAGTGCATGTGTATCGATGGATGGTCTGAGTTTAGGAATCATAATCAGCATCAGGAGAGAAAAATCCACATCAGTGCATCTCTACCTGCTTCATACTTAGAGAATATTAGAGAGGAACCAGTGTAAATGAACTGTAAATGCTGTAAATGTAGATTATTTAAGTCAAGCAGCTGCAGTTTCATCTGAAAATATTTGAACAGTTTCTTTTCTGTTTTGACTCCGTTACTTCCAGCACAACGTCTCGATGACTGAGAGGTCAAAGTGACGACTTTCAGCTTTAATTTGAGGGCGATTAGACGCAGGTCGGCTGAACGTCGTCGGTATCGTAGCTACAACGTTCTCGTTATATGAACTCTCTCAAACCGCCGTCAGCTTTTTGCTATGTGTCTAATTAGAGTGAGAGAGAATCTGGGTCATTTCAGATTAACATTTCTTAATTTAAAGTGTTGTAATATTTATAATGAGCTTCAGTTTTAACTAAAAAAAAAGCAAAAATATGAGGAGTTCAAAAGGGCGTGTGATTGGCAGCGAGTGTCTGATTTATTCTCGGGGTTTGCTTGTTTTTCACACCTCCTGCTCTGTTCTCACATCCAACGCCTCCTCTCCTCCGTCTCCCCCCAGTAATCTCCACTCAGTGTCAGTATCTCTCTCTCTCTCTCTCTCTTTTCTGTTCAGGCACAGTCCCTTCAGACAGCACAAGACCAAAGACAAACACGAGATCGACCGCATGACGCTCACCATGGTAAGACACATCTACACGTTTCCTAGAAGTCAGCGACGCCAAGCTGACAAAGGTGAACGTGATGGCGGATACACACACACACACACACACACACACACACACACACACACACACATGATGGAGAAGCTTCTGTTTAAATAACCTGTAAAGCACATATGTGTCTTTACTTAACTCTACACACACACACACACACACACAGAGGGGTTTAGCCCTTGTTTACCGTACAGTAATACCAAACGCACACAGATGTTTATATCCCTATGCATACTGTACCGTGTGTGAACAAACAGAGCGCCGCTGCACGCTAGATAGAGGTTACCTCACATGCGTCGACAGAGATAAATGTCTTTTCTTTCTGTCGGTGAATTCATCTTTTTTCATCTCTCCGTTTCCAACGCCGTGTTTACTCAGCAGCGCTCGCCGTGTCACGGGAAGACGCGGGAGATGAGGCGTACGACAGAAACCTTAGATAAACTGGAGCTAGCAGCCAAAGCTGGAAAGTTAGAGTACACCCCCGCGGGTTGGAGGGATTTGTAGCCACATCCAGCTGTAGTTTACTCAGGGATCTGCGGTCCAGGTTGAAGACAGGCAGGTTTAATGTACAAGGCATTACTGTCTCATCTCTGTAGAATCTGCCTTTTTAATTAACTTTAAATTATTGCATGTCCGCTACAAATCTAGAGACATCTTTTTTAAAAATGTCTTAAAACGTCCTCCTGTTCATACAAGCTATTAAAAATCCCCTTCAAATGGGCTTTCAGTGGAAGTGATGGAGGCCAAGATCCTGACGGGGGGGGGGGGGAGCACAGTTATTTTGTACACTTTATCTGAAGCTTATATTCAGCTTCAGCAGTCTGAGTTATTCATATCAAGTGGATGTCTGCCACATTTACAGTCTTTTATAGCATCAGATTCCCTCTTTGTGTTTCCTCAGACAGTGTTTCCCTGTTGAGCTGCAGGTGGAAGTATAGTAACAAAAAGAGGAACTTTAGCACTAAAAAGACTGTAACGTTGAAAGATATCTACTTGATTTGACTCATTTGGACGCTGAAGCTTCATATTAGCTTCAGATAAACTTTTAAATATCTTGTAAGTGAACAGGAGGAATGATTACAGCAAAAAAAGACAGATTTAAAAAAGTGTGAACCTGCCCTTTAAGTACCAAACATTAGCATCATCATGTTTCAGAGAACAGGCTTTAATTAGATGTTATTATTATTATTATTATTAAGACATTAAAACACTTCCTGGGCTCAGCAGTACGTCGTGTATTTACTGTGTTATTGTCTGCTGGGTGAATATACCGTTTAACCTTTTTGATGTCACAGGTCAAATTCAGCAAACACTCTGGATGAATGGCGTCCATTGAGCCCACCCACTGACATATCTGCTCTCACCCACCCCTCCTCACATCCAAGCCAGACTTCTGTAAAGGCGACACGTTGTGTTTCCGAGTTTTACAAATGACAAACTCCCCAAAGTGAGTTTCCACTTCGCTCCGCTCCTCTTCGCTGTCGCTCGCCAGCAGCAGCAGTGGCAGCAGTGGCAGCAGCGGCGGCGTCCGTCCATCAGAGTGGAACGCGTCCAAACCGCCGTGTCCGTTTATGTGTTTTGTCAGGACACGAAGCGAATGAGACACACACACACACACACTCACAAGCACACGTTGCACTGTTTGGAGGACCTCTAAACAGAGAAAGCATGATCTTCTATATCACAATAAATCCAGATTAGGATTTTAATCCAGCTACTTAATCTGTTTCATCCCTTATAATCCTCATCATCTGCGTTTATGTGTGTGTGTGTGTGTGTGTGTGTGAGAGCGAGCGAGAGAGAGAGAGAGGGCTAAAAGGCTGCGATTCAGGCTAAAAATACAGCTCTATATGTCTTAGTGTTTATTAAACATGATGAATGGTCTCATTACATAAACACGATGTGAGCAGACAGCAGGCTGAGACAGGAAGAGACGATGATGGAACAGATCCTGCTAGATGGCACTTCTGCTCCTCTGAAACGTCTCCGCCGAGCAGCCCGAGCAGTAAAAAAAAAAAAGAAATGAAAGGGCAGAGGCCGACTTGTACCACAGTAACGGTTGCGACTGACGTCAATCTATTTTCATACAACCCCCCTCTGTCTTCTTCTTCTTCTTCTTCTTCTTTTGTTTCTCTGGCAGAATGTGGAGCTGCCAGACTCCTTCACCGCTGAGCTCAAAGATCTGCTGGAGGGGCTTCTGCAGAGAGATGTTTCCAAGAGGCTGGGATGCCAGGGCAGAGGGTACGACACACACACACACACACAGAAAAACATCAGCCGTCATGTCTACAGGCGTGCAAAATTAATTCACCAGTCAGACGGATTTGGCTGGACGTGCCTCATTAAGGCTTTGGAAACACTGGGTGGTATAATTTGCGGGCCTGAGTGAAAGACGGATAGAGACGGACACGCAGTGGATCCGATAGGAGCCCAGTTCATAACTAATTTCATCAGCGCTGTCGTTTCACATCAGCTTACAGCTAAACCAGAGTGATGGATCCATGTCTGCTCTGGGTATTTGGTTAAATAGCAGGATTATGACTGTGTTTGTCTGAAGAGGGAAGTAATGTGGCAAACACTGCCACCCAGTGGCCACATGAGGACTAACACCACCTCCCTCTGCCCTCTTCTTCTCCTTCTTCTTCTTCTTCTCTCTCTCTGTCTGTCACACAGAGCCCCGGAGGTGAAGGAGCATCAGTTTTTCAAAGGCATTGACTGGCAGCAGGTTTATCTGCAGAAGGTGAGCTTTTTTGTTCTTTGTGCTGCAGGATGATCACATTTCTCTCGTCCATCAATAACTAACACACTGATTGCAGTATAATCGAGCTGCTATTAACTATTTATTTTAAGGATGTAGCTTCTTCTTTTAAACAAATCTCATTGAACTGATCTACTAACATGTATCGTGTGTGTATCTAAAGCCTGATATTCCTCCGTTGTCGTCCAGAAACTATTAAAAACACATCAGTGAGTCACACGGCTGCTCTGGATGAACATGTTGCTTCATCATGAAGGGTTCGGTCCTGTAAATTAGTTTAAAACAGCTCCAATAATAACAGTGATCATGGTTTCGGTCTACAAAGAGAAGTTCTGTGTAAACGTCCCTTGACGTTCTGCAGTTTTTGTTCCAAGCAGCTGTTGGTTTCCATTTATTTACATATTAACATCACTCGGTGAAGCTTTGCAGACTCTCTAAACCTGCTCTGAAGCTGCATTTATAGTTGACGTCAGGGGTTAACTGTAGTTGGATGTCAGTGTATCACCACACTGGTGTATCGTAGATGTGACTGTGAGCTACACACACACACTCATAGACCTGCAGTTACATCCAGGTAACATCTGCTCGGCTTCACGTCATCACTGACTGCAGGACGATTCTGTCATTCACTTCAGTTCTATCTCACAAGCTGACCAATCACAGTCCAGCTGGTCTTCACCTGGTATCTCTGCAGCCTCTGTTTCATGTTATTAGTTATTACCGCTTTAACATAAAACTATGTGTATCAGACATGTCTTAGAAATCAGAATCAGCTTTATTGGACCAGTATGTACATAGCAGCTCATTACAAATCAAATCAAGTTAATTTATGAAGCACATGTAAAAACAACCTCAGTTGACCAAACACAGGGCTTTAACAACACTCGACGGCCCGAAAGAACATGTGAGTCTTCGGCAAACTCACGGTCACCCCTCAGCCTCGATGGAGGGACAGCGAGGAGCAGCTGGTCTGAGAGATCTGAGAGATCTGGTGTTGTGAAGGAGGCAGAGGAGATGTACTGGGGGGCACCAGGCTGTGTAGAGCCTTAAAAACTTACCCATACTTAACTGGTAACCAGTGCAGGGACACCAGTACAGGTGTGATGCCGTCTCTCTTCCTTGCAGCAGTTATTAGCTGAGCAGCAGCTTTCTGCACTAGTTGCAAGTGAGAAAAACAAACATTTGACTATAAGATACATATAAAAACAACACATAGGATACAAATAGTGCAAATGTGTGAAATGAGTGTGTTAAGTTAGTTTATATACATACAGTAGCTTGTGCTCACATGTTAATTGAACAGTATTGAATGTAAGTAAACATGTTGTATTTTAAACTAATATAATTATCGCTGGGCTTATTGTTGCAGCAGACGAGGTCAAATCGTTAAAGCGACACTGGACGGCTTGTCATTAGTCCACTACAGTTGCTATGGTTACCCCATCACTTGTGGGAGGAAACGCTGCGGGACTGTCGACTTTTTGTTTCTCCTTCATCTGAAAAAAACACCTCTCTGTGTTCTCTCTCTCTCTCCGTCTGCAGTACTCTCCTCCTTTAATCCCTCCCCGGGGAGAAGTCAACGCCGCAGACGCTTTTGACATCGGCTCTTTTGACGAGGAGGACACCAAGGGCATCAAGGTAAAAACACACACTCACGCTCACTCACTGACATCACAGACCGTTCAGTATCAGCGTATCCCCAACGCCGTACGCAGATGTGTCCTGTGGCCTTCTCAGCAAATTTTTTACTCAATAGACGGGTTTCCTGTTTATGAACAAGCCAAGGATGTACGCGCAGGAAAGCTTTCCAAAACACAGCGTCATTGTAGCTTATTCATGGAGAAATAAAATGCTTCAAAACAGAGAAGAAATAGTTTAGAGGTGAATTTATATGCAGAGCTCATCCTCAAGAGTTCCACAACTTTCTTTTTTTTTTAAACTTCTGTATATATGCAACACTTTGAACACACATGAAACATCAACTTCCAGAGAGAAACAGCAGTCACATCGCTAACCAAGACGACAGGAAACTATCACTAGAATACAAGAAACGACTCATATCATCATATTAATATCACTCAATCTGACTGACACTTCCTGAGGAGTCATTATCTATGATGTCATCACTAATAAACCTCCATTAATCCTCTGAATCTAGTGATAAATGTCTGCAAACAGGAGCTGCTAATAGATGATTCAGCAGAAACTAAATGTAAACAAATCTGGTGTTAAAACAGGTGTGAAAGATGAACAGCAGCACATCTGACGAGCTATTATAGAGTCTTGATCTCCTGATGCTTTTATTTTTTTTATGTTTGTCTCATCAGTTCCCCAAAACAGGCCGATATGTTGCTGTTAGCTTGCAAAAAATGTATTTAAAAGTTTATCTGAAGCTAATATGAAGCTTCAGCGTCCAAATGAGTCAAATCAAGTAGATATCTTTCAACCTTACAGTCTTTTCAGTGCCAAAGTTCCTCTTTTTGTTACTATACTTCCACTGCAGCTCAACAGGGAAACACAAAGACTGTAAATGTGTCAGATATCCACTTGATATGAATAACTCAGACTGCTGAAGCTGAATAGAAGCTTCACACAGACTTTTAAATGCATTTTTTGGCCTCCATCACTTTGAATTTGTGTCTTCTAACTCACAGAACAAGTCTTCATGTCTCTCTGTGAGCTTTCAGTTATTCTCTTAGTTTTCTTGCATCAGTGCATCAAAGGTCGCGGACGTCTCTTAGAGCGAAGCGAAGGGACCGACCACTCTGACCGACCACGGAGAGGATGTACTTACGTTCCTGAATCACCGCCGTAGGAAGCTGCAGGGATAGTTATAAAGCTTATAGTTGTTGTTTTCCTCTTGTTTATTGTTTTTTTCCCTGAACCAGCAGCTTCCTGCCTCATTAACATTAATGCGGCTGCAGTAACACTAACTCATCCTCTGACACTCGGCTGCAGAGACATAAAAGACACAAAAAAAAGCGTTTTCTTTACGTTTCCCCTGACGGCGCTCGCTGGTTGTTAACTCAGCAGCCATCATCTAAATAACCAGAGCTCCCAGTCTCCTGACGATCACCCAGTCAGCACTAAATGACTCGTTCTGTCTGAACGTCAACAAACAAGAACAAGATAGAAAAGTCAGCAGGGAGTTTTCTTAAAGAGACAGTAAAGATTACTGCGGTATCTGTGTCTTATTTAGAAACGACCATTAACACTTTAAATACTTTTATTTTAATATGACTTTTATTAGTCATCGTTAGTCGACCCAATAAACTGGCAGCTGAGATATAAATTCTGTCTTTAAGATCAAAGTTTTAGTAAAGTTTTGCATCAGCGGCACTAATTAGATCGTTTCTACCTCACAGCAGCATTTGACTGTTTTAACGTCATGGTTGCTGCTCACAGTTTGTGTTTAATAACCTGATTCTAATAATATATCAGGACAAAAGTTGTCTGAGTGACAGTTTAAGTCACTAATGATGCTGCACAGTTTAGTTTTCTATGATCTGTCCTGATTATTGTGTAACAAACTGATCATTCAATAATCATCAATAACAGAAATAGATTTTAAGATTTTCCAACAGCTGTTTCTGGAAAAACACTTTATGAAGATGTAACACTCACATGTTTCAGTCTGTCTGAGCTCCTCTTCCTCACTAACAGCTCCTCATCCTCACTAACGGCCCCTCTTCCTCACTAATATCTCCTCCTCATCCTCACTAGCTCCTCATCCTCGCTAACATCTCCTCATCCTCGCTAACGGTCCTTCGTCCTCGCTAACGTTTTTCACTCGTCATGAAAAACACGTTAAACTGATCCAACCAAACATAAACGATAAACAACTCATTAGCTTAGCAACATTAAGGCTACAAACAACCCATAATGCATCACTCTCTGTACGAGCAGGTGCCACAGCGATACTCAAAAAAAAAATCTGATCTCCTGAACATGTAACTGTCTGGTCTTTGAATATAAGACAACTATATATATACGACATATTTGGGTGAAAAGTTGCAATTTCTGTTGGTAAATCAGCAGGTTTAGTGATGGTAGTTTAATAATCTGCATCATCAGACTGATTAGACCCTTGAAGTGACCTTAAGCTAGTTTTAAGCTAGTTTTAAGCTAGTTTTATGCTAGTAAACGCTGAATATAACTTTGCTCCAACAGTTGTCTTTTTAACCTGATGTCCATGCTGGATGGTGGTAATCTCAGGTCACATGACCTCCTTAAAATAACGTGGATGTGTGTTCCCAACTTTGAGAAAGGAAGAGCCAGACCGAAGCTTCTGATTTGTATTTATTAAAGCCAGAAGTTAAGAGAGAAACCGGAAATGGAGGAAAGAAAAAAATGCTTCAACCCCTTCAAACGTGATCGCAGAACACGTCATTGTTTTTACTAATTTGCTGGTATTTGTTTATCTCAGACGAGTGTCTGCATGTTTGTTCTTATTTATTGTTTAAAGAGCTTGACTTGACTTTTCTAGTGTAACTGCACCACTAACAGGGATGTTTTCTGTTCTGTCAGTCGTTGCTAAACCCGTTTCTTCCTCTCCTCCTGTCTGTCTTGTCTGTGTGTAGTTGCTGGACAGCGACCAGGAGCTGTACAAGAACTTTCCTCTGGTGATATCAGAGCGCTGGCAGCAGGAGGTCGCGGAGACAGTCTACGAAGCCGTCAACTCAGACACGGACAAGAACGAAGCTCGCAAGAGGGCCAAGAACAAGCAGCTCGGCCATGAAGAAGGTAATACTACCGCTACTTTTAATTTGAAAATCCAGGAAACATGTCAGAATCCAGCGCTCACCTTTGTGTGTGTCTTTGTGCAGACTACGCGTTGGGGAAGGACTGTATAATGCACGGCTACATGTTGAAGCTGGGGAACCCGTTCCTGACTCAGTGGCAGCGTCGATACTTCTATCTCTTCCCCAACCGTGTGGAGTGGAGGGGCGAGGGCGAGTCACGGGTGAGTTCACCTCCCGGCCGCGCTCCTTTCATCACTTTCATCATGTCCACGTTTACATGTCCGTCCTGTCTATCTATGTCCATCCTGTCCTGAAGCGACGGCGCTCTGCTGCTGTTTGTCCGCGTATGAACGTTTGTCTGTTTGTCTGTCTTGTCTGTCTGTCCCGACTCCACACTGAAGGACAAGTGGCTAAAACATTTTAAAAAGCAGAGATGCAGAGATGTTGTGGTGAGTTGTTAACACTCATAGAACTCAGAGAGTCCTCATAGAGCTGTAGTCCACCTCCCCGCTTCACAGTCAGTAGTGCATCTGTGTCCGTAAACCTTCCTCACACTTCCTGCTGCTGCTAGTAGACGAACAGCAGGAACCAACCTGAGAGGCGTTCAGGTGCAGGAACTCACAGCTGCTTTCACGTCTTTTTTTGGGGGCAAGTGCATGAATTTCTACAAGGTAGTGTCGTCTCAAATCAAACACGGCCGTTGTGCACTTACCAGAAATGACAATCGCAAATTAGCATTAGCTAGCGTTAGCATTAGCTAGCGTTAGCATTAGCTAGCGTTAGCATTTGCGTTATCGTTCGCGCTACCAAATCATTACAAACTGCTAAATTAACCCAAAAAACATACTGACGGCTAATATCCAACAACAGTATAGTGGTGCTTAGTGCTAAAAAACACATGTAAAGTGGTCCCTCCCCTTCCGCTACGTAGCCAAGATGGCGACCGTTGAGGGCGAGAAGTTTCCATAGTTCCACACTCAACTTTTTGACCGTTTTGAGTGCACCATCAGTGCACTCCATTTTCCCATACTTCTCAGTGTGAACACACTTATACACTCAAAATGTTAAGTGTAAGGACAGAAGTGAAGCACAAGACATTCAGACATATAAAAACATCAAATCCATCATTTCACATATGAGAAGTAAAATAGTTTCTGATTAATCGTCTGTTGAATGAAACCATCGAGCTGCAGACTGAAGTGCAGCATATAAACATTAAGTTAATGGTTTCTAACACGCTGTAATGTCGTTATAATGCTGCTAGTAGACGAACAGCAGGAATCAACCTGAGAGGCGTTCAGGTGCAGGAACTCACAGCTGCTTTCACGTCTTTTTTGGGGGCAAGTCACAAGTCTTTAAAATCCAGTTTGTAACTTTACATTTACTGTTTATTTATTAATTTACAGACATGTTAGTCAAACACAGCGTACAAATGAGAGCAGGAACCTCGACAAGGCTCGTAGGTGCTTGAAGGCAACATAACTTTAGATCAGACTTTATGATGAGTTTCAACAGAAATGTATTTGATAGTGCAACTGTTCAGTGGATTCAAGTCAACTTTTGGATGATAGTGCACAAAATTAGCACCAGCTGCTAGCCGAATGCTGGTAAAATATGAACATTCACCAGCTATTTGCACCCTGATAGTGTCTCAGCTGAGGCTTAGTTCACCTTTATCTGCTTTCTGGTATTTGCTCCTTTAGAAGGTATTAAAAAAAATGTTTAAATGTATTTATTGATGTATTTATTGGGATCATGTACAGTGTTAAACATAAATGTTACCGTGTGATGTACTGCACCAGAGTTAGCTTAAAGCTAATAATCATCTGCAGCTCACAATTAAAACATACAACAGCACAATAACAAACAGTACAAAGCAAAAAAAAACACACATAATACAAAATACACACAACAACACATCACACACAATGTCAAGGAGAAGTTAATAAAGTAAGCTTTTCAAAATAAAAGCAAGATTATTTGCGTTCATGTGTTATTTTTCAGGGTTTTTGTCTTTATGTGACAGACAGGAAGTGTAGAGAGAGAGAGAGAGGGTTAGTGTTGTGGATGTTTGCTGTTATGTGGTCTGAGTTTCACCAGTTAGACCAGCAGGACCCTGAATTTACCTTTCAAACATCCTGAGTGTTTTCTTGTTCCTGCTGTAGACAACGATGTTAGTGATGAAATGTTTGTGTTTGTGGCCGTCGGGAGACGTTTACATCTACAGTCAGACGGTAGATTGTCGTGCAGGAAGATGTTTGAGTCTGAACCATCAGACCTGCAGCGACATGTCACCACGGCAACTACGAGAAGCTCATCTTCTCTCTGTGGACAAAGATTTTAGATAAAACTCACATGAATTAATCCTCCTGTCATCCTTCTTCTGCCACTTATCTGGGTCCAGGTTGAGTTAATTAAATGATATCGTTAGGAATTATTGTTATACATCGTAGGCCGTATCTTCTAGACTGTTTCTCACAGCTCCATGTGCAACAGAGTAAAGAAATAAAGTAAAACAAACAACAACATAAACATATAGCAGCAGCATCAAAGACCAGTTAGCTGTGAATGTGTTGAAGGGATCAGAGGAGTCTTAATGGTCCGTGATGGTGAAACTGGTATTAAATAACAATCTAAAAGTGTTGAATGTAACTCGCTGCTTCTCTTTCTGGACACTTTTATTCACAGCAAAACCTGCTGACGATGGAGCAGATCGTGACGGTGGAAGAAACGCAGATTAAAGACAAGAAGTGCATCCTGCTGCGCATCAAAGGAGGGAAGCAGTTTGTGCTGCAGTGCGAGGTAAAACTCGGCCTTTTCCCCTCCTGAATTCTGTCCACGAGATAAAGACAAAGAGCTGATCCCTTTTATTTATTTTGCATGTGTGTGCGTGTGTATGTGTGTGCGTGTGTATGTGTGTGTGTGTGTGTGCATGCGTGCAGAGCGATCCAGAGTTCGTGCAGTGGAAGAAAGAGCTGACCGAAGCGTTCACAGAAGCCCAGAAGCTGCTGCGCCGCGCCCCCAAAGTCATCGGGAAAGGCCGGGCCGGAGTGGTGGAGCTCTCCAAACCTCCCCTCACACACCGCAATAGCAATGGCCTGTGAATACACACACACACACACATATACCGCATATACACACACACACACACACATGTGCTCTCCTACACACACATATACACACATTGACATATAAACACACACTGCACCCCCCCCTCCTCCTCCTCCTCCTCCCTCATCATCATCAGCCCCCACCGCCCGCCACGCCACGCAGTGTGTACGGACCACCAGCCCACACACACACACACACACACACACACACACACACACACACACACACACACACACACACACACAAACACACACACACACACACATTATGACCAATCATAAGCGCGATATAGTTTTTTTGTTTTGTTTTTCTGCCATGGGACCTTGCCAGTCACCGAGAGGAAGAACGGACGATGAGGAGAGAAACATTCGGGTGGACTCAGCATGTGAAGAAACTGCATGAATGTGACGCCCGATCTTCTCTCTCGTCCCCGTCTTTCTCTTTTTATCTCCCCTCCTCCTTCCTCCTTCCTCCTCCTCTTCCTCCTCCCATCACCTCGCTCTGTAAGCTTCAGACCAGGTGAAACCGGGAGGACCCTCCTCCCCTTCCTCCTCCTCCTCCTCCCTCCTCCTTTCTCTCCCTCTGACGGACTCCGCCACAGATCTTTATTGTCGGCATTCCTCTTCTCGTCTCTTGACTCTCTCCCTCTGAAGCGTTGCGGATGCTTCAGCGGGGAATGTATTTCTACGAGAGGAGAAAAAAAACAAAAAAAAAACAACAACAACAAAAAAAAAGGCTGCTCGACTGGTTCTCCTCCTCCTCCCCTCACCACCACCTCCTCTTCCTCTTCCTCCTCCTCCTCCCCTCTTACTGCTCCTCCCTCTGTTACTGAAGTGCGTAAAGTGCCAACATCAATATTTACTTGAGTCATCTGAGCACCCAGGAGGAAGCTGCTTGGTGGCAGAAATCGCCAGCAGCGGCGGCGGCGGAGGAGGAGGAGGAGGCAGCGCCTCATCATTCCAGCACGGGTGGGAAAAAAAACCGGAAGTACAAGGACCACAGACTCTTATCAGATTGGCTCTTGTACAGCCTAGTTACCATAGAGACTGAGATTCCATTGGCTGACAAAACAGCAGCCGGTTGCTATGGGAACCCTGAAGACTGGTCTACCTGGGGGGATCGGTAACCATGGACAACGGTGTAACTATTGTGTATGAAGGCTACACTTGCAGAAAGAAAAAAAAGGAGAGAGAGATGTGGCTGGAAGGAGGATGAGGAGGAGGAGGAGGAGGAGGGTGACAGAGTGACTCTGAGTGTATATAAGCAACCCTTCTTCTTCTCTGTGCATCTCCAGTGTTTTAGTCCAACGTGTTTGCATCGTCGGGGACTTCTCTGTCTGCCTGTTTGTGAATCTGTCAGTTTGTCAGGGCTTTCAGGAGGAGAAGAAGAAGAAGAGTAGGAGGAGGAGGAGGAAGGGGGGGGGGGAAGAGGTGGCTCGTTTCCTGCCGGGGTGGGCGCGGGAGTCTGACAGCTTTCAATCACACTCGCGATATTTTGCGAGCGGCGGCGTACCTCAGCCGGACTGTGTCAGTTTTTGAATACGCGGAGGCGAAGGAGCGAGAAAAAGAAAAGTGGCGCTCTGTGTTTCGTATGTTTGTTGTGAGACAAAAGACGCGTAGAAGAAGAGACAACAATCCATCAATCAAATCAATCAATCCTTTTTATAATTTCAGTCAGCTGTTGGTGGGACGTGTGAGTGCAGCGGGGGAGGGGGAGAGGATGAGGATGAGGAAGAGGAGGAAGAAGCTGAAGCTAATTAAGGGAAAAAATCCACCCTCAAACACAACAAACGGAGGTGTTACTGAAGCTGTTTGAGGCGTCGCAGGTGTTATTTTTGAAGGGAAGGAAATGTGAAGCAGCGCTCGTAGTTCTGTAACGAGTTGTCCTACGTTTCCCAGAATGCCTCATGACACCTCCAAGTAGAGAGAGCAATAGTTAACAGTTAAAGAGATTTTTCCAGGATAAAACAAGTTGTAAACTCTTAATTTGAAATACATCTTTATGGTGAGCAATGCATTCTGGGTCTTTTGGTCCAACGAACTGTATTATACGAACTTATTGTGAAAAACTTTTCATGGTTTCCTGTCGTTATTCTGACGTAGAAGCAGCGTTTAGTTCTGCAGGTGGACTAGTTAGACTGTGGAGCAGCTCAGCTCATTTGCAAACAATTAAATTAAAAAAAAAAAAATAGAAATTATAGTTTGGTTTAAAAATAACAAATCCATATTTGTGTTTAGGAATAAAATAACTTCAATAATTAATATACAGTAAACACCACCTGCTGCTAAAGTAGTTAGCAAGCTTAAAGATAAATAAATCTAAATCTAGAGTTGTTGTAGCTCAACTTACTGTATCTAGTTTGTAACAGTCGTCACCTTTATGTAATTATTAGAGTTAAATAACATCCTGTTTACAGTCAGTTCATGGAGACATACAGTAGATGACCAAAAACGTTGTAAACTACTTTATTACAGCACTAGACGATAAAATGTGTTACTGCAGCTCCCATTAAATGTACCATAAATGTATAAATCAGCCTTTTAACACAGTTAATGTTTAATAGCAGAAAAAGGATCAAAACGTTGCAGGTGAGGGTCGACTACAGCAGCTGATACGACTGCAAAAAACACAAACATTTTTTATTCTGCATCATCAAGTCCAGCCTTTCAATTAGTGTCTTTTATTAACAATAGACTGGCTGGAATATTCATCAATTTGTGGTGAAAATTCTTATTACCACTAATATATTAAGATTTTAATGAGATGACTGCATCTTAAATTCTTTTTGCTCAGTACTGTCGACCCTGCAGTCATTTTCCTACAATGTCTAACGGTTTATAGCTGATAAAAACAAAACTATTAAAATGTTTCTTAAATTCTACCAACTGTACATCGACCACACTTTTTAGTAATTTTTGTTATTACAGATGTCAGTGTGATTTTTAAATTGGAGCTCACTTACTTTTGGAACAGTTAAACTTCTATCGGCTCATCTTACGTAGATTTTCGGCTCTTTGATCACAGCAGACATGATGTCGTGTTAGCGTGTTAGCATGTTAGCGTGACGTCGTGTCTCAACACATCAGCAGCGTTGCTTCGTCTCCCGTTTCGAGTGTTTCAGGGTGGATTTTTTTCCAATTACGATTTAATGATTTATTTTTGTTTGTTTTTCTTGAACGTGACACAGTTCAGATGAGGTGAAATGTTTTTTTTTTACTCGCCGGCGTCGGGGGAAGTTTTGTAGCGCGGGACGGGGCAGAAACAGCCGCTGTGTTTTTTTAAAAAGAGCACGCAGCAGAGCAGCGCCAGAAAGGATTTATTGTTGGATACATTCATAAATTTCAGGGTTTTTAATTTCTCATGCAGTACAGTGTCCTCTCGTCTGTGATGTCCATGCATTTCCAGAGCTGTTATGTGTGACCTACAGTAGGAAAAGGGTTGATTAGGGGTGCATTGTGATTTTTTTTTTTTTTTTTCTTTTGTAGCCTTTACCAGTCAGGGGGAGAAATTATCGTCTTATAGAGAAATTTTGTCACCTTTTCAAGGTGTCTTTTATTTTTATAAACCAAAATGGTTTTTATTGTTTTCATTGAAATTTTACGTTGTTGCACCTTTTTAGCCCAATGTGTTACTTAATAGTTGTTAAATGTGCCAAATAACTGTTGCTGATTGAGTGGGAACCAATGGGAAGCCTCCTTTCTGAACTTTTGACCCTTCTCACCACGGACTCGGCAGCAGCCACGAAAACAACAACAACAACAACAACAACAACAACAACAAGAGTTCAGCGCACACACATGAACTTAACGGTGGAGGTTTTGTTGGAGTGTTTGAAGGGTACAAAACTGTGACCAAACCTTTTGTTTTGTTTTGTTTTTTTGTTTGTTTGTTTGTTTCCCAGAGAAGAAATAAGTGTGTGTGTGTGTGTACGGCGGCTCTGGCTTTCCACCATGTTGCCATCAGGACTATCGACACACACACACACACACACACACACACATACACATACATACACACACACAAACACACAACACATATACACACACATCCAGCTCGCTCTGCTCGCTCCTAAAAGGTTTCTTTCACACTGTATGTATGTCATGTGAGCGTGTGAGCATACGTGCGCTTCATTAATCGCTTTGTATGTTCGTTCAGTGGACTATTTTTTTTGTTTTTGTTTTTTTTTTTGTCACACACAGATTCTCTGCTCAAACACGCTCAACACACAAGACAATTTAAAAGGATGGCATATAGGAAAAAAAATCAAAGTATATATAAATATATGTGTATATGAAATGACAAAATGCTCTAGGTTTATTTAAAAGATTTAATGTAGAAAACAAAATGAAATTGTTTCGGGGGAGGTCGGGGGGGGTTTTGATGTGAGTATAATTGTTTGTGGTGAAGACTTCAGCTCGAATCTTGCACATAAAGACTTTAGATATTGTACCTGCGAGTTCCAGATGATTATTTTTGTTTGAATACCGGACTCCTGCTCTTTCATATTTATTGCGTGTCTGGGGAGCGATCTCGCTCCGTCTCTCCTCCACGTGTTTGAGCGCTCAGCCGAGAGCTCGCTGTAGAAAATCCTCCGGTTTACACCCATCAGAATCCTTGTTTTGGTTTTTTTTTTCATATGCCACAAACAAACACAAATACTACTGGCTTTGGGTTATTATTGCCATTAAGGTTATGATAATACTGATATATAATTGATAATATTATTCAATGATTATTATTAAATTTATTTTATTTCAATGACTTTTTTTGTTTTGTTTTGTTTTGGAGACAGGTAGGAAGTTGCGTGTTGGACTGCTTGTACAAACAGTTCATGAATAAAAATCCTTTTTCCGTGTTGCCTGCTGTCACTTTTGAGTTTTCTACCAACTGAAGCTGCTTTTTATGAAATATGAGCGAGTGTTTTATCCATATTATCAATAATTACACAATGTTTTAATTCTAATGTGAATTATACTGATAATTACCACAAACGGTACCATCTGAAGTAGAGGAAATAACACTATGTGTGTATTTCAGCCAATAAGTAACAAGAAATATCAATACAGAAATTACAAAATTATGTTTTAGGTCATTTCTAAATTATTAAATCATTAAATAATAATCTGGTTTGTCCACAAGAGAGTTTTATCTTTTTCTTTATTCATCAAATTTAAGGGATTCTTATCAGAAATGTTTATGTTTATGAATATTAGCCCATAAATTATCAACTTAAATATCAAAGTCGTAACTGCCTCAGAAATCCAGTATCTGTTGGGATATAAACTGAGGCTTTATATTCTTTATTAGGCCTCATTAACAGCTGCTTCCATTAATTAATTTACCACAACCTATGAAACAAGGTCATGTGACCATAAGTTGGAGTCAGTGTATATTCATATGTATTTTTATAAATATTTATTTTAGTTTTTTATCTTTATTGGTTTTAAACTTAGAGGCTCATACATGAGCAGTATCATGTGATATTTCACTGTTTGAATGTTTGGTCATTTAAATATATTCATTAGCCAATAAGATATTTTTCCATATTTTACTTTCACTTTTAATTTTGTTAAGATATCTAGTTTTTATCATTTTTATATTTTTCTATGTATTTTTTGTTAGGATGTTTATTTTACTATTTTATAGATTTTCTTTTCTTTACTACAGTCTGGATGTTTTTGTTCAAAACGTTCTGTAAAGAATAACTTCTATAACTCACAGGTTTTCTTTAAGTTTATATTCAACCGATACTGGATTTTTGAGGCCAATATTGATATTTAAGGGTTAAAAACTGATTATACATGAGCTTGTATTTGTTTTTTAAAACGTGAACACATAGAATAACATTTTTCATAAGGATCCCTTAAATTTAATAATTAAAGAATTGTAACTAAGATGTACTGAGCAGGACTTTTTACATTTGAAAAATAAACTAAAACATAAAAAACTAACTAAACAGTAATAATGTTGATGCTAAAAGTAACTTTTGTAATAAAACAACATAACCTGATATGATGTAATGAGAAAAGTCTCTTGTTAAAAATGTATAATTTGATATGTAGTGAAATAATGAAAAATAACATTTTTTCTCTTACAATGAGAAACTGAGCAAAACCTGGAAGCAACACTCGCTGTAAAAAAAAAATATATATACTCATGGCCAAGTCAAAATGATGAGACAGTAAATCAAAATTTGGACGTAGTATCTCAGTGTGTCAAAATTTGACTTACTAGTACTTTTATCAGGCCCAACTTTTCATTTATTTATTTAATTTTTTTCTTGGCTCAAATGGGCTTCCATACAAATGAGTCACCATCAGATGAAAACGCCTTTAAAAACCTGCAGATATTGAAGTGAGTGTCAGTACAGTCGAAACGAAGCGTGTCAGCTTTAACCACGACGTGAACCACTGAGAACACGTGACGTCACTGGATCCTGCAGCTGGTTTATATTCCAGATGTTGAACTGAGGAGAAACGAACGAGACGAGGAGAAGCTCGTCCAAGCATCCGTCATCACCTCCATCCGTCCCTGAGCATCAGCTGCTGCCAATTCACAATGAAAGATATTGACGATTGATAGGGAAACACCTGCTCTGACATCACTGATTGAGGTTTAGCAGTGATGGGAAAAAATGTCTGTTTACTTAAATTTAAGTATAATTTTGAGGTACTTATTCTTTACTTGAATATTTCAATTTCACGCTACTTTATACCTCGACATCTCTGAGTGATATATTGTACTTTTTACTCTACTATAATTATCTGACAGCTGTTATAGTTTATATTCAAAACAGGATCAGTGTTTAAAATACAGATTTTACTACCCAACCTTATATAAAATAAGTAAAAACGGTTACTAATTACACATTAATGCATCAGTAATAATAATCATGATGCAGTTACAAATGTTAGTCAAACATTAAAGTTAAGTCAACTGTTGTTATAAATGTTAATAAATCATTAATTAAATGTTCTCATATTAATGCATTAAGCTGTAAAAGTTAATAAACTGTTTATAAAATGGATTTTTTGGTCCAGATGTTCCTGCAGCTCGTTTCTTTAAAGGTAAGTGGTCAAACAGTCTGCTGGAGTCTTTCTGATGAAGACGAGCAAACTGTGCTGCTGAAGGAGGATTTTCCACAATCTGGCAACCCAAACCTGGTTCTTATTAAGGGCTCATAAAGCATTTGTAAATGATTTATTAACCATTAATAACGTCATCACCACGTTACAGCGTGTAAAGGCTGCCTTATCAGAATGTAGTACTACTGTTACTTTTAAGTATTTAGATACTTTTTCTTTGTAAAACTTTTACTTGTAATGAGTATTTCTACATTTCTAGTTTTACATTTTGTGTAATTCTTACAGAGAGATGAAAAGATCAATACCACTGTCAAATTAATGTATGTATTTTAATGGGGTGGACAAAATATTACGAACACTTTTCACTGTAATGCACTGCAGTACACCACCATTAACCACTATGACCTTAATAATAATAAACATAAAGTAGAATTATCACCTTTCTGACAATGTCAACAAAAACTGAAAATGTATAAGCTTAAATATGAAAGTAGGATTCATGGCAGAGCTGTTGTATTACATTAGTTTGCACAGGTGTTCCTAATAAAATGATCAGTGAGTGTAAAAACACGTAAAACAGCAGTTATCAATACCGTAACCATGTCCACCGTCGTCATGTTTAATAACTGTCGTCCTGTAAGATTGAACAGAAGTGAACATGATCAAGAAATGACAGTGAAGTAATAACAACAGATTCCAGACTAAAAATGTGTTTTTAACAGTCAAGTCAGTTGTATTTTTATAGTCCACCTGCTTTAGAGGCTTCACAGTCTGTGCAGCAACTTTAATACCAAAAAGCTTTTAACACAGAAAAATAAATGAAAGAAAGCTGCTCTTCATCAGCAGCGGAGCAGAGAGAGGCAGCAGACAGTCTGAGGGATCAACTGGGGTCGAGTCTATGCATCATCTCCAGAAACACGTTTACAACCGTGTGGTAAAAACTGATCTGGAAACTGGACGCCGGCGCAGAGACCTCAGAGCAGGAGTGATGTGAAATATTTTCTTTGTTCCAGTTCAAACTCTGGCAGCTGCGATCTGAATTATCTGGAGCTGATTATTAGACTTTGTGCTGCTGGTAATAACAGCACGGACACGCTTCTCTGCATCTCTGGCTTTTTGTACAACATGAGCCTGTTCTTAAAAACCCTCACCGGTCCAGTTAAAGGTAAAAGTCCCCCTTTACACTCAGAAACTTTACTCCTCTCCGGTTGGATTATTTGAGCTTCTCTGTGCAGAATAATGTATGTATCGTTTGTTTTCATCTGCTGAAAGTAGAAACTTTCTCTGAGCTCATTGAAAATCTTGATTTTTTTTTAAGGGGGCGGGGCTACAAGCAGGATTTGTGACATCACAACTGGCTTCCAAAGGATTTTTAGATAATTGATCTCTTTTTTTTTTAATGGAAAAACCATATCAGACACTAATTATTATTCAAAGTAGAGTATTTATAGACATCTTAAAATATGTCTGGAGTCGACAACATGGTGATTTACTCAAGTACTGCACTTAAGTACAATTTTAAGGTACTTGTACTTAACTTGAGTATTTCCATGTGATGCTACTTTCTACATTTCAGAGGGAAATATTGTACTTTCTACTCCACTACATTTATTTGACAGCTTTAGTTACTTTTCAGATGAAGATTTGACACAATGGATAATATAACAAGCTTTTAAAATACAACACATTGTTAAAGATGAAACCAGTGGTTTCCAACCTTTTTGTCTTTTGACGTCTTACAAAAAGCAGTGTGTAGTCGGGGTCACATTTCACATGTCTATGAGTTGTTAACAGCTCCACCAAATAGTGATTTTTCCCTCTAAACTTCTCACATGCTTTCATTTCAATAAATGTTCAAATGATCCAATATTTCAGCAAAGATCAAAGATTAGAGAAAAAACTGAAAACAGATTTGTGTATCAGAACTTTGTTTTTTCTCCTTTCCTCTGTGGTTTCCAACCTTTTTAGCGATGTCAGTTAAAGAATTGTTAAGAATCTGATTTATTATTTCTGCAAATTAGCAACTACATATGAATCCAGGTTTAACGAGCATGCACTTACCAACTAAACCGAACTCACACTTTTTTTCTGTTTTTTCTTATAATTTCTACCAAATTGCACCTCATTCTCTGCACGATGTCCTACAAATTAACCTTTAAATACCTGCCAATTACTGCGGCGACAATTTCCAGGAAGTTAGCATAAAACAAACGGACCTGTGCAGTAAAAGTCTTCTCTGCCACCACCACTCTTCCTCCTCACATTCACCAGGACAGACTCCTCCTCCTCCTCCTCCTCCTCCTCACCTCTCTCCCTCAGCTGCAGCTGTCAGTCAAACAGGTCCTCACATGTGTCGGAACAGCCGGCATCCATTATCACAACCCCCCCCCACCCTCCCCTCTAAACCCTAAAACCCCCTCCACCACGCTGACACACTTTCCAACAACAAACTCTCCTTAATTCTGTTGTAAACCAGAGTTTCATCAGATTATCGATGGTGTCACATCTTTAACTTCTCTCTCGCTTGTTTTCTTCTGTGGTTTGATCTCAAGCTGTTCTCTAAAGAGGGCAGAAACCCCCCCTTCCTCCTCCTCCTCCTCCTCCTCCTCCTCTCCTCGACCTCCCTATGCCTGCAGATATTTATAGAGGACTCGTCTGTCAGCTCTGTCCTGTTGCTTGTCACTGTATGTGTATGTGTGTGACTCTATTTCTGACTTTACTGCTACATGCCCCACTCAGTCTGTGTGTGTTGCCCAGAGTGTGTGGTGGTGTTTGTGTGACAGTGGTTGGGACTCTCTCTCGTTTGGCCTCGCAACAGGATTTGCTTTTAACCATCCGGATCTCTATTTCTTTGCCGTTTCTGAAGGTATGCTGATGTGTCTTCGGTGTTGTGCCGTCCTGTGTCCGCTAGAGATAGTGACATTCTCCAGGTTTTATTTATAGACGGTCTAAGAGAGAGAGAGAGAGAGAGAGAGAGAGAGAGAGAGGCCTTGTGTGGTACAGTAACCCCCCCGGCTGTGATTTTCTGACATTGGCTTCAGACAGAATTTAACACCGTACAAGCTCAGACGCTGGAACATTGGGGTTTTTATGGTTGGCTCGATTTTTTTTTACTGCAAAGTGCATTTCTGTCTGATGACTCATTAGGAGGAAATTTCTACAGACTCCTAATGGTTCATAAATAAAAAAAAAAAAAAAAGCATTCAGGAGCTGCAGTGTTAAAGGACAGGTTCAAAATTCTTGAAAGTGTGAATATGTCATACTGACCATTAGAAGATCCCTTTATAATACACTTACAATGGAAGCGATGGAGGACAAAACCCACAGTCCGTGCTAATATGAAGCTAATATGAAGCTAATATGAAGCTTCAGTGTCCAAATGAGTCAAATCAAGTAGATATCTTTCAACGTTACAGTCTTTTTAGTGTCAAAGTTCCTCTTTTTGTTACTATACTTCCACCTGCAGCTCAACAGGGAAACACTGTCCGAGGAAACACAAAGAGTTTGAGAATTTGATGCTAAAAAGACTGTAAATGTGTCAGATATCCACTTGATATGACTAACTCAGACTGATGAAGCTTTTAAATGACTGTGTGGACACACTGTGGATTTTGGCCTCCATCACTTTACATTAAAAGCACATTTGAAGGATCTTTTAATGTCCAGTATGAACAGGAGGAATGATTACAGACACCTGACTGCTGTTTAAGACACACTTGAAAAATTGTGAATCTGCCCTTTAAGATGTCGCCTAAATTGTAAAATATGAATATTAACCTTCATGTCCAAAGTTTTCGGTTCATGACGAGTGTCCTGGGTGACACGAGGCCTCCTGTCCTGCTAAAGCCAGTTGTTGAGTTGTTTACAGAGACGTCAGTCACCTGATGTGGCCTTTACAGGCAGAGGCTGAGATTTCATAATATATGTTCAGGATCAAATGTAGTTGACGAGGTGAAGAGTGGTAGTTAGTTTATTTACTTAAACCTTTTTTCCATGTGTGTCTTAAAACAACATTCAGGAGCCAAAATGAACATTGATGTTCATGTTTTTCTTGCTGTAATCATTCCTCCTGTTCATACTGACCATTAGAAGATCCCTTCATAATGACCTTACAATGGAAGTGATGGAGGACAAAATCCAAAGTTACAGCTGTAATAGTACAAATTTCTCCCATTTTGTTTCTGTCCTTCCACACTAGCTCAACAGAAGAGGGAAATTTATACCAAAAACACTGTTACCCAACTTATTTAACTGCTGAAGCTTCATATTAGCTTCAGGTAAACTTTTAAATACATTTTTGCACAGAAGGAGGACTGTGGATTTTGTCCATTGTAAGGTCATTATGAAGGGATCTTCTAATGGTCAGTATGAACAGGAGGAATGATTACAGCAAGAAAAACAGAAGGATAAGAATAAAAAATTAAGTTAGTAATTCTTCCCGAGGATATAATTATAATCTAAACCTCTAAGTTTTCTTCAGTATCAAAGTAATCTAGTGATAGTTTCTGTACATCATGTTACGCTGCAAACAGGAGCTGCTAACAGCTGATTCAGCACTTTTAATGGAAACCTTTTGACAAAATGTAAACAAATCT
The DNA here is from genome assembly GCF_963924715.1 of Thunnus thynnus. Classification (NCBI taxonomy): domain Eukaryota; kingdom Metazoa; phylum Chordata; class Actinopteri; order Scombriformes; family Scombridae; genus Thunnus; species Thunnus thynnus. The sequence goes on from NC_089535.1 coordinate 3,916,576, forward strand.
GGTGTAAAAACAGGTCTGAAAGAGAACAGCAGCACCTACCTGTAGCTGACATTACAGCAGCACATTAGAGTCTTTTTTCTGATGAGTCATCTTTCTGATGCTTTTATTTTGTTATGTTGTCATACTGATTCAGCTCTGAGATCATACCAATAAGAGAAACATACGAGAGATGAACTAAAACAGAATTTTATTTAACAGAGATTAGTTTTGTCCAATTAAGATAACAAATAATAATAAGATAACAGATGAGGCGGGCAGATGGAGCTACTGCCAGACTAACAGAGGAAATGCTGAAGTAACTATACAGGAAATCATCATATAACCTACTGGGAGACAGTGGCCAGCTCCCTCCACTTCCCTAATGGTCTCCAGCTCCACCCAACCAGGAACCAGTAACACTGAAACACACACACACAAGTCCTAACAGAGGCGAACAGGCTGACGTGTCGGTGTCAGCATGTTTCCATCTGTCACATCAGCCAAAACTCAAGAGATCCATTTTAAAATATAAGGCGGTGATTTAAATGACAGCTGGAGCAGCCAAGTTAATTTAATTTAGTTCATCGTTACTGGGGTGGAGCTGAAAAATGACCCACAGACCAGATTAAAATCTCCCCCACTTCCCCCTGCAGACATATATCCAGTCTGAATGAAACTGCACCCTGTCAAACCAAAACAAAGAGCTAAAAGACGCTAAAATGCTTTAAAGTCACTTCAACTGACAACTTTCACACATTTGACCTGAAAAATATTAAAATGCAGCTTTAAGGCCACATTATACAGATAAAATCCTTCTTTTAACATTTCCAACACTAGCATTTGATGCTTCATTGCTTTATAATAATAATAATAATAATAATAATAATAGTAATAATAATAATAACAATAATAATAATAATAATAATAATCGTAAATAATAATAATAATAATAGTAATAATAATAACAATAATAATGATAATAATAATAATAATAATATCTTTATTAGCAAAGTATTTAACATTGTCTGCACATTTATAAGCAAAACACACAACAAAAGCACGTATGAATAATCAACGCATTTTTAAGTTATAATAAAAAATAATAAACTTTATTTATACATCACTGTTCAAAACAAAGTTACAAAGTGCTTTACATGGCTAAAACATTTAAGTGCTACAATTAGGCAGTAAAATCAGACAATTTAAATAAATCAATTAATTAATTAATTAAATAAAACAGGAATAATACTCCTAGTATAAGATTTTATTTAATAATAATAATAATAGAAATAAAAACGATAAAACAACAGTAGTAATAAAACTGTGTGGTATCAATTAAATAAATGCCTTTTTAAAAGATTTCACCGATTCTGCAGGTTTTTATTAATTAAAGTGTGAAAATTAAACACATGACGGCCCCATATAAAGAGATCAATAAGGAATCAGTTCTAAAGACCTGAAAGTAATTTTGGGCTGAATCCTGCGAACAGTGGTGGAAAAATACTAAATATATTAACTCAAGTACTGTACTTAAATACCATTTAAGGTACTTTACTTGAGTATTTCCATGTGATGGAAATATTGTACTTTCTACTCCACTACATTTATTTGACAGCTTTAGTTACTTTTCAGATGAAGATTTGACACAATGGATAATATAACAAGCTTTTAAAATACAACACATTGTTAAAGATGAAACCAGTGGTTTCCAACCTTTTTGTCTTTTGACGTCTTACAAAAAGCAGTGTGTAGTCGGGGTCACATTTCACATGTCTATGAGTTGTTAACAGCTCCACCAAATAGTGATTTTTCCCTCTAAACTTCTCACATGCTTTCATTTCAATAAATGTTCAAATGATCCAATATTTCAGCAAAAATCAAAGATTAGAGAAAAAGTCCAAAAACTGAAAACAGATTTGTGAATCAGAACTTTGTTTTTTCTTCTTTCCTCTCCCATTAATCATCTCACCACCCCTCAGATTTATCTGCTGACCCTTTGGAGGGGCCTGACCCCTAGGTTGGGAACCAGTGGACTAAACTAGCTAACTGTATATAAAGTAGTGTAAACTAGCTCCACCTCCAGCAGCTACAACAGTAACATGCTGCTCTAACACTGATGCTTCACTATTAATAATCTAATGATGTCATATATAATAATATATCAGTCAGAGGGACCAAACTAGAATCCAGAACGATGCCACAGATTATTCACTAAGTCAAACAAACGATCTCATGTTACATCTGTACTTGAATCTCTTCACTGTTTCTTATATGATCCAGTTGTCTGTTGCAGAGTTTTGCACATTCAGGCTCCTGCATATGTGTCTGATCTACTTCACCGTCACTCGTCAGCTCTTTCAGGTCAAATATGCTAAACTTCTCTCTGTCCAACACGCTCGCCTTAAGACTCGAGGTGATCGAGCACCTAAACTATGAAATACTCTGCTTGCACCCCGACGGTCTGCTGATTCTGTTAAAAAGCAGCTAAAGACACACCTGTTGAGACAGGCAGGGTTACCTGAATGCACCATGTCAGCATTTTTTTTTTAATTGTGTATTGTGCATTTTTAAATCACGTGACTAGGATGGTTCATCTGTTATGATTTCTTTCTTTTCTGTATATTGTATTAGGAAATGCGATACACAAATACATTTTACTTACTCACTAAACCACTACTGCAATACTTTACCTACATCAAGCTGATAATACTTATGTACTATTACTGTAGAAGGGTTTTTCATGCAGGACTTTTACTTGTAATGGAGTATTTTTACATTGCTGTCTTGGCTTGAATACTTCTTCCACCTCTCTCAGGATTTACACAGACCAAAGCGTCCATATAATGTTGTGGCGACAGGTAAAAAAAACCCTGCAAAAGTGTGATTTATGACAACAAAGCGGAAAACAAAGAAGGTGTGAACTCTTGAGGAGGCAGTTTCTTATAAAAAACAACAAGACACAAAGGCTGTGAAGCGTCCCAGTAATGGAATAATGTATCAAAGTGTTTGTATGTATAATAACTCAACATGTCCCTGACTGATATGTGTTTTTTACTCTCTTAAAAAGGCAAAAGTAGAAAAAAATGAACACTTTTCATCATTTTTTTACAGCTGCTGGAGACAAACTGAAGCCTGATCTGTCACTTCCTTCACTTTCAACTGTCCTTCTCTGCACACACTCGCACCGCCACCACTGCCGCCGCCACTCTGACATCACATCCTGCTGCTGACATCACCGTGACCCCCACCCCCCCACCCCCCCCACACATCCTTGAACCCTCCCTGACCCCTCCTCCTCCTCCAACCATGGCGTTGTCTTCACGCTTAAAACTGTGGGAGAAGAAGGGAGGTGCAGAGTTGTTGCATGCTGCGTTAATTGAACATCTAATATATATGTGTGTTGTTGTGATGTAGCATTGATTACATAGTGATTGGACCTTCTGTTCTAACCCTGAATCATCACGGCATGTCACTGTGAAGCCTGCCTGCCGGTGTTATTAGTCATCCTGCATGTTTTAGCCGACACGTTTGAGCTTTTTAAAGCCGCATAGCGTCACCGACATTTGTGGTTTGAAGCTTTTAGTCGCTGATATTTCTGTTGACGGTCAATATGTTTTGTACAATCGATAAATAAATATCTTTTGAGACCCTTAGTAGGAAGCAGCTAAGGTCATTTGGCACTTTAGGGCTGCAACTAAGGATTATTGTCATTATTTGAAGATAACGTCTTTAAATATCTTGTTTTGTTCGACCAACCCTCCAAAATAAAACCCCCCACTCAGTACCATTTTGTGACACTGAAACCTTCCACTAAAACCTTTTCTAATGAAATTCTGAAGCAGATCAACCGAAAAGTTCACAGCATGCCATATTTCAGTGCAGCTTTAATAAAAAAAAAAAAAAATGCAACCGTGGCTGGCACCATTTGTCTGGTTAGTCATCCAATACACAGTTTGATAAAAGCATTTTCAAGCACACTCGTGTGGATCCTGCTCTAAATTTGGCGTCAGGATTGGACTTATATGAACTGAATGAGGAGGAACGTTGAAGTGGGGGGAACGGATAACAAGGCTCAAGCAGATTTTTTAACTGACATGCAGCTTCGTTCACTGGCTGATCATGTCAATGTTGAGCTATGTGTCGTCCTCATAAAACCAAAAGTGTTATAATTACTCAGCTGCTTCTTTCTCACAGTTTCTCATGATTAGATATTGTAGCTTGTCACAGACTGAAACAGCTGTCCCACTGACCTTTCTGATATTCCCTATTGTGCCAGCAGGTGATATCTATTAGCTAAATGTCAGGCCTCAAGCCATCTCTCTGTCTGGCACTTCTCATGCCCTCATTATACCCGTCATATCCGCTGACTCATATTTCCTTGTAAAGTTTGGGAATACACTGGAAAACTTGTTCTCAACTGTGAAAAGTTTTGGAGATTATTGTTGAGGACGACGGGTTTCGACACTCAGCCCAGGAGGAGGAGGAGGAGGAGGAGGAGGAGGAGTAGTAGATAACAATCATCGATCATATCTATTACCTGCATTGTTACCGGCAGGCCGGTGCAGACACACCGTCACCGTCAGGTATCGTAGCCGAATCAAAGCCACTAATCAGAGGCTCTTTTTTTTCCCAATCTCAGCTTGACGAGCAAATGCAGTGAATGTGCAGAATCCTTGTCTTGACGTGCCTCTTCGTTATCCCCTCCCTGTTGGTTTCTGTTCACCCCAAATGATAAACTACCGTATATCTCCTTAACTCTGGTGGTATCTAGTCATGTAATTAGTTTCATCTGTCTGGATCTTGAGATATCTGACTCTGACATTTCAGACACAATGGAGGTGAATTAGATCTCCTTTGTGATGCTCACAATATGGACGAAATGACATTTAAAAACATTCAAGGGTAACATGTCTCTTCATAAACAGCGTCCTTGTTGTCCTGGGTCGTCTTCTTTTATAGAAAGTGAAAACTGCTGACTGTGTGTTCTGTGGATTATCCAGCATGGATGCTTCTGGAGTTGCTGTTGTTTTTTTTAGCCTCGCTAACAGTGTGTGAGTGTCCTGACTGAAATATCTCAACAACTGTTGGATGGATTGCTATGAAATTTTTGTACAAACATTCATGGTCTCCAGAGGATGAGTCGTGGTAACTTTGGTGTTTCCTTGACTTTTACTTGAGCGCCATCATCAGCTTTAAGACCAAATACCTGATAAACTAATGACATTCCCATTAGCTTCAGCTGTAGTTTGTGTTTAATGCTAATTAGCAAATGAGCTAAACAAAGACAGTGAGCATGGTAAATATTAAACCTGCTAAACATCATGTGTTGGACTGAAAAAGGCAACATTTCAGTAATAAACAAAACGTTCAGTCCAATAAATCTTTGGGAGCTACAGTTAAATAAGGAAGGTGCAAACAATCTGCACCCAGCTTAAACATAGCAGGGAATGTGCAAACAACTACTGTATGTGTTTGTTTAAACATCAGCATGTTAGCATTGTCACTGTGAGCATGTTAGCATCCTGGTGTTAGCATTTAGCTCAAAGCACCGCTGTGCCTCAATGCAGCCTCATGTTAGCATGCTGGTGTTAGCATTTAGCTCAAAGCACCGCTGTGCCTCAGTGCAGCCTCACATAGCTGCTAGCATGGCTCTTTGTCTTGTTATAATATGATATATGAACATGGATGTATGGACGTTTACATACCTCACTATTTATTCAAATATTGCAACAGTTTTCTTAACCTCATAGATAAGCATGGCATAGATAAGATTATTATATATACAAATATATTGCAAACCTAACTGAAAATTGAACACTTCATATTAGCTGTGGGCTACAAAGTTGTATTTTATATTGTACATGAAGGAATGTATAGCCATATTTTCATAATACATGTAAGGTCTAAACATATTAAAATCGCTTATGTCAAATTTTTATTTTGTATATTTGGGTATATATTGAGCAACATAAATATTATTATATATGGTAAAAAAAATACTTCTGCCATATATTTGCAAATATATTTGTTAATATATGTGAAAAACAGATATTTGATAAGAGAATGTCCATAAATCTTGCAAACAATGCATGTTTCTTTAGAAACTTAATTTAATGAGTTGCATTTAATTCGTTCAACTCATTATTTTAAGTCAGAAGAACTCATAAATACGAGTTCTGTAATAGTAGTGACATAAAAACTAGACATTTTAGGTTTAATTAACTCTAAATTTTAAATATTATATGTTTAAATTACGTTAATGAAAAATATGAGTTGGTTCTGCTGATGTTTTGCAGTGTGTAGTGAACTCTATGTCTGGATCCCACAGTGACTTGCTGTTTTCTTTCTAATTGTACCTGCATCGATCAATCAATCGATCGAACTACAGATAAAGGAGGAGAACACGCCGGCGACCACGGCCGAGCCTCCTCCACCTCTGTCAGCTCTGCCGGGCGGCTTTCTCAAACAGCTGGTGAGAGATTCAGAGAAGGAGACCAAAACCAAAGAGCCAGAGGTCAAAGACGAGAAGCAAGTGAGTGGTTTTTCATTCATTTCAGTTCTGGTCAGTTCTCGAAGATTCTTAAAGAAAAAGTTTGACATTTTGGAAAATACAGTTATTTGTTTTCTTGCAGATAGTTGAGAAGATTGATACGACTCTCATACAGTAAATATGACGCTTCAGCCGACAGCCAGTTAGCTTAGCTTAGCATAAGGACTGGAAATGGGGGGAAAATGGCTACTAACATCTCTAAAGCCTACTCATGTTGACTCAAGGAACCAGCAGAGACCAATACTCCTGGTAAAACCACAATGTGATGTTATCGCCCTTTGGTAGGTGGATTTTGTTCCCTTTGAGCAGAACCAGACCAGCTGTTTCCACCTGTTTTCAGTCTTTACGTTAAGCTAAGCTAATCTGCCTTGTGTTGAAGCCTCAAATAGTGTTTCCCTCTCCTTCAAATATAGTTTACCCTACTGTTGCCCTCCATCGTTCGGGTTAGGGCAAAGGTTAGGTGTGGTTAGGCCTTGTAGAGTAAATTGGTCAAGGATAGGGTAAGGTTGGGCTGAGGATACACCTGGTTGGGGTACTCAGTTTGGACCTATAAAAGTGAGATGTTGGTGGAGTGTGTGGGATTTAGGCTGGACTAGTTGAGGAGTGGGGATGCAGGCTTACCTGACGATCCGAAGAACACTAGAGCCTCCAACCGCTGCTTCCTCCAACGTGCTGTTTCCATGGCGAACCCAAACTGATGCCCGGCCTCACCAATCTGGCTCAGTGTCCAAGTTAAATTAAAACCAAACATCCCGATAATGAGGGGAAGTCAGACACTACGCTAGTAGTTCATCAATGGAAGCCATTTCTCAGCGTCCTCTGATCAACAGGTGCTTCCAGTGACACACAAACCCAACCTCCTTCATCCAGTCCAGCAAATGAATGAAAAGCACGTGAATTAGTTTGAGCAGGGGCCTCCAAACTGTGATATCTCTACACCTTGGCAGTGTTATTGGAAAATGTACATGTTGCTCAATCACAACAGGGTTGAAGATACTTTTGGACCATGTCTTGAGGCTGAAGCACCTTAAAATGCCACCGACGGCCGCTAGATGCCCCGACTGACTCCCATTCAAAAAACCTCAATTTCTCTCTATGTCAACAAGTCATTATGGTCTTAATCTCTAAATTCAAGCCCTCTAATAAATGTGCTGGTGGTCATTTTGGAAATGATTGCTCCGTTAATAAGATTTGAAGACTTATAGTAGCTTTGATGTCTGCTGTAATTGACAATTGGCTCATCCACTGCTCTCCCTGCCTACGGGAGTCGGATAGTTGTCGCAATATTTCACTAAGTTTAATGGAACCTGATTACAACACCTGCCCCGTTAGCACAATTTAGCTAAATTGTTCGAGGTAGCGGGGCGTGTTTCCTGGATTGTGAAAGGCAACACCCCGCCAAACAGAAAAGATGAAACTCAGGGCTTCAGACTGGCTCCAATTAAACCAACGGGCAATGTTGCACCTCGCTACGTCCATCTTTATATACTGTACAGGCTATGGTTTAGGCTCAGGTTAAGATAAACGGAAACACGAAGGGGAAACAGACTTTAATAAACACTGACTGCTAGCTGTAGCTTCATATTTAGCGTATAGTCATCAGAGTGGTATCAACGTTCTCACCTGACTCTTGGCAAGAAAACAAATAAGCGTGCTTCCCAAAAAGTTGAACTGTTCCTTTAGAGGACCACACTGATTTTTTGTGTTTTTCCCCTGCAGCCCAGCAAACTGAGCGACAACCTCGTACAACAGTTCCTCCTCCCAGACCAGACCCCTCCGATCCTCGAGGCCGAGATGTCCCTCCGGGCCGAGAAGCTGATCAGCAACAGCAGGCAAGGCCGCAATTCAGCCCAGTCGGACCACACGTCCTCGCCTCTGAGGCACATCGTCAGCCCTGAACCCGCAAATAGACCGGAAACCAGACCGGCAGTAACACCAGAGCCACCGAAGCAGAAACAGGATATGACGTCACAGAAGGAGAGCACGAAGGTGCCACAGGCTGAGCAGAAGAAGGAGGAGAGGATAGAAAAGGTGCAGCAGGTGCAGACCAAAGAGGAAGAGATGGAGAAGAGGCAGGAACCAGAGGGACGGCAAGCAGACGCAACCATAACAGAGCAGGACCGGAGAGAGGTACGAACGCTGCAGTCATCAAGTACATTTACTCAAGTTCTCTACTTAAGTACAATTTTTAGGTATGTGGTACTTTGTAGTTTTACTCCACTATAATTCAGGGGGAAATATCAGAGTTTACTACCTTTATAGGACAGCCTTAGTTACTTTATTTAATTACAATTTTACATTAAATAACACATTACACTGTATTATTTAAGATTAATTCAGCAGTTTCCAAACTTCACATAAAATCAGTGTGTAGTTGTATCTCATTTTAATGATTTTAGATAAAATCCAGAGAGGTAAAACTCCCATATTTCATAAAAACGCAAAGATGAGAGAAAAGTTCTGGAAAATGAATCCAAATGTATGTATAGATGCAGATTCATCTTGTCCTGAAGATCAAATAACAACAATAAAATGCTGCTCATGCACTGATTCATCAGTATTAATAATGCACTTTATTAAACATGTTTAATACAGTCACAGCTTGATTTTCTGCAAAACAAGTATTTTGCTTTACAAGTAAATTTACCTGGTAATACTTCTGTACTTTTACTGAAGTAGGATTTTAAATGCACGACTTTTACCTGTATTGGAGTAAAGATCTGAGTAATTCTTCCACCACTGATGTTTATCATTTAAAAGCAGCACATAAACATCTAATAAATGGTTTATAACACACTATAATGTAGTTATAAGCAGATATGATATATAATATTGTATTAGTCAACAACTGTAACTCCTACTGTGGACACACATAAGTGTTTGCTGCTGTATAAACAGATAATGAAGGACAATATAGTAAAACACAGTTGTAATAACATAAAAGTTGACTTTATAGGAGAATTCATAATTCTGTACATTAATAAACACTTTTATATATCCTTATATCTGTTTATAACTACTTTGTAGTGTGTTATAAACTATTTATTAAGTGTTTGTATACAACTTATTAATGCTAAATAGGGGGACTTGAAGTTGGTAAATTTAAAAAAACAACAACAAAACAAATTAATTAAAAGTATGCATTAAAGCCCCTATATTTAGAATATTTATGTGAATAGAGTATCCATTTTTTTCAGAACATTTTGAGTAAAATATAAAATATCACCAGTTATCCTTTAAATTCTTTCTGTGATTGATCAGTGAATAAAATACATTTCTTGTTGTGATTTCATTTACTAACGTGCCTCCTACTTTAACATTTACAAGTTATAATCGCTTTCATTCAGTGACTGCTTTCTTTAATGTAAAAATTAAAATTGAATACATCCAATTAAATCAAAGCAACAGAAATTAATTAAATGTACAGAAAACATCTATAATTATTGTGGTGGCACACTCGAGCCTCCGTATCACAACACAGACATTTATCTTGTTTATACCAACACTTAGAAACGTCCACACAGAGAATATTTCACAGGTGATTGATCGTCTTTGCTCTTCTGTTTCTCAGGTGAGGGATGTTTGGTATGAAGCTGGAACTGTGTGGTTTGCCAACAAGGACGGTTTCAACCTCGGTGAGAAATGAAAACAAACTCGACACACACATCATGCACATAAACAGCACATTTAACAAGTTAGCTTCAGCTTTCTCAACCTAAAATAAACACTGTCTATGTTATGGATATGTTTAAAAATGCTGTGTGTGAGTTCAGGGCAGCTTAAAAAGTGTTGAATTCAGTTCCTTCAAAAACAGACCTTAGAAGGTACGAAAAAGTACTAAATTTCATCCACAAAGGTGTTAAATATTGTCTCTTTCCTGCTGTAGACGGTAACATTAGTTGTAAGTTTTTTTGTATGCGTTTGCAGGCTGTCGAGAGACATTCTACATCTATAAACTGAGACTGGTGACATATTAATATTTCTCCCAATAATTTCTTCTGTAGCCTCTTGGCATGCCCAAATGGAAAAGAACTGTAAGGCCAAAATGCATGTATTAGGCTTCATTTGAAAAGTAACATCTTCTAGTTTCTAGAAATGTGCTTATTTAGCATGTGGCTAAAACACAACCAGATCAGTTCAGTTTTTTGGTCTATAATGAGTCATATTTGAATAACAATAACTAGGACCTGCTTTATGCCAGAACCATGAAAATCACCACATACCTTCTACATCTTGTCAATCACACCTGTATAAAATTCCAGACCTCTAGGCCTAACTTTATGGGAGCTAGGGAGTTCTTAGTTTGTGATTATAAGTCAAACAAGTGAAGAAAGTCGTGAATGTTCATGACTCCTAAGACGGCTTTTGTACCTCAGAGAAAATCCTACGACTCTGTTTGTACGAGTCTTTCATGAGGCCTATTCTCACTTATTCAGGGCATAATGTGTTCCTGGATTAGTGTAGATGCTTCTGCTAATCCAGACACACTCTCCAGTAATCTTCTAGCCTGTTCTATTACTTACATATCATGTTAGATATTAACTAAGCAGACCGTATGTGCTTGGATCCACTCCCCATATCCATCTGCTCCTTTTATCCAGCCAGCATCCTCACGTCCATCTATTCAGCTACTTACAGCACTGCTACTAATCCTGTTAGACATCTTTCTGTTTGCCCACACAACCTCTGATCCTGCTCGTTTACATGCAGGGATCAGAGAATTAGAGAATTATGAGAGTGTATGTATACACAGCCATACACTGTGGCTCTGACTTGGCTTTTGGTGACTCATTTTAGCCACTCAGGGGTAATAAAAGGTTTTCTGCTTCTTGACAGTCAGTGCATGTAGGTGTGCTATCGATGAGGGAGTTTCATAACTTGCAACTTTGGATTTATCTGCAATCTGAGCAGTTTTGAGATATTGAGGATCAAAGTTTTCACCTCCTGGATAGCAAAACCTCTATTTTATTGGTCAATCAATCAATCAATCATAAGTACATAAGTATTATGAGCTTGATGTAGTTAAAGTATTGCAGTAAAAGTAGTGGTTTGGTCCCTCTGACTGATATATTATTATATATGACATCATTAGATTATTAATAGTGAAGCATCAGTGTTAGAGCAGCATGTTACTGTTGTAGCTGCTGGAGGTGGAGCTAGTTTACACTACTTTATATACAGTTAGCTAGTTTAGTCCACTGGTTCCAACTGGCCCCGCCCGCGAGTTCCCACTCGGCCCATAGACTTTACTTTGTGATGATGTCACAGATTTTTAAATTGCTTTTTTGGCTCAAGGAAAAGTTTACAAATATTAAACCTCCATGGATCAAAATTTCATAATAGAAAGAGTCATAATTGATGTTGATTGCAGTTGGAGGGAGTCTACGGGGAAAATGCTTTTTGGGCCGCAGGGGGATTTTCCGTTGCAATACCACGAATGGCCACTGGGAAAAATTGGTTGCAAGGCTGAGTGGTGGAGCCCTATCCAGCTCTTATACATCCATGGTTTTGAAGCCTCCAGTGTGCATTTTGACTGTCGCCATCTTTGATTTTTGGAGCCAGATGTGACCATATTTGGACAAGAAGGTGGAGCTGACCCTAACGTTAGCTGCTAGCTTAGTTAGCACGGTGCATTTACAGTCTATGGTTAACTGTGATAATGCTAATGCTAATTTTCACTAACAAAAACAGGCAACAAAATGTATTTATAGGAGAAAAACTGAACATCTGACTACTTAGAGTCTTTTAGTTCAAGCGAATGCTGAACAAAACTTTTTTTAACCACCAAAATGTTACAATTAACTTTCACGAACTGACAACACACTGAAATAGTGACGGCACCCATCTGTCACTCAAAGTGGCCACGCCCTTAATCATGCATAACTTTAGGCCTGATAAAGTTTAAAGGGGCGAGTTATATAAAAGTTCACCCCCTGCAGTTGTTACGAGCAGGGAAATTAACTGTAGAGACGTTTTAACATGGGGGTCTATAGGGATTGACTCGCTTTTGGAGCCTCAAGTGGCCATTTGAGGAACTACAGATTTTGTGGAGTGAAAGTATAAAGTAGCATCAAATGGAAACACTCAAGTAAAGTACAAGTAACTAGAAATTGTACTTTAGTAGGCCACAGTACTTGTTCACTACTGTATATAATATTATGAAATGTGAATGTGAATTGCTCAATTTTGACAAAAAATTCAGATAAACCTTTATAATTCCAAGGTCACTATTTGTTCTCTGATTGGTTGGTTTGCACTCGTTTCAGCCACTCAGCTGAAGCCAGATGAAGGGACACCTGAACTCCCAGAAGGCCGAGTGAGGGTCCGCCTGGAGACAGACGGGTCGCTGCATGATGTCACAGAGTATGAAATCGAGAAGGTAGCTCAGCTCACTTCCCTTTTTAAACACCTTTCTGTCTGTTTTTAACACTTTGATGGACTGACTGAGTGTCTCCCCTCTCTCTCCCTGCTCAGTGTAACCCCTCAGAGCAGGATCTCTGTGAGGACCTGAGCGACCTCCAGAGCGTGAACGAATGCGGAGTCCTGCACACGCTGACCAGTCGAGTTAAAGCCAACATGCCGCTAACACTGGCAGGACCCAACTTGGTGAACTTCTGGCCTCCGTTACAGGCCCACAGCAAGGTGAAGGCAAACATTTCCTCCAGTAATCGCTCACTTATACTTTCAGAAATGCTTTCAGCTGCTCAGATTGATAGAAAACAGTGAAAAGTTGATTTTCCGAAACAAAATTACAGCTGCTTGGGTTAAAAACTGTAATATACTGATGTATTTCAAAGGGGTCAGTGCAAATTAATAAAAAAAAGAAAAGGTCCCACTTTTTAATGAGTCACCCTTTATATATATATATTTACAGCAAAGTTGTGGGCCATAAAACCAAAACAATGAGCTGAAAGACACTAAAACGCTCCACAGAATTTAGAGGAATAACAGAGGTTGGAGATGATTTTCTGTTGGTTTGTTACCACAAGCAACAGTGTTAAATGAATTTCTGTATTAAACCTTTAAAACCGGAGCCAAAAAAGTACCGAAATTTAACAGAATTTATTTTCTTGTACAAGAAGGAGCGTTTCGCAGTGCAACACACAGTAAAAGCCTCCTAGTGGAGCGTTTACAACAGGGTTTTATTACAGTTCTTTTCTTAATCTATCAAATACAGACTTATAGATAACGCGGTGTGTGTTTTCAGTTCCTCCTGTTCAGGAGCCATCTTGCCTAACTGACCCCCAGATGACATGTCCCATCCTGTCTCCCAACGAATTTTAATTTCTACATCTTCCTCTTTACAAATATAACGCTGAACTTCCTTTAACGTCAGCTGATGAGTCTGCTGACGTTGCGGTACAAGACAGGAACAACACTCATACACAGTGTGATCATAATTTTTTATAACAAACAACTTTTATATTACACATAGTCATTTGATTCATTGTTAATATAAGAAAATGGATTAGAGCAGCTTTAAAGAACTACATGTTAAATGGCAAAAAAAGGACATTAGAGAGGCTTTATTCTGTTAGTTTGAGCCGTTTTGTGTCACACAACCAGCAAAGAAAAATACACGACTAAGGCCAGAAAACCACAATCAACAAAGAATTCATTAAAACAGTCATAAAAACCCATCAGATATGATTATATATGGATATTACGAGATGATTATTTCCTCTTGAAAGTAAAGAAGTCTGTTCAAACTTACAGTAAAGACAGCAGTGATGAAATTTGTGAGTCGTGATAAAGTTTAATGCAGTATGAAGTAACGATGGGGCAGAACAGAACAGCTGACTGAACAATAGTTTTACAGTTTAAAAAATACAGACAGCCAAGTTACATTTTTCATTTTTGAGTTAAATGTTGATTATGAATCTCGTAGACAGTTTTCCTCAGTATTTTTATGACTTGCAGGAGTTATATGGCCACCATTTAAAGTTTTAACAGCAGAATATTCAGACACACTGCTGCATTTAAAAGAAGTCTGTAATTGAAAAGTGATAAGTTGAAAGCATCTTCTTTTCTGTTAGACTCCAAAGTCCCGGCGAGGGGAGTCGGTGTGGGACGCTCCTCCGGCTCTGGCCGCTCTGGTCAAACGGGTGTATGTGTCCGTGGTCGGCACCCGGAGAGACCACAGCGTGTGTGCGTTTGGGCGCAGCGGGACCGGCAAGACCACGGCATGCCAAGCCTTCACGCATGCTCTCCTCAAACAAGCCGGTACAACCACGGAGAACATCAGTGGTGAGAGCAGAGCACAGTACAGATAATAAGAGATGTCTGAACTTTGCAACCTGTTTATTCATCCTGCTGTGTTTTGTCTTCCTCCAGTGGAGCGCGTGCAGGCTATGTTCACCATCCTCAGGTCCTTCGGCTGCGTGAGCTCTCCGCACAGTGACGCTTCGTCTCGGTTCGCCATGGTGTTCTCGCTGGACTTTAACCATGCCGGACAGGCTGCTGCTGGACACCTACAGGCACGAAACACACTTAAAGTCTCCCTCCACTCAAAAAACATGTTTTTCTTCTTGTTCCTTGACTGTGATGTTTGAGCTTCAACGTGCAGAATCACCTGAAGGAGGAAAGTCTTTCTTAAAATAACAGTCAGGAGCCCAAATGAACATTGAAACATGTTTTTCTTGCTGTAATCATTCCTCCTATTCATACTGACCATTAGAAGATCCCTTCATAATACACTTACAATGGAAGTGATGGAGGACAAAATCCACAGTCCTCCTTCTGTGCAAAAAATGTATTTAAAAGTTTATCTGAAGCTAATATGAAGCTTCAGCGTCCAAATGAGTCAAATCAAGTAGATATCTTTCAACGTTACAGTCTTTTTAGTGCTAAAGTTCCTCTTTTTGTTACTATACTTCCACCACAGCTCAACAGGGAAACACAAAGAGGGAATTTGATGCTAAAAAGACTGTAAATGTGTCAGATATCCACTTGATGTGACTAACTCAGACTGCTGAAGCCTCATATAAGCTTCACATCAACTTTTAATGCCATCAAACACCCACTGAATGACACCTTGACCCCTGCTTGCCTTTTTGTCTGGAGGACTGGGACGACTGTGTCTGGGTTGTAGGTACCATTCTGGCAATTGCTTTTAGTGCAAATTCATATCTGACCTTGCATTTTTTTTGAGGGCTCCGATCTAAATCTTTTGAGGTTTCAATTTAAAATCTCGTCTAGGAGAGAGCCGGCCCTGGGACACACTGTGGATTTTGACCTCCATCACTTCCTGTTTTAAACATGTCTGAAGAGGATCTTTAAACGCTTGCCTACCTCGTTACTCATGTCTTCTTCTGTTGGTTTCCACCTGCTCACCCTCTGATCTCTCCTGTTTCTCCATCAGACGATGATGTTGGACAAATGGAAAGTGTGTCAGAAAACTCAGGGAGAGAGTAACTTCCTGGTTTTCTCTCACATGCTGGCAGGAATCAGCACAGAGATGAGGTAATCTCATTTACACATATAAAACAACTGTGTTACTTTATTGGATTTGACTACATCTGACAGTTTATCACGTACTGAATATTCTCTCACTGATGATTCCTCTTCAGGACAGAGCTGCAGCTGCACCAGCTGCCTGAATCCAACTCTTTTGGTATTGTTCATCCCACTAAGGTACAGTCTCTGATCACTTATTCTGAGTTTTAACGCTGCTGAACTCACAATATATACAGTATTGTTTACTCTACACATCTTCTTTCTGTTGTCAGACATGAACACTAAATGTTAACCAGCCAGTCATTCCCAAGCTGCAGTTTTATTTTTATGATTGCAACATCGTCTGACAACGTGTGCTGCGGATTCGGCGATATTTGCATTAAATATAGTGATCACAGAGAAGATTTGAGTCGACATAAAGTCAAGCTTACGTCAAGATCAGTTTCCCCCCCTACAAACTGAGATTTACACACTATGGAGGACGTTTTTGGGTGAGAAATATGCAGTTGTAGTCTGGATGGAGGGCTGAAACGGAGAGAAAAAGATGAGTTTACAGTTTATCCGTATGAGTTTGGACGTATTCCTACTCAGCCGGTCGTACGCCGAGCAGCCGTGCACCGGAGAGGCACGGAAACCAATGAAGGCACATGACTTATTACCAACCTGAAAGGTGGACAAAGATGGCAAAGGGACAAAAGTCACTCAATAATATTAATTAAAAACGAAATGGGAAAATACCACTAATTACTAAAGCTGTGGGTTATTACTCTCGGATCAACTCTCCTGCTCAAAGTCTGATCCCACTCAGAATTGAATTTCAGAAAAAAGAGAGAGAGGATCATAATCCCGCAAAGTCATTTAAAGGAGGATTACGGCACAGTCACACTTCATTTATTACATTCATGTGTCTGATTGGATACGACCCTAATTTGCATGTAGCTGAGAAAAACCAAGAAGAATTATAATGAGATTTATTATCTGGGAAACAGAGATACTTATAACTCCAAATTCACTGAAGTTCAAGATCGACTTTAACTTGTTCGTGCAGAAAACCACAAATCATCTGTACAATGACATTTACAGGTTAAGACATTATCGTTTCAGGTAAAAGACTTTTTTCCCGCCATGTACAGTTGTGCTCATAAGTTTACCTGGTAGAATTTGTGAAATATCGGCCATATTTTGGAAAAAAATGACTGATCATGCTGTAAACTTTTGTTTTATTTAATGATAGTGGTCAGGTGAAGCCATTTATTTTCACATAATTATATTTGCCCCTTTTTACATCATAATTACAACTGAAAGGTATAATATGTAATTATTCCACATTAAAATGTCTAAAAACAACTAGACCTATGTTATATATTTTGTTGAGTTGTGTACTTACATTATCCCAAATGTTTCCAACAATTTTCAAACCCAGAGAAATCTGTAATTTAATCAAAGTAACGGACCGTTTCATTTGGTCGCCTGTCAATGACGTCATACCTCCTCTATCAAAGAGTAAACATGCACAAGATGCATACGGCGGCGCTGTGTTTGTCCGCTACAATTACCGCCGGTAATTTGGCTCCCGGTAAAGACATCCTGAATGATTAACATTGGAGTAATCCTATCCCGGTGAAGCTGGTTATTTGACAACGAAGACAACAACTCCCATGATCCCTTGCTACTTCACACCGTCATCACACTCCATCTTTTGTTATTGTTTTGATTGAGACCCCTAGCGGCTGAAATTACATATTGCGCGTTGAAATCACCAAAATGACCCTGATCAAAAGTTTACATACCCTTGAATGTTTGACCTGATAATATCAGTCAATGAGTTTCTGCACATTTCTGCTCTGACTGTACTGGATACTGAGCCACGAGGAAAGCAAAAGAACTGTCAAACCTGACCTGCGAGAAAAAGGGAGTTAAACTTTATAAACCAGTAGAAGGATATAAAAAGATATCCAAAGATTTGAAAATGCCAATCAGTAGTGTTCAAGCTCTGATAAAGAAGTGGAAAATGAAGGGTTCTGTTGATACCGAGCCACAGTCAGGTAGAACAACAAAGATTTCAACCACAATTGCCAGAAAAATCGTTCAGGTTGCAAAGAAAAACCCCACATGCAACTTCAGCTGAAAGTTGCATGCACGGTCAAGTTGCCAGAAAAAAGCCATTACTTAGCCAACGCCACAAAACAGCCTGCCAACAATACGCCAAACAGCAACAACTACACAAGCCTCAAAACTTCTGGAACAAAGTTATTTGGAGTGATGAGACCAAAATTGAACTTTATGGTCACAACTATAGACACTATGAATGATACATATCTTACAGATTCTACCAGGATATGTAGACTTATGCGCTGTAGAAAGACAGACTGTCAGTTCATGACTTGTCCAACAGGTGAATTTAATTCTTACCTACGAAAAAAAACATTTGAAGTATGAGGAACCGATCAAACAGGCCACTTCTTCTGCATCTCGCATGAGGGCTGTCGACTTGACCCCACTTCTTCTCCTGAGTTGATTTTATATAATAATCATATTTTTATCTTTTAGCTGACACTTCCTCACAGCGAGGTGTTTACAATATTTTCCTGTGACCTCGGTGCTTGTGTAAAGTGAAGTACTAGAGGCATAAAAAAAATAAAAAAATGTCCCCAAAAGGATTATCTGAAGAGGTGAAATCATGCAGTGAAAAGAGCCACCTGGAAGAGACTCAGGCTGTGATGGGAGATGAGTTGTGACTCAGCTGTTCTTCCACCTTATTATTAAGTGTCTGATTCTAGAGACAGAATAGACAGATGCCCTTCCCCTCTCCCTCCCTCCTCCCTCCCTCCCTCTCTGTTCTCAGGTTGAGGAGAAGCAGCGAGCGTCCGTCGCCTTCACCAAGCTGCTGACTGCCATGGAAACGCTGGGCTTCTCAGCCGGCGAGCAGAAGGCGATATGGCATGTTCTGGCTGGTATTTACCATCTGGGGGCTGCCGGGGTCTGTAAAGGTAACACTAGTTCATGGTCGTCATCACACACACACACACACACACACTTTATTATCCCAACAATCAGTAAAGTGAGCAGAGAAACCTGCATCTCTTATGAAAGAAACAGTTTTCAGCCTCACCACCGATGGCTCCGAATGAATAATATATAGGTTTCCAATGTAAAGTTATCAGTCTTTTCCTGCTGCAGTCATTTCTGCAAGGAAGCAATCTGCAAGCAACAGAAAGGGGAAGTCTAGATAAAGAACAGCACATCAAATTCCAAAAATCCTTATTATTTTATCTCACTTTCTCCTCCCTTTGTTCCTTCTCCGTCTTGCATTTTGCTCTCATGTGGATGTTCCTCGCAGGTGTGCATGTGCAGCTTTTGTCCTGTTGACTTCATGGTGTTTCCACTGATGTCATAAAAGATGCTCAAACACACACATGTCAACAGTCTAGTCAGTAAATAGAATCCACAGGAGGGCTGCCTTTCCTGAGTTTGTGTTATGGAAACAAACACACCGCAATCATATTATGTCGTTGGAACAACCCTCACACTATGACTGATATCCTCCCTCAGTAGACTTCTTATAATTACATCCACTCTTGTGTGTGTGTTTTTTTCCATCCCTTTTGCACAGTGGGCAGGAAACAGTTTGCAAATTTCGACAGCGCTCAGGTGGCCAGCAGCGTGCTGGGCAGCGAGGGAGAGGACCTGCACACCGCCGTCTTCAAACATCACCTCCGACAGCTGCTGCAGAGAGCCACCGGGGGCAGCAGAGAGAGGAACGCTGCTGCGGAGTCGGAGGAAGGTGAGGAGGGAAGGTCCAGGGTTGATCTTGTTTATCTGAGGTGATACTGAAGGCCTCTAGTAAGGTTAAATAAATCAGACTGGATGCATCATCAGATCATTACACCCCAGAAAACAAAGGTTACCCTTGTTAACCCAGTTAAACACACAGCTTGAGAAAACTATATTTACATTTCCTCCTGTACTTCTGGTGTGTGCAGGTCCCAAGCTGACAGCTGTTCAGTGTGTTGCTGGGATGGCTGCTGGACTCTATGAAGAACTGTTCACCTCCATAGTCTCACTCATCAACAGGTACGGAAACATCTCAGACTACCGTACGTCCACACAGCCGGATCAATCTGAAAAAGATGTTTATGTGTGAAAACGCTGCGTGTCTGTAATATAGGTGGGCACAAAGCACAAATAGTGGGTTTTATTTATTTCATACAAATATTTTTTTAATTATTTGTTTTGGGGAAGAAAGAAACAAAACATGTCAAATACCAGTGAGCAGGGCAGTTATAGTCGCTATCTCAGTGTCTCTCCTCTGCTCCGCTGTTACGTCTATCAGCAGGTCTCAACGAAGGGAGTCACATCCACCTGCTACATGACGCACATTTCTTAATTTGGACATCACTTTAATTTTCATCTTTAAATTTTCTAAAATTATAAGCGTAATAAAAACAAAAACAGGATTTTTAAGCCTCTCTCTCACTTTTATTCAAATACAAATAATTTTGCTGCCTCAACAAATACAGATACAAATACTGGGCTCTCTGCACATCCCTAGTCTGTAAACAGGTCATTTTCATGAACACCTCTATTCACACTAAAACGCCCAAACAAAAGGAAAACGGTTAAATCTCTTCAAACTATAAAACTGTCAACATTTATTAAAGTGAGGAACAAACAGTGTGGTTACTCAGCTGGTTAAAACTCTGTTCTGTCATCTGTACTGTGTCCATACAGCTGAACGAGTATAAAAACAGTTCCTAAACATGCAGGATGGGTTTTTAAAGAACTGAGGTTGTTAGCTTGTTGACCAGGCTAACAGCGACTCTGCTGAGAGGCTGAGATAAATACAGGTTAATGACAACACCTGTATCAGAGGTAAAAGAGGGTTGTCTTCATAACTTTACTGACACAAAGTCCCCCAACCAGGCTTGAATTATTGTTTTCCAAAAGCTTAATTTTCCTCTTTCATACTAACAGTGTTTTCAGATTTATCCGGCTTAGTGTGGACATTACTGTCAGTTACCTGAGTCATTTAGTCCCCTGAATGAGACTAACCTGGTTAAATAATAGGAAGTGGCTACTGGTACGGATTCCTATGCATTATTGTTGGTACGGAATTAAGTATTGATTGCACAGGATCAGGTGATCAAATTCAGATTGTTTCAAAATGGAGGAACGTCTTTGCTTGCAGGTGATTCCCCAATCCTTCCATGCTTTGGGTTACAATGGTTAGCTTTAGGGAAAGATCATGGTTTGGGTTAAAACAATAAAATGCGGGAAAAATGGTTAGCTTAGCTTAGTTTAGCATGAATACAGGAAGTAACCTCATGGTGACAAGAAACCTCCAGGAAGTCGCTGATAATTGTGCACACAACCCCCAGTAAAACCAGTCTAATGTTACTTTCCTGGTTTCATTAGTTGCTACATTTATATATCAGTTGGGAAAGGAACTACGTCTACAGACCACTGATGCTCCGGTGCGTCATGGCAACCCAGTCACCAGAAGAAAATGTTGGTATTGAACGTTCCTGCAAACCACAGAAACGTTGAATATATACGTTTCAACACGTGAAATACGTATTATATCAACATCTCTACAAACGTAGCATATTAACATTTCCACCCGTTGAATAATGATGTTTTATGGTGTGACGACGCTGTGGTTAAGGTCTGGTTAGGTTTAGGCACAAAGACCACTTCTTTAGGGTTAGGGGAAAGATCATGGTTTGGGTTAAAATAAATAAATAAATAAAAAATTTCTAGCCAGAAAAACGACTGCAAATGTCCTGACTTCTCGCTAAAAACACCCGCTCTTGTCGGTTGAAACGGGAAGCGGACATTGGTTTTGGTTTCGAGGTGGTCTCGAACCGTTCTCCCTGCCAAGAAACTAACTAACCATCCACCCGTCCCTCCTCCTCCTACATAGGAAAGAGCAACTCATATAAATCACATGTGAACTATGTCGCTTGAGAAACGTTGAGCTGATACGTTTTGTAGAAATGTTGATATGCTACGTATTTCACCTGTTGAAACGTAGATATACAACGTTTTTGTGGTTTGCAGAAACGTACAGTGCTAACGTTTTATTCCGGCGACCAGGCTGGTCATGTGGATCTTTGTTGATTTCGATTAACTTCCTCGAAGACATTAATTTGTTTTCCTCTCAGTATCACAGCAGCCACCTGTTTGGTTTTGTGAGCGGGTGGTGTATTACAGCACATACACACACATCAGATACACGTGTTAGACGTGCGCTGTGTGTTTCACGTGCAGGGCTCTGAGCGGTAAGCAGCTGACGTTAGCCTCCGTGATGGTGGTGGACACGCCGGGCCTGAGAAACCCCAGACACACCGCGGAGGAGCGGGGAGGCAGCTGGTCCGAGCTCTGCCACAACTACCTGCAGGAGAGGCTGCTGGAGCATTATCACACACACACCTTCACACACACGCTGGAGAGATACGTACAGGTAGCACTCACATCACTGACGGTAACAATTTAAATGTTTTTTCTTCATGTTTATCATCTCTCTGCAGCACACAAACATAAAAATCACAGCTGGGTGATAATGTAGGACAACACTGACATTTTTTTTTTTAAATTTGTTCCACCATTAAAGTAGTTTTTGTGCAAATTTGTAAATTTAACCAGACTAATATCAGTGAATACAGCTTTAATCTGTAAAGCCAGTTACACTGATTAAGTGCAAAAAGTGCAAAAAGTTGACTTGACAGGAAGAAGTACCTTAGTGTATTTCAAATGTAGGCTACTGCCCCAGTGACAAGCTTTTATACTCAAACACTTCTTTTTCTGACAGTGTGGATTACAGAACCTCTCAGGAGACACGAGCAAGAAGTTTTTATTCCCCAAGTTTCTGGTTCACAGTAGAAATGATCTCATATCTTATTCTCAGCTAGTTTCAGTGTAAAGAAAGTAAACCCTCTCTGGCTTAAAAAGTATTCCCACTCTTTAGATTTGAGGACAAAAAAAAAACCACATCAATAATATTCAGCTGCATTGATCAATCAGTTTGTTTGATGACTTGACGATCCCACTCATACACGTGTTGTCTGTTACAGGAGAAGGTTCATGTGGACTTTGAGTGCCCAGAAAGCAGCCCGGCGGAGGTGGTGTCTGCCATCGACCAGCCGCCTCCACAGGTACACAGCTCACACTAACTACATCTAAAACATCTGGGGAGGGAGAACCTTTTCAGGAACTTGGGAACTAAACCTGCATTTTGATTGGAGGAACCAGCGTTAGTCTACAAACTCTCCGGGACGGTGGCGGTAATAGCCCTAAAGGTCAGAGAAGCGAGCTTGTAGCCGAAAGGTTGTCAGTTCAATCCCCAGACAGGCAGGATTAATCTGGTTTGGGGAAGTGAAGAAGCAGCATTTACCCCTCGTTTCTACTACTGAAGTGCCCTTGAGCAAGGCCTTTAATCCCAACTGCTCCAGTGGAGCTGCTCAGTGGCAGACTGTGGCTGTACTGGGCAGCTTCCAGTAAATAAAAAGTTACCTGTGCGTTATTTCTTCTAAAGTACACTTGCTCATTTAAGACCATTATTTATCTGGTCTATTTATCTTCATCTCAAATCGTCTGGACTACTGCAATGGAGTCCTGTTCGGGGTTCCCAGTAAAACCCTGGACAGGCTCCAATATGTCCAGAACTCCGCTGCCAGGGTTCTTACCCACACCAAACCCTGACTCTCATCCACCTACATTGGCTCCCTGTGAAATACCGCATCTCCTACAAATCCCTCCACTTGCTGGCCCCCCCAGTACCTTTCAGACCTCCTCCACCAACACACACCTTCCTGAAGCCTGCGGTCCTTGGACTCGGGGCTGCTCTCCACCCCCCCCTCCCACCAGCCAACGTAATTTCAGAGACAAAGCTTTCAGCGTGGCAGCCCCCCACCCTCTGGAGCTCTCTCCCTTCTGAGATGCGTAACGCTCCTACCCTGGACTCTTTCAAATCAGCCCTCAAAACCTTCCTCTTCGCTCAGGCTTCTGGCCCACAGTTAACCAGTTAACTTCTCAGTTGCTTATTATTTAAGCTCGGCTTAGTTTTCTTTTTCTCCTTTTTTGTAAAGCGTCCTTGGCTGTTTTGAAAGGCGCTATATAAATCTAATTCATTATTAGGGACCGAGCCCAAAAGGCAGAGGATACCCAGTAAAACTGTAGTCCTTGCCTAAGGGCAAGAACCCTATTGTCTTTCTTTCTTTCTTTCTTTCTTTCTTTCTTTCTTTTTATGCCACTTAAACCCTAAATTTGACCCCTTAAACATGCTCAAAAACTCACCAAATTTGGCACACACATCAGGTCTGGTGAAAAATTTGATAAAATGTAAAAATTAACCCCTAAAGTGCCAAAATGTGCTCTCTAGCGCCACCTATGTAACTAAAATGGCCGCCACGGCCCGTAGGAATGTCGTAGAGAGCTCAAACAAAAACTCAATTATTTGTCTCATCAAGACCTACAAATCATACAATGACATCCCTGACCTGAATCCAACAGGAAGTCCGCAATCAGCCTTTCAAAATAAGACTTTGCCCCAATTTTTTGACCCGAACAAACGCTATCTCCTCCGAGGGCGTTAATGGTATTGGCTTTAGACCTTGATTCATGACTTATGACACTGTCCTGAAAAAAACAACAACTTTGTAATAACTGGAACGGTTTGGATTTGATAAGCAGAAAATTCTCATCCTGTCGATCAATCTTTCAAAATAAAAGCACACCACACTTGTTATAAATATCCTTCATTTTTAAAAAGCAAAACGATCTGATCCCGACGAGCCAGAGTGTGAGGTCCCGACCAACGCTGCTTGCAGCTTTAATTATTATTGTTATTATTATTATTATTATTACATTCATAGTAGCCTTTACATCATTGTGTAACAGAATGAATGTCCAGGTGTGAATGTGATCAGGTGTTCCTGCAAAAGAGACGCTGCCTCTCAGTGAAACTTCCCTGAATAAATAAAGGTTAAAAAAAGATGATCAGATTATATATTAAAGTTTGGAGCTCGACACTTGAGACACACTTTGCTGGATCATCAATCTTAAAAAAAAGTTTGACTTGTTTGCTTTAAAAACTGCACAAGATAATGACAGCGAAAAGACGCCTTTGGCAACATTAATCTCACACCAGCAATATTCTTTCTTAAAATTAATTACAGATCCAATAAACTCTGTTGTTTCTGGCTCTCTTTACTGAAGAAGATGAATATGCCAAAGAAATGTCCAGCAGCTCAGTCCATCATTATCTAACGCAGCCAGAAACTGAACGACAAAAGCTAATTTTTCTCTTTTTATGGTAATTATATATCATATATATGTGTGTGTGTGTTTTTAGATCCGAGCGGCAGATGGAGACCCTAGAGGTCTTTTATGGGTTCTGGATGAGGAGATGGTCACACCAGCCTCCAGTGAGAACGGCGCCCTGGAGAGAGTCTGCCAGTATTACAGCAGCACTGGTAAAAACAAACACACATACACACTCTTTAAAACATGCAGTATGTTCAATCAGTGGTGGATGTTGTGAATATTTATGTCCCTGGCAGTACGTCAGTGCGAGCAGCCGCTACAGTGTGAGGTGAACCACCTGATGGGCCGTGACCCGGTCCGCTACGACCTGACTGGATGGTTCGGTCTGATCCAGAACAACCCGTCTGCTGTCAACGCCATCTGTCTGCTCCAGAACTCCACCATGTGAGTCTGTGTGAAGGCCCTGAGGGGGGCTGAACGCTGATACTCACTCATTAATGTCAACATTTTACAGTCAGCTGGGCTCAATCTCATATGTGTTAGATGTACAATATATGGCCAAAAGTATGTGGACAACCCTGTCTATGTAGTTTGGTCTGAGTCTGTTTTTCTTGGTTTGGTCTGGGCTACTAGAGGATATTTTTTATCTTTTCTATCTTATTATCAACAAATCTCATGTTTGGAGTGAAACCAACAATGAATTAATCTACTAACAAGTATTGTGTGTGTATCCAACGTCTGATATATCTTATTCTTCTGTGCTGTTGTTGTCCAAAAACTATTAAAAACACTTAAATGAGCCACACAGCTGCACTGGGTGACATGTTCCTTCATCATGAAGAGTTTGTTCATGTCAGTTTGTTTAGAAACGGCTCCAAAGACTAATAACAGCATCATGTTTTCAGTCTCCAGAGAGTAGTTCTGTGTAAGGCTGGTTCTAATGTAGCTTGTTGTGCTACGTATCACAACCTCTTGACTTCCTACTGGAGTTTATTGAGAAATTTACAGTGCAGCAGTGCTTCAGTTCATTGTCTCTCCATCTCACAGTCCAAGATCGCTGTGAGATTTGTGTCTGTGCCCAATAAATCAAATGCTCGGGGACTTAAAGATCTCAGGTCTATAGGTCTCAACTCTCAGCTCATGAAATACTTGGGTATTTTCAGTAGGCAAGTCAATGCAGGTCAATTGGCCGATAAGTTTATTGACTGTAACATAAACACCACCACTGTTGCATGAGTTATGGACCTCACATCTAGACCCCAGTATGTGAGGCTTGGATGTGAAGTATTAGACACCATTATTACCAACACAGGCCCCATTTGTTCCCATTTTTATTCACTTTATAAACCTCCGACTGCAGCCAAGCATCTGAGAAATCTTCCGATGGTTCTGCACTCGTCAAAGACAACCACCTAGCTTACCAACAAGATGACTTTGTGATGAAAATTTAAATATAAGTAAGACCAAGGCTGCAGTGTCCCCTGTCCTGATGAAAGATGAGCCCATTGAGGTGGTTTCCTCTTCTAAGTACGTCGGTGTCCTTGTGGATAATAGGCTGGACTGGAAAGAAAACACCAGTGCCAACTTTGGCTGGTTTTCCTCAGGAAGCTCCGGTCTTTTGATGTCAGCAGGCCGCTCTCCTGCACGTGTTTGAACAAAGCTTTTTTATTTAGCAAGTGTCCTATTTTATATCATTGTCTGTTGGGAGTGCAGCTTGAGCTTAAGAGGACGGGAACAAGATCAATAAAACTGATCAGGAAGGCAAGGATCCACTGTTGAACTAGAAGTGATCACAGAGCAAAGAATGAGTAGGAAGCTCAAGAGCGTCATGCAAGATGAGGATCATCCAATGTACCATGTTTTTAGTGAGATGAAGAGCTGTTTTAGCAACAGACTAAGAGATTCAGGAAGTTCGTACCTGCAGATTTTAATGAACGTTGTCGTTGACTGTCACTGTTGATGATTACGATGATGATGATGATGATGACTAGGATGGTGGTTGTACTAAGGGTCGTGGTAATGTTGGCTCCATGAATATGTTGATGTCATATATAACCACTACCATTTACTAGTGCAGTTACATTGATGTTTACACTATTTATTATGGTGCCTTTTTTCCTATTGTCTTACCTGTTGTCTGTCCTGTATGTATGGTGGCACTCAGTTTCCACCCTGGAGGATTTTGCATCGTATCGTAGCACAAATTTCCTGCACATGCTCAGTTGGTCTGCTGTACACATACTTGTAGAACTGGAGTTAAATCTATGTCTGAAATCCCTCCCTATGTCCCTCATTCACTACTCTGTATATATTAAACACTCAATAGTTAGCAAATATCAAAATGAGATTTCAGCACAACAGTAGTTTTTTCAACAGTTTTATTTTTTTAATTACATTAATTTATTTGCACATTGAAGAATACATTTTTATATATCTTAGAATGAATATTATTTGATTTGTACACAAAGACATTTACATATTATAAAAACACACTTTTACCTCCGTTTACTCAGTTCTACGTGAATTCAAAGTGAACAAATGCTTGTGGAGGAGAGGAAGGAAGCTAAAAGCTAAATCTAACCTCCAATACAGTGGATAAATTTACACACTCAGCATTCTGACTCCCAAGAGGGTAAATATACTGCAACATATAGTAAATAGGGAGTGATTTCAGACACAGCTACTGTGTGGAACACTACAACCGTCCAGTAACTGTATTTACTCCCATTCATCCAAGCAGAGCAGCGATCGTGGTGAACAGAAGGTTTGCAGTGTAACATGGCTTTGCTAGATGTGTGTTACTGGAAAGGAGAAGGTTACTGAGTGTTTCTTCAACTTGCTTCATGTTGTCTTCTCCACCACCATCGGAAAAATGTAGGAGAAGACACAAACAGTCTAAAGATCCACTAAGAAACTGATGAAGAACTGGACTCAACCCGATCCAACACCTTTGGGTCATATCGCCGCCAGTCAGTGTTGCACCTCACTGATGCTCTTGTGTCTTAATGGGAGCAAATCCCTGCAGCCAGGTTCCAACATAAGGCTGAAACCAGAAGATTGGAGGCTGTTGTAGCAGCAGATTAACCCCTGTAGTAATAATATCCAGGTGTTGATGTACTTTGTTTGATGTCCGCGTACTTTTGGCCACATTATGTATACATCCAGGGCTGCTGTACTGGAAAACAGATGTTTTTCTAGATGTTGACAGTTGACAGCGGTGTTACATGGCCAGCTTCTCTCTCTGTTATCTTCCTCAGAGGGGTGGTGAAGGCCATGTTTACCCCAAAAATCTCTGTGCCCCCCATGTGTCGAGGTCTGGGGGGGCTTGAGGGCAGCAGCCAGCGGTCTCTGCAGAGGAACGGCACCATCAGGAAAACCTTCAGCGGGGGGATGGCGGCCATACGCAGACACTCCCAAAGTATCGCAGTGAAACTACAGGCTGTAAGTCTCCCAACACAGTCGTTACCCTCCTGAGAGTATTTCCACCGTATCGCTGTTCCTCTCGCTCACTGTCTCCACCGTGCAGGACGCTCTGGTGAATCTGATTCGTCGAGCCCGACCGGTGTTCCTGCAGTGTGTAAGTGCAAAGACCGACGGCGGAAGCTTTGATGTCCCGGCCCTCAGAGTCCAGCTGCACTCCACACAGATCCTGTCGTCCCTGCAGCTCTACCGCACAGGTCAGCACATTCATAACTTTAACCCCCCCGACCCCTATTTAGCATTTTTTAAAACTATATTTGTATATTTGCTCCTGAAATACAACCTCAGTTGGATCCAAAATACATGATGTGCACAGTACATCACTCAGTCTCATTACAGTCGACAGTGATGCAACAAATAAACATCTGGAGAGATTCAGTGGCCACCTTATAAACTAAAAATGTCAGTTTGGCAATCTATCATTTTTAATACAATATTTATTTGGTCTTTGACCCGTATGTCTTAACATTTAAATATTAGATATTTAATTGGCTAAAATATCAGCTTATGCCACAATTGTAGGTGTTGTATTATCAATACATCTGGTCAATATTTTTTCCAAGCAGCAGAAGTAAGAATATTGAACAGCCTTCTTAGATCAGGACTGAGTAAACGATCCAATATTTCAGCAAAAATGTAAATATTGTATTAAAAACCCTGACACTAAAACGGCTCCTGCCTACCTGAACTCCCTCATTCAGGTCTACACTCCCTCCTGCCCACTACGCTCTGCCAACGAAAGGCGCCTGGTACCACAACAGGGCCCTGAGTCACCAGCCAGACTCTTCTCCTCTGTAGTTCCTCAGTGGTGGAACGAGTTACCAAACTCTGTTCGATCTGCAGAGTCCCTCTCAATCTTTAAGAAAAGCTCTTTCATGAACACCTCTGCACTTGATGGACTGTAGGGAGACTCTAGTCATTGTCTTGTTGCACTGCCTGTTGGCATCTACGTCCTATCGGGCCCAAACTTAAGCTTTATGGCACTTTACTGGTGTTGTTGTGACTAGATCCTTGCTTGTGTTGTATCAGTCTCATACGTACGTCGCTTTGGATAAAAGCGTCTGCTATATGTAATGTATTTGGTGCATTTCCTCCACCTGCCGCCATTTTGAATTTATGATTCAGTATCTCAAAATCACAGAGAGTCAAAAATGATATTCAGATGGAATTGTAAACAACGCTTTGGAGGTTCAGCACCTGCTAGTTGGGACATGGTGCTACAACTTAAATGGTTCTAAATTCATGAAAGTTTCATCTCAAGTTACGTTAATTATGTTTAATGTCTATTATCTTTCTCTTTCTCTCAGGTTATCCGGAGCACATGACTCTGAGTGACTTCAGGTGTCATTTCCAGGCTTTGTCTCCTCCGATTATGAAACGTTACGCTTCTATGTTCGTCAGCCACGATGAGAGAAAGGTCAGTGAGATGAAAACTCTCTCATACAAAAAAAAAAACACCACCGCGTCTCTAATCTGCAGCTCAGAGTTAAAAAAAAAAAATCTTCCTCTCTGCGTCTCAGGCGGTGGAGGAGCTGCTGGTGGAGTTGGATCTGGATAAAAAGAGCGTCGTAGTGGGAGCCAGCAGGGTGAGAAGAGGCTCCTCTTATCTAACAGCGGAACATGAATCCGGCTGATGTGACTCATGAATCCTCTCCTCTCTGCTGTGTCTCAGGTGTTTATGAAGCGAGGTGTGCTGCGTTACCTGGAGCAGCAGAGGGATCAGCAGGTCACCGGCTGGCTCGTTTATCTACAGGCCTCCTGCATGGGACACCTGGCCCGACAGAAATACCGCAAACTCAAGGTCAGTGTCTTCACTTTACTTTACTTTAGAGGAGTTGTGATGCAGCTGCTGAAAAGTGACCCACAGTCCAGCTGAGACACCACAGGTGAACAGGAAGTACAAACTCTCATCTCAACACAATGAAATCATAATCTTAACATGCACCGTATGTCACCTTTATGCCACTTTTATATATTTCACCAATAAAATGACAAAACATACTTTCACAGTTACTCAGAGCCCGAGCTGATGTCTTCAAATTCGTTGTTTCGTTCAACCGACAGCTGGAAAAAGATAAAAATATATTCACTCTACTATCATATATCACATAGAAAAGCAGCAAATGTGAAAATTTGAGAAGCTTCCAGAGAATGTTTGTATGTAGTCAAATTTATTTATATAGCTCATTTCATACGACAGGCATGAACTCAACGTGCTTAAAAACAAAAGATCATACATGACAAAAAACATATAACATTACATATATAAAACATATGAGATGGTAGGAGTAATCAATAAGCCCATCTGGATGTTTTTCTCTCTCTGCACATTCATTTTTTATTGTTATTTGCGTCTTTGTTTGATTTTAACTGGTTCAAATAAACTCAAACAAATGTTTTCTTCAAAATGACTGAAACGATTCATCGATTATCAAAAAATTGTTGCTGATTAATTTACTGTCCGCTAATCATTCAGCTCTTATCATGAGTTTTCACAGTTTTAATCAGTATGTAATCAGTAATAAATGGTTTATAACTCACTATAATGTATTAATGTGTTTGTCAACAAGTGTAACTCCCACACAGTTATAATGATATAAAATATGTCTTTATAGGAGGAGTTATGATTGATGTTATAACTCATATATATAACACCTGTGTGTATGTGTGTGTGTGCGTGTGCGTGTATGAGTGTGTGTGTGTGTGTGTGTGTGTGTGTGTGTGTGTGTGTGTGTGTGTGTGTGTGTGTGTGTGTGTGTGTGTGTGTGTGTGTGTGTGTCTCCAGGTGCAGCAGATGGCAGTCAGGTGTCTGCAGAGGAACCTGAGGGCCATGAAGGTCGTGGCCAAGTGGAGCTGGTGGAAACTTTTCTGTCGAGTTCGTCCCATGCTGGCCGTCAACATGGACAATATGAGGCTCAGGGCTAAAGAGGTACACACACACACACACACACTTACACACACACACACACTTACACACACACACACACATTAATTATATAGTCTTTATAATCATCCACAGACGTGGACGAAATTATTGGTACCCTTGCGTTTTATTAAAATTCTGCATCATTCTCCCTGAACATTTTATTATCAGTGCATGTCTATGTTTGGTTTGCAGTGGAAAAAACAAAAAAAAATTGTGAAAATAACTGAATTCCTGCTTATTCTACAAAATATTTTGGACAAAATTATTGGTACCCTTTAGAAGTTGTAAGAAATAATTGATTTGTAGTGATACTTTAAGCAGAATATTGTGTTTTAATTAATGTCACAGATGTTTTCAGTCTTATAATCACTCATGCATGTTTTGTGCCACTGTGTGCATCACATTGAACATGGAAAACAGAAGGAAAACTAGAGAGTCTGAAGACATTAGAAACAAGGTAATGGCCAAGCAGGGTCAACATAAAGGTTACAAGACCATTTCCAAAGAGCTTCATGTTCCTGTGACCACTGCTACCAATATTATTAAGAAGTTTAAGGGCCATTGAACTGTAGCCGACATCTCTGGACGTGGTCGAAAGAGGAAAATTGGCCTGAGATTGAAAAGAAGGATTGCTTGAGTGGTCAAGAAAGAACCAAAGAAAACTTTGATCCAAGCTGATCTTCAAGTTTCATGTCGCACTGTCTGTCGCCGTCTGAATGAAAATGGGCTCCATGTTAGAAGACCCAGGAAGGAAAAAACTTCTAAGAGAGAGACACAAAAAAGCCAGTCTGGACTTTGCCAAAATTGCATATTGACAAGTCGCAGTCCTTCTGGGAGAATGTGCCTTTGGAGAGATGAAACTAAATTAAAGCTTTTTGGTAAATCACACCGACCCACCAATCACAGCGTGAAACACGGAGGAGGCTCAGTGATGTTTTGGGGATGTTTTGACTCTGTGCAGCTTAATGAAATCAGAAGACAGCCCAGTGTCAAAAAGCTGTGTCTTCCAGCAGGATAATGACCCCAAACATACATTAAAAAGCACCCAAGAGTGGATGAGAAGAAAACGTTGGACTGTTCTGAAGCGGCTGCTATGAGTCCTGATCTGAATCCCATTAAACATCTGTGGAAAGAGCTGAAACCTGCAGCTGGGAGACAACAGCCATCAAACCTGAGAGAACTGGACCAGTATGTTAGTGGACCAAACTACCAGTGGAGACGTGTAGAAACCTTATTCAGAGTTACAGAATAATGCAGTTATTGCCTCCAAATGCTGTGTTACAAAATATGAAGTTAAGAGTACCAATATTTTTGTCCATTTTAATTTGTTTTATTGTATTAAATAATATGTTAAGTTGTAAATCAAAAGCAAAGTTTCAGTTATATTCAATGTGAAATAAAGACTGATGGATACCATATACGTCTGTCAGTTTCAACTTAATACTAAAGCGATCAGATAAATGTAGTGGAGTGGAAGTATAAAGTAGCATCAAATGGAAATACTCAAGTAAAGTAAAAGTACTGCAAAATTGTTCTTAAGTGCAGTACTTGAGTAAATGTACTTAATAGAGATGTGCAGAGAGCCCAGTATTTGTATTTGTATTTGTTGAGGCAGCAAAATTATTTGTATTTGTATTCGAATAAAGGTGGAAAGAGGTTTAAAAATCCTGTTTTTGTTTTTATTACGCTTTTGATTTTAGAAATTTAAGGTGTTACAATAAGTGTTCATGAAGTGTTCCCTTGGGAGCACTTCATGTCTGTCAGTAGTTCAGCTTTATCTCTGGGGAACATCCCCCAACTCCGGGACTGATGTCCGAATTAGGAAATGTGCGTCATGTAGCAGGTGGATGTGACTCCCCTCATTGAGACCTGCTGATAGACGTCACAGCGGAGCAGAGGAGAGATAGTGATGTAACCGACCTGTGTGCTGGTAGTTAACATGATTTTTTTTCTTCCTGAAAACAAATAATTTTAAAAATATTTGTATGAAACAAATATTAGTTAAAAAAACCCCACTATTTGTGCTTTTCTGAATAACGTATTTGTATTCGGGCACACCCCTAGTACTTTCTATCGCTTGTTTTCTAACAGACATTTGAAGGGTGTAAAGTGCACTATTTGTTCTTTAGGTGAATAAAAGTAACAAAAAGGAAACAGACAGACAATTGATTAGTGAGAATAATGGGAGTTCAGTTCAGCTGGTGCAGCACCTGCAGCCTGCAGACAGGAACAATCACCGCGAGCAACAGGTGGGCTGCCATCACAGTAACATAGATACTTAAAAGATACTTAGAATAATGGAAAACAAACAAGTCATTAAACCGATCTTAAGATGTGATGTGATATGAAAAAAAAGATGTTTCCCGAGGCTGCGAGATGCTGTTTTTCATTTTATTTTATTTTTTTTTTGTCAGGATGAGATATCAGCACTGAGACGCCGTCTGGAGAAATCAGAGAAAGAGAGGAATGAGCTGAGGCAGACTGCAGACAGCCTGGAGACCAAGGTTTGTGCTGCAACACACACACACACACACACACACACACACCAACACACACTTAAATACATGCACACACACACTCATGTTGTGATCTCTGTGTGTGTGTGTGTATGTAGGTTACAGCTGTGACATCTGAGCTAAGCGATGAGCGTTTCCGTGGTGACGCGGTGGGTCAGGCTCTGGATGTGGAGAGGGCAGAGAGACTTCGGCTCAGCAGGGAAAACAAAGACCTGCAGGTAGACCGACTGTCGCTAAGGAGTTTGTCACAGAAAAAAAAAAAGTAATCTATTAGCTACTCATTACTCCATCCTGAGGAATGAAGTAATAAAGTAATGTGACACTTTTCTCTCTTCTTCTTCTTCTCCTCCTGGGTGCAGTGATTTGTTGAACTGCCTGTTATATCACTTCTCTATTACAAACCTTGAATTATTGCATCCTCTTTATCGTCAAGCGTGTCCTCTCTATTAAACCTCAGGCTCGTCTAGACCAGTGTAAAGTCACCATGGAAACCCTGGAGAAGCAGCTGGAGGAGGAGAAACAGAAAGCCCAGATCGCTGAGAGTCACAGAGGAGCAGGGACAGGTAAACAGAGCTCGTCTGTGTGTCATTCATATGTCTGTTGGGACTTAAATCCAGTGATTCCCAACCAGGATCACTTGTGTGTTGCCAGAGGGTGTGTGGAGGGATTGTGGGGTAGGGGGACATATTCTGCCTTTTTGTAATTTTCTGTCATTTATATCCTGTCATGATGTCAGATGTTAAACATGGTCAAAGTTCCAAAATTTGAGGTGAACGTCTGTAGAAATGCTGCCTGCAAGTCAAAACCCAGGGCTTCAACCTGCTCTGAACGCTTCGTTTGCAATGTTTTATTAATTTCCTGACGAGATGATGTCAGCTCATTGCGTACATCCATAAACAACCATCTGTTCTGTCGTCTTTGGTTCTGAGGTTCACATGCGTAAATCAGATCTGATTCAGCTCCAACATGCACGGATGGATTTGAGAAGTTGACATTTGGAGTAAAGAAGGAGAAAAAGAAGTGAAATCCTGCTACTATAGTTTGCTAACGTAGCCTATGGAGTTGGAGGAAGCTTCCTGAAGCTGACCAATCAGAACAGAGTGGGCTCATCAGGAGGCGGGGCCTTAAAGATACAGGAGCTAAAACGGCCTGTTTCAGACAGAGGCTGAACTGAGGGGCTGCATAAAGGACCAGTAGAAGATAAATAAGGAGTTTTTAACTGGAAATCATGCAAAGACATTCAAGTTGAGCTAAATGCTAACATCAAATTAAACAAAGTCAGGAGATCAAAGTTATTACAATTCATCTTCTGGTGAACATAAATGTCTGAAACAAATTTACATGTTGTGATATTTCACAGCAAGTCTACTTGATGGATTGACACATAATGTTCTTCAGACATTCATGGTTCCCAGATGATGTAATGATGTAATAACTTCGGTGATCCTCTGACTGTTCCTCTAGCGCCACCATTAGGTTGACTTTTTAGTTCTTTATTTAAATATCTAAACAACCACAGTATGTATGTTTAACCACAGTATAAACTGTAGTGACTTTGATCTCCTGACTTTTATTCTAAGCTCACCATTTGCTCAAAATTCCATGTTGTCCAATACTTTGCTTGATTTGGCCAAAAACCTGCAAAACTCATCAGCTTCAGCTCTACTGTGTGTTTAGTGCTAATTAGCAGATATCCACTAAAATGTTGGACAAACATCAACATGCTAGTGTTGTCATTGTAAGCATATTAGCATTCTGATGTGAGCATTTAGCCCCACAGAGCCGCTAGCATGGCTGCAGACTCTTCTGAGAGAGCACAGTTTCAACAAGAACCGATGATCTTGGGCCTCTTGGATCACATCATTAGATTTAGGTTTCAAATTTTGAGTGACCCTGCTCATCACCTCTGACAAAGTCACATCCGCCCCTCTTTACACAGAAAGTGAGCTGGCCATGCAGCTGGAGTGCTGCCAGACAGAGGTTGAGTTCGTCCGCAGACGGTTGAAGCAGACGGAGGAAAAACTGGAGGCAGAGCGACAAACCCGACAACAGCTCGATACCAAGGTGAGACAGGACACTGTGACGTGCACGGCAACACTGATGTGAGATTAAATGTCTGAGGATAATAAGACTGTGTGTGTGTGTGTGTGTGTGTAGGTGGCTGCGTTACAGGCCCAGCTGGAGCAGTCCAGAAGGAGTGGGACAGAACTGAAACGACACTGTCGCCGCGTGACCTCTGACCTCCAGGACGCCCGAGTCCTCACCGACAGTCTGCAGAGCCGGATGCATGAACTGGACCGCAAACAGAGAAGGTGTGTGTCCATATGCTCTGCTCATACTGTTTTACTAAGTATCTTTCAAACTATGATACCATCCTATCATCATATCATATGGATCTCCTGAGCCAATCATAATGATCGTATTAGGACCTGTCTGAACATATTTTAATAGATTAATATCAGCTAAAATAAACCTGAAAGTATGCAGATCCTTTCTTCACTCTACTGCATTTTGACTATTTCAGTCTGCTGCAAAGCTGCTCTTGACAGCCGGCCTCGACTGTTCAGCATTTCATTACATAATATGAGTGAAAATTACGGTGAATAATTACTTGGGAGCACCAGTGTGACTTGAGTTCTGACACCAGGATTGAAAAATACACAAATTCGCTAAACTCTGACACTAACAAATCTGTCATTTCTCCTCTTTCTTTCTTATTAGCAAAGAATAGTAATATACAAAACATTCATTCTTGTTCATTTCCATGGTTAACCGGCGCTAACTGTTGCTTTAATTAATGCCATTAATGTCAATTCTGTTAGAAAGTTAATGTGTCAAATGTCATCAGAGTGAGACATCTTCTCTCTAGAGGATACTTTTCTCCCAGTTAAATGTTCATCCATATCAGATCATTTATCAATTTAATAGTTTTGAACCAGGACCTTCAGTATTTTGATTAAGTAGCTCCTAATTAAGAAGGCTTCTGCTGCTGTTATATTATTACTACGTATATATTGAGCATCTTTGGCACAAAAGATGATTTTGGGATGAATAAAGCTCTATATTATGTCATTTACAGTTTGTAACTCGAGTGTCTTGATCTAGATAAATATAAGCTATTAAGGATGTATAAAGGCTGCAACTAACAATTATTTTCATTATCGATGAATCAGTTATTTTCTCGATTAATTGCCTAATTGTTTGGTCTACAAAAATTCAGAAAACAGTGAAAAATGTCCATCATATTCCAAGATGACGTCTTCAAATCTCTTGTTTTGTCTAACGATTCAGTAGCCAAAGATATTCAGTTTATAATGATATAAACTCAAGAAAAGCAGCAAATCATCTCAAAGAAGCTTAAAAAAGTGATGATATTCAATAGTAGTTGCTACATCATCTTATTTCTTATATCAGTTCTTCTGCTGTCTATCTTGAGGTTAAGATT
This sequence comes from Thunnus thynnus, assembly GCF_963924715.1. Classification (NCBI taxonomy): domain Eukaryota; kingdom Metazoa; phylum Chordata; class Actinopteri; order Scombriformes; family Scombridae; genus Thunnus; species Thunnus thynnus. The sequence continues at coordinate 3,954,192 of NC_089535.1, forward strand.
ATGTTTACTGTCAGTCAGTTAAACAACAGGAATTCTGCAGCATTTTTACCTGAAGCACTAAAGTGTTTGTGTGTGTTACAGGTTTGACAGTGAGCTGACGCAGGCCCTGGAGGAAGCCGACAATGAGAGAGAGCAGAAGGACAAAGCGTTTCAGGAAAACACGGCTCTGGGGGCTGAAATATACGCCCTGCGCCGCAACCTGCAGGTGTGTTTGTATTCACGTGTATACTGTATGTTCTGTGATGTTTATACAAAGACCTTGTAAGAAACTTTACTTGAACAAGAGCTGGGAGCATGTAATAACTTAGCTTCACTGACAGTGACACAATAACTTATTATTGTGTGTGAATGTGATCTCGGCTCTTTGTTGCCTTCATCTCTACAATAATGTCAACAGAGAGAAGCACTGATGATAAAATAATGCGCTTCAAGGTAAAATTTCAATAGCTATCATTCATCACCTGAAAAAGAGCACATAATCTATGGTGGATATTAAAGTTGTCACGTCTGATTCATGCCGTGGTGTCATGCCAGTAAAATGAGGCAAATTTCACCGTAGACCGATGAGTCAAAGACAGCCGTGCTATGAAAACAGTGCGGGGTCATTAGAACGTTTGACAGACTCGAAAAGATGCTTTTGGCAGCTCACGGCCGACTAAAAGGTTAACATCATGGCGTGTTACATGAAATACAGAATGAAACGGCAACAGATCTGATGGCTTCACTGGAGATGAAAAAAGACATTCAATAATAAAACTAAATGGACGTGTGAAGAGGAGGAGGAAGGAAGTGAAGAGGGACTTCCTCCTCATATGAAAAAAGAAAATAGCAGATTCAGTCAATCACAAACATCAAGATGACAGCAGATAAACAGATGGCTTTATATTTGATTTCAAACTTTTCAAGTGAATGTATGTGAATATTTTAAACTTTCAAGCAGCTACAATCAATATTTTTTATAATGTCAGTGTGTAATGTGTTGGTTGTGTCTTGTAGTGATGAACCTACAGAGAATTATCAGTGATTAAAAAGGAGCTATAAATATGAAACACAATAAAACAACTTATTCAGGTTTTTTGATTCATGTGACTACAAGGTTAGCAATGCAATTAACCTTCTTGGAATAATGTGTGAACGCTGCCAAGTCAGAGTCACAGCTGGTTGTTCTGACAACACTGTTATTATGTTCATGCACAATCACTTTAGCTCTTTTATCAGGCTCTTTAGCTGCTAGCTGTTCAACTAGCTCTTGCTAGCTTTGTTTGTCTGCCTTTTGGTGCTGAATAGAGCTGCCTACTGCTGCTGGAAACAAAGCGGAGGGGAGAAACAAAACCATAAATGTGCTGTAAAACCATAGACCATAAAAACATATGGACTTGTCACCGTGACGTTACCCATTGGTTTGCGAACTGCTGTTTTGAAGCCTCGAGTGTAGCAATTTGATCATCGCCATCTTGGATTTGGCCGTCGCCATGTTTGATTTTTGGAGCCAGAAGTGACCATATTTGGATGAGAGGGTGGAGCTGACCATAGTGCTAGCTGCTAGCTTGGTTAGCACGATGCATTTACAAGCCATGGTTAACAGTGATAATGCTAATGCTAATTTTCGCTAGTGAAAAACAGGCCTAAAACTGTTAAAACAAAATGTATCCTCTAGAAAAACTGATCATCCGACTCATTGATGGGTCTTTTATTACAACTAAATGCTGAACAAGACTTTTTTAGGTGACCACAATGTTACAATTAACTTTACTGAACTGAAAACACACTGAAATAGCAGCAGCTACACCTATACATAATGGTTACGTTACGTAACCAACGTTGTTGTCGTGGTGGCGACTTGTCAATCACAACGTAGCCACGCCCTAAAGCATACCCTGCTTTATCATCTATTTTACTCTAAATGGGACCATAATTTACAAAATGCTGTATCATGCTGTATCGAAGAAGACTTGAAACTAGCGATTGAGACCATAAACTCATTAGGAAACAGTTTACAGAGGGAATAAATCAGTAGAGAAGTAGGGTCATTTTCTCATAGACTTCCTTACAATCAGACTTCTTTTTGCAGCCAGTGGAGTCGCCCCCTGATGGCCATTAGATAGAATGCAGGTTTTTGGCACTTCCGCATTGGCTTCATTTCTCAGCCCCGGAGGTTGCTGCTTGTGTAAAACCAAAAGAAGGAACTAAAGGAGGCTAAAAGGCTTTGTAGAGCTGAAGAGCTAGGTGGAGAATGCCACCAATTTTCCACCTCAGCATGTGTTTCCAGGTGTTGTATAAAAAGTAGTATAAAGCCTTTTAAGTCTCCAGAGGGAGCTGCTGTGAAATCTGATAAATTGCCTAAATTGATGTCACTTGAGTCAGCGCTCGGTTTGGTCTGAACACTTCAATTTTGAAAAGTAAAGAAATCTGTGGGTGTGGAGTTAGAGAGAAGTGAGGTTACTAGACCTCTGTAACTCCTCGTCTCTGCTGGAGGCTAGCAGCTCCAGGCTTCATTAGCTGCTACTAACATCACACACTTAAAGGATTTTTCTTTTAAGTAAAACAAATGTCATGCTTTTTGTAAGATTGCATTTGTTTTTCAAAATAAGACAGACTTTTCCCTCTCTTTTCTCTTTTTTTTCACCACTCTGTGTGGACTGCTGTTCATTATTTTCTTTGTTTTTGTGTCTCTGTTCCTACGTGTTGGCGTGCTTTAGTTTCATCTCCCCTGTGGCCAAACCTGCCAAAATATCCTTGAGCAAGATTAGACTATTTAACCTGTACTGCCTCCGAAGGTGCTGCAGTAACCAGAGGACCAAAAAAACAAAGCAAACATTTCTAAGTTGAAGGATGAACACATTATTTTTTTATTATGTTTGTGGGTGTTTGTAGGAGAGCCAGTCAGAGGTGGACCGTCTGCAGAAGCAGAAAGAGGAGTTGTGTGCTCAGATCCGTGACCTCAGCCTACCGGTTGACCTCGCCGCAGATTCACTACCTGACCTCAAGAAACAGCTTCGCCTCCTTGAGAGCCAGGCCAGCGAGAGAGCGGAGGAAGTCACCAAGCTCACTGCCAAAATACAACAGCAGCAACAGGTGCTTACAATGCAAACAGACACATTCAAATGTTCACATATATTTACTTGCAGCTTTCCTCAACTTATTTATCCTTTGTCTTCTCTAATAGATCCACATGCGTTTTGAGATGGAGATGGAGAGGATGAAGCAGATCCATCAGAAAGAGTTGGAGGATAAAGACGAGGAGTTAGAGGATGTGCACAAGTCCTCTCAGAGACGGGTACGTCAACACAATGCAACCATTTTACCATTAATGACTGAAGGCCAGTCAGAGGTAAAGTACCAATTAAACGTCTGGATTTAGCTGAGTACAATGGTGGTGGAAATTTTGAGCCAGACTTCCAATTATTATGCTTTTTGTTATACAACTGTTATTATTTCAGGCCAGAAAATAGCTATTCTGTTTTCGTACATGAGGGCGATTTCTAGAAATAATGCCTACTTAAAAATTTAAGAATGTTTTCAGAGATTTTGGATTTGGGGATTTTGCTAGACGTTCATGGTCATCCCAAGGAGAGCAGACTGATCTCAGAAAGCCCCGATAGGACGATGATATAAATACCTCTGTAGCATTTTAAACTAGATATTTAAACTAGATATAATTCATTTGGGAAGGAAGAAAATGGATGAAATATTTAATATTTATTGCTGCCTAATTAGTGTGGTTGACATAAAATTGGATAAAATTGCCTTTTTTGTCTCCTACAGCAACATATCTTCTCTGTAAATCTCCTTTGAGAAAAACCAAAAAGGAGAAATGTATATTTTGTTTTCTTTGATTTCATGATATGATATTTTTACATTATTTCAATGAAATATTGTTCCATCAACTGTTTACGTAGCTGGAGACTGTATTTCCATGCAGCAAATCAAATCTTTTCATAAAGTGATAACGTGTCGTCTATCATCGGCAGAGCTGACGGTCACACTGAGCCTGATTGCATCCTGCTACACAACACAAGAGCCACAGACTCTGAACAACAACCCACATTAGCTTTCCTGCTAAACATGAACACACATCTTGTCCTGCAGTTTAGCTTGTTGAACAAGCCACCAAACAAACATTCACCACGGAAAAGTGCACCGCTAATGCCAGTTAGCAGCTAGATAGCTAATTAGCTGCTCAGCTGCAGCACATTAAACAGCATGTAAACATACCTGCGAATGTCACTTCGGACCTGTTAGATGCTGGTTTGTTCGTTGCTCTTCAAAACCCCTGTTAGCAACACACTGTCTGTCCATGACTTGTAGCTACAGCAGTTTGTTTACTTTGTCACCGTTCTGTACAGTGTAACACCAGTAGCCTGCCAGCTGCTGTCAATCAAACACAGACACCGACACACCCCCCTGCAGCCGAGTGAGACAAAAAGGAGCATTTCTGATATTTCCCTTTTTTCCTCATTCTAATTATACAAAACTATTAATACATTTAAAAACATGTAGACATTAGTTTTGACTGAAAAGAGGGATGATTAAATGTGATTTCAGTCAGACTTGTGCCTGGCTGAGCTTGTGATGTCAGCAACAAGGTTTTGGCCTCCCTTCACTTTTAGAGTTTACTGATGTCAAGCTGAGGCAGCCAGCAGACTTAATATATGACCAGCAGGTTGTAAGGAAAGTATTTCCTCTATGAAGCATATAAGTTTCTTCCCTCTGGCAGAAAGTTTAAACCACTAAACTCTGCTTGATTTATTTGCCAGATGATAGTTGGGAGGCCTCGGTTATTTTGTGCTGTTTATTTTTTTATGCTCCTTCACAGATGATGATGCTTTTATGCTTACCATTATGCATCCTGCTGCAGGGAAAATTTCTTGTCAGGGACAATAAAAGCTCCTTCAGACTGGCTGTTCATCTTCATTTTTTTTTGTATGTGTGTAGCTGAGACAATTGGAGATGCAGTTGGAGCAGGAGTACGAAGAGAAACAGATGGTGATTCATGAAAAGCACGACTTGGAAGGACTCATTGCAACTCTGTGTGACCAGGTACACAACACACACACACATTAAACTACTCAAAGTCTTTTGTTCTAGAAACATTTATCACATTATACTGTTCTGTCTTCCAATACAGGCAGAAGTCACCACAGTTATCTAGTTAGGAAAGACTTTTTTTTAAGGTGCAACGGCTATATTAACCTCCCAAAAAAACATAAAAAGGTCATTTTTTTGGACAATCTAAGCTAGGCTAGCTAGCTTTTAGCAGGACTAGTTTATCTGGTGTTACGTTTTTCTTCATTATAAATTGATTTACCTACTGCTTTATTTATGTGGTATAACAAACTCAATTCCTAAGATGTTGGAGCATCACAATCTATTTTTATTAATTTACAGGAAACAGTTGGAGAAAAGGCGGTAAATTAGCTTTAGCTAACGCTAGCTGTCACAGCCCTCCTGCTAACTGCTTAACTAGTAAATCAGTCTGGCTTTGTTTTTTGTCTCAATTTTATTTTATTTTTTTAATTAGTTATTATGCACTTATTTCCAGTGCATAATCATTTTTATGTAGTAAAACAGATGTCAAAAAGTCAGATTCTGATTTGTACACAAAACCAGAGTTACAATCTGCTTCACAGGTGCACCGAAAATACAAAACAAAATAAATAAAAAAGATATAAGTGACAGTTTTGGCTTTTCCTCTTCGTGTTTTTGTTTTTCGGGTGTGTGTGTATGTGAAGTTTATTCCTACAGAGACTGACTGAATGAGCGTCTGGCCAACTTTGGCACATCGCAGAGTCTCATTATTGTTGGTTAATGTTCTCGGGATGATGAATATGTCATTCCTACATTACAAGCTCCACAAAACAAGCATATGCAGCAAAGAGGCATGGCTAATTAAGTGCTCTGTCTCTGACACTACAGGGTTGTAAATAGACTCGTGACAAGTGGCCAGGACCTGGTCTGTGGCCAAGCTGGCAAACAGCTCAAGTCTTTCAAAGGATTTAGAGTGAAGAATGTGTGTTTTTTCTCTCCAAATAACTCTATCCTGTGTTTTTGTGTTGTTCTGATCATATCTTGAAGGGTCGATGTAACCTTTCTCGTTTTGCAGGTGGGGCACAGAGACTTCGATGTGGAGAAGAAGCTGAGGAGAGACCTGAAGAGGACTCATGCTCTGCTGGCTGACGCCCAGCTGCTGCTCTCCACCATCGACAACCCGGGCCAGAACCTTCCCAACGGCAGCAAGGAGCAGATAGAGCGCCTGCACTGCCAGGTACGCGCCCACCTGCGCACTCACCCGACTGCCATAAACATCTGCACTGTCCCCTTCTGTTCATTTCGTGAAACATTCATGTCTTTAATTAGCTTGAGGAGAGCGAAGCGAGGCGCCTCGAGGCTGAGAGCATCCAGACGACGCTCTCCCAGGAGCTGGAGAACACTCAGATTGAACTGGAGAATATCTGCAAGCATAAGAGTATGGTGAGTGTATACAGACAGGTGATGATTAAAGGACAAATATAACAAATGCAGTGCTTCCAAGTACAGTTCAGTGACTTGGGAGTTTTGAAGCTGCCTCACTAAAGCACTTTTCTTTCATCTGTCACCTATATGTATGTGAGACATTACACAACGTCTAGCTTCAGTCCACTGTCTGTATCTATACAGGATGTGTCAGGCACAGTATTGAGTTTAGGTCTCTCGAGCTTTGGCAGCGCTCAGAGATCAACACCCAATCTCTATTTAGAGGAAATAGAATAAAGTATCTACTCCATTCAGACACATGAGATGGACGACGGAAAAACACGGCTGTAACACCTCCTAAGTAGACACACCTGTAGATTCTTCAAGACAAAAAAAGCAAATGCTGTTTATTTATATATATATTTATAATAAAGGTGTGAAGTTTCTGACCCCTTGTCTCATGCACGAGGACATCTAACACATTCCTGAAAAAGCGGTTTCACACAATCCCACTGATCAACAGGTGGCTGTAATGTGGGCTGAGAAACAGTAAAAACACCAACAAAGAAGACTGCACTCTAGTAAACACAGATCTAAACAATGCAGGATTTAAAATATGTAGAGAAATCGCTTTGCAAATGTTTTAGGGAGGAAGGAAATGCATAATAAACATGTTTTTTTAGACCTCACAGACGCATTTTAGGGAGAAACACACAATTTAAGCATAACTTTTATTTATTTATGAGAAAACTCCACAGGGCACCTTTAATTTGGCAAATAACCCAGTATGATGAAATTTCTGTTTGTGCCTCTTAAAAATCTATTAAAGAATTAGAAATATTGCCAAAATGTCTGTATTATTGACACCGTTCTCAATTAAAAGAGTTGCTAAGTCTGAGTTAATGCTGTATTTACATCTCTAAACACAACAGGTTAAGACTAAAATATAGTATATAAATACTATAAATATAGTAGTCACTTAAAGTGGAACATTGTCCTTTGCTGCCTTAAGCTTTGACTGATGTTCAATTGTTAGATGTTATTTATGAGAATAATAAAACTGCACATTAACTATTGTAAATCAAAATAGAAGTTTAGTGATTTTTATTTCCACAAACACCGTGGAAGAGGAGGGTGAGTAGTTTTTATGAGTCGTGTCTGTAGATCTTCTTCTATTCCATGAATCAGTATTAAACAGTATTAAACAAAGTGTCCTACATAACACTTTTATCACCATCTATCTTCTCTTGTCTAGATTTTGGCAGCGAGTCAGTCAGAGGACTCTGTTTAGAAAGATTTTATCGAGCGAATCGGACTGAAACTGCAAAACTGATGGAAGGCAAACATAGGATTTTATGAGTGGAAATGACACTTTATGCATATAGTTCAGTCTCTCTCCTCTGTCCTTGTGTGTCCAGGTGGATGAGCAGTTAGCCTTGCTGCAGCATGAAAAGGTGGATTTGCTGAAGAGGCTTGAGGAGGACCAGGAAGACCTCAATGAGCTTATGAAGAAGCACAAAGCGCTCATCGCACAGGTATGGCTTTTTGTACTTGACACGGTGTGTCTCTCGTTAATCTCTTCACATCTCTAAAGCAAATCCTTCTCACTCTCGTTCAGTCCTCCAACGACATCTCACAGATCAGAGAGCTACAAGCTGAACTAGAGGAGCTGAAGAAACAGAGGCAATCTCTTCAGGAAGAGGTAATAGAAAATAAATGCAGCACTAAGTGGTTTATGTGCTGTAGTGGAGCTCTGGATCATTAAACCTGCAGATCTTAATAGAGCTTCAGGTGGATTCTTGTCACATTCACTGATGTATCAGTCCATAAATCAGCTCTCCAAATGCTTTTTTTTTTTTTTTTTTTGGCTCACTTCTCTCTGTCCACCTACTCCTCGTGATGCAGCTCCAGCAGAGTGTGTCGAGGGTGCAGTTCCTGGAGTCGTCCACTGTGGGGCGCAGCATCGTCAGTAAACAGGAGGCACGTGTATGTGACCTGGAAAATAAGTTGGAGTTTCAGAGAGGGCAAGTCAAGAGGTTTGAGGTAAAAAAATACTTCCCGATTTCAACACATAATTATAATTAACTTCATTTTTTTTTTATAAGAGCTTGATTGAGATAATTATACAGTAGCAGCTTGTGTCTAGAAGCACATCAGGGAGACTAAAGGCTGTAATAAAAGAAAAAGGAATGGTTAAAATCTTGTAAAGCTGAAAGGAGTTCATACATTCAGATATAGAAGAAATGTATTGTTTGATTTGGACAATCAGCTCTGAAAAGTTTAAGAATATTGATTTGTGAATATAAAATAATAAATAATTACATAAAACTGAGAGCTGTCATATTCAGTGAATCCAAACAATACATTTTTTCCAAAGTGAGGGGTTGATATGATGAGTAATAAAACGTGACGTGTGTGTGTGTGTGTGTGTGTGTGTGTGTAGGTGCTGGTGTTGCGTTTGAGGGACAGCGTGGTTCGCCTGGGCGAGGAGCTGGAGCAGAGCGCCCAGGCTGAAGCTCGGGAGAGAGAGAACGCCCGCTACTACCTGCAGCGCCTGCAGGACATGAGGCTGGAGATGGAGGATCTGACTCAGAGCGAGCAGGACAGCAGCCGCAGACGCATGGAGCTGGTAACACCATCAAAACACTGCTGCTTTCTCTTTTTTACAAGCTAGAAACTGTCTTCAAAAGGTGCAACAAAGAGAAAGTTCTCCAGAGCAACATCCCTTTTATATTATTTATGATTTAAAACTATAAACTCACTCTCTCTAAGATTTATAACAATGTCAGAAAATCACAAAAAACTCAGAGCTAGCACAGTTAAAAGAGAATTACTGGGGAAATCTATATAGATGTAAAGCAATCTATAAAACAAGATATTCAGAAACATCAAACTCCAAATGCTGGAGGCAGTTTTCATGGAAAGTATTCATAAGATTCTTTATCACAGGAAAGAAGAAGGCAGGAAGATAATTAGCACTATAACTAAACTATAAACTGGATAAAAAATACTCTGCTGAGTTTGAAGTCAACAAGATTTTGAAGATGGAGAGAAAAACTTACAAACATCAGAGTTGTGACTTTAATTACGCAGCAGACTTTGGCAGATATTGAACTGACATAATAAGTGCAGACTTGATTGCATTTACTTAATTACAGCTGACATATTTATTTTGATGAATTAATTAATATATATAATTATTATGTATGTGACAGTTTCCCCCTTTTTTCTGTTAGATATAGAGATTTATTGTCCCTAAAGGGAAATTTATTCATCCAAACCATAGAAACATTTTAACGCTACACATATACATGCAGACAAAAAGATTCCTACATAGTGCATACATTCTTGAGATTAACAAGGGAAGGAATTATGAACCGCTATGGCAGAAGAGACAAAACTTCTACTAAAACATGTTTTATTTTTTCTCTCCATCTAAGTGTCTGATATCTCCGACCAGACGAGAGCAGAGTTTAGAACTGACTGAGGGGGTCTCCAGGCTCCAGGATCTGAGAGGTTGAGACCAATGATTCTGGAAGCAACAAAACAAAAAATATACACATAAATATTGGAAGATTGCAGAAGTACTGCAATATAAACAATTGCAAAATATAATATCAGGGGGTCTGATGCGATAAATTATACATGAACATGAGTACAGGCTGTATTTAGAACAGCAGGACTTTGAGCTAACATGCTGATGTTTGGCAGGTATGATGTTTACCATCTTAGTTAACATGCTAACATTTGCTAATTAGCGCTAAACTTAAAGTAAAGCTGAGGCTGATGGGAATGTGTCTCTGGGGAACAGACACTGACATCCATTAGAGCTACGCTGCTGCTTCTTCTTCTGCTGCTGCAGTTAAAAGTAAAACAGACCATAAACAGCAGATGAAAACCTCCTCGCCAAGAAACGAAATAACTGCAGGGACAGAACACCTCGCTGCAACTTTCATTTAACATTTGATCACCACACAGCTCTACCTGGACACCACTGAGGCTGCTAAATATAAACATCTCCACCACCAACAAGCCTTAATCATATCCAAGCTGTGAGACGTTTTAGAGAGGCTGGCAAGGAAAAAAAACACACTTCCTCCAGGCTATGATTGAAAGCACAACACACTTTCCAAAAACAAAAGTCATTTCTCTACTGTTGTCATGAGCAAAAAAACAACAGCTGGCGTATTATCTGGAACATTTGAAAACATCACTTTCATTACTGCGGAGTATAAGATCTTGATAGCTGGAACAGCAGCAGAGAGAGTTCCTGCTCACTCACAGAGGATGATCACATAAACACTTGTAAACATGTAATAACTACATGTTTTAATAAGGTTTTTTGCTTATTTTAATCTTGTTTTTATCAGTGTCTTGCAGGAATCTAATATACCAGTAAACTGTAAAATAAGCTAAATCACAGTGGAAACAGATATTACAACAACTATTCAAAACAGGACACAGCAAAAGTATTCAAATCAAAATTGTTATGGAATTTTCCATCTCTGGAGGTTACAGATTGGGTTACATTGGCTCAGGCTTGGCTTTGAGGGTAATTCTTCATCAGAGATTAAGATATCTTCTCCTTGAGACTTCAGCTGTCTGTGATGTTTTGGGGGAAGGCAGAAACCTCTCTGATAGAGGGTATATCAGCATCTCCATGGTTACCAAGGTCACAGGAGGCCTCCCTAAACAACACAGATAGGTGGATGACACAGTCGGACACTCAAACCAAAACTGCTGAAATTAAATGCAACATGACTTAAACGGTCCCTTGTTTAGAAACTAGTGAACCAATCAGACTAATTTTTCATATTGTAGGCTGATAAAGACCAGTGCTGCGTCTCAAATTGCTTCACTTCTGTACTTACACTTAACATTTTGAGTGCATAAGTGCGTTCACACTGAGAAGTATGGAAAAATGCAGTGCACTGTGAGAACCCGGATGGTGCACTCAAAACGGTCAAAAAGTTGAGTGTGGAACTATGGACACTTCTCGCCCTCAATGGTCGCCATCTTGGCTACGTAGCGGAAGGGGAGGGACCACTTTTCAAACTGGAAATGGCGGCCGAGTACGTTGTAACTACGGTGAACATCGCCACATTATACAAACGTGTGTTTTTAGCACTAAGCACCACTATACTGTTGTCGGATATAAGCCATCAGTATGTTTTTTGGGTTAATTTAGCAGTCTGTAATGATTTGGTAGCGCGAACGATAACGCAAATGCTAACGCTAGCTAATGCTAATTTGTGATCGTCATTTCCGGTAAGTGCACAACGGCTGTGTTTGATTTGAGACAACACTACCCTGTAGAAATTCACGCACTACGCCAGTAAGTACATAGTGTACACAGTGTATTTGAAACACAGCTTTGGACTCGAACCTTCCTTTTTATGCATATTCAAATTATATCTGTGTGCACCATAGACTGTATAAAAATATGGACGTAGTTACCGTGACGTCACCCGTTGGTTTCTGAAGAGCGGTTTTGAAGCTCAAAGCGAGCCGCTCTGGACGTCGCCATCTTAGCAGTGCGTGACGCTGTCTAACTCCCAGCCAATCAAAAATGGGCAAAGAGGCGGGCCGAATGACTGAAACAAGCCACCTAGCGGCTGGCGGCCCTGTCACTCAAAGCAGCCATGTCCTTCATTATGCATAACTTTACGGCTTAATAACATTTAAACAGATGAGTTATAAAAAATTCACCCCCCGTACAGTTGTCATGAAAGAGGAAATTAGCTACAGAGACCAAAATCGTTTTTTGTACCAGGCTGTAAACATGTTTATTTCTGCTGTAAAGTTGGACATTTTAACATGGGGGTCTATGGGGATTGACTCGCTTTTGGAGCCTCAAGTGGCCATTCAAGGAACTGCAGTTTTTGGTTCTTCTGCATCGGCTTCATTTTAAAGCCCCGGAGGTTGCTGCTTGATATAAAAGCAGTTCAAAGTGCTTTATATTAAAAAGATAAATAAATAAAACAGCAAAAATGTGCAAATAAACAAACATCCATTCATACATAAACATAAAAAAAACATATACAAACAAACATACTGTACATATACGGTGTAAAAAGGAAGGTCTGTAGTTTGGTTTTATAAGAACATCAGTGTTGGAGCAGGTTTAAGTTCTTATTCTTTAGGTGTATAAATAGTGAATGCCGTCTCACCAGGCTTTCAAAGTGCTCTATAGACACATGGAGGAGATTTCCGCTGTGTGACCGGAGAGATCTGCTGGGGTTATAAACTGACAGCATGTCTGAGATGTACTGTGGAGCCAGACCAGCGAGTGCTCTGTGAAGCAAAAGGAGGATTTTGAATTGTACTCTGAAAAACAGCAGGTAGCCAGTGAAGGTTCTGGAGGACTGCAGTTATATATGATCTGATCTTATTGTCCTGGTTGAGTTCTGGATAAGTTTTAATATATTGATTGTTTTGTTTGGAAGACTCATAAACAGTCAGTAGTCATTTTTTAAGCAAAACAAATGCCAAATAGTCAGTGGTTGCAACTTCTTAAATGTGAGAATTTGAAGCTTTTATGTGTCTTACATGATAATAAACTGAATATTTTGGGGTTTTAGACTGTTAGTCAGACAAAACAAGACATTTGAAGACATCACCTTGAGCTTTAAAGGACACATTCTGCATATTTCCAGCTCTATATTTATATTCTGGGGCTCTACTAGAATATCTTTGCATGATTTCCAGTTAAAATCTCCTTATTTATCTTCTGCTGGTCCTTTATGCAGCCCCTCAGTTCAGCCTCTGTCTGAAACAGGCTGTTTTAGCTCCTGTATCTTTAAGGCCCCGCCTCCTGATGAGCCCACTCTGTTCTGATTGGTCAGCTTCAGGAAGCTTCCTCCAGCTCCGGAGACTACGTAAACAAACTATAGTAGCAGGATTTCACCTCTTTTTCTCCTTCTTTACTCCAAATGTCAACTTCTCAAATCCATCCGTACATGTTGGAGCCTGAATCTGATCTGATATATGCGAGTTAACAACGTGAACAACCTCAGCAACAAAGACTACGAGACAGACGTGTGAACAATCTGACGTCAGTCCGAGAGGTAACTTTTCAAACGAAGCGTTCAGTGCTGTTTATTGTAAAGACTGGCGAAAGGGAACTCAGTCTTGGGGAAACTTGGGCCAGTAACTAGGAGCTAGGACTGGGGCTGGAAGCAGGTCTGATGGAACTGCAGGAGACAGAAAACAGGGTTAAGCAAAGAAAAAAACAGGCAACAACAACAACAACAACAACAACAAGAGAACTGGATAAATGCAGGTGAAGTGGTTCGAAGTGTAGTAACACTGACTGAGGCGAGAGGCTACGATCTGACAGAGAGGAAGTGGCAGGGATGAGGATTTGAAGAGGGCTTGATTACTGAGAGGAGGTGCAGCTGGTGTGGCTCTGCTCTGACTCCTGCACACCTGTCTCCACACACACACGCACACACACACACACACACAGGGAGGGAGAGAGAGGTTAGGGAGATACAGGATCATGACAAGAGCAGGTTTAATATCCGACATCATAATAGTATAACAGCATATGTACCCTCATTACTCCCTATTTTCTGACAGTTTGCAGATAAATTGTTCGTCGCAGCCCAAAACAATTATTCGATTATCAAAACATTTGCTGATTAATTTTCTAATCTATTAAAATCGACCGATCGCTGCGGCTCTACACTCAGTCATGTCGCTGTTCTTGCTCGCTGCAGATTTCTTTGTGACCTCTGGAGCCGAGGAAAAGAGAAGGAGCTTCAATAATTATTCAGTTATTAGCACAAAGCAAAAACCCACACACACACACACACACACACACACACACACACGGATGCCCTTTAACAACCTACCGACCAACTATGCAGAGACACATACACACATTTCTCCTCCTGCACCTCCCTCCCCGCCACCATCCTTAACGTCATCTCTCTCTCATCCTGCTTTCTCTCTCTCTGACTGTGATTAATCCTCATTGTCTCTTCAAGGTTACCGGCACGCACGCACACACACACATTCATACATGCTTATGTGTCTCTATGACAACCGCTGCACCCACACCCGTCTCCTCAAAGCCAACAAAGCCAATAACTTTGAAAGCCTCGAAGCTTTTGTGTGCAGGCATGTGTGACAGGATGCCGGAGAGACAGAACAACAACAACAATAAAATAAACAGACAAAATTAATTAATAAATCACTTTATTCTCTCAATGTCAGCGTGCGTATGTGATAATTTCCCTCCAAATAACCAGGCGCAGCGGTGCTAACACCGGCAGCAGAGGGCAGGCGGTAGCTCTGCATGTGAGAGAGGACATGCCAGTGGTCATTCAGTGTTTGACTGATGAGGTAATATGAGCCGGACTGAAGGTAATTGCAGTGGTGGAATGAGCCCCGGGTGATGAAAAACAACACAGCCGGGCCCCGTTTACTCTCCCCCTCGTGTCAACAAACGTCCTTTAATCTCAGCGTCTTTGTTTGTTTGTTTGTTTGTTTGTTTTGCAGGAGATGCAGGTGGAGGAGCTCTCCGCCGTCAGACAGGCGTTACAGGCCGATCTGGAGACGTCCATCCGCCGTATCGTGGATCTGCAGGCGGCGCTGGAGGAAGTGGAGTCGAGCGACGAGAGCGACACTGAAAGGTAACCGAGGGAGCTCTTCCCCCCTCTCTCTCTGTCCAAATAAACACGTTTTATATATATATATATATGTGTGTAAACTCAACCTTTCACCACTCTGCCCTTCAAATCCAGCGTTCAAACTGCTGTGGAGTCCCTGACTCGAAAGAAAGACCTGTAAGACACTGACGAACGTGTGTGTGTGTGTGTGTTTTTACAGTATCTGGCTGTACTGTGGGATAATTTGTTTCATAATAATTGAACAAAATATCCCAAGAATCAAACAAAAATAATAAATAAAGTGAATAATTTGAAACACAGAGGTGATATAAGAGTGCAAGGTTGCTACATTTGATCGACTGGTTTCTCTTTAGTCGTCACTTTTTTCAGTTTTGCTGCTGAATTTCTCATTTGCGACACAAAAGGTGTTTACAGAGCTGCGTCTCTATTGGTCAGTTACTTTTAGAGGGACGGGTCAAAGGTCTAGAAGTGCAACAAGTGGTAAAACTTCAATTATTTCCCCCCAACGTGTCCATATGGTTGTTTATAATTACTAATAGAGAAATTAAGAAGATGCACCACCTTCTATTAGGATTACCAGTCAGAGAAAGAAAGAGTTGTTGTTGGAAAATAACTGAAACAGGAAAACTGATCAGTGAAAGAAAAGTGCAGAATATTGTGATCAATTTTTATTCACTTACAAATTAAATATTTTGGTTTGATTCTTAGTAGATTTTGTTCAGTATTTATGGAACGAATGTCATCTCATGTTGTGCAGATATGAAGGTTTGACCTGAACGTCGCATCAGGACTTGAAGTGTCGTCATTATTCATCTCATCGTAATAATAACGTTCAATATGAAAGAGAATGTGGTTTATTAAAGGAGCATTCTTGTTTATCACAGCTTGGGTTTTATTTGCAGAATATTGGCTGCTGTTTCTATTGTAAACGAAGTCAGATCCAGATTATCTAAAACCACTTTATGTGGAGGCAAAACTGAACGTTCCATATCACAGCATTCGTTATAAATCTTAATTTGATAAAGACATCATGATATCAGGCTGGTTTCCATCCAAATCTGGCGTTAATTTTAACAGAATTTTTAGAATAAAAGAGAAAATAAAAATAAACTTCTAACAGATCTGATGTTTTTGTCTCTTCAGTGGAAGCTTGAGTCACATGATTCATGTATGACATCATTTATTCACTTTAACATCTCATTTTGTTGCATTTTGCTTTTATCAATATGCCGACTTTTCCACTTCAGTCAGGCGCTAAAACTTTTTTGCGATATTTTTTTGCGTTTCCATGCAGGTTTTTAATCGCCATAGAAACAGGTGGATGGAAACACACTTCCTGTGACGTACTGATGTATTTAAATCATGATTATTTACAGCAGCAGCTCTCTGTAGAGGAGCTACGTACAACTGTTAATTACTAACAAACTGTCACTTTTCACATGAACAACTGAGTGCAACATTATATAAATACCTTCCAGGAAAAGTGAAAAGTGCGGCCATTCAGGGAAACACTTCTGACTTCCAACGCGGTCAAACAACATGTTGTACAACTAGTTCTGATCAAGCAAAGAACCGACCCTGATAGCTATACAGGCTCATGTTCCATACGACCTTCCTCCCATGTGATTGTGACACAATGCACTGTGTTTTTTTAACCTTTACACGGCACAACTGTGCAACAACACAACAGTCAGGAGTCGTCAGACGGTGTGACTGCTCGTCTTAAACATGAGAACAATTTCTCATCTCTGCCATCCAGAACAAATGAACGTGACACAGCAACGATAAATACTGCAGGTCAAAGTCGAAGCAGGAAGTCAGACTGTAAACTGTGATGGATGTTTACAACAGACAGTTTGGGTCATAGTTTCTTGCAAATATGAATTAATTCTTCAATCATGCAAATACGTTTAGCTGACCTGATGATTGTTTAAAACCCAGTCTCAGCTATTAATAGAAATGATGGCCAAAAACTGCACAAATAAAACCCAAGTTGCAATAAACCTGAATCATCCTATAAGGTGACTGCAGTTAAAACAGCTGCATGCATGGCTACTAACAGTTGGAAAAAGCCAACGTTTCCCTCCATTATAAATATGAGAATTACAAGTCATCTTTACATCCAGAGTATACCAGTATACAGTATGTTTTGGGCTTGATAATTTGCATTTTTTCCTACTATTCCAGAAGCACTTGAATGCACCAAAAAGGATCAGTTTTTAACAAATATTTCCACCAATTTCAAGTGTCTGTGAGCTGATAAAATAATCTGACTGACTAGAATAGAAATCATTGAGTACCTGGGAAGTAAGAAAATCACATTAATTGATCTAAAAATCTACTTTAGTGCCTCTAAAACTTTCTCATGTTAAACTTTATCTTTGATCCTGCGTTGATTGATTGACAATTATGCAAAGGGAAGGAAAACTATTAAAAGTTTTGACAATTCAAAAGAGATGATGATGATTTTCTTGCAGTTACATCATCAACTCAGTCTGAGCTGTAGTCAGATATTATGGTCTGTAATGTGTTTGCATCTCTGCACGATAAGGAACGGAGGAGAGATGTGTGTTGTTTGCTGTGAGGAGGCGGATAAACTGTGATTTCCTCCGGCAGTGACTCGGTGTCCAGCGTCGGCTCTATCGGGACGGAGGATGTCGGCGAGGGGATTCGTCACTGGCTGGGAGTTCCTAGAGGAGGATCCCGCGGCGGCGGCTCCGTGTACAGCGGTAGCACCATCAGCGGGGGGCGGCAGTCTGTCGCTGACACCATGAGCACCTACAGCTTCCGGTAAATCCAACATAGATGTTTGTTAGGTCTGCTTTTTGTTTATTTGGATCATTAGCTGAATCTATATGGACTGAAAAAAAGTACTATAACAATTTAATTATGTCAATAAAAAGGAAGTTAATTAAAATATTATGCTTATACATAAATGTGCAGTTAAATATAAAAGGGAGTAAAAAATAAATGAAGTAAATAAGGTACAGTACTAGTTCTTACTATAATCAGCAGTATTGCTACAGCGTGTCCATAGTTACACATACAATATATCAATCAAAATGTATTTTTATACAGGTTAGTGCAATCCAAAGTGCTTTACAGATGACTGACAAGCTGTAAACAGGAAAACTATTTGAGATTAATGCACACAGGAAGTAAAAAATGTGGAAAATGTAATAATAAAACCAATAGTTAAACTAGATGAAATAGATGAAAGACAATGACAAAAAATAGATTAAACATTTTAAGACATGAATACAGAATAATAAATAATCTAATTAAATAAATAATGTCCAATAAAACATTATAATTAAAAACCAGGTTAAAAAGGAGGGTTTTAGTTGCACATCCTCAGACAAACACATCAGAAACGATATAAACCCTGTATGAGTCAGAATAGCCCGTCTATGATGTTTTACAGTCTGAAGTGTCTCTTTTATGTCTCTACAGTTCTTGCGTGGACCCTGATGAAGAAGGCTTTGAGGCTGGAGGAGCCGCTTCCAGAGGTCCCAGTCGAGCCCCGTCCTCCTCGGCCCTCTCCGAGCTGCTGGACGGACTTCGCAAGCGCAGAGCTGGCGCCGATACAGCAGACGGAGCCGGCAGCACCATCTCCCTGCCGATTTATCAAACGACCGGAGCTTCCACTCTCAGACGCAGAGCCTCCGCGCTCTCCCTCAGTCCAGACAACCTCCAGGAGCCCCGACCCGGCCCCAGCATCCTCAAACCGCCCTCCCCGCGGCTGCCTCGCGCCTCCAGTGCTCGCTCCGTCAGCGACGCTCAGGCGTCTGCAGCCGCCTCCGCAGCCGGAGCCAAACTCTCCCGCTTCAACTCCAGCGACTCCCTCTCGTCGATGCCCTCCCTGCCGCGCCTCTCCTCCTTGGCGTCCTCCCACGTCTCTCGTACCTCCCTGTCCATCCCGGAGGAGGACTCGTTGGAACCGTTGCAGCGCTCCCCTCAGGCGCCAAGGCGGTGCATGCTGGGGAGTTTAGTCACAGAAGACGGAGGTGAAGCCTCTCTGGGTTCAGAACCCATGGTCTTCCAAAACCGCCGGCTGACCAGTGATAACCGTGACGACGCAGCCTCCGACATCCTGCCGGCCATCCGGAGAGCTCAGTCCACCAGCAGCCTGGCCAGCTCCGTCAGAGGAGGCAGGAGGGCGCTGAGCGTCCACTTCGGAGAGCTGCCTCCTTCCACCCGGAGCAGGAAAGGCTCTGAAACGGAGTCCTCCAGCTCAGGAGGAAGTTCTCAGGGTTCAGGAGGGTCAAGACGCAGGTTTGACAGGCCGCAAGGGGAAAGACTGGAGGCAGAAGGCAGTGAGGGAGGAGACGTGGCTTCAGTCATGAAGAAATACCTCAAGAAGGAGATTGACTGAGCCAGATGAGGTGAGATTTATATTCCTGTTTACTTACAGATAAGGAAGATAAGAAATTTTACACAAAGTAGCTTTAATTTAGTTTTTAGTTCAGGGCCCCATTTCTCAAAAGTATCTTACAAACCTTCTTAATCTTAAGAGATGTTTCCAAAAATATAACTTAAAACACTTTTAGAAATGATTAAAACAGTAACATGAATCATAAAAAGGCAGCAAGTTGAAAGCTGTAGCCTGTCGACTGAACATTAAGCTGTTTTCATATTGAATAAATCCAAGAATAACAATTTGTTTGTGTCATTTTCAACATTTCCCACTTTGTGATTGATGTATTTTTATTGGTCACACTAGTGTTGGTTGGTTTGCCATGGTTGGTTCCCAGATGGTGTGTCCTCTTACTTCTCCTCTAGTACCATTGAGGTTGACATTTGTGGTTTTGAATGAAATCTCTCTATAATTATTGGATGGATCGACATAAAATTTGGTTCAGACATTCATGTCATTTGTTGCGCCATCAACAGGTGAAATTTTCAAATTGTCTTAAACAATATCAGGAAAACTCATGACATTCCCATCAGCCTCAGCTGTAGTCCCCATGCTAACATGCTAACATGGACAACATAAACATTATCCCTGCTCAACATCAGCATGTTAGCATTTAGCTCAGCCTCACAGAGCTGCTAGCATGGCTGCAGACTCTTATTGTGTGTTCAGACAGAACGTGAAGTGAATTTTAGAGGTGATGTGGTTACATAGAAAGTCAATGGAAAGGTGTGATTAGGGGCAGTGTGAAATGATGCATCCATGCAAACTGAAAATGTTTCAACTTGAGCAAAAAATTTGCATAATCTACTTCATAAACGTACAGAGACACAAACACACAGAATCACTCCAACCCGTCTTCTCATTTCTCAGTTTGTACATCCTCGATTCCTTTCCTCGCCTCCTCTCCTCGCGTCTTAGTCCCTCCCACCTGAGATGTGAACGGAGGAGTCGAGGAACCAGACATTTAACAAAATGAGACGTCCTCGTTTCAGAGCCGTCATGTCAATTAAACATAAACGTGCTGCAGAGTTGCATCATCTGTCCATTGTTTTGTTACAGCCTGCTGCTGTATTTTATGATCTCTGACAGATGAGCAGAACAGTGTTCATGACAACTTATATATTTACTTTTAATTCTAATTACAACATGGCATAATATGACAAGAATGTACACACACTCACATATATCCTTTATATATTTTATTGTGTGAAGCATTACAAATGGTTTGTATATTCCAGCTGTGTGTCACGCCTCTTCTATACGTCACAAAGGAAACACCTGTGCATCCTTGCTCATAGCTCCTCTCTCCTCGAGATGCATTTTAGGAATTGAGACATCCTTAAACATGGCGCGCTGAGATCGATTTCCGGGTCACGGGCAGGAGGACGGAGGAGAGAGGAGACGAGGGCCCCAACAGAAGTGTGTGTGTGTTAATTTGTTGCTGTTTACAGCTAATGGTCAGTTTGTATTTTGGCTGTTTGGAGCAAATAAATCCAGCGGTCGATTATGAGCAAATGAGGTGAGGCAAAAAATTTGCTTTGCTTTCTGTCTGAACGCACCATTAGTGTAAAACTCATGAAATTTTAAAAGCACTTGTAGAAATGCTCTTAGAAAACACTTTAACTTCTAAAAAATTGATCATTATTGGGGAAACAGGGGCCAGATTGTAAGAAAAAAAAAAAAGTGAGAAAAGACGACGTGTTAAGTAAATAAATGACATCACTCTCTCCCAAATGAGGTATAGAGGTAGTATTTTTAGTCCACATTCAATGCAACTTCTAGGAACAATCCTGAGGTGTTTGATTAATACGAGCCCAGACCTGTATATATGTGTGTCTGTACACATACTGTACCCCCCCTCCACCCCCCGGAGTGACCATCTTCTCTTTTCTGTGTTTTTCTCTCCCATCAGCCTCTTAGTGTGTCCGTGTCCAGCTGCGAGCTTCACAGACAGACTGAGAGGACTTGTAAAGCTGCAATCAAGGCTGAATCAGATACTTCAAAAGTCAACAAGGATGTTTTTTTTGATTTTTGACTCTACATACATATTAATATTAAAGCCACTGAAGTACATTTGTCCACAAGCACTCAGTCAAACTGTATTTTCAGAAAAAAACATTGTTTGTATATGAATAAAGAATGAGTTGAACTTTTTGCTTTGTGAGTTTATTCCAGTATGCACGCAGTTAAGAGTGTTTTTCATGTATTTTACAAACACAGACGTTTTTGTACTGTTTGCATGTGTCAATCTCAGGTTTCTTCAAGTTTCTCTGCTGGATTTTTAGGGCCTGAGCCCAAAAGGGGCCTATTGTTTTTCGTTTGTTTCTTTCTTTATTATTACGTCACTTAAACCCTAAATTTGACCGCCTAAACATGCTCAAAAACTCACCAAATTTGGCACACACGTCAGGTCTGGTGAAAAATTTGATAAAATGTAAAAATTAACCCCTAAAGTGCCAAAATGTGCTCTCTAGCGCCACCTATATAACTAAAATGGCTGCCACGGCCCGTAGGAATGTCAGAGAGCTCAAATCAAAACTCAATTATTCATCTCATCAAGACCTACAAATCATACACTGACACCCCTGACCTAAATCAAACAGGAAGTCCGCAATTAGCCTTTCAAAATAAGACTTTGCCCCAATTTAGGCCCCCAAACAAACGCCGTCTCCTCCAAGGGCGTTAATGGTATCGGCTTCACACATTAATAGATGACTTATGACACTATGCTGAAAAAAAGTTGTTAAAAACTTTGTAATAACTCGAACGGTTTAGATTTTATAAGCCCTGAAAGTTGCAGTGCCACATCACCCTTACAATGTAAACCAATGGGGAGGCAATCTATGGGCATGAACTTTGTGTCAAACAGAGGCTTCTGACGTCTAAACTATAAGTCTGACCACTTTCAAACCTGTATCAATGGAATCGCAACAAAATTTTCTACTAAAATATGATTTTTAATGTAAGCTTTGGCCAAAGTCATGGGATTTATGAGGATATTTCACAAAAAGCGTACTCTAAAATCCTCCTCTCCAACTGCTCCTGGTGATGTCACTCCCTCAGTGCTGTGAAACATTCCGCAATACACACTCATTATAAAATCACAGGAGGAGCAAGAAAAGACTTTAAAACTCACACTCTAATATCTCAAAAACCGTGAAAGATAGAAAAAACATGTAAATTCAAGATTTGTAGATCAAAGTCTCGTGACTCATTTAAAGTTCAAATGAAGTCTGTATCTAAAGATGTGGGTTCGCTCACACTCTCCATTCAAATATGAGTATTTTTCTGTGTCCAGCTGCAGTTACTTATTGTCTCTGACAGTACACATGTCAATCAAACTTTCAAAATAAAAGCACACCACACTTGTAAGAAATATCCCTCATTTTTAAAAAGCAAAATGATCTGATCCCGACGGGCCAGAGTGCGAGGTCCCGACCAATGCTGCTTGCAGCTTTAATTCTGTTTACATTTGATCTCAATTAATCAGAGTTTTATTGACACTTGTACTCAGAACTGCTGCATCAAAGCGGTGGTGGAAAGTACATTTATTACTTCACTACTGTACTCAAGTACAATTTTCCGTACTTGTACTTTACTGCGTTATTTCTATTTCATGCTACTTTATACATATCAGAGCACACTCTTGCACTTTTTACCGCACTACATTTATAACTGGTTAACTTTGCAGATTAAGATTTTACATACAAAACAGATCACATCAAATATACTGTAATGCTTTGTTGTACATTAACCAGGTGATTCACTGATGTTTACAAAAGAGTAGAGATACCCTAAAAATCTATTTACTTTTGTACTTTTTTGGAGTGAGTCCTTTATGAAGATTAAACAACCAAACAGTACGTAAAGTAGTTCAAATCATCTCCACCTTTGATCAGCTGTCTCATTATTTGAGTATTTTCACACTGTAGTTTTGCAACTTTGACTTAAGTTATGTTCTGAATATTTCTTCCACTGCAGGTATTTTAAAATTTTATGTTCAAAGATCCCCTCCAGACCTGTTTGAAGACAAAATACTGTGCTTGGAATAATAATTTGTGTCTGATGTTGAGGTTTTCACACAAAAACCTTAATTTAAACTAGTTAGAAATTCTTAAAATTAGAAATTCCTTTTACCCTCAATGAAAAATCCAGAATCTATAAATATGCAAATATTGTTCATTTCAAAAGTTTAACTGCTTCTAAATCACTGTAAAGTCCATTATAAGTGTTTGTGCACTGCAGGCTTCAAGTTTCCATATCACACTTGTGTAAGTTGCGTACTGGACCGTAATTGGCTCCAAATCCTGTTTGTAGGTTCACACGTTAAACTGAGATTTAAGGTGAGCTGTGTCAAACTCTGAACGTAAATAATTCTCCATGGTGAATCTCAAACATCACAGTCAAGTAACAATAAGAAAAAACACATTTTTAAGTGGAGGGGGACTTACAAAAGGTGCAATGTGTAAGATTTCGCCATAATTTTAGTTTAAAACATTAAAAAAAATGAACTAAAAATATCAACAGAATGTAAAGAAATAACAGTTTTGACATCATATGAAAGACGTCTCTGTATTGTGTTGCAGAGATATCTACTGAAGTTAGCATGCTAACCAGCTAGCTTCAGCCTGTCCTGTCTTGAGAGGTGATAATGAGTCACTGTAGCATCCAGTCTGTCCAACATGAGAGGAAGAAGGAGCCGGGCTGAAAGCTGCTGTACTTTTTACTTTCTTCCAGGTGAGAAAGTAACCTTTTAGATTCAAACAACACCTACTTGGAAAGTTGCACTTATGTCGTCAGAGCAGCCAGCTGCTGCTGCAGACAGGGAGACACCAGCTGGTCGTATCAGCTGATCCGATGAACTGCACTGGTTGCACCAGCTATGTGTTTGCTGTCGTGAGCCATTTGGCATTTTAGCACATTGTGGTAAAATAGTTTGATATTAAAATATGATATCAATAAATTAGGTCTCAAATAGATTGCTGTGTTGTTAAATGGCAGCAATTAATGAAAAAAATAACTGACATTTTACGATTTACACCTACCCTAAAGGCATGTGTGTAAATATTTAATTGTTACTTAGAGTTATGTTGTAACTTATGCTGCTCCCTATTTGTTTGGATCATGTGGCCAATTCTTACATATTGTTTCTTGCTGGACTCACAGCAGCTGGAGCAATTAACAGTAAACTGCCTTCATCAGGGACGAGGATTACAGCCCACATTGTACAAAATGTTATTATTCCCAGTTTACAGTGTGTTTTTTTCTATTGGCGGTGTACAGTGCAGTACATGAAGGTACAAGGAAACAAGATGCAATTTATACTGAAGATACTTTTTAGGGCTGCAACTAACAACTATTTCATTACTGATCAATCATTTAGTCTATAAGAATGTCAGAAAAACTGAAAAATACCGTGAAAAATGTCGTTGTAATTATAATTTCCTGAAGCCAAGGTGACATTGTTAATTTGGTTGCTTTGTTTCACCAAATATATTCACATAAGACACAATCCATATGCTGGAACTAGAAAATATTTGGCATTTTGCTTGAAAAATGTCTTCTGTTAATTATTTTCTTAGAACATAATTTTGTCAGAGAGTTTGTAATTTCTTTAAAACTGACTTTTATATCTATTTTCATTTCTTTTAAAATTCTCATTTTCTTATCCTCCTTAATTGTTTTTTTTTTTTTTTAAATCTAATGATTTTATGATTTGTCCCTTTTATTCTGCTGCTCTGTGAAGCACTTTGTAACGTGGATTTTGAAAACTTCTCTATAAATAAAGATTATTATGAAATGATTAATCGATCATAAGACATTTTCTAGATTGATTAAGCAATTAATTAACTAGTCGTTGCAGCTCTAAAAAGAATACCTCCTGTATAAATTATTTATACGTTTCCAGACCGTTACCCCATTATTCTCTGACTTCATAGCCTTCTCTCTTGTACCTACATGTATTTATGTATGTAACCGTATGTACTGTACTGGTACAAAGAAAATTACACTGTACATCAAGAATAATTAGCCTGTACATTGCGGCCTGTAATCAAAAGTAGAAATCATAGAGGCTTACTCTGCCTCTCAACCCTCATTTTCCATCTAATGTGGGGATTTGGATTATCAAGGGGGGTCAATAAGAGGTGAAAAGCTTCCAAACATGATCCACAATGAAGATGTTGTGAAACACAGAACACATAAAGTGAGCCATAGACCTCATGTGCAGGGTGGGTTGCATTTTATTTCAACGGGGAAGTGCATTGAGTGAGCCTTTTTGGTGAGCCTGAAGGTTAGCGCCACGCTGTCAGCAGTACACTGGATATGTTTCCTATGTTCTTTATCCCCCATCTGTTGCTCTGCATGAGCTGAGCCAGAGTTCAGCTAGAGGTAACATGTCAGTAACTCTGAGAATAAGTCTGAGAGCAGCAAATATCCTTCAACTAACTATATCCTCTTGCATTACAGCCAAAACCACATACCAGTAAAACACTTCTTCCCACCAGACTCCATGATTCTGACTGGTATTTACAGTTTATAGCTACTTCTTGCATATACTGTAGTTAATTCTGCTGTATTATCCTTTAAAAAAAAAATCACAGAAGCATTGTTCTCTTTTAATAAAAAGGACATTTTATAAAGTTTTCATGAAAATTAAGAAAAATGACACTGATCATTGTAACAATTTGCCACAAAAATGGAAGCAAAGGCGTTTCCTAAAATTATTTCATAATTTTTACCACCACTGAAAATATACAGTATTTCATGGATCAGCATATTAATATATCTGTTATCAAAAACATTTTACGTGCCACACACAAAAGACACTAATGGAACTATTACAGGGTCTAAGGTTAAAGGAGAAAGCTGTTGTTATTTGATATTTTTAAAAAATTGTCAACAAATCCCATGAAAAACACCAAAACCAATAATGTGCAGTTGTATGTCTCAATACTTTCTGACTTCCCTAAACCCAAAGACACAAATCTTTAAAAATACCTCACAATTATATAGTTTAATTTTTTTTAAAAAAAAGGTTTTTAAAAACAGCTGGTCACTGTAGTTTTTAAGCAAACAAACAGGAGGAAATAGTGCATTCGTTTGGGACTATTTTCAGCAGCGGATGAATCCACATTTGGAGCTCTAGTGAGTATTTCTGGCAGCAGGACGGTGTGTGTGGGATTGAGTCACAATCATTTACAGTGTGTGTTCATGGTGATGAAGGAACATGTCCCCCAGTGCAGCGGTGTGACTCATTGATGTGTTTTTGGACAACAACTGAGGTCTATAATTGGCTTTAACCATTTCATAGGATCAATTTATCATTAGTTTTGGTCTTTTTAAATGGATTTTTAGACTGTACGAAAAATAATAAAATTGCACCAGACTAGTCCTTTAACTGGAGATCTGTCCTGTACTCTTATTCCAGTTTATTTCTACCTAGTATGTTTCCCAAAAAAATGTGGCCATCCTGACTCTGTGGATGATGCAAACTTTGCTCTCATCAGCTCCGTTAGACAGATTCAGGGAAACATGTTTTTTTAAAAAACATGTTTTTTAGATGAATCATTTCAAATGCTTGTCTCTGACTCTGAGTCACACTGAAAGTACACAGACACAGAAACTGGTACTGGAATAACAATTATGACTATAGATCTGGAAGTGCAAAGTTAGCATGACCCTTAGAGCCACAGTGGCCGCATTTACGGGAAATGTGCCTGAAATGAACTGGAATTACCCTTTAAGTGTCTCCTACTTTGATTCAGTGCCTTTTCAATTATTTTTGTGGCCCTGAACTTAATGTTTTCCATCTTGCCAACTGTCCCGATGCTGTAAGGAATCGGCTGTTTCATTACCTTGGAAACACACGTCACCTTAACCACATTAAACCTACTCTGCCTAATGAAATCTTAAGGTGACATCAATGATATGAGTCATGGCAACCAGGATTATTATCTAAGAATATCTCCAGCTACTGACTGACTGAATAGGCTGATGGGATATAGTCTTATTATTATGGATTATAGATTTACATATCTGAAGATCTGATGGATTTTAAATTAAATGTTTATCATAGCACAGTAAAATAAGTCATGACTGGCTGCAGGACAGGAGAGGGCTATATCTTTTTTACAAAAATAGAGGGAAGTGCTGAATGTTTCTGTTCATTTCTCCTTGTTTTTCTTGTTTCTAGAGGGAGAGAAGTGGTAAAAAAACAGAGGAGAGGGAAACATACTGCAGTAAAAGAAGAACAGAGTTGGTTCAAAATCTTTGTTTATAAAGTGTCAAGAGTCTGCAGCTTTTCCATCCACTGCAGCTGCTGTTTCACTGATTAGTTTGTATTGTATGGTTGAAGGTGACAGGCGCTGGATTAACTGCTGTAATGTACAGTACAGTGACTGGTTGGGTGGAAAACTGTCACAACACAGTGTCTGTACAAAAGTTCAAGAATACTTCAGAATTACTTATAAATTTAAAGGCTATCAGCTGTAGCTAGCTAATTAAAAATGGTAAATGGACTGCACTTACAGCACTTTACAATTTTTACCTCTCATTCACAGAGCTGCCATGCAAGGCGCTGATGTGGTTAGTGGACAACCCTCTCTACCTCCTGTGCCACAGCTGCCCAATTAGGCTTACATCTCCATCATGAGCTGGTTGAAAACACTGGATTTTTTTTTGTTGTTTCCAGCTAGCTTATTTGAAATCAAGAACTCTATATACGTTTGATTGCAGCATATCATGCTAACAGAACTCATGCAGGCACAAAGTCAACATTCCCAGTTGATTATAAATGTATAGAAGAGGACATGGAAGAAAATAGCATTGTTCCTATAGTGTAGAGCTTGTTACTCATATTTTACACTTCAGGATGAGGGGAAATGTAAGATTAGCTAATTTGTTGTAACTCCCTGTTTAGCTGCTTAGCATTCATACTTGTTTGTGTTTTAAAACAGTTGGCTATCCCGTGTTTCACTGTTTTTAATGCTACAGGAGAACAGGCTTTTAGGAAGAGGACTAACCCATTTATTTAACAAATGTAACGTTATCTTAGGTAACGTTAGTTGGCGTTTCTGGGGTGTAACTTCCCCAAATCCATGTAAAACAGGACGGAGTGAGCTGCTAACATTAGCTGAAACTCTGACAGCATCTAGGACAGGCTTACATTGGAGAGAACAAACCTTTTTTATGTAACCCAACAAACTAATGTTAGTTAATCATGTGCTTCTTGGCCTACGAACGGGTTACTGCTGTTGGTATTTAGCCTGTTATCCAGACAGGCTAACGTTTGTAGCTTCTGTTAGAGCAAACAAACCTCGGATGTATTGTAAGAACTGGATACAGGACTCAAAGATGGCGCCTATTCACTCGATTAAAATTGCTCACCTGGCACATGAACCAAAAAAATTCTTAAAAGTTTTTACTTTTCTAGTAATGTTTTTCCCCCAACCACAAATCCCGCCTCAGCCCATAGACTTTACATTGGGATTACATCGCAAACTTTAAAATGGCTTCTCTAGGTTTTGGGGGAAAGTTTTACAAATGAAGGTATCCTATCAACAGTTCACAGACGTATCTTACAATGGAAGTTTATGGAGAGAATGCTTTTTGGGCTGCGGGGGATTTTTGTTGCGCTGCCTTGAGCAGCCACTGGGAGAAATGGTAGCAAGGCAGCGCCATATCGAGCTTTCTAAATACATCCATGAGATAAATACAGTTCATCATACTTTTGCTCTTTTGTTTTTGGAGGGCTAAAAAAAAAAGACACCACCCACCAAACTCTTTATATATGGATTATCTGTGTTACTACAGCTCCATGAATCACCGCCTCAATATGTGGAGAAATCCAAAGACTGACAGTCCTGCCTACGGTTGCTAAGCTGCACAATTGCTATTAGGTGTTAAAGAAAATGGTCACTTTGCATGTCCATGCAGCTGGCTTCAACAGTACACAGGTGACATTATGGGTTTGGATTGAATGGACAGTTTTGTGATGATCTTTCTGTCACACATGAAGTTGTTAAACCTGCTCATGTTTCTTTGCTCTGGCAGATCTACAGTTAAGAGCCTTTTATGAAACCTTATTTCAGAACTAGATATTAAAACAGCTATTATATTAAGTGTTTTCACTCCAAACGCCTGGGAGGATTTTTTGATTATCCCCACTTTAACTTGTGCACCAAACTCTATTAGCTTTTTTTTTTTTAATTTAATCAGGCAATCTCATTAAGATTAAGACCTCTTTTCCAAGAGAGACCTGAGAACAAGAAATATTCATTAGAAAAGAACACAATTAGCAGACAGAAACAATACAACTACACAACAAACAAGGAATTGATAACAGTTACAATAGTCCTAAAAAACATCAGATAATGAAGCTGTAAAATCTCCAAGAGGAATGTAAGACTCAAGTTTGAGGGCAGTTCATTCCATTTAAAAAATGTGCATAGTACCTGAAACCAGTTCTGCCAACATTAGTGTGAACATGAGGGATATTGGAGGTTAAGTAGTTACTGGTGTTTCTGTAGTTATTAGATTTAAATGAGAGAGGAGATGCAAGGTAAAATGGAAACTTCAACAGCTTTATAGATGAATAATGAGATGTTTTTTTTCTTCTTCTCTGTAATGAAGTCCCACCAACCTTGTGATAGAGAGAATAATGATGAGTACGAAATTTGTCATTTGTGATAAAGCATAATGCGCTGTGATACAAAGGGTTTAACTGCTGAAGTGCTGATGGGGCAGCATGACAATAGAGAATATCTCTATAGTCAAGGACAGACATGAAGGTTGACTGCACAATAGTTTTATGGTTGGATGAAGACAGACATCCTTTGATTCTATACAAGAAACCTATTTTGATTTTTAATTTGAGTCAAACGTTGAATATGAATTTTGAATGATAGTCTGCTGTCAAGCCAAAGTCCTAAGTATTTATATGACTCAGCAAGAGTAATATGGGTGTCATTTAAAGTTTTAATGGCAGGATATTCAGAGTCACTGGTGGAGGTGGAGAATACCATGTACTTGGTCTTTTCTGCATTTAAAACTGTGATTAAGGAGTCATAACTGGAGCGCAACAAAGGCAGACTGAAGACCAGTCAGGGCCTCGACTGGGGTGGAGTCTGGGACATATAAAATAGTGTCATCTACAAAAAAATGGACATTGAAGTATTGATTAGGGAGAATTATGTTATTTGTATGTAATGTAAACAGCAGTGGACCAAGGATAGACCCCTGTGGCACCCCATTTCTGATGGTACGAGGGCTCAACTGAAAACCATCAGCAATAACAGTCTGAATTCTCTCGGCTAGACGGTTTATGAAGTAGGACTTTATGGTCAACTGTATCAAATGCTTTTGAGAGGTCAATGAAGAGAGCAGCACAAAATTGTTATCTATCCAAGGAGGAGACAATGTAATTAATGACTGAAACTGCAGCTGTTATTGTGACCCATGTGAAGTAGTACGTTTAGCTAATCAATACAGTGTATAGTTGTAAATTGACCAAAGATTCTAAGATTTTTGCTAAAAAAGGAAGTTTAGATATTGGATGGTAGTTGTTAAGATTGGAGATGTCACCACTTTTGTGTAAGGGAACTACTGAGACGCTTTTCCACAAAGCTGTTAAAAAAGGTTTGGTTAAGAATATGTGCTAAATGTGGACAGATTAAGAGGGCACTTAGATGAAGAAGATATGGGTCAAGATTACCAGTGTTTTTGCATGTTTTTAACCTCAGTAGAGCTTCGTGAACATCTGCACTGCTTACTAAACTAAAAGAAAATTTGCAGTCAGAGGAAGATGAGGCGTTGGGGACTCCCTCTGTTGGACAGATATCGTAATTGTCTACAGTTGAATCAGACATATTATTAAATAAAAGACCAGAGAAGAGGAAATGATGATTAAAAGCGTCAACTATGGATGATTTATGGGAAATATGACCAGACACTTGTTTGATTTGTGGTAGGAGATGTGACTGTGATGAATTCTTAAGAGATGCTATGGTGTTCCAAAATTTAGTAGATATATCACAGGCAGAGAGAGCTGACTGAAAATAATTTGATTTAGCCTTCCTAATCATACTGGTGCAGATGTGTCTTTGTTGCCTAAAGGTTAAACCAATCCTCAGGGATGCCACCGGATTTAGCCTTGGACCAGGTTTTGTCTCCATTGTGGATGGCACTGGAGAGCTGTGGGGAGATCGAAGGACAGTATCTATTTTTATTTCTATGTTTGTCTGTCAGCAATAACATTAAAAGATTATGAAAAGTTTTCCAGTGCCACAGCAGGATGAGTAATAGAGAAAGTATTATCAATGTCAGAGATGAACAAATCATTTTTAAAAAATCCTGAAGATTAAAATGCTTATAAATTTCTTGTGGTGATAATTTGAGATTTAGGGATTTTGGTGTCTCTCACACAGGTGATGGGCCAACAAATAAGTAAATGCATCATAAGTAAGTTGCGGCCCACTTCAACGCCTCAGTTTGATGAAGTACGTCATACATTAGTGTCACCCGATTGGCTTGATGCTCGACTCCTATCCTAATTATCTTAAGTGGCTCTGCTGAATTGCAGACCCCCTGACAATCTAATTTGAATGGTACATGACTTTTTACAAGACGACTGGAGTCCGGAATGTCTCACTGGGATTCATATTGATCCAAAGCAAACATCAGAATTTGATTTAAACTCAGATAAAGTTACTGTTTGGATTATCAGGTTATGTTACGTCAACCATAGATACTTTGTATAAGCACACACACACAAAGTGAAATTACATTTTGCATTTCAATTTTGAGGATCAAATAACAGATTCACATTGTTGAGAAACCCGTACTTTCCCTCCAGGAACATTTATTTTCAGCCAGTTTCTTATAGCGTCTCATCTTTAAGCTCAGCTGAAACTGAAGACATTATTATAATCTGTAGCTTCTTGATTTTTTATTTATAAATTATCTGTTTTATTCCGTACAATATTAAGATTTTTTTGTCATTTGTCAGCACTCTGTGAAAGAAAACTGAATAGCAGGTTATCATTTGATGTATTTCTTGTATATATCATACATGTTTCAGATAGTGTTTAAGTTCAGTTTAGTGCTAGTTTGTGTGTACTGTGTCTATTCTAAACTTAGTTCTTTGCTGTGGAAGATGAGGCAGTCGTGTGTTTAACAGTTAAGTTTATTCTATTATACTTTTACCTGAGCCAGTGAAAAGATAAACTATAGTTATGTAGATGTTTATGTGTAAATCTGATAAGCTTTTAGAGGATAGTGTGGTTTGTCCTTAATTTAATACAGTAGTAATGTTGTTTTGTGATGCTACTTGGCGCTTATGTACTGTCATATATGGTTGTGAAGAAAGACTGTTCCTAGGTTAGTTGAGGGTTGGTTGCTGACCTGTAAGGTTAGTAAACAGATGTCTTAAAATTCTGTACAGTAGTATTTAAGGGACTGGTTAACTTTTGAGACAAATAAAAGATATCTAGGTGGTTTGTATCTTTGTCTCCAGAACTATGATGCATTATACTTCTGATTGTATCATTTGATTACATTATTTCATAACCTAACAATGCTCTCTTTGTGTGTTTATTGAGTGATCAGCAATTTCCCCCATTACAACTCACATACATTGAAACAAAATCTGTCCTTTGCATTTGATCCATCCTGTATACTAGGAGCAGAGGGCAGCCGCAGTGCATCGCCCGGGGACCAACTCCAGCTCTTTTTGCCAGTGCCAGTGCTCAGTGGTACTGACAGGAGTATTAACACTAACACACATGTCTTTGATATGACTGGTCACACTGCTATATTTTAAAAAAAAAAAGGTGAGATGGTCCCTCAACCTCATTTGTTTTGGGAGGGATTGAAGCCAAATCAGCGAGAGATGTATTAAAAAAGACAGCAATATAGTTACATAGAGTATAGTATCAGTCAACAGTTTGGACACACTTTCTCATTCACCTGTGCAATCTAATGTAATATAATTATAATCTAATACAACAGCTCTGCCATAAATTCTACTTTTATGAAGCTTCTACATTTTCAGTTTTTGTTGACATCGTCAGAAAGGTGATAATTCTATTTTATGTTTATTATTGAGGTCGTAGTGGGTGGTAATATTTTTTCACTCCATTAATATATATATGAAGGGGGGCAACATATTAGGAACACTTTTCAATATAACGCACCCCAGTACACCACCACCCACTTCGACCTCAATAATAAACGTAAAGTAGAATTATCACCTTTCTGACAAATGTCAAAAAAATGTCTAAGCTTTGCAAAAGTTGAATTTATGGCAGAGCTGTTGTGCGGTGGTACCGATTCTCCCTGAACAATTATTCGGACCAGCTCCCAGCCACATAAAAAATTTAAAAACCCCAAACAATATTCACTTGGAAAAACCACCTCACGAGGCTCTGTTCATAGGGAAACATCCCCTTACTAAACAAATGCCTCTTTAACATGTATAATAAATAAACAAAATAAAGCCTGCAGGTGTTAGGCTATCATGAGGTAAGCACAACCTCTTGCACGAATAGCCCTAAGATCAACCCAATGCAGGTAACTTGGTTGAAAGGTTTGTTTTTTTTTTTTGTATCCAGAAGGCAAAAGACAGGAAAGGAGACTCAAAAAGGGTCTGAACAGACCACAGTTTCTTTCTGATAATCTCTACAAATGAAGTCTGCAACCAGTTGAGAAAAGACCAGAGTGCAGTTTCTCTCCTCTCTTAAAACCCCAGAAAAAGGGCGTCATCACACCCTGATTGGCCGAGAGGGGGAACGAACCCAGCTGCTCTCAATTACTATTTGGGAGCCAGTCCCTACACCCTGCACAACAGGTGATCTGGATAACCCTCCAATCAACCCGGAGGGATTTCGACATGCAACTACACGAATTCGGAACAAGGAAACGACAGCAAGTCCCACAAATGGATGACTGCTACAGTTGTATTGGATTGTGTTACACTGCTGAGATCCCTGTGTTCCTAGTAAAGTTGTATGTTTTTACAGACCGAGTGCTCCTCATGACAAATCAACTTTATGTGTGTGTTACGACCCTGGCTCAGGGGTGAAATAACGTGAACGAGGAAACTTGAATTAAGTAAAACAGATGGCAGTTTAATAAGTAAGAATAAAGAACAAAAGATGTGGTGTGGAGGAGACTTTTCTCCTGCTGGCTGAAAGAGAGTGAAGAGTTGGAGGAAAAGCCTTTGAATGTGAGCAATGATTGGTCTCAGTTCCTTGAAACTATAAAGACGAGGGCAGGTACAGAGAGCGCACTACACAGGACGCAACAGTGTGTAAAATCAGTGGAGTTCCCCTTTAAAATTTTCAACCTGAAAGAAGCTGTTCAAAGTACCAAATTTTCTTTCACCCCCACTGATCTTTTCAGATTGATGCTCACGGTGAATCCCAGTAAGGGCTGATGTTCCATTACTGATGTTTACACTGGCGAAGGACCTGCATCGATGCCGTCTTTACAGCGGTCAATAACACAGGTGATCTGAATTAACCTTCAGGCAGTGACATTGAATGATTTGATCTCCGGCAAATAGAAAAGGATCAAACTCAAGGACCAACAACATGAAAAGTGTCTGCAGCAGTGTGTATGTGAGGCAGAGCGCTTGTTATTTACACCTGGATGCTGCTGCAGTTGTCCATATTTTGTTTTTACTGCTACCAAGAATTATCTCTCTCATCAAGGTTGTTGATATTTGATCATTTCAACTTGTTTTTTTCATTATTCTAATGGCTTTATAAAGGCTTTCAGTGTTTTTAAAATGCACCTAAAGTTGAACTGAAGTTTGAACACTTTAAGCTGTAGACTGACAGCTGAGAGCTGGTGTTGCTAGGAGACAAGCTGTCAACTACCGTGGCGCACTACTGACATGTCGTCTTGTATATCCTGCAAACGTTCATACAACGTATTTTCCCCCCTTTTTTTTCAACAAGCTCACGTGTTGGCTGTGTAAGCCGTCAGTCTCTTTACAATATTAAACATTTAGGAGAGTCTCCGTCATGCTGCTGTAAGTTTGAATTCCATTTAGAAAGAAATAAGCTGTATGTATAGAAATGATCAAACTCATGTATCAACAGCATGAAAAGTAAATGGTGAGATCAATATGTTCACAAACACTGCTACAGTTCTTCAATGCCTGCACCAGTTCAACCTTGCAGACTATATTCTTTATATTCTTTCTTTCTTTATTTTATTAATTCTTCTAAAGTTATGCTCCCTTTTCACCAAGTCCAGGAAACACATTTCAAACCAGGAAGTCTAAATATAACTGTGATGACAATAAAGGTCCTTGAGTCCTTGAAGCTAATTAGCTCGCTAACGTTAGCACCGATCCCCCCTCTGGATGTTAGTTTTCGCTCATATCATTGATGAAGTTGAACAACGGGTGCTGTCACTTGAATGAAAACATTTTGGGTCACTCGTTGAAACAGCTGATGATGTTTCTCTCCTCAGTTTGTGTGTGTATGCATGCATGCATGCGCGTGTGTGTATGTAATCTATATTCATTGCATGATTTACAGATATGAAACCAGTGAACGTCGAACGAAGCAGCCAGCTCTCATTAGGAGCCGCTGAACAGCTGCACATTAGGTATGCCACATCAGTAGGAGACCTTCCTCTGTGATTACATCGCTGCTGCCACATATTCTCCCTGCTACATCCACGCTGAGCAGAAATTATGTATATCGAGCCTGATTGTCCTCTCTTGTAATTGCTGTTTGATTTACAGTAATAGACCTGCTTCACAGCGTCTGGTGTTTCACTCACTTTCTGATGTTTCTAAGATCGACTCTCGCGATTGAAAGTACCGCTGACGTTAACGACTTCATATAAATCTCCGTTTATGTTCCCTGAGTTCACTGTTAATGTAATTGATGAGGGAGGACAAATAAAATGAAACCTGAGTAATGAATAATTGATGCTTCTGCTATATGTCAGCCGATGCAGTCCGCAGATTGGTGAGCGTCTGTTTGTGTGAGGTAAACAAATGTTGGCTATAGCTCTTCTATTGTGTGTTATCTGACTGCTGCAGGCTGCTGCAGCCAAATGTGGCTTGTTAGGAAATCTTAACAATAGAGGAGCTATAGAGGATCTCCACTTTAGCAAATCTCCACCACCTCAGGGCGTCTTACAGCGCACACACACACATGCTGCAACAGCTACAGCTTTGTGTATATATATGTGAGAGAAATAAATGCATTGTGTTTTTGTCCTGGAGCTAACAAAAAGGAGGGTTTGTTGGTTAATTTTATGTCTGCCTCCAAAAGTTCAAGACAAGCTATAGATGGATAAATTGTCCTGCTCACTGACCTAAAATATCGTCCCCGGCAGCTTTTGTGGACGCGGTATTGTGTCTAGACTTAAGTGGTAAGTGTGCACAGCGGGAAGAGTCGGTGCATGATGTTTATCTATTGTGTCTGTCTGTCTTCTGTTTTTCTGCTTCTCAACGATAAAGCCACTTAAACTCATTTCCATGCAGCTTCTACAACAACCAAATTACGTTTAAATACCACTAATTTGTTTAGCCAATTTACATTTTGTTAGAAAACTCGATTATGTTTACTGGCAACACTTTTATAATGATGGAAGTAGTATGTTTTTATGCTGCACGCAAATTGTATGGAAGTCATTGAGGTGGGTGGAGGGATACACAGAGATCAGGATAAGGTTGGTGATAGTAAACAGTTTTATTATTGGCAATAAATCCCATGAAAACACTAAAAATCAATCTGTCTGCAGCTCTCAGCTCTAAGCCTGTTAATTCCTCCTGAAGCATCTTTTAAAAACAGCTCACAAATATAAAGTTTAATTTTTAAAAAAGAAGCTCAGTAATCTCCTTGAAGAGCTGGCGGTAATGCTAAAAACGTGTATTTGTTGGGGGACTACTTTCAGCGGCGGATGGATCCACATTTAGTGGTGCTCTAGAGAGTATTTCTGGCAGCAGGATGGTGTGTGTGTGTTCATGGTGATGAATTCAACAGTGTTTTTATACTTTATTTCAAACTGCATTGTCAGAGAACATATAACAGAAACATGAGACCAACTATCAACAAGCCCACGTGCGATCAAAAATGTTAAATGTTATAATTTGTCGTTACATCTGGATGGAAACCTGACCACAGTCGACTGTATGGCAGCGAAGTTAAGGAGACGACTTCCTGGCATCTCTAATTTTCTCTGTGATTAGTCAGTTCAAATGTTAATGCAGCTGATAAAATGATTCGGTTAGATTGGCGGTCTGTCTTACTCCTCACCAGATGTTGGCTATGATGCAGTTTTGTTGTTTGTCTACTGAAAATAGGACGAAGAAGAAGAGATTTTAGCCGTTTTAATGTTGATCGGGTGTTTCTCATCACCTAGAAACACTAGAGTGGACCAACCTTCATATACAACTAAACAAGCAAACATCTGGATTATGTTCACAGGCAACATTTGTTTGAACAATTGAAGCTTTACATTCACATATCACACTTAAGTCCTAAGAAGGAGGTCGCGGTTCATGGGGGCTTATGAGACGCAGGACCAGAGACCGAGGTTCACATCCTGAGTCTGTTTTGGTTTAGGCAACAGAAAGCACTTTGTTTAAGGTGAGTGAAAGATTGTTATTTGGCTTAAATGTTAATAACAGTTACTCTCCATTGCTGTCGGTCTCTGAGCGTGACCTCTGCTCTCACGCCGTGTGAAAGAGAGACATACAGAAGCGACGTGAAGTGAAGCAGGCTGTCGCATGCAGCCGGCTTATCCTTCCCTCACATGTATCTGTGAAGAAAAACACACAACAGCAGCGTGAGAACCAGAAGCGATGGGAGGAAAGTAGAGAGATAAAAGAGATGAGATTGGGGGTAAGATGGAAGAGGAAGGGGGTTGGGGAGGAGGAGGAGGAGGAGGGATTAGACAGAGGGAGAATGAGATGGGATGAGGACGGATGACACAGCGAGTGAGCTGGGGGGGAGGATGGGGGGGCGGTGATGGTGGTGGTGGAGTTATCTTTCACAGAAATAATGATATCTCTTCTCCTTCAGAGGCCGTTGTCTAATCCTTTTATTCTTTGGTTATCAGAGATGGAGGAGACAGCGCTCTGCCATGTTGGCAGTCAGCCACTCAGTTACAACACAGCGCTGCCTGTCTCAGCACAGAAAAGGCAAAAATCAAGGAGTTTATTCATGTGGACAATGATCCTGTTTAGAGTCTGGGGATAATAAACGTGGCAGGACATTAGCAGAGAAACACAATGCAGATGATGTTCCGTCGTTACACTGAGGAAATTCTGAACATGGTCCGTACATAACAGGATAATCTGTTTATCTTTGTCATGTTGGCGGTCGTTTCTATCTGTTATGATAGCGATTAGCTGTCCTCCCAGAAATAAACGTCTCAGTCATTCATAATAAGATGTTACTAAGCAGCAGCTACCACATCTTGAGGTTAAAGTACCTTAAAGTGCCACCGACAGCTGCTACATGCTCCAACTGACTCAACTTTGCTCTACAAATACTAAATCAGTCATCTTTTTCAACAAGTTATTCTGGTCTCAATCTCTAAATTCAGACCCTCTAATAAGTGTGCTGGTGGTCATTTTGAAAATTATTGCTCCGTTAATAAGATTTGAAGACTTGTCTGCCGTGTGGGCATTTAATGTTACTTGATTATGATACCTGCGCTGTTAGCATGATTTAGCTAAAGTAGCTAACGTTAGCCCAAGTGTGCAGCGCTATGGATGTATAAAGAGAACTGGATACAGGAAGAGCGACAGGCTTTGAAGCAAATTTGACATAGCGGCCAAACCGTGTAATTACAACGTCACATGATGCACACTGGACCAAAAAGACTTTTTCCCATAGACTTACATTGTGAAAGAGACGTCTGTAAACCAGTGGATACATTTTTCTGAGCGTCTCACTATCAGAATTAAATCCGTTTGGTCCAATCACGTTTCAAAAGCCTAGAAGAGCCACATGATAGAGTTGCTTTATCCCCATTCAAGTTAGCTGGAGGGCTAAACTGGAAGTAGCTTACTCGGCCAGCGAAAGTCACTAGTGCTCAATGGGCCGCACGATGCGGAAGATCCGGGTACTTTCATACCCGGAAGTCGATTTTTTTTTTTTGCTTCATGCGCTACTGAGCAACTTTCATAGGAATGAACGTGGCCCCGCCTCCGACGCTGTATCCAGTTCTCTTTATACATCCATGTGCAGCGCTCGGTGTTCCCAGTAAGCTAGCGTTAGCTTGGGTCCGAGGTAGCGGGGCAAGTTTCCTGAGTGTGTAAGGAAACACCTCGCACTCTTTATCAGGAAGCTCCTGGCTCCAAACTGGAAAAGCTGCAACTCTGAACTTCAAACTGGCTCCAGTCAAACCAGTGGATGATGTCACACCTCGCTACATCCATCTTTATATACAGGCTACGGTTGTTACTTTTATTTACATTCAAGTCCAGTGACAGCGCCATCTAGCGGCAAAACATCAGACTTCAACAATGTTCTCTCACCCTTAACTTATCTTTTATTGTTGTTTTATTCAATTAATTAATTAAAAGTGGGTTTCATTAAACCATTTTATTTATTTGTTTAATTTACATTTTATAAGTTGTTTTAATTTTGGTATTTTATTTGTATCATGTTGA
Source organism: Thunnus thynnus (assembly GCF_963924715.1). Lineage (NCBI taxonomy): Eukaryota > Metazoa > Chordata > Actinopteri > Scombriformes > Scombridae > Thunnus > Thunnus thynnus. The sequence goes on from NC_089535.1 coordinate 3,994,345, forward strand.
GCATTAGTCTTCTAATCCATATTTACCATCCTGTGTGTTTGTCAATCACATGTAAAGCACTTTGAACTGCATTCGACTTGTATGAAAAGTGCTGCATAAATAAAGTTTGATTGATTGATGGTGATTGTATTTTGCCCCGTCAGGTCACCCTCTGTCAGTCACATGATCCAGGAAAGAGAAGCTCAGACGACCTTCCAGAGAGGGGAATTCAAATTATTTAGATTCAAATTGATGGTTTTCAAAGTTATATGTTTAAATTCTATACATTACAATATATATAGTCATATTAAAATTTCAACCTTGAGTGTTCAGTAATGGTTAAAATTTCATAATTAGGTATTTAGTCTAATTATTACGACCTTTCTTTGCTTCTGTAGAGGTGACACAGTATTTATTTTCAGCACCATGGACAGAGCCCGGAGGTGAAAATACACGGTAAATGTTTTCTTTGTGTACGAGTTGTGTCCTGTTCTCTGTGTTTCCTCTCTGTCCCCCCCCACCCACCCCCCCCCGCTCCCCCCGTCAGCCCGTCTGGATGTGTCAGCAGCTGAAAGTTGAGAGTGAAAAATCACGCAGAAGGGGCGAGACAGCTGTTGCAGCACACTGTCTAATGAGCTGTGTGTGTTACTTCCTTCCTACTAGAAGCCAACCCTGAAACCCCAGACAAGACAGACAGATGGACAGACAACCTCGTCCTCGTCTGTCTGTCTGAAGAGCGTGTTTTTAAAGTGATATCACTGACACATTGATAACCGTTTGCCCTGCGCTATACACAGGCCTACAGAGAGACAGAGAGAGAGCAGTTTGAGGTTTGAAACCTAAGACTCAATTATATATTTTCATTTACATGAAACTGCTGCTGCTGTACTGATAACAGCAGAATGAAGCTCAGACAGGTGCTGGAAAAAATGTAGAGCTGTAAATTGGCAATCATACTTACATTTCCTTGGTCAAGTCGGAAGTTAAACCTGCAGAGCGGAACTTTTACATATAAATGAACGTCCGCTTACATACGAGCCCTCGCCAAACGAGTCCACACAACTCTGATTAGCTCTCTGCTTGACTTGAATGGGGATAAAATAATTAAATCGTGCAGCTCTTCTAGACTTTCTGAATGTTATCGGACTGAATGGATCAAATTCTGATAGTGAAGTGAGTCATTTCGCGGGGGTACCACAGTACAGTCGTAGTGACGTGGCAACAGAAGCGACAGAGTACGCTACGGCAGTGAGTGTTTTTGTAATTAGTTTCACTGCCAGAAGGGGGAGAAAAATGTCCCCCACTGCACTTTAAAGTTGCACTAATCAGTGATTTTTCTGTTGAAGAGGACATATTCTGCTTTTTGTGATTTTGTTTTTTATATCCTGTTATGATGTCAGACATTAAACATGGTCAAAGTAGCAAAACTTGAGGGGAACGTATGTAAAAAATGTTGCCTGTAAGACAAAGCCCAGGTTTCAGCTGCCCAATCGCTTTGATTGTAATGTTTTTATACTTTAACAATGAGATGACTTCAGCTCATCAAGCTCCAACATGTACGGATGGATTTGAGAAGTTGACATTTGGAGTAAAGAAGGAGAAAAAGAAGTGAAATCCTGCTACTATAGTTTGCTTCCTGTAGCTGACCAATCAGAACAGAGTGGGCTCATCAGGAGGCGGGGCCTTAAAGAGACAGGAGCTAAAACGGCCTGTTTCAGACAGAGGCTGAACTGAGGGGCTGCATAAAGGACCAGTAGAAGATAAATAAGGAGTTTTTAATTGGAAATCATGCAAAGATATTCCAATAGAGCCCCAGAATATAAATATAGAGCTGGAAATGTGTAGAATATGTGTCCTTTAATATAAAATATAACTACTGAATACAGTCAAGAGAAGGTGGTGGTGTCCAATTTAGTCACAGCAGTGAGACCAGCTACCATATGATGTTGTTGTTGGATGTTATTGTTGCAAATAAACCTGCCTTGCCTTGATAATGTCAAGTAAGAATCATCAATCAATAGTACAACAGTAGTTATTTGGGACAACTGTAGAAATAATTTTGATTAAAGTGGCTTCAATCAATGTTTTACATTAACAATCAATCAATATTTCCAACATTTTCGTGCAAAAGTGCTTTACAGATGACTGACAAGCTGATAAAAGAACAAATGTAAACAGTGAAAACAATTTTAAGTGCACACAAGACAATAAAAAACGGTTGAAAATGTAAAAAAAAAGAGTTTAAAATAGATTTAAAATAAGAACTTGTAACAGATAACTTGTAACCTACAGAGAATTATCAGTGACTCTGCAGCTCCTCTCGGCTTTACGGAGCTTTATAGTGAGTTTCAGCTCGTTGTTTATCTGTCCGGCTGCAACTTTACTGTTCTGGTTCACTCTCAGCGTCTCATAGTGTCGTTTTGGGCCGCAGCAGGCAGCTGTTTTCGGAGAAAAACCTCTAATAAGCCACTGTACACTACCTGCTCAGCACCAAACAGGCACAGTTAACTGTAGACTAGCTGGTGAATATAGTGGAGCATTTAGAAGCTAAAGAGCCAGATATTTCCCTCAGGAGTTGGTAGAGAGCAGAAAGAGAAGCTAAAAGAGAGTGAATATTGGATTTCTGTTGCTCCATAACTGCTGGATGTGGAAACTATTTGTCGCCTTTAACTTTAAAGCTGATGATAAATCAGTGTTTCCGCTGAACTAAAAATCCGTTATTGCAGATTGAAAGGACAGAATCACACGTTGTCAAGTCTGTCTTAAACTCACATGTCCGTATGTAGAGTCAAACAGGTTATAAAATTATTTTCATTTTATTTTTGTATGAGTTCTTTCTATATATTTATTTTTACATATATTTTGTTGTTGTTTTTGTTGGTTAATGGAAACGTTAATAACAAAAAAAACAGTAGGTACAACCACTAATCCATCACTAACGACATGATGTACGACATGATAATTAAACTAATTAATATTCAATTAATTAATTAGCATCAAATTAGACATTAGCAGTGTGTCCTGTGTGACGCTGTCAGCATGAATCATCCCGCTGAAGCCTTCATGGATTCCAGTAGATCTCTGGAGTGAAATACAGCTACTTATACAGATTAACAGCTGGGGATGAGATGCCTCCTAAATCAATCAATCAACCCCCCCAAATGCCCCCCCCCCTCCCAAAACACACATCCTCCCAACATGGGACAGTCTCTCTCTCTCCATCTTATGTAAGTGTGTCTTGATCTCCACAACAGTAAACCGTGAAACTTGGATGCAAAAATTTCAGATTCTGTTAATATTTTAATTATTTTTGGATAAATATCACATTGTTAGTGGAAGAGCGGTACTCCTCCAACTACTTTAAGTCAGTGAAACATAAGGAAAAAATAAATAGAAAGGTTAAAAATGTACACATCTATGTCGCTTCTTGTTTTTTTTGAATGTCTCTTTGCTCTCTTGTGTTCTTCATATGTTTACTTGATTGTTTCTCTTTTTTTTTTTGCTGTTGTTTGGTTTGTTTTCTCTTCATTTTGAGGTATAATGAAACCTCTCTGTGTGTGTGTTATGTTTACTCGAATGTGTTGTAACATCATTTCCACCATTGTTGATTTAATTCCATCCTTCATTTTGTTTCCTCAATCTTCCTCTGCACATTTCCCTTGTGCTTAATAACAACAACAACAACAACAATAATAATAATAATAATAATAATAATAATAATAATAATAATAAAAGTCACCCTGACACATATAAACACACTATCTCTCTCTCAGCAAAAGTTTCATTTATCATTAAGGTCAGCTCGTGTGTGTGCGTGTGTGTGTGTGTGTGGAGGGGGTGGGCGGGTGAGGGGGCACGCACACACGGAGAGCGAGAGAGAGAGAGAGAGAGAGAGAGAAGCGGAGGAGAAAAGGAGGACACAGATCGGAGGCAGAAAGCAGGAGGCGCTCCTTGCAGAGAGGAGGATGCTGCGCTGACATGCGGACCGTCGGCACTCTCTGATCCACACCGCGTCGTTACCGGCTCTCTCTCTCTCTCTTTACCTGCCTACACTGACTGCACACATCATTCCCCCCCTCTCCACCCCTCTCCACCAACCCCCTCCAACCCACCCCCCTCCACTCACACCGACAGCACGCCTTTGTGTTCGGTCTCTCCACGGTGCATCACCCCTTACTTCTCCTCTGGAGGACCGGCGCTTTTTTGTTGTTTTTTTTTTTGGGTCGCCATGCCGCCGGCAGCCTGCTCGGTCGGACTCCGCAACACCTTGTACGCGGTGCTGTGGATCGGACTGCTGTGGAGCAGCGTCTCGGCTGGAGGTACAGTCTCATTTCACTAGTACATGTGCAGAGCTGATGATCAAACCAACTCTAATATAACCTTCTGCATGTTTTTCCTTTTTGCAACACTAAATCCAACTCCTCTGTTTTGGCATCTTTCCAAGCAGAATGACAGCAGCTTGAGTTCAGCTTAGGGCAAAAAACAACTCGTCTTTCCGGGCATCCCTGTCTTGTTTTGAGGCATCTCGTACCGTAGGAGGAGAGAGAGAGAGAGAGAGGGAGAGAGAGAGCAGGGAGAGAGATGATACAAGTCTGAAGCAGCCTTTGAAGTCTTGAAATAAACGCTGTTGCAGGCTATTTATTGAACTGCGAGCAGTTCCAACCAGTTTGGCACAAGGCTGCACACGCATCCTGAGAGAGTCAATGTGGACCAGAGCCCACTCGTGTGCGTGGGAGCCTCCATCAGCGGGGATGCAGAGAGAGAGAAACACACACACACACACAGAGAGAGAGAGAGAGAGAGAGAGAGAGAGATCACCTGTCAACAAGCACTGCAGTTAGACTCACACACAGGGAGGTGGGAGGAGGGGGGGGGGGGGGGGGGGATTCCTTTACTGACATTTACACACAGGAAATGTTAGAAAAGAGGAAAGTTGATGATGTTTGAAATGAAACATGGAGTCAGATGATGAGAAGAAAATGTTGCGTTTGATGGTGTTACATCTTAAAATTAGACTTCTGGACTTTGTTTTTATGTCACTGTCACTTTCAAAGTGTCTTTTCAGCATTTTTACACAACAAAATTCAGTTTCATGGTCAGTGAAAACTGTTGTATAATAACTTGAATGCTGCAATTTTTTAACAGAAAGCTTGTGTGAGTGTGGAGTTTAAACGACAAAGCCAGTAAAGAGCCAGAATAAGATAAATAAGGATTTTGAACTGTAAATCATGCAGAGATGAGCAAAGATAGCATTAGAGCCAAATATTAGACTTGGAAACATGCAGAATATGTCCCCTCTTATGTGAAATATAACCACTGGATACTGTCAAGAGATGGTGGTGCTTTCCCAGTCCAGTCGCCAGAATACAATGTCGGCATTGTACTTTTCTGCAAACAATGGATACGTTGAATCTCTATGTTTCAGTACGTAGCTCATCAACGTTTCTACAATACGTATCACAGGGGAAGTGACGTAGTTCTGTACGAGCTCACGTCCATGTTAGGAGGAGGCGGGTTGGGCGGTTGTCTTGAAAGTTAGTAGCGGCAGAGATCAGCTGTTCACTTCCTGTTTCAACCGACAAAACTGAGTATTTTTAGCAAAACTTCGGGATGTTTGCAGCCGTTTTTTCTGGCGACACAACGGGGCCTTCTAACCCAAACCATGTGGTGTTTGTGTCTAAACCGAACCAGTGGCGTTAAATGACACGCAAAAAAGGTGAAAAAATGCTGAGACATGACAAGCGAGTGTCCTTAAAAGTGGCGTGCTATTTATACGCAATCCCATGAGATCACGCTTGTTTTAGAAGGCAACAACATTTGACCTATTTTGTTTGGAGGCCTTGATGGTAGAATGACTTAGTTTTTTGCACCTGGTGATGCTGATGATTCATCACTGTAGGTTCATCACTACAAACGACCCCTTTCACATAAAAGTAGTCGTGTGAACCATTGTTGATATAAAGATATTGATTATAACCACTTAAATATACAAATAAACTGATTGAGGACCCAACAATAACAACATATTATCTTATTAACTGGTTTAACAGCTGTAAACTAACTGGAAACGCAACTAAACCACCAGAATAAAACGTTGGCATTGTACGTTTCTGTAAACCACGGATACGTTGAATCTCTACGTTTCAATGTTGATCGCATTTTAAGCTTTACGCATGTCATTTAACGCCACATTAAATGTCTGTTTTCAGTTGAATAATTGTGTTTTATGTTGTGACAAGGGTGTGGTTAAGGCCTGGTTAGAGTTTGGGAAAGATCATCATTTGGGTTTAAAACAGTAAAATGCTGTAAAAACGTCCCATTTAACAGCATTTAAATGCTTGACGTTATGGTCAAAATATCCGGTGGTCTCGAACAGTTCTCTGCTGCTGCTCGTGCAACTTTTTACCAACAAACTATCAACCAACCAACCAACCAACAGGCCTCCTCATAATCAGGAGAAATCACCTTATGAATAAAAGAAAGTCACATTATAATGACGTCATCTGAAACGTGTCACTTCCGCTCAAACAACGGCGTTAAACGACACGTGAAAAGCTTAAAATGCGTAGAGATAACACGAAGAAGAGAAGAGATTGGCGTGTTATTCATACGCCGAAATAAGTGTTTCTTCTTCCAAAATCTTTACAAATGAACATTAAAAAATATGAGTTATATGGACTGAACAAGACTAGTTTGACACTAATTGAAACATTCAAAGCAGAAACGTCACAGTGAACGACGTGGATGCAGGTACATGTGGACATGTTGTCAGAGTAGTGGAACAAATTCTGACAAAAAAAAAAAAAAAAAATGTGAATCATCAAATTATGTAGATCCAAATGATGTGGAGTCAACGTGGGCTTTTTTATTTTTTGGGTTCCTGTGCAGTCGCCTGCTTTGCCTGGTTGGTAATTCAGTCTTTGTTACTCATCTCTTTATTCATGTACAATGCACAAATGTTCGATTGGTAAATGCAGCAGAAAAAACACACACACACACCTACTGTAGACTCAACACACACAAACACACACAAACACACTCCGTATCAAGCGCTGCATCACTGGTTTCATCTCACTGTCAGTGTCTGTGGTTAATGAGATCACCCAGCAGAGATGTAAAGTCACACACAGCACAGGGATTGTGTGTGTGTGTGTGTGTGTTTTCATGGGTTAGAGTGTGTTTGTGCTAGTGTGTGTGTTTGTTTTGTTGGGTTTTTTTTTTTAATGCGCGGATTGTGCCTGTGTATGAAGATAGGCTGGATCACTGCGTGGTCTAATTTCTCAGGGTGAGACCGATAATCTGCTGGAAAGACAGCTTGACAGCTGAGTAGAGATTCGAGAGCTCCAGCTGGGAAGCAAAGCCAACTGCAGTTTGCATCCACAGAGCAACACGGAGCCCTTTTATCGACCCACGCTGGCATTGTTTTGTAGTACAAATATCAATGAGGCATGTCCGCTTCATTTAAAAAAATATATAAATCCTCTTCTTCTTCTCTTTTCTCTCAAACTCACTCATCTTGTAATTCGCCTTTCCTCTCTCATCACATCACCATCTCCTGTTTCCTCTTCAACTTCCTTCCTCTGGTCCTCTTTCTTTGGCTCCTTCTTCTTCTTCTTCTTTTTTTCTTTCCTTCCTATTACATGTGAGTGAGAGGACAGAAAAATGGAAGTGAGAGAGGAGAGGAAGGGAGACAGAGGAGATTGTTTCTTATGGTTGAATAACTCCGGCCTTATTATACAACTAGATTCTCCTCAGGCTGTGAACTTTTGAGAATATTGTGTCAGGGAAGCATCAGAGAGAAGACACCGAATGAACGGTAAGTAAAGCTGAGGCGGAAAAAAAAGAAACACAATTGAAGAGGAGATTAAGAACTTATAGGATACAAGTCTTCCTCTGAACCTCTCTGTGACCTGCTCGATGTGAGAGGCCGAGCAGCAGAGTCTCTAAATTAAACTCTCTTTCACTAAAAATCTATATGTAGACTCTTATTATCCATTCAAGCCTCTGGAGCAGTGATCTCGGTTATAAAGACCAAGATATTGACTGAGAAACTGAATAAATCCTGATTATAAAACAGAAATATTTAAGAAAAAAAAAGAACTCATTTAACTCCCAGAAATCACATTCTTATTCTCTCTTCTTCTCCACTTTGCAATTTTTAGTCATATTTTAGTTCCAGACTGAAATATCTCAACAACTATTAGATGGTTTGCTGTGAAATTTGGTTCAGACGTTCGTGTTCCTCAGAGGATGAATCCCACTGACTTTGGTGATCTTCTGACTTTTCCCTCTAGCGCCACCATGAGGTTGAGTTTGTGGTTTTGAGTGAAATGTTTTAACAACTATTGGATGGTTTGACTAATGAAATTTGGTTCAGACATTCATGTTCTCCTCAGGATAAATTGTAACACTGATACTTTGGTTTATGACCAAATATCTGCAGAGCTGTTATGACATTCCCCAACCGCTGTGGTTAAGGTCTGGTTAGGTTTAGGCACAAAGACCACTTGGTTAGGGTTAAGGAAAGATCATGGTTTGGTGTGCAAATGTCCTGACGTCTTGCTAAAAACACCCACCTGCTTTTGTTGGTTGAAACAGGAAGCGGGTATTGGTTTCGATATAGTCTCGAACCGTGCTCTTTGCCAACTTTCAATTTCTGCCAAGAAACTTCCTAACCATCCACCAACGCTTCCTAGGGTCAGCTCCTATAGATCGCATGTGAACTACGTCACTTTAGAAATGTTGAGATGATACGTATTTCACGTGTTGAAATGTAGATAGTCAACGTTTCTGTGGTTTGCAGAAATGTACAACGCCAACATTTTATTCTGGCGACCAGGCTGCATTCCCGTCAGCCTCAGCTGTATTTTGTGTTTAGTGCTAATTATCAAATGTTAGGAAGCTACCATGCTAAAATAAAAGCCACTAGCATGGCTATAGACTCTTAAGCTGTGTCTCAAATCACATATTTCTGCTATATATACACTTTCATGTAGTACACTGTGTACACTATATATTACTGGCGTAGTGTGCACATTTTGACAGGGTAGTGTTGTCTCAAATCAAACACAGCGGAAATGACGATCGCAAATTAGCATTAGCTAGCGTTAGCATTCATGTTATCGTTCGCGTTATCGTTCGCGCTACCAAATCATTACAGACTGCTAAACTAACCCAAAAAACATACTGATGGCTTATATCTGACAACAGTATAGTGGTGCTTAGTGCTAAAAAACACATGTATAACTTACATTTGTATAATGTGGTGATGTTCACCGTAGTAACAACGTACCCGGCCGCCATTTCAAGTTTGAAAAGTGGTCCCTCCCCTTCCGCTACGTAGCCAAGATGGCGACCATTGAGGGCGAGAAGCGTCCATAGTTCCACACTCAACTTTTTGATCGTTTTGAGTGCACCATCCAGGTACTCACACTGCATTTTTCCATACTTCTCAGTGTGAACACACTTATGCACTCAAAATGTTAAGTGTAAGTACAGAAGTATGCGATTTGAGACACAGCACAAGTCTTGTTTGAATGAACAGATTGGTTCTTTCTTTATTGGATAATGAGCAGTAAAGAACAGGAAATGAGAGATGGGTATGATGTGCAACAAGGGTCCCTGGCTGGAATCAAACCAGGGATGTTGGGGTTACTTGGCATGTACGGTAACCGTTCAGCTAACAGGGCGCTCCAAGGTTGGCTCTTTCTTACATGCAGTATGTACTGGAAGCGTTCTGGCATATCGTGGTTTTGGAGGCCGGTATCTTCATCTTCATCTCATTAACTTGATATAGAGTTGAGCTGCAATGATTAGTAGATTAGTCAATTAATCATTTTGAGTCATTTTTTAAGAAAAAATGCTAAAATTCTCTGGTTCCAGCTTCTTAAATGTGAATATTTTTGGCTTGTGGACTGTTGGTCAAAACAAGACGTTTGAGGTTGCATCTTGGGCTTTGGGAAACAGTGAACAACATATGTAAACTTAGCACAAAAAGTAAGGGAATTTGTGTTTGGTAGATTATTTCTTTGTTGTAACAATACTTCTTGGCAATAAATCTTATACTGTTGGAAAGCCTGTTTATTTTCCTTTTAAATGCCGCCACATTTGTAAGGAACATGCATTCTGAGTATGTGGGTTGCGCCCATGAAAAATTTGCCAAATATTCTCTGCCAATGCCAAACAGCTTATTTTGCTGTTGCTATTGACTCTTGTTTTGAGCTTCTGGTACCCCCACCTGTGAGCATGGACCCTGCTACAGAGGTCAGTAGGTGTCTATCTATTTATTATGTTATTATTATCCAGTGTAATCTGCTAGTTTTTTAAAAATTATTTTATGATAACAAGGGTGGAAAATAGGGCCACGCTATATGGTGTAGGCACACAGTATATAAACTATATCGTCTTCCTGACTTTAAACGATGTAGTAAAACCCATAAACATTTGTTCACCAAAAAAAAAAAAAAAAAAGGAGATTGGGAAAGTAAAGCAGCAGCAGCGAACATTTTATGCATCAGTAATATTTTAATGGAATCGGCGCAGTCGGAGTCGAGCCACATGGCAGGAGGACAGGTTTCAGGGTCACAGCAGGTAGAAGCAAAGAGGTGCTTATAAGACAAAAGCGAACAGGAATCAGCAGAGACAGAAACAGACAGAAAGTTGGAGGTGACCCCATTTTAATCAGCATCGCTCTTGTCCCGGCAGCAGCAGCAGCAGCACAGGTGGGCTTTAAAGGGGAGGTGGGGAGGGGGGTTAACCTTTCATTTGGAGGAGAATATGAGTCACTGATTAACATGATTATACAGATCATTGTGCTCTTAATGAAGAGCTAATGCTGCGTGTTCTGATGAAGTACATCACTGCAGTCCAGCTTTTAAAAAAGACTGCAGCAGCAGTTTTCAGCCTGTTAACTACATATCATGCGTACGTTACATTAGTGCTGAGCAGGTTTGAATTGATTTTTCTACTTTCCTACCGCTGCTGGTTTCAGGTCACTGCAGAATCAACCTGCAGAGACTCTGGGAGGTGTTTGACATAGACGATCCATGACAGTGTTAACATGAAATGCACAATGGTTTTTTCTTGTGAAAATGATGCTACTGTTGAATTTAGAGCTGCAGTGATTAATCGATTAATGAAAGAGTTACTATTTTGATAATTGGATCATTTAAGTCTTTTTTTTTTAGTAAAAAGGCCAAAAATTTGATGGTTTCAGGTTCTTAAATCTGAGAATTTGCTGCTTTTCTTGTCTCACATGATAGTAAACTGAATATCTCTGTGTTTTGGACTGTTGGTTGGACGTTTGATGACGTCACCTCAGGCTCTAGGAAATTGTGATTGGAAGATTAATGGATTATGAAATTGTTAATTGCGGCCAGGGTCCACCTGCGCTGCTGCCAGGCCGACGACGCTGCTCAAGCGGCCAGTCTGACTCTGACTGCAGCCGTAATGGAATATAATTACAGTTGTGACCAGAGATTGTTTTTTAAAAACGAGTCCTCGTTGGTGCACACAAGGACGCTCCAGAATTGGAGGAAATGTAACCTTCAGATCACTCACAGCAGGATGTTAAAACAATCAGTTCTGTGCATTTTCTTATCCTGTTTATGGCTCTCACTGGTTCCTATTGAAGACATAAATCTTTAAAATTGTAGGATTGAAAATAAACTACAGTGTGTGTGTGTGTGTGTTCATGGTGATGCAGGAACATTTCACCCAGTGCAGCGCTGTGACTCACTGATGTGTTTCTTCTTTTGACAACAATGGAGGTTTAAGGCACTGAGGAACAAGATAAATCCCTCAATACATTGTTGGTGTTGGTCTTTTCATGAAGACGAGAACAAAATATGACCAGAGAGGTTCTGGTTATGGGTAAATGTAGAGAAAGTAAACTCCTGTTCTGTCTCATTCTTCATTTTTCACTAACCTACATATGAATACATGTTTGACATCAGAATGAGCCCAACAGTCTCCTCTATTCATCCTTATGGGGACTTTTGTGCTGGTTTGAAAATGTTTGGACATTAAGACAAAAAAAACAACAAAATTTCAATTAACATATACATTTTTTTCCCCATAAAAAGTCTTAGAGAGCAGGTTTAGTGCTTCTCACATGCAACATGAACAAGAAAAAACACACTCAAAAGCAAAAGAGCCTGTTTGTCCCTTTAAATTTACTCAAAAAAATCAGTTTTTCTAGTTCAACATGAAGAAAACTGTTGGGTCTGGGGGTCTACCTTATGATTTCTCTGCACATTATGTGTGTGTTTATACTTGTTTGTTGCTTTTCTGCAGCTGGATCAGTGCAAGCTGCCAACTCAATTAGTCCCTGCACTCATTAGGACCAGAAGTGAGAGCTGCAGCTTTCTCGGTCTCTCACACACGCTGACATATGGTCCGGGCTTCTGCAACAAACTTACCAGAGACGACAACATCCCAGTGAATTATTCAAAGTTGTGTGTGTGTGTGTGTGTGTGTGTGAGCAATGGAGGAGTTAGGGGAGGTGTATGTTCTCTTGGTGCTAACCTTCCTCTGTGTTGACATCAAAGGAGAACGCCTGAATCAGTAGCGCTTCTTACCGGCAGTGATGTCTCCACCTCAGCAGGTCTGCTTAGACCTTTGTGACACAGTGCAGCTGTTTAAAAGGGGTTTGAAAGTGTGTGTGTGTGTGTGTGTGTGTGTGTGTGTGTGTGTGTGTTTGTTGTTCAGTGTGAGTTGTTGGTGCCTGCCTCAGTATCCGGGATTATCCTCTCTAGGATGGCTGCAGGATTGCACGGATGCTGCTGACACTTCTCTACAATGGAAGCAATTAACTGAAGCTTAACTTTGTGTGTGTCTGTTTTAAGCCGTGTATGTTTGTGTGTGTGTGTGTGTGTATATGTGTTTGTGTGTGTGTGTATTACTTAAGTCACTTTCAGGGACACACACATACTAGACTTAAGACCAGTTGATTGGGGACGGCTTGTGCAACTGAGGACAAAAGCTGTGTCCCCGATTGGTGAAAACGCTGATTTTTGGGTCAGTGGTTAAGGTTAGGGTCAGGTTAAGTCAATGTAAATACCCCGAAAGTGACTTAAGTACATCCGTGTGTGTAGCAGAAACTAAACCATCCAGGTTTTTTTTAATTCATCCTTCTCTATTTCTTGAGCCTCATTCACCAAAACCGGTGTAGAAACAGGAAAGTAGATATTTACAATTATAAATCTCACTCCTTATGCATGTGAGATACAGAAATGCCCCCCAGAGTGTCATATATGGTCGACCACATCGCAGGAAGCACAGCGGTTGGTAAATAACGGTCCTGATGAAAGCTGAGGTTTTGACTTTCATAGCTTACATAATAACTTTTCCACACATCTACTGTAGATGATAAAATAAATCCCAGTCGTGTGAGGATAACCAATAAAAACACATCAGTACAGAACTCATATTCACATGAATCACTTTTAGCCAAAATTAGCTGTCAGCCATCAATTAGTAATGTGAAATCTGCCCTCAGATACCAATCTGTAACAGTGTTATAAATCAATTTTATTCTTAAAGCAGCTATAATAAATATTGTCCATTATTATAATGTATGATCTGTCAGTGTGTAATGTGTTTGGCTCGTAGTGATGAACCTACAGAGAATTACGGAGCTTTATAGTGAGTTTCAGCTCGTTGTTTATCTGTCCGGCTGCAACTTTTACTGTTTCGGTTCACTCTCAGCGCTCTCATAGCATCGTTTTGGGACACAGCAGGCAGGCAGCTGCTTTCAGAGCCAGATATTTCCCTCAGGAGTTGGTAGAGAGCAAAAACAGAGCTAAAAGAGAGTGAATATTGGACTTACATTCACCAGGTGGACAGAAACATGACTCCACATGAATGATAATGTTGCTCCGTAACTGCTGGATGTGGAAACTGTTTGCTAACAAGTTCAACATATCAACTTAAAAGATGATGATGTTTCAGAGTTGTGTTCACTACTAATGAAAACAAAGTGGACAAAGTCAGTTAATGCAGATTTAAATGAATAAAAAGTAATAAAACATAGTGGCTTATGTTCTCATTGTGCTGGTTAACGGCCCCAAATGAAAAATCCTGAAAAGAAATGGACCATAGTTGAACTTAATCGCTGTGTTGTTTCTTCTTTCAACTGTTTATCTGCTAATATTCACAGAACAGCAGCGGATGGAAACAAGTATTATTAAAAAATTTTCTTCTGCAGGTTTTCTGGAACTTTAGTGAAAATTTGTGCTACATTTGGATGGAAACTTACAAAAGTTAGAGACATTTTTAAACAAATTTTGTGTGTAAAAGCAATGATGACATTAAACATTTTTAAAGTTCACCGTTTGGGAAATACATTTTTCACTTTTTTTGCTCAGAGTTTGATGAGATGATTGATATAAATCTCCTGTCCAACACCTCTAAAGGCTTTTACATCAAGTCCTGATTTGTCTTTGCCTTTCAAAACCATTATAAACCACTACTGAGACATAAATAAATTTAACCCTTTCATGCATAGTGGTCACTACAGTGGACAGCTGTTCAAAAGCCGTTTTCTTATATATGCATGGGTTTTTAATGGTATAGTTGCACATCAGTGGACTCTAGTGTGTCGTCCCATACGCTGCCATCCATTGGCCAGCCTTTGTGAGTGCAACACAGATTTCTCAAAACCAAGATGGCCGCCTGCTGGCCGGAAATGCTCAACGGCTCAGGAATATCTTGCCAATCCTTCTATAGTAATAGACCCTTGCAGGTAAATAAAAATTTGTAACATCAAGTAACAACTAAGGAGTAATACAATTGTTAAAATTTCCAAGTATTGATTTTATATTGGGAGAAAATGACAATTAATCATCTGTCCACTCCTTGAAAAAATGAAGTTCAGATATTTTTTTTCATGCCTAAAGGGGAATAAAAACACTGACTGAGGTTATCATAATTCATGCATGTAAGGGTTAAAGATGTGACAACACTATGGTTAAGGTTTTATTAGGTCAAAAACCACTTTATTAATTAATTTCAGAGGAAGTTTCCTAAAGAGACAAACCAAGCGTCGTGCTTCAGCAGGGTAAACATCAGGAAATTTTTCATAACCTGGCAACACACAAATGTTTCTTTTAAAGTCCCTCTCTGCTCAAAAAACATGTTCTGCTTGTTTGATGTTGGCGTCAAAACTGGCTCCGAGCCTCATTCATGGCTGGAGAGGAAGGAATAAGGACATGCCAAATTTCTTATAGGGGGAAAAAAAAAAAGTATTTCCTTTCCTCAAGACAAATCTATTTTTAAAGCCTGACTCAACAGGCGCGGTTAGAAAGGGCATTGAAAATGTTGTTTTTTGTTTTTTTTTTCGCTCCGTGGCAAATGATGAATTGTGATCCAAAGAGAGATTTGACACGGTTGTCTGGGATTAGAGTGACAATTTGGATTTTCAGTCTGACTGAGTCACACACACACACACACACACACACAAACTCGCCCCGACACTTTGCGTTTGTCAAACTCACTCAACAGGGAAGATTGGCACAATCAAGTGTGTCTGCCCGCCAAGCCTTTTAAAAGGTTAATATTTCAGTTCCCATTTGCCTCAAAGCTTTAGGGCTAAGCCACCGCTCCGCTCCCTCATCTATCTGCCTTTGATACAGGAATCCAACTGAAGTAGGTCTGTCGACGCTTTCGACAAACCGCATCTGTGTGTATGATAATCCACGCCGCACGCCGCTTAGAGCAGCGCTGATAGCTGTGCCTGTCATGCTGTCGAGTCAGTGCGCGTTGTTCACCCCCCCCACCTCATACCTCGACTCGAAGAAGAAGGGGTCTGCGGAGACGAGCATTGTGGGATAACAGAGGGCGTCTTGGTGTTTTATCAGTATGATTGGCTGCAGTCTAGGCCGTGAGGTTCAATGTATAAGCAGCTGCTTCACTCCGCCGCCGCCTGGATTGATTGATTGATTCCTGTCACGGGGTAGTGGGGGAGGGAGGGTGGAGGGGGGGGGTTGTGCAAAGTTCTCGCACTGACAAAAGCCCCTCTGAGCTTTGGAGAAATTTATGGTCCAACAGTTTTGAAGCGTGATGTAGGATGAATTTAAAGGCTGAGAGGAGATGCAAAGCCTTCATCTCCAGAAGCTCTGAAGTGCAGGACAGCTGTTTATGGTCGGGTCGACTTGCTTCACAAACTGAAACTCCTTCTTATGTTTGAAATATAGCTTCACAAGCTCCCCCCCCCCCCCCCAAAAAAAAATCATTAAAAAAAACTCAATAAGCGAGAGAGAGGCGCTGCTGTCGATTTCCAGCTGGATCCGTTCAGTCGGCTGATAAAAAAGGCAGGAAACTCCTAAAAGTAGGAGTTTGTTGCATGTTTTTACTTTGTTTTATATCTTCAGATTGATGTCTTGCCCTCCAGACAACCACTGCTTTACATTCATTTCTGTACAGAATGATAAAAAATCAACTCGCAGTGACTTGAAACTTGCTCGTGACAGGTAATCCATCACAGAGAACATTGACTTAAACGCCTCTTTACACTGTGTGACTTTGGGTTGTGTGAAAGTTTAGAATCATGAGAGAGAAACGTGTTTCTTTTATAGATTTTCTCTACATTCCCTCCAACACTCACATGTCGCAGATAAAATATTATTTAGCTTATTTATGTGGGGTAATAATCAGAATCAGGTTTATTAGCAAGTAGGTTTGTACTTACAAGGGGTTTGTTTTGGTGGTTTGATGAAAAAATACCCATAAATATCAAAAATACCTCACAATTACCACAAAAGTCAGGTGATTATAAATTATATAAACTAAATTTTACATTACAAAATAAGATTTTAGATGAAAAGAGCCGTAAGAGTTTAAAAAAATATTGTACAAGATATTTAACGGGAATGTCTCAGTCACCAAGTTATAAAGAGCTGAAGTCATGATGTCACTTCCTGTTCCACTAGCTTCTGTAACTCGATGCAGTCGCTCACTCAGCGTTTCTTTCATCGGTCTTTGCAAAAAAACACAAAGCGTGTTCCTGGAGCTCCGAGACAAGATTGTTTTATGTGCAAATAAAAAAATTAGTGAATTAATGTAAAAAAGCACAAATGCAGCAGTTTTACATCATTATAAGTTGGTTTGTCCAAATCTATAAAACTCACCAACGTTTTCTGTCTTCAGCTGTGATCTCTACTAGAGCTGCAACGATCGGTCGATTGACAGAAAATTAATCGGCAACTATTTTGATAATTAATTAATCATTTCAAAAATGATTAATGAATGACAAATGTGAGAATTAGCTGCTTTTCTTGGTCTTACACGATAGAAAACTAAATATTTTGAGTTTTAAACTGTTGGTCGGACAAAACAAACCATCTGAAGACCTTCACCTCGACGTCTGGGCAACATGGACGGATATTTTTCACGGTTTTCTAATGTTTTATAGACCAAATGATTAATCAAGACAATAATCTGCAAATTAATCAATTATGACAATAATTGTTAGTCTACTGTACAGTAGGGGAGTGCCTGAATACAAATATGTTATTCGGCAAAGCACAAATAGTGTTGTTTTTTTTTTTTTCCCCGAATATTTGTTTCATACCAATATTTTTAAAATTATTTGTTTTTGGGAAGAAAAAAACAAAAACATGTCAAATACCAGCGAGCAGGTCAGTTATAGTCGCTATCTCAGTGTCTCTCCTCTGCTCCGCTGTTACGTCTATCAGCTGGTCTCACTGAGGGGAGTCACATCCACCTGCTACATGACGCATATTTCTTAATTTGGACATCACTTTAATTTTCATCTTTAAATTATCTAAAATTAAAAACGTAATAAAAACAAAAACAGGATTTTTAAGCCTCTTTCCACTTTTATTCGAATACAAATACAAATAATAATTCTGCTGCCTCAACAAATACAGATACTGGACTCTCCGCACATCCCTACTGTACAGCGTTTGCTTCTCTCTGCTACTGCCGAGCCGACATGTTAAGCCCCAGGCAGCTAAAAAACAAATATTGAATAAACAACAACATTAGATCGTTTTTTTGAAAAACTATCGTCCTTATCTAAACATAAGAAGCGAGTCACATGACCTGCTGGCTCTGTTCTGAGGCTGGATGTTTATTTAAATGACTAAATATGTCAGCAGGAACACGTTTTCCATTCTGGTTTCATTTCAGCTCTTTGTTATGATTCATCCTCTGGACACCGTGAATATTTGCACCAAATTTCCTGCTAATCTATCCAATAGTTGTTAAGACGTTTCACTAAGAACCACAGAAGTCAGTAAGATTCATCCTCTGGAAATATTCACATCTTTGCAGAATTTCCAGGCAATCCATTAAATAGTTGTGAGGATATTTCAGTCCAGACCAAATAGTGACACTGTAATAATCATAATTTTTAAAAACTGCATTTGGTATCTATGATTCGAGACTTTGGCTGCTGAAAAACATTTGTGGACACTTTGAGAGATACATAAAAAATAAATCAATCATGTTGCTGCTCTGCACCAGTCTGCAGCTGTGAAATATATCCTCACGTTTTTTTTTGTTTTTTTTATCATCATCATCATCATCATCATTTACTGTCATTACTTTAAACTGTGATCAATCTCCACTCAGCCAACACTGTCTTTTGATCGTTTACTCATAAAAGGTCCTGGACCAGAACAAAGCTGCCGAGGCGGGGTCGTCGATCGATGTCGAAAGTCAGGACCGATTGATCCGAGCCTGTAAAGTAAAAAACAGTGTATCTTCGTCTTATAGCATCTGGAAAAATAGCTCTGGAGCGTCCTATAGAAAGACTATAATGGACATCTGGGAGACACATAAACTATTCTATAGCAACGCTGCACTCAGGTCGATGGTTTTATAGCTGATTCATAAAGAAGAGAATGAATCTTATATCAAAAGATAAATAGAAAAGAAAGACGTCGTCGGCTTTATTATTAATTACAGCATACCGCAGCTGAAACTGCCACATTTCTTTAGGATGTAACACACCGATACAGTTTCTTTATCACAATCCACTTGTATTTTTCTTTCTCTGCTTCATAATTTATTACTGAGTGTTCTCTGTGTTGACATTTGGGTCATGGCCACCCTGAGGTTCACACTAAAAGCATTCTTCCTTTCTCTTTTTCCTCGGCTCCGCTCTCTGCCTCCTTTCACTATTCATGTGGCCGGTGAAGATATACATCCACCTTTTCTTTTATTCATGGATTAAAAAGCAGAGAGACCGTATACCTGTGACACACACACACACACTCTGTATGATAGTGTCCACTCAGATCAGATTTTTATCGTTTCGGCCTTATTGCCTTTGATTTTTCTTTACAAAAACAGCATTTTTCAGATATTCTTATATCTCAAACTTGATACTGAAAAAAAAATGCATTTCACACATTTTATTTTCTAAAAAACACCATCTGCCTTTTAATATTTGTAGTTTCAGCACCTTTATAGCTTTGAAAAGATTTAAAATAAGTGATTTTATTCCTTACATTGTGCTGCTAAACCTTAATCTGTTCTATAATAATCACCACTAATCAATAATCAGTGCTAGTGAAACAGTTCATACTATAACAGTGTGATTTATATAAAAGCATTTCACTGTTGGACATTCTTGCCAAGAAATATGTCCTGATGATCCAGTAAAAGCAGTTATATATTAAAAATATAGTCATCATATGTCGTTAAAATACAGGTCATAATCTACTAAACTGATCTGTTAGCTTTCCTGGCTCTAAATCTGCTTTTACAGCATCATGTGTGTCTGGTTCTTATTAGCTTAAATGCTTTTATTCTAATTACAATGCAAGAAAACATCTGTTTGACGAACTGAATCAGAAGCTAACAAGTCATTCCTGCTGGTTTAATGAGCGACTCCACACAAAACAGCACTTTCACATCCAGATCGTGTCGTTTCTCCCAAAACCTGCATCTTAAATCATTCGAGACGAGTGTTTCGAGACCGGAGAACCTTCCACGTTCACACAGACTACATTCATCTGTCTGCCGTGATCAAGCCGAACGTCTCCGCTCTCTGCTCTCAGCGTCTGCAGCGCTTTAGAGTGCAACACATAAATCAGAGGAAAAAGACCAAAATGAATGCATAGAAAGTCGAGGAAAAAAAATTAACCAGAAATGATCCTGGACTCCAGACGGTTAAGTAAAATATTAAATTATGAAAGTCCTTCAGCAGCTGATTGAAAACAGTCCTTCAAGGCTCGAACATAACTGTATTTTAAACATGATATGCTTTGGAAAAAGACTCAACAACGATGTTAAATACATACAGCTTGTATGAGCTAAAACATACAAAACCAACCAGTTTGTTCCTTTAAAATATTAGCTTATAAAACACAATCAATAAATCAGAGAGTCGTGGTTGTTGGTGAAAACACAGCAGGATGTTTGGGTCTGTGGAGAGATGGAGCTGTCTGCTTCCTCTGGCATCAACTGGCATCAGTTTCCTCCATTACTCCCCCTCCTCCTCCTCCTCCTCTTCCTCCTCCTCCTCTCTTGCCCCCCCCCCCTTCTCATCCCTCCCCGCTGCTAACTGGAGGCAGGCAGGAGTGTGAGGAGAGTTTCAATGACTTGTGGCTGCAAGTGCACTCACACAGCGATGTTTCTGCTCAGTGAAGCGGCGAGAAAACACACACACACACACACACACACACACACACACACACACACACACACAGACACCCACATTCGTATTACTGCTGCATACTTGTTAGGAACTTCATTGACTGTATTCATTTCCCTCTAATCCTAACCTTTACCACGACTAACTCTGACATTTCCACTTAATCCCATCTTAATCTTAGCCCTAAACCCACATCTAACTCTGAAGTAGGCCTGAAGAAATGTAAAAATGTTCTGACTCGGGAATATTTTCCTCTCCCTTCTTTCTTTTTTTTTGAGAACACTTAATCCTCATGAGGATTAAATGTTTTCACAGAACTATAAGAAGACACACACAGAGTCCCAAAGCTGTGACAGCAAAGAACGCACGACTTGAAATCATTTTCTACTTTTTTCTGTGTTTTCATTCTTGCTGCGGCTACAACCGCTTCATCATTCACACACAGTCGACACTCCTCCCGCACGCCTCATCGCCTCCAACACATACCCAGAGACGTTCTCGCTCGGAGTCAAGCCTCGAGTGTTTTCGTCATGCTAAGATCAGCTTGTTGCTATGACAAACATATTTATAAAAAAAAAAAAAAAAATGTAATCGCTGATGTGACATTCGAAGTTCAGTCATCCCAGGAGGTGTTGATAGTCATCTATCTGTCACTGTTGTGTCCATCTGTGAGCTTTCGCACAACAAATGTGACCGAGCGTCTCTGCAAATATGGTCACAAAGTACAACGGAGTCCCAGAAACTTTACGGAAATGAGGATTTATTTGGAAAATTCTGATTCCTGAACCACAAACTTGATTATTTGTACACATTTGACATGACATTAATCACATGTTAAGTGCCCCAAGTTATGTTTACTTGGTATATTTCCTACTGTATGTATCTTAAGTTGTGAGGAGAAAAAAATGGTATATTTTTGTTATCTGGATGGGAAATACACAATGCTGTGTGCTGGAAGAATCCACAAAAGCCATTTATTAGCTAATGGCTAAAAGGGCTAAAGTTTAAAGTCTGCATTAAAGAGGACATATTCTGATTTTTGTGATTTTCTGTTATTTATATCCTGTTATGATTTTGGATGTTAAACTTGGTCAAAGTTACAAAACTTGAGGTGAACGTATGTAAAAATGCTGCCTGCAAGTCAAAAGTCAGGGCTTCAACCCACTCCGGCGCTTCCTTTGCTACCTTGCTGAACAGCCGTCCGTTCTGTAACCTTTGTTGCTGAGGTTGTTCACGTTGTTTGCTCTCATATTTCAGATCTGATTCAGGCTCCAACATGTACGGACGTATTTGAGAAGTTTGTATTTGGAGTAAAGAACAAGAGAAAAAGAAGTGAAATCCTGCTACTGTAGACGAATCCGGCAACCGATTGTGTGTTTGAGCATTTTGCGGCGGCCACCATTACTGTTGTAGCCGTAGTCGCTATCTCAGTGTCTCTCCTCTGCTCCGCTGTGACGTCTATCAGCAGGTCTCAATGAGGGGAGTCACATCCACCTGCTACATGACGCATATTTCTTAATTTGGACATCACTATAATTTTCATCTTTAATTTTCTAAAATTATAAAAACAAAAACAGGATTTTTAAGCCTCTTTCTACTTTTATTCGCATACAAATACAAATAATTTTGCTGCCTCAACAAACACAGATACAAATACAAATACTGGGCCCTCTGCACATCCCTAGTCTCTACAGACCAGTAGCTTTATTGGTATTCAAGATTATTTCGTTAATTGCCTGGCATGTGATGAGCAACAAAATGCCAACTACAGGTCACTCATAGATTAACTGAGCTCTGGATGGGTCGGCCAAATATTGCACAATCTAGCAGATGATGAACACATCATTCTGTCTGATAATCACAGTCCATTTACAATTATCATAATGTTGAACTAACTCTGCAGAGGAAGGAGTTGTAGGTGTGAACTGAGACTGTACGGCCAACAGACGGAAGTGCTGCAGTCATACAGCAGGATTACCTTTACCACCTTCACAACCTTTCCAAGGTGAAAGATGCTGTGACCCAAAGCTTCACAGGTACATCCTGCACTGATAAAGTGTGTGCCTGGAACTAGTCCACCTGGAAAAATATGGTGCCAGACACAGAAGATTAAAGGGCCAGATTGTGGACCCAGGAAAAAGAAAGTTACTGCTACAGAATTGGAGACAAATGCAGATGTCATTCAACACTTTTCATCCCCTCAGACGGCTAGTTTACCCATGATACCTGGAACTATTTTACATCATGTGTTGGCTGTACAGCCACAGAAGAAGGCAAATATATAAAGATAGTGCACTATGTGCTAAACAAAATCCTTCTCTTGGGGGAGGCTCTAGCAGACGACATTTTCCCCTGAGGAAAGACAGAAAAACAGACAGAGAGAGAAAAAAAATGCACTTACATTTTTCAAAACAGGATAAACCAAAAACAATCATATAAAACTGACAATTTGAAAAGCAAACGAATAAAACCTTGCAACACTGGGTGGTGGATACCTGGGAGTCTCACAGCTTGAGATTGGTAAAGAATAATGAGGATTAGAAGCAAGTATCACAAAACTCAACAATTCTTCCTAAAATATAGTCACTTACATTACTTTAAATTGTGTTTCATGTCATAGAAATTGCTTTGCACCAATCAATTTAACACCTATATTTGAATAAGCCACCCAAATCTCCTTGATATCACACAGCTATATGAAATAGAAAAATAACCCTTAATTCCAAATGAGTAAAGAAATAACATTACGCTTTTTTCTAAATGAATTCAGCTAAGTGAAGTCTGCCAAATAACAAATAAGTTTTCCATGGTTAAAAAAATATATATATCAGTGGTGGTGTTTCAGTTTAACGAGTAACTGTTAACTGGTGACTTTCAGCTGAATGTGTCTGTAGTTGCTCATAGTAACTTATGTTACTTATGGTCGGCGTAGATAATAAACACAGATGAGTATGTATTTAAAACTGATTAAAGTAAAATTGAAGGCTTTTAAGAGGACACATAGATGCTCTGTTCATGTTTACAACAGCTGTTGTCACTACAAGCAACGATGATGCATTTGGTCACCAACGAGTCGCCAGTGATCACGGTCACTCATTAAACCAAAACACCATTGTACGTATTCTGTTTGTGATGCCGATTGAATGATGTTTACTTTGTGGTCGTTAGTTTGCCTTAGTTAGAGCAACTTACATTATATTTCACAATAACACCACAGTTAGTCGATGGAGATCAATTATTCTGTGGGACCACCGCAGCTCCTAGACATAGTCTTAGCCCACTAACGTTAGCTAGCTTAGCATTGTTAACTTAGCTGATGTTAGACTAGGCAGCTGCATGCTAGTCATTGAGAGATGAATAGAGATTGACTACTGTTAACCAAAACCCACTGTGCTGTTGTTATTGGGGAAAAAAGTCCTTTCTGTCAATATTCTTGGTCTACTTCTGGTGAACATCTCAGTCCTTGGCACACCCAGGGAATCTATGTAAAAGGAAACTCTTCATGAAGTCAAAGGCTTGTATATTTTACATTCAGTTTTTTTTTTTTTTGGAGAGTTGAAGTTTGCCACTACTGTTGGAGCAGCTGAGAACTGCACAGGTTCTTCCTGAACTCCTGGACATTGTTGTCAAAAGTAACTTTACATAGAAATTAAGGGTGAAAGTAGAAATTTGTACCCTTCTTAGAACAGCTTGCATTCAAACACACACGTATTGTAGGGAGACGCTACTGCAGTAATGTCACTTGTTTACTTCTGGTACTCCCCTGAATTTATGTATAGTTTGTTTACGCAGAGGAGGAAGCTTCCTTAAGCTGACCAATCAGAACAGAGTGGGCTCATCGGGAGGGGGTTCTTTAAGAGACAGGAGCTAAAACGGCCTGTTTCAGATGGAGGCTGAACTGAGGGGCTGCATAAAGGACCAGTATAAGATAAATAAGAAGTTTAACTGTAAATCATGCAAAGATATTCCAGTAGAGCCCCAGAATATAAATATAGAGCAGGAAACGTGCAGAATATGTCCCCTTTATCAATTGCATTATTGCATTTATCTGGTTCTATGATAAAAAGTCAAAGGTACAAGTCTGTGTCAGAGCAGGTGTTAAAATGGTGATCTCTCCATTTCAAAAAGAATGTTTTCAAATGTAATTTCCAGAATACAATATTGTCTATTAATATAAATATTGGCTTTTATTTGGGTCAATGCACTAAATGCTGCTCTAAGTGAACTGAGAGTTTTAACCTCTGTAACTACAAGCTCATCAAGGACATTAACACCACCTACTGTAGACTCTTGATGTAATGAACAACATTGTTTAATGAATCAATCAACTGTGACCAATCAACTAATGAAATAATTATTGCAGCTCTAATGATAACACCATTTATAAACTACCTCAAACATATTTCTGTTCTGACATTTCTTGTTACTCATTGGTTGAGTGATGTAAACCGATACTGATGTAACATATTTTAATCCAAAAGTGTGACTTTGGTTTGTGTTTAAGACAACATGCTTAGGTCATGAAAGCCAAGAAGAGGTTGAGATGATAATGACCTTGGCTAAAACACAAAAATAGCTTTTTTAATGTGTGTTATATGTGGGTGTTGTGTTATATACCTACGGTATGTTGGATGAGACAGTATAAAGTGCATTTCTCACTGTAGCTCATGTTGTCGATGGGTGAAATAAGGACGCTCTCCTAGAATAAAGATTTGGAGTCGTTGTGCTAAAACCCAAAAGGGAAAAACCATTTATATGG
The DNA here is from genome assembly GCF_963924715.1 of Thunnus thynnus. Taxonomy (NCBI): domain Eukaryota; kingdom Metazoa; phylum Chordata; class Actinopteri; order Scombriformes; family Scombridae; genus Thunnus; species Thunnus thynnus. Next base: position 4,019,706 of record NC_089535.1, read on the forward strand.
TTGAGCAACAGGATTTATCGCTCATTAATCATATGTGTTGCCCAAGGGAGAAACACAGAGGCATGTCTTTACAGAAAAAAAACAAACAAAAAAAAGTGAGTCAGAGAGAGAGGCTGTGATCAGGGAAAAGAAAAAAAGGGACGTGAAAATATAGAAGGAGGGTAAAAGTTGACATGGAAGGTAGAGAAGGAAGCACAGCTGCACCAACAGGCTGGTCACGATTATGGAAGTGGGGGAGGAGGGGGGGAAGACCACAGGAGAGAGAGAGAGAGAGGGAGAAAGGATGATGTGAGGGAGAAACAGCCCACAGATGATGCCATCTGCTCGACTGAGCTGGTCATAGCTGGCTGCAGTAGCACCTGCTTCTGACAACACACACACACACACACACACAGTCCTGTTTCCATTACTTCAGAGGACATTACATCGACTAACATTCATTTCCTGGAGACTCACCCTAACCTTAACCCTTACTCCAACCTTAAACTAAGTTTTCACCCCAAGATTTAATGATTTACATTATGAGAGCTTGATTTTTTTTTTCCCCAAAAGGGAGGCGAGTCCCCACAACGTCCTCAAGGGAGGCGAGTCCCCACAATGTCCTCACAACATGAGTACTACAAACACACACACACACACACACACACACACACACACCAAACTAAACAGGATTTACAGGTGTTGCATACGGATGCAGCTCGATAGTATTTTACTGAATCTAACTCCAGTGTTGAATCCACACACTGCATCTAAAAACGTTATGGTTTTTAGTCGTTGCCTGAATAATATTATTCATAACCTGTAGATACAACTTCAAATGATGAGCAGCTGAAGATATCAACTGTTAGAGCTGCAAGAATTAGTCAATTGACAGAAAATTGATTGGCAACTATTTTGATAATTGAAAATAATAGTTTTTTTAGGGGGACATATTATGCTTTTTGTGGTTTTCTGTTATTTATATACTGTTAAGATGTTGGATATCTTTGCTAAACATGGTCGAAGTTCCAAAAACTTCAGGTCAATGTATGTAGAAATGCTCCCTGCAAGTCAAGAGCTTCAACCTGCTCTGAACGCTTTGTTTACAGCATTTTTTTCTACCTTGCCGACGAGTTGACGTAAGCTGAGTAAAGAACTAGAAAAATAAGTGAAACTCCACTGCTATAGTTTGTTTCATGGTTTGTTGACGTAACTTCCAGTGCTGGCGGAAGTCTACTGTAAATTATGCAAATATATTCCAGTAGAGCCCCAGAATATAAATATAGACCTGGAAACATGCAGAATATGTCCCCCTTAAGCAAAAATGCCAAAATTTCTGTGTCATTCATGACTGTAAAGTGAGTATCTCTGGATATTTGACATTTTAACACGTCACCATGGTCTCCAAGAAATGAAAAGAGGCATTTTTTCATTTTTATCTGACATTTTATAGACAAAAATATGAATAATATGAAAAAAAAATGAATAATGAATAGTTTAATTGAGAAAATAGTCTGCAGATCGATAATAACAATAATCTGTAGTCTCAGCTCTAGTTTAGTTTTAGTTTATTTATCTGCACAAATGTCAAGACACAAAACACTCATAATGTTTTTATTATTATTTTTAAAGAGTCAAAAGGGATAAGGACTTACGAGGACATCCCACCAAGTCAGGTCAGTGTTATTTGTGTAGCCCAATATCAATAAAGTACAAATTTGCCGTAGGGGGTTTTACAATCTGTACAGCAAAACAACATCCTCTGTCCTTAGACCCTCGATTCAAATAAGGTTGAACTCCTTAAAAAACCCTTCATGGGGAAAAAAGGAAAAAAAGAATAATATCTAGAATTGTAGTTTAACAAGAATAATAAATGTTTACATCAGAAAAAAAGACAATGATAGAAAATAATTGAACAACCAATAATTGTATGTGCCAACAATAAAATAATGGGTAATGTAGGTGCCAGGTTTTAACAAGAATCAAAGACGATATCTCTGGTTCTGTTGCATCGATTTTGATGCTTGTTTCCACTGTAAATCCAACAGTGTTTTAGGAGTGCTCTTTTAATTAATACTGATATTTTGCCAACTGGGAACCAGATCCAAAATGGTAAATAAAATGACTACTGGAACTCAAGCCAAGGAATTTTTGCTCTTATACTAAGAAATAAGTTAAATAAGAACAGTTTAAAAAGTCACTCAGTTTTGGTGTTTTCAAAACAACTTTGTTTTTGCAGCTGTTTTCCAATCAGTCAGGTTTAATTAATTACTTTAATTAACTGTCTGAAAATGCTGCATCTACTCTTTTGCATCATTAGTTGAGGGATGGTGTTATTTAATCCTTAAATTCAGTCAAAATTAGTCGTTATGAGTCAATTAGTGTAAAGAATCATTATTTTTGTTCCTTAATGCAGCAAATTTGAAAAACATATTGGCTGAAACTTGATAAGATTATTAGTTTTAATGAGGCAGCACACAAACGGCACAAAGTGTGAATGATACAGACGTTTGTCTATATTTCATGTGCATCAGTATGTGTGTGTCTGGGTTGTGTTTATGTAAAAAGGAGATTGCCCATCTTTGAACATGCTCATCTGCTCCGAGGTCATCGTTGATCGGTCGGTTCGATAGCTGCTCTGCTTTCAGTTTCAGGTCATTCGGCTCGCTGACCCGGAGCGCGGTTCAAGCGCCAATTCTGAGATAACATCGATCAGTGTGTGTGTGTGTGTGTGTGTGTGTGTGTGTGTGTATATGTGTTTGTGTTGGCAGTCATCAGCTCAGCCAGGAAATCATTAAATCAGTGCAGTGTGCTTACCGAGCGCCTGAAACTGAGAGGCAGGCGCATCTGAGGTCACAAATGCTGCAGTTTACCACAGCCTGGCTTCCAGTGGCTTCATCCAATTATACAGAGCCCTTTAATAATTAACACCGAGGTACACTGGTGGTCAACTTGACCTAGTTTGAAAAGTAAGTGGCTCTTGAAAGATTGTTCTGCTTTATGACAGCATATTTTTTGACTGTACTCACTGCTGAAACAAGTCAGTCAAGGCAAGAAACAGGAGCAGCAAGATGACACACAGGTTGTAAACAAACGACCAAATTAGCCAAAATTTTAGCGGAGAATGTCAAAATGTCCAGCAACACCGACCTCCAGCTTGACCTCCACTGTACTGCACAGTTTTCCTTTGCTAACTGAAATGGGAAGTTTGTGGTTTTATTGGTTCTTTCACAACTAATAACCAGCACATATCAGTGCTTGTATAGAATCTAACAGAACTGTCTCAAAGGAGGGTTCATAATTTATCAAGTGTGTCTTAAACCAGCAGTCAGGTGTCCATATGAGCAGTGAAAGAGGTTTTCCTCGCTGTAATCATTCCTCCTGTTCATACTGGATATTAAATGATCCTTCAAATGTGCTTTCAATGGAAGTGATGGAGGCCAAAATCCACAGTGTGTCCACACAGTCATTTAAAAGTAAAGGAGAAGAAGAAGAAGGAGAAGGGGAAACAAATGATCATTACACATCACACACACCAATCAGACAACTCATGAAGACACAAAAGCCAATTTAAAAAGATGGGTCTTCAATAGTTTTTTAAAAGCTTCTACAGAGACTGCTGAAGAGTGTTCCATAGTGTTGGAGCCACAAATGCAAAAGCACGATCACCTTTAGTTTTCAGCGGCGAGCGAGGGACAGCCAGTAGGTCCTGGTTGGATGACCTAAGTGACCTACTGGTGACGTAGGGATAGATAAGATCTATGATGTACTCAGGAGCCTGTCCATGCAGGGCTCTATATGTAATAGCAAGAACCTTAACATGAATCCTAAAAACAAATGGGCAGCCAGTGCAAAGAACTTAAAATAGGAGAGATGTGAGTCATCCTGCTGGACCTGGTTAACAGCCTTGCAGCAGCATTTTGGACCATTTGATTTACAGTCTTTTTAGCATCAAATTTCCTCTTTGTGTTTCCCTGTTGAGCTGCAGGTGGAAGTATAGTAACAAAAAGAGGGACCTTGGCACTAAAAAGACTGTAACGTTGAAAGATATCTACTTGATTTGACTCATTTGGATGCTGAAGTTTCATATTAGCTTCAGATAAACTTTTAAATACATTTTTGCACAGAAGGAGGACTGTGGATTTTGTCCTCCATCACTTCCATTGTAAGTCCATTAGGATCTTCTAATGGTTAGTATGAACAGGAGGAATGATTACAGCAAGAAAAACATGTTTAAATGTTCATTTGAGCTCCTGACTGTTGTTTTAAGACAGACTTTAAAAATTGTGAACATGTCCTTTAAACTTTAAACAACCAACTTGCTCTAATGTGTGGTGTTTTAATGTTTTTGTCAAGTTGGGGTAGCAGGAATGGACCCAAATGAAGATTTGACAGAAAATCTTTTTTTTTTTATTCTCAAAGAGGTCAAGGACAGAACCAGGCAAATCAAACGATCCAACAAAGACTGAACAGAAAACCAGGACTTAAAAAGTCAACTGAACTAACGAGGAGATGAGGTGCAGGTGGGGAAATGGGTGTGAATAGATGATTGGCTGAGGAAACACAGGGAGCAGGGCAGGTGTAGGGAGGAATACATGAAAACACAAAGGGAAACACAGAGCAACAGAAAACCAAAACCCAGAAAATACAATACTCTAAACCCGGCATAATTCAAACCATCCCAGAATTACATAAACTTAAGCACACAACACTATAAATCATAAACAAACCATATGACCAGAAGGACTTAACAACAGACTGTTCTGGTATTAGTTAGTTCATTTACAGGGTAAATGTAATATATACAGCTCACTGTTCAGTTTGTTTGTTTTGATTAAATCCAAGGTGATCATGTTGTGAAGTATTTTTACTATATATTTCAGAAGAATTACCTGATATTTCTGGCCATAATAATCTCAGCATCTTTATTATAGAAAACGGTCAAAACTATGAAAATAATCCCCGAGTTGTAATGAACTGAATTTATCCTTTAATTTGGTGAATTTAGCTCGGCATTTTACTTTCCCAGACATGAAATGCTCAAAGCAAAAACCTGTTACTCCTCCTGCACACCCAAAATGATAAACCACACCTGCCTTATTAGTGCAGCCAAAAAACTGTGATAGCATGCGCAGAATTCAGACAGCTGAGTCGTGCTGTGTGTGTGTGTATGTTTGTTAGTGAGTAAGTGTGTGTGTGTATGTGTGTGTTTATCACAGTGGGTCTCCATGGGGAACGGATATGGTAGACAGGGAATGTATTCCAAATACAGTTGCTGCCAGTCTCTGGTCTGATAAAGCACTTTAAACAGCCACCAGCTCCTAGAATACAAATTAAACGGAGTAACAAAGAAAACAAAGCGATGAGCTTTTTTTTCCTCTGTTTTTAACGCAGTGGTTCAGGCTCAGAAAAAACCCCACAAATACACATAAACAAAACCGCATAAAAGCTCAACGTCATTGTTGTCAGACCCCCCCCCCCCCCCACACACACACACACACCTTTCAGCGCCGTTGAAACCTTTTCTGACATCGCTTAACAACCTCAGACTTGATTGCGTTGGAGTGGCAATGAACGTCTGCAGTCACTGAGGACTATTGAATTCTGCCTCCGTCTCCATCTAACTTCGTTTCTCCTTTCACAACACTCAATCTGTAGCGAGCACAACCTCACCTTCTCAGTCAAATAAATGAACACACACAAACACACACACACACACACACACACACACAGAGTCGCCTTTGTTTTCCTCCTGCAATGAAGTCTTCTACAGGTTAATTTGTGAGGAGCACATTCTATACATCTCAGACGCTAAATGTGGCTGATGGAGTGATGTGCAGAGCGACATGTGGTGTTTAAGGTTGTGCCGGGCCTCCTCCTCGGTGAGACATGCTTGTGTGTACATACATTAGCAGAGACTGAGAAGTAGCATTTACACCAACAAATGGAATGTGCTGAAAACGCAATGAACGGTTTAATGAATTTTTTTTTTTTTTTTTTGGCATCTAATATTCATGACTTCAATCATCCATCTGATAACAAACCACATAAACAACGATGAAATATAACGCATCTCCCATTCACTTCTGCCACAGTTCATTTCCTGCATAGTCAGGGAATTCAAACCAGAAACACAACGACGCTCCCAAACCGGCACATTTCTTTATATGAGATAAATGGAAGAGGCATTTTAAATGGGATCCAGTCACTCAGCCAGACTGGCAAAAACAACGTATAGTTGCATTTACGCCATCTAACGGCCAGGGAAGTGACGCTGTTTAGGTGACATCAATATAAGGTGACTTCCTTATCAGGAGGATAAGCCTAAATGTCTTTCCCTGCGAGTCGCTGTGGCTCAAGTGTCAAAACCATGATCTTTCCCTAACCCTAACCAAGCGATTTTTGTGCCTAAACTTAACCAGAGCTTAACCACAGCGTCGTCACACTATAAAACGTCATTATATTATAAAACAGGTCATTCTTCTGGTCTCCATCCGTCCTCTAGAGGGCGCTGAAAACACTCTTATAGGTTGTTTTGGGAGTCATTGTAAATAGACCTGTTGTTTTGGTATGAGGATGTGTTGACTCAGCTCATTATAGGATGTGGTGAAGGACACGATAGTCCACATAAAGGTGAGCAGACACTGTACATTTTAACCCGAAATTGGTCAAACCTGGGTGATTTAAAATTCAGGACAAATTTCTGTCTGATCAGGTTTGATGTACATTTTGAGGGAGTCGCATATAAATTGCCAGAATCATCAGTAATCTGGCCGTTGGATGACCAGATGAATTTCTTGCAGGTTTTTTTCAGTTCAGTTTCCTACATGACTGTTGTCAAAAGATCTGTTACAACCATGGACTGTATATAAAGATGAACGTAGCGAGGTGTCACCTGTTGGTTTGCATGGGAGCCGATTTGAAGCCTAAAGTTGCACCTTTTCCATTTCAGAGCCAGAAACTTCCAAATAAGGAGTGCGGGGTGTTGCCTTTGACACTCTGGAAAGACGCCCTGGTACCTCAGACCAAAGCTAACACTAGCTTACTGGGAACACTGAGCATTGCACACTTGGACTAATGTTAGCTACTTTAGCTAGCTTGTGCTAACAGGGCAGGTATCGTAATCAAGTAACATTAAACTTAGTGAAAAATTGTGACAATAGTTCAACTCAGTGTGAGTCCCAGAGCAGCAGACATCAAAGCCTTTTAATTGTATTAACGGAGCAATAATTTCGGTGGCACTTTAAGGTTCTTCAGACTCAAGCCGTGGTCTCTGCTGCTTGGTTGAAACCTCTGGTGAGATTGCTTTAGTGTTATTGGTGAAGTATTTTAAATTCTGTGGCTGTAGTCTTGACTCAGACTGTGCTGTTATTTAAATGAGACTGAACATCACTGCATAATAGACAGACCACTTTGTCCCAGCTGTCTGCAACTTAATTTTTTTCTTCTTCTTCTTGCTGTAGAATTGCACAAAGTAATGCTGCCTTTCACGTTTTTGTCAACGTTTTTTTGATGTTGTGGTTATTTTGTTCGAATGAAACTTTATTGTCAATGGACCAAAAATGATCAGGGGTGTTTTTGTTCAGTGACAATTGAGCAATCTGTACAAGTGTGAGCATAGAAGTCATGTGTTTCGGCTGTTTTATGACAAACAATTTGGACAAACTGTACGACAGAGTACAAAAATGTATTTTTCTTGTCTGGCGGCTATGAATGGAAAACAAAATCCAACTGCAACTGGCCTCTCAGGATGCATTTGTGTTGCATTCTGATGCCAGATGTGAATCTGCAATTTGAGACACACACAAGATACCAGAGTTGTGTCCCAATTCCAAGGTGTGCAAGTGTACGATAATGCGCTATTGTGGCGGTTATACAAGAAATCAAAATACTTTAATGTTTGCACTTAAAGGAATTTGCACAAATTATCAAACTGTGACTTTGAACCAGCACTTCAAATAACATTTCCAAGAGGGAGGACTTATTTTGGGACACTCCTGGTTCCAGTTATAAAAATCCCATTAATTTTTCTCCATAGAAAATGTTGGTGACTCAAAGTTTGAGCACTTCTACAGTTTGGATCAGCATGAAACTCAACATGATGAATCATCAGTGCAAAAACTGAACAACTAAATTAGAAAACATCTGGTTCTTTGATAAAAAAGTTGAAGGTACAAGCCTGTGGATATAAAAACTTTGGAGGAGAAGGTAACACAATGTCTGGTAGGGACTGTGAAGACTCTCAGTCAGACTGGTCATTGTGTATCCAAAAGTGTTCAGTGTTAAGATTCTTGATGACATTTTCATTCAAAAGGCTTCTTCAGCTCTGACTGACTGGTCTCAGGTCTCAGGTCTTTAACCTCTGTGGGGTCGTTAACGCCTCCAGGGTTGTTGAGGTCACATGTGGGTCGTTAGTCCTCTTGTCTGTCATGTGACAGTCGTTAGAGAGTCGATTATAAGGGCCCTGAACGACCGAGGTGAAATGAGGTGTAAACGCCCCCACAGGGGTTAAATACCTGAGAGAAGAAATCAAAAAACCTTTTGGATGAGAGAAGAAACGTCTTCAAGCATCTAAAAGACCATTCGCTCGTTTTAATTAAACTGACAACACAAATCGACAAATTCAAAGACAGTGTTCGGTAACATTAAGGATATTGTTTAAAAAAAACCTTTAAAAATGGGGAAAAACCTTTCTGACACATATTACATGCAGACAAACACAACAGTTAGATTTATGCTTTAATGGTGTTATTAGGTCGGTTTCCATCCACCTTTTTTTTTTATGCTTGTTCAATTTGTGCATAAAAACGTGAGTGGAAACACTGGGACGTTTTTTACACTTGGATGAAGTGGAAAAGTTGATCTATCCATAAAAGCAAAATGTGACAAAGCGTGATGAATATAACTGATGACGTACAGGAAGCATGAAGACGAAACATGGCGGCAGACGTTTTTCACTGTCTGCTCTCTTCTTCGTCTCTGGGCGGCGCTCGATACATGTCTGTATAACTGACACAAGGCCGTCCATCATGTTCTCCATCACCAGGATATGCTTCACATTTTCCATCGCTTCAGCTTTGACTGTCACTCTGTTAACTGCGTTATCATGTTGCACCTTCTTCTTCTTCTTCTTCTTCTTTGCTGCACTCGATAGGAGAATCAGCGCCACCAACTGTTTACTTTGATGTGCTCAACTATTAATATTTGCACAACAGTAGTGGATGGAAATGCACATTCATTTAGCATTCTTTAAAACTGATTTTCTGAAATTTCTGTTAAAATTTTGCACTACATCTGGATTTTTCTGGTGTTATTTTCCATATTTTCATTAACACCAGCCTTACTCTTTAGGTTCCTGTGCTTTAAAATTGTATTTTCTTTATATGGTTATGTAGAAGGAGCCATGGAGGACATAATAACTACGGTGACCTAAGAGTTTTAACCTTTATCTACCAGCTCATCAACATTAATGCTTCCTTCTGAAGACACTTGATGAAGTGAATAAAATTGTTGAATTATGACAGCAAATACTTCATATTGAAAGGGAAACTTTTAGCTTTGCTTTTAATCTGCGTGCTCGACTGTCTATTTAAAGGTGACCATCAGTCTGGTGATAATCTGTCGGGGTCCGGTCCATACCGTTGACCGTTTGTACACATGGCCTAAAACTGTCTGCACGGGCAGATGTGAAAGGTCACTGTACCATCACGAGCTGACAGCTACTCTGAAGATACGCCTTTTTGTTTGGGAAAAGCCTTGATGTCTGATGTTTCAAAGGCCTGTGGAATAAGTTGTGTGGGGACTCCCCAGGGTGCAGAGATACCTGTGTGACCTCTCTGTCACAAAGAAAGGATGAAAGGGAACCACGTGCTGCTGCTTGACAAGGGTTTTTGTAGAACCTGGGAGCATGCACTGTAGCTCATGATAATCAGGACAGTTGTGCCCATTTCAGAACATCAGAAGAGTACCTAGACAGTTTTATTGATTCTGAGAGTCTCCAAACAATCCAATCTGTTGTGACAGCTGCAACAAAAAATAAGTCTTATATCTTCCCTGTCTGGACAAGCAATGCTGAGGATGTTCAGCTCTGTTTAGAGTGTGCTGTTGATTGAACACATACTACTGAGAGGAGGGGAAGCTGTTCACTCACAACTCAGATGCAATCTTTATCATTTTATGTTCTACATGTCAACATTCTGGCACATTGCTTTCTTTAAGATCAGGATGGGTTTCCTGTTTTTATCTTGAAGAAACTGACTGCTCCTCAACTGTCGAAGCTGAGGGTGTATTTTTAGTAAAAAAACATGTGAAATGTTTTTTTTTCTTATGACTTTTAAATACCTTCTAAGGCCTTTTTTTGACGGAACTGAATTCAAGGACTATAAAGACTTCTCAGATATCCTGCAAAATGTCAAACTATCCATTTAACTCAGGACATTAAACATGTATGAATTCATTTTCTGTCCATTTGTTTTCATCTGAAACATTATCATTCATTTGGAGTCGTGTTTCTGTCCACCTGGTGAATGTTAGTCCAATATTCACTCTCTTTTAGCTTCTGTTTTTGCTCTCTACCAACTCCTGAGGGAAATATCTGGCTCTTTAGCTGCTAAATGCTCCACTATGTTCACCAGCTAGTCTACAGCTAACTGTGTCTGTTTGCCGTTTGGTGTTGAGCAGGTAGTGTACAGTGGCTTTGTAGAGCTTTTATGCTGGAAACAACATTGATGAGAGCCGTGGGACTGAACCAAAACAGTTTAAGGGGAAATCTGATAAATTGCCTCAAGTGATGTCACTTGAGTCAGTGTCAGTTGAGGCTGAAGACTACAAGTTTGAAAAGTAATAAAAGTTAAAGAGAAGTGAGGTTATCAGACCTCTGTAGCTTTTCATCTCTGCTGGAGGCTAGCAGCTCCAGGCTACATTAGCCGCTACTAGCATAACACACCCAAACCTTTAACTGAACTGTTGGCAGTAGAGTTGCATTGTGGGTAATGTAGGTGCCAGATTTAGGTAAGGCAGAAGAATATGTGGGGAAAAAAGACTGCTAAATGTTCCACTATGTTCACCAGCTAGTCTACAGCTAACTGTGTCTGTTTGCCGTTTGGTGCTGAGCAGATAGTGTACGGTGGCTTTTTAGAGCTTTTTCTCTGAAAACAGCTGCCTGCTGCGTCTGAAAACGACACTAAGAGAGCGCTGAGAGTGAACCAACACAGTAAAGTTGCAGCCGGACAGTTGAACAATGAGCTGAAACTCACTATAAAGCTCCGTAAAGCCGAGAGGAGCTGCAGAGTCACTGATAATTCTCTGTAGGTTCATCACTACAAGCTACAACCAACACATTACACACTGACAGCTCAGACATTAGTATAATAAAAATAGAGATTATAGCTGCTGTAAGATGATGGGCTGGAAACAAGTCGTACATGGTACCAATTTTGACAACTCTCTGAGGCCCCAAACAGATGTTTCCAGATTGTGATCTAGATTGTAGTTATTTTTGACACACAGGCGGGAGGGTTACTGTATGTAGCTTTCTGTCAGTACTTACAGGAGCTTCGTCATTGCAGCCATGTTGAAAGTCCCTCTTTATTAGCTTTTTCTGCTCTGTGGTTCTTTTCTCGTCACAGTTCAGTGTCACACAACCTTTTCTGCCCAACGTTCACTATTATTTTGCTGCATTATCATTCCTCCTCGCCCGTGTTTGTGTGTGTGTGTGTGTGTGTGGCTTGTTTTTTTGTTGTTGTTGCTTTTCTGCAAGACGTATCAATGCTGCATTTCCAGCAGTTTTGGTGGAAAACAAGCAGCGGCTGTTTTCACAGATTATTTTCTCCCCTCTGACTGAAGGTGCTGCAGTTTCCTGGGGTGGATTAAAAATCTGCAAACTCATTGATCTCGTTTAGCACTCGAAAATAAGATGTAAAGATTTAATTCCCTCAAACAAACCAAACAGAATCCAGTTGTTGACGTCGTCCAATAAGATACATCTGAGCTTTAAGGTCATTTATTTCCTCCATCGGTTCATCGTCTTCATTATTTTTTTAATGAAATCACTCATTTTTTCAGTCTTATCTGCACACTGTGTGAAATCTTTTCAGTGAGCTGAATGTCCTCATCAAACTGTCACAGTAGCGAATGTCACAGCAAGTTTCCATCAAACAAAACTCAGAAAATACCAGACGTCTGTCAGCCCTCGTCAACATGTCTATTGTCGTCTCCTCAGAGGAACTAAACAGCGCACATTAACCTTGAAAACTGCGATGGAGGGAAACTGGTTATAAAAACAATCTGTTCTTTAATGGACTTCACAACATCTGGGCTTTAATTATTCACCTGGTGACTGAGAGACTCAGGTAGCAGCGCAGCTCTGGAAGCTGTCAACACTTCTTCTCTGACACATGACAGGAAATTAATTACACAGCATGTCGAGAAGCTTTTTAAACTCAACCGTAAAGACTGTGGACTTCACAAAACATTTACTATTGATTTCTAATTAAAGAAATATGGGTATATTTTTATAGTTGGATCAAACCGGAGGCCACACTTTAACTTAAAGAGCTCATAATAATTCCTCTTATCAAGCGATCTATCTGTATTCAACGTGCCTCTCTGATAACGCATCACTGTTGCGATGGTTCAAAGTCAGATGATGACCCTCCTGCTATAAATAAGGTAACTGGGATGAGTGCAACAACAAAACAGAGGCTCAGTGAATGCAAATGCACACACACACACACACACACACACATACACACACTGGAGACCAATTAAGGACAAAGGATTTTCAGCCACCGATGACTTTCAATGAGGTTCTGTCGACACTATAAAGCTAACAAACCGCAAATGTGCTGCTCAGGCAACAAACTGTCTTCTTTAATCTAAAGAGGTCGGTTCACCCAAAGTATTCAGCCGTGCAGAGATTCCTGTACCTCCAAACCAGTAATAGAGGTGGAAGTTATGAATCACTTTTGTTGATTCAAATTGTTTTGTTCAGTTCAGCTCCTGAGCTAAATGGACGTCCCATATGTACCGTTCATACGGCTGCGGTTCGGTCTGTCGCTGGTTTAAGCTGTCACGCGACGGGTCTCATGCAAGAACATTTTCATACTCTTCTCCTACAACTCTGTTCCAAATCACGTTCAACAAACTCTCTTAACTGCTCAAACTTGTCGTAAATCGCTCGTTTCAGCCTGATGAACGTCACCTGTTCATGAGGAGGTGAACGTTCCTGAGATTTCATCATTAGCATCATCAGCAGCCCTAAAATTGCTATATCAATCAATCAATCAATCAATTTTTATTTATATAGCGCTACTTATAGCAGCACTTGGCGACAGCGTTAAGGAAAAACTCCCCTTTAACGGGTAGAAACCTCAAGCAGAACCCGGCTCTTGGTGGGCGGCCATCTGCTTTGACCAGTTGGGTTGAGAGAGAGAAAGAGAGAGGGAAAGGGGGGGGGGGGGGGGGGGGGGGGACAGAATAACAACAATCATAAGAATAACAATAAGTAGCAATAGCCGGGGAAGGATGCCAACAGGACAGCGAGGGCTCGGCCTGCATCCCGGGGTTTCCTGCAAGATGAGAAAGCACAAAAAACTCTGGGGAAGAAGCCAAGTTAGTGACATGCATTGATGTTACATGAATGCATACAGATGGAGAGGAGGAGGTGCATCATGGGAAGTCCCCCAGCAGTATAGGCCTATAGCAGTCTCATTGAAATCAAGATCTGTGTTTAAGAGAGAACCACATGACCAGCACTCACACACAAAGACATATATATAAAGTCAGAAAAATCAAGCAACAAGTAGAATGAATAAAAACAGTTACAAGAATCATAAAACACACATAATAAGCTTCAAAAGAGAATAAAAGAGCTTGAGCTGGGAGTTACTAATGATGCCGACTTAAATTTTAATTCACACATTAGCGAAATCACCAAAAACATCCTTCAGTCACTTCAGAAATATCTCGAAAATCCAAAAGATTCAGAAACTCTTGTCCATACGCCTTTGACTGGTCCTGTATATATACTGGTCCTGTATATATACTGGTACTGTATATATACTGGTCCTGTATATATACTGGTACTGTATATATACTGGTACTATATATATACACTGGTCTGTATATATATTGGTATTGTATATAAACTGGTACTGTATATATACTGGTCCTGTATATAGTCCTGTATATATACTGGTATTATATATATATATACTGGTATTGTATATGTACTGGTTCTGTATATATACTGCTACTGCATATATATACTGGTATTCTTTATATACTGGTCCTGTATATATACTGGTACTGTTTATATACTGGTCCTGTATATATACTGGTATTCTATATATACTGGTCCTGTATATATACTGGTACTGTATATATACTGGTACTGTATATATATGCCATAAATTCTACTTTAACAAAGCTTCTACGTGTTCAGTTTTTGTTGACATTGTCAGAAAGGTGATAATTCTACTTTATGTTTATTATTGAGGTGGTGGTGGTGTACTGGAGTGCATTATATTGAAAAGTGCTCCTCCTCATGCATGTAAATGAGGTGAAAATTGTTTGATAGCCAAATCAAAAAGGGTTGTTCATGTTATGTGTTTACATCACCATAATTAGTGCGATACTCTGTCCAATTCAGTTTAAATAACTTACATCAAAAGCGACACTATAGAGCAGAGCCGCAACACCAGCAAACATTTTTCAGTGTCTTTAGAAGATTAGTGTGTGTGTGTGTGTGTGTGTGTGTGTCAACATCTGCTGTTGAGTAGCTGCCTAAATAACTGCAAGCTGTGAAACTGAAATGAGTTTCTTGATGATGGCGGTTTGACACACTGCACTAATGCAGGTATATCCAGAAACAAAAAGAAAGGTTATTTATTTTCTGTCTAAAAATGAAAAAAAAAAACAAAACCCAGCAAAAACAGGAAAGCGGTTGTCGTTGTTGTTGACAACAACCAGAGGATATTTTCCCCCTCTGACTTATTTCCTGCTTGATAAAAACAACAGCAGCGTTGCTCCTTTGGCCTGCGTGGTTTTCGCTTAGAGGAGTGTGTAAATGACACTCAAATGTAGATTAGTGTGAGGCTGCACCATGAGCGGTTTCTCAGCTGGAGTGTATGTTTGGCTGCTGGTTGTGAGGGTGGACACTGAAGTATGTGAATGTGTGTGTGTTTGTGTGTGTGTGTGTGTGTGTAAATGCTGGTCTGTGCTGTTTTTGAACTAAGCTGCTGGAGATGGCATTTTAGCATGCACGGCAGAGCGGTTTGCCTGTCTATGCATTTCCACTTTCCTCCTCCTCCTCCTCCTCCTCCCTATCCTCCTCTTCGCTCAGCTCCTGTCATGCTTAACTGCCCTGTCTCCCCACTACACTGTCTTATTGTGTGTGTGTGTGTGTGTGTGTGTGTGTGTGTGTGTGTGTGTGCCTGCAAGTGAAAAGTGGAGGTAGCTTTGGCTGTGCAGGCTAGATAACCCCACTCCTGATAAGACTAGCAGGACAGTGACAGAACCACCCAGAGCTGGACTCCCAGGGCCTTTTTTTTCCACTTTTCCTTTCCTGCCAGTTGAAATGATTCACCCCCTTGTTTTCCACTCTTTTCAGATAAAGCAGTCCCCACAGCCGGCGCCCCGTCCACCCAGCCTCCAGTGGTGACACCGGGGAGCACAAAGGAAGGCAACCCCAAAGGCAGAAGCTCCAGCGCCGTGGCCGGAGGTTTGCTACAGTCAGTGTTGGCTCAAAAGGGACGACTCGTCTCCCAGAAAGGGGACATCCTCCCATCCGCTCTGCCCCAGAACCTGCTCCCTCTTCTGGGCAGAGGACTCAGCGTCAGCTCCCTCCCTGGAAGTCATTCCCTGGAGCATCAAAGCGGGGGATTACTGAGGAGGGTAAAACCCCCGGCATCCGCTGCAGTGTCAGGCCGAGGCAGCGATCCAACTGAGCCTCCTCCCACAGACACACACTCCCAGATGCCTCACACACAGACACACACACCTGAGCAGGAGGCTGAGAGCACCACTGTGGGCACGATGCAGGATGTAGACACAGAGACAGGAACACCTTCATCAGGTATGAGTAGTATGCACACAGCGGTGGAACATAACTAAGCACATTTACTCAAGTACTGCACTTAAGTACAATTTGAGGCACTCATACTTACTTTATATCTGCTACATTACAGAGATTAATATTGCAGTTTCCAGCCATGGTGGCTGCCCGACAGATGTTAATGTCGACCGGTCCGCCACGTTGGTCCAGACTGAAATAAATCAACAACTATTAACAATTGATCTTTCGGTTGTTTGCTCCATAAAATGTCAGAAAATGAGATCACTGTCTCCCAAAGCCCAAGATGACGTCCTCAAATGTCTTCTTTTGTCCCGACCCACAGTCCACAACCCAAATATATGTTCAGTTCACTGTCATAGACGACTAAAGAAATCAGAGAATATTCACATCTGAGAAGCTGGAACCAGAGAATTTGTCTTTATTTTTTTCTTAAAGAATGACTCCAAATGATTAATCAATCATCAAAATGCCTTATCGCCGCCATCATCAGCTCAAAATTCAAATTTTTGCGGTACTTTGGTTCACTGTTTGACCGAATACCTGCAAAACTTTAATGTTTCACAAAATACGTACATTTCCAGTGACAGCGCCCTCTAGTGGCCCAAGTGATTATCTGGAAATTGGGATGACGACAAAGTTCACGTAGATCAGTGTTTGTTTCCCGTTTCCAACCACAAGTCAACATTGTCTTTTAAAAACCACGACAACAATCGTCTGGTAACCTAAACATAAAGTTAAAACCCAAACCATGATCCTTAGAACCTTAGCAACAACCTTAGCAACCAAGACAACAGACCGACATCAACTCGTCAGCAAGGTAGAAAAAAAACATTGTAAATGAAGCCTTCAGAGCAAGTTGAAGCCCTGACTTTTGACTTGCAGGCAACATTTCTACATACGTTCATCTCAAATTTTGCAACTTTGACATCATAACAGTGTAAAAATAACAGAAAATCACAAAAAGCATGAAATGTTCCCTTTATTATCAGCGAAATGCACCTAAAGCATCAAAAGTAAATGTGCTCATTCTGCAGAGAAGTTGCCCCTGTGAGTGTTATATTACAAATATTTTATTATTTGGGTTATTATGAATGATGCATCAATATGTAAGCAGAATGTTGTATTAGGCTGCGATGGAGCAGGTTTTAATTAATTTATATACTGCTGGCTAGTTCAGTCTATAACGATGCATCATATTTTATAAGATGCTCATGTTTGTTTGTTAAATCTTAATCTGCAATCAAGTAACCAGTAATTTCAGCTGTTAAATAAATGTAGTGGAATTAAAAGAACAATATTTCCTACTGAAGTCTAGTGAGGTATAAATATAAAGCGGCATAAGATTTAAAATACTCAATTAACGTTCTTCAAAATTGCACTTAAGTACAGTTCCTGAGTAATTGTACATATTTTTGCAGTGTAATTTTACTCCATGTACTTGATTAAAGAATCTGAATACTGATCTTAAAAACTCTTCAGAAGAAAACAGAGTGTGATTATTTATTTCACTGTTAACAGAAACCAGTTCTTGCCTTGCTGTGTTTCTGCTGTGTAGTCGTTCTGATCCCTGTAATTTCCGTCATTAATTATACACAGCAGGGATTTTCAGTGGGTTTCTCACATTAAAGGGATTACAAGACAGGCTTGAGAGAGAGAGAGAGAAAAAATAAATAAGGAGAAAAAAATAAATAAACTCCTCTGCTCTCTCCTCAGCTGTGTCGAGCTGTGTGGTGAATTTCTCCGACCCAGAGGGATACATAGACTCTTCTGATGACCCTCCTCTGCCTGATGGCACCATGTTACACTGCACCTACACGGTGACCGTGTACACCGGCTACGGCGTGGAGCTGCAGGTACGCCTCAGCTGCATGACAGTATCAAACACACACACAGCTGGACTGCAGTTAAAGCATCACTCACTGTGAGCAGAGTCACTGCTAATCCTGATGCACTAAGTTTGTTATTATTATTTTCTGTTTTGACCGTGTTGAGGCTTCTGATTCCCAGGTTGAACTCTGCCTCCTAGTGGCAGCTGATGGTACTGCTGCTGCTCACTAAGTCATGTTTCCATCACTTCAGAGGAAATTACATTGATTTACCATGACGTTTAACCTGACTTTCATCTTAAAGGACATATTTACAATGTTTCAAATGAACATTGACACATGTTTTTCTTGCTGTAATCATTCCTCCTGCTCATGCTGACCATTAGAAGATCCCTTCATAATGTACTTACAATGTAAATGACGGGAGACAAAATCCACAGTGTGCTAAAATGCATTTAATAGTTGCTGTGAAGCTTATATGAGGCTTTATATCAAGTGGATATCTGACACATTTACAGTCTTTATTGCATCAAATTCCCTCTTTATGTTTCCTCGGACAGTGAAAGACTTGAAAAACTGTGAATCATTAAAGATTCCCTCCACATATGTTGTAAGCTATATGAAAACAGTCTGCTTTTATTCATAATTTATGTTGGATATGGTTTAAAAAAAAAAAAAAAAGATCAGTTTACTAGTAAACAATTCTTCCTTCGTCCTTCTCTCTCATTTAAAAATGTAGAATCTATGTAAATATTGTTAAATTCAAAAGAGGTCTCCACTGGAGGCTTCAAGTTTCCACACCACATATGTATAAGTTGTAATTTTATGGTTTTTTTTGTCCCCAAAAGGGAGGCGAGTCCTGCAATGTGATTGTGTAAACAGATTTATGTCCCCACACCATGAGTAATACCTGGTACACAACACACACACACACACACATACACACACACACACACACACACACACAAAATCCAATTTCAGTTCACTGCAACTGGCAGTTTTATTGGTGCGGCAGAGGGATTTCAAACATTACCAGAGTCACTGACAATATCAATTCTGTTTCCCTCTAAAATGAGACAACAACCACACATTTTGGAGTCTCGAGTTATTTCCTGCTTGAAACCAAGAGTTAATGTTGCTCTTATGCTAGGAAGAAGAATTCAACAACAGAACAATAAGTTGCTGTTCACACATCCTCATTTAAACGTCTGCCTAATAATTTACCTTTATTGTGAAGCTCCGTTTCCATAGTTTAGTGTTGTGTGTGTATCCGTTGTTGTCCAAAAACCATTAAAAACACATCAGTGAGTCACATCGCTGCACTGGGTGACATGTTTACAGCTTCGCTAGCTTGTTGTGCTACATCTCACAACCTCTTGACTTTGCACTTAAGTTCTTTAGGATGTATAATGTAGTACAAAGTCAAGAGGTTGTGATATGTAGCACAACAAGCTAGAGTACCTCTGTTAAGAAAACCTGCATTCCTGCACATGCTCAGTGGCGTCTGCTTTACACAGAACTACTCTCCTGGGAGTGAAAACATGATCGCTGTTATTTATCTTCTGGAGCCGTTTCTGAACAAACATATCGTCACCTTCCTAAAATAATGGCCTAAGTTATTATTTCAGGTTTCTCAGAAAACACAAAAAAAAATCATCATGGTGTTCACAAGCTGCCTCTAAATACAGCACAACAGGCTACTATAATACCGGTCAAACGATGTTATGATTACTAATATTATGTTCAAATGAGATTTTCATTAAATGAAAACACAAAAGTAAAGAGGATCCTTTGTCATTTTTTAGTTAGAAACATAATTTTTAGCTGTTAGATTATAATACGGTATTCAAATCTTTCTTAATTAGATCATGTAATGTGGAAAAAATGAGACAAAAACTGATTAAATATTGTTTAAAAGGCAGAAAAGAGTTAACAGAAAGCCGATCACTTGCACTTGACTTAGCTATTTAGCTGACTAAAATGCTGAATTACAAGACTGAATAAAAAGACTAAATAACTGCGCAATATGACGATTTAGTCACACTCCTGACGTAGGCCGTTATACTACAGGGGCAGAATCGCGTGATCTGTTCAACTGAGGATGTAGGTGATTTTACCAGAGGTGGCATCATGAGGAGATGATTTAGGCAAAAAATGACTTAAGCCGTTATTTTAGGAAGGTGACGATATTAAAAATATTTTGTCTCAGTCAGCGGACAGAATAATTTTTTTAATCCAAATAGTTAGAAGAATCCTTGCAAGTGTTTTTAAACGACCTTGTGGGTTTTTCAGTCATTGCTGGTTAATTATCTTTTAGAGAAATTGACCTGAATGTATGTTGATACATGAGAGGAACAAACTGGGACTACATGTCATCCTGCTGATAGGTGCATCAGACCAGAAAACACTTCTAATGTATGTGATGTTCTTGAGTTATGTTTGATTTGATTTACTGAACAGGACAGTGTGCAGTTTTAAAAACATTAAAGATGCACCAGAGTTAGCTTGAAGCTAATTTTCCATCTGTAGTCCATTACAATCAAAACATACAACAGCACAACAACAAACAGTACAAAGCAAAAAAAAAAAAACCCACAAAGAAGACACCATACAAAATACAAAGCTACACACAACAGCACATCACATACACCCACAATGTCAATTAAAAATTAATAATGTATCACAGCTTTTTCTGAAGAAACAAAGCAATAAGGGGACTAATTATTCGGAAATTCAGTAAAATCAGGAGCGTTTTTTCTCTCGTCTTGTAACTCATCCATGGTCATCCGTCATGTGTGTTCAGGTGAAGAGCGTGAACCTGTCGGAGGGCGAGCAGCTGTCTATCAGGGGCGTAGATGCACGAGGTTCTCTGGTGGTCCTGGCCAACCAGACCTTGCTGGTTGAAGGTCAAGTGATCCGCAGTCCCACCAACACTCTGTCCGTCTACTACTGCTCTACGCTGGAGGGAAACATGGGCATCTTCCAGCTGCACTATCAGAGTGAGTCCACGTGCACAGACACCAGCGAGCGTACACGAACATGTCAGATATGAATATGTATACGTATAAACATGCTGTACACAGGAATCCTTCAGAAGGTCCGAAGGGGGCTGTTTGTACACTCTATACA
Source organism: Thunnus thynnus (assembly GCF_963924715.1). NCBI lineage: Eukaryota > Metazoa > Chordata > Actinopteri > Scombriformes > Scombridae > Thunnus > Thunnus thynnus. Next base: position 4,040,715 of record NC_089535.1, read on the forward strand.
TGCTAATTGCATAATCAAAAAATCTTCTCATCTAATCACTTAGCATGGTGATTGAATCTGTCGTGTGAATTAGCTGATTAGAGCTTTGATTAATTGGCTCTCATCTCATTAGGAGGCTGAGAATATGGGAGTTTGTATAGAGTGTGTGTGTGTTGTGTGTGTTGTGTTGTGTGTGTGTTTGGCTGTCCCAGCCCATAATGGATATGACAAGAACTGGAAAGGATGAAGCATCAGAGTGTTAAGACCCACCTGTGCCATTAATCACAGCCATCTAATCCTTTTACATCACCAGTTAGGAGAATAAAACACGACTAATAATGAGATTAAAATGTCTTACGGCCAAGATGAGGCGTAAAAATACAGCGTTAAGACAATAAAAACAACACAGATAACATAAATATGCTTGAAATATTGTCATTATTAAGATTGTTCAATTAAAGTATAACTATGGATATTTGATTTCTCAAACGATCTTTCAAATAGATAAGAAATAATTTCCAAATCCTTCAAAAACGACTGAAATTCAATAATCATTTCACAGTCACAGTGAAATAAATGTAATAACAGGCCAGATGATGGTATCAGAATAACAAGATCACATAATAATTATAAATAATACAAATAACTTGTATGTTCTTGGCTGCAAACAGAAAGTTTGAAGGTCATTTGCTTCCACTCTTGAATACATATTCAAAGAAATAACCTTTTTTTTTTTAAAACTTCAACCTCATTAAAACCATTTTAATAATGAATAAGAAACAGTGTTTTAATACGACTGAACACATACATCATTCTGCACAGTGAAGCTCAAACTGAACCGACGGAACAAGAAGAAAAAACACATTTTTGAGTCGAGTCCAGAATTAAACTTTTCATTTTTTTGTGTTATTTTCCATGTCTTTAAATGCTGTAATGCCTTTTAAATTATTCTCATGTATTTTGCAAACATTCGCTGTAGCAGTAATGATAGTATGGAGTCATATTTACTGTAGAAGTAACAGCTGAAGTATCATTACAGTAGTTGTTATTATAATAGAAGCAGTATTTACAGAAAAAAATAGTAATAACAGCAGTAATAGTAACACAAACAGCATGTTATTGGTTATGTGTTTGACTCTTACATGCTGGAAACCACTTAGAGTGATCACATCAATCTTTTTTCTTTTTCTTAATTTCTCACACAGATTAACATCTAATTGACATTTATATATTTATTACATGAATATAAAGAAATGAAACAAGCAGCTTCAGCAGCTGTTTAAACGCTCGTTTCGTCCCTCCTGCATCTCGTCGGCTTGTTTTTGTCAGTTTGTCATGAGCTTCGAGGAGATGACGTGTTTCATCGATAGGAAATTACTTTTTCCTTTTTTTTTCCATCATGATTTCAATGTGTATCCAGCTGCGGCTTCAGGTAACCAGCCGGAAGCAGACGAGTTACCACGAGGAAATAATGGTGCCGCAGCCGCTGAGTACATATCATACGTGTATCATAGGAGTAAAGTAAAAACAAATAGAATGATCGTACTTTTATAATTTTTTTCCATATGTTATCATGTATGAAAAGACCCAAAATGAAAACTGTAAGCGAACTACTTGATTACTATAAGTAAATTATTTAAACAGCATTTGTATAGGAATGAGTCTGTCTCAGGCTTTTTGATCCATAAAAGCAGTTGATCACTGTAAACGTCCTAAATAATAATAATAATAATAATAATATAATATAGAATAATTTCACAGTCACAGTGAAATAAATGTAATAACTGGCCAGATGGTATCAGAATAACAAGATCACATAATAATTATAAATAATACAAATAACTTGGCTGCAAACAGAAAGTTTGAAGGTCATTCGCTTCCACTCTTGAATACATATTCAAAGAAATAACCTTTTTATTTTAAAACTTCAACCTCATTAAAACCATTTTAATAATGAATAAGAAAGAAGTGTTTTAATACGACTGAACACATACATCATTCTGCACAGCGAAGCTCAAACTGAACTGACGGAACAAGAAGAAAAAACACATTTTTGAGTCGAGTCCAGTTTGTGTTATTTTTCATGTCTTTAAATGCTGTAATGCCTTTTAAATTATTCTCATGTATTTTGCTGCTTTCTGCTTACTACTTACTGCTTTCACTGTAGCAGTAATGATAGTATAGAGTCATATTTACTGTAGAAGTAGCAGCTGAAGTATCATTAAAGTAGTTGTTATTATAGCGGAAGCAGTACTTACAGAAAAAATACTAATAACAGCAGTAATAGTAACACAAACAACGTGTTATTGGTTCTGTATTTGACTCTTATTCCTCCCTGCGTCCTCCTCTGTGTGTAGTCTTCAGGCTGAGCTGTTCCCTGCCGAAGAGGCCTCACTTTGGGGAGGTGTCGGTGCTGGACCTGCTGCCTGGAGGCACCGCCCGCTTTCACTGCCACATGGGCTACCACCTGCAGGGGGAGCCGCTGCTCACCTGCATCAACGCCTCCCTGCCGGTGTGGAGCGGCAAGGAGCCCAGCTGCAGGGGTCAGTGTTTATCGTTGATGGTGTCTTCTTTGGGTTTTTGGGTCTTTGTGACACCAGAAAATCTTGACCAGAATTGTGATGTGAATGAATGAGTTGATTTGATGTAAATGTCATTTATTTGGCAAAATAATCTCACCACAAGGTCCTCTCAGTTTTTATTCTGGAGCTTTTGATTGTATCACATGATCGTTCTCAGCAGATCTCCCAACTATCATGGAAAGGTTCAAATTAGTGCTGCAATTAAATTAATATGATGTATCATTTGGTCTATCAAATGTTAAAAAATGCTTATCACAGTTTTCCTAAACGAGGTAACGTATCGGCATTTATGCTTAAAAATGACTTAAACAGTTAATCAATTATGAAAATAGTTGCAGAATCATCTTTCAGTGATTGACTAATCAATTCATTGATAACCATTTCAGCCCTAGTTCATATTCTCTATTCCCCTGAACGCTTGAAGGACTTCTTGTTCATGTTGTAAAACGAACCTCAACATGTTGTTTTTGTTAGTTTTTATTCCCAAAATACAGTGAAAGTGAAAAATAAGAATAATATGTCAACTTAGAACAACTTTCATGACATATTACAATAATAAAAAGGACTTTACATAATAACATTTGATTGAATAAAAGTTGACTAAGTTGACTTCTTCTCTGCAGCTCTTTGTGGCGGCACAGTGAAGAACGCTACAGTGGGAAGAGTGCTGTCACCTTCTCCACACCACGGACCCAACGCCACACAGGACCGCTCCTGTTCCTGGTCCCTGGAGGCGCCCAAGGACCAGAGGCTGCACCTCCACCTGGAGAGACTGGCCCTGGGACCCACTGACAGGTCAGAGCGCACTTCTTTGAGCGTTTAAGACAGCGGTGAACGGTTTTCACTTTCTTTTTTATACTTTGATTTTGTTGGGTTTTCATACGGAGGCACCCTACTCACGCTGAACCACAGCTGGGGGTCGTCCACTAATTGGAAGATTGGCGGTTTGATCCCCGGTTCCTCCAGTCCGCATATCGAAGTGTCCTTGGGCAAGATACTGAACTGAACATTGCTCCCGGAGGCTGTGCCAGTGGTGTGTTAGTGTGTGTGTGAATGAGCATTAGAAACTCCTCCTGATGAGCATGTTGGCGCCTTGCATGGCGGCATCTGCCATCAGTGTGTGTGCATGGGTGAATGTTGGCTTGTTTTTAAAGATCTTTGAGTGGTCCGAGGACTAGGAAGGCGCTATATAAATGTAGCACATTTACCATTTCCATTCATATCTGGAAACAACATCATGTGACAGTCACACAAAATGAATAAAACATAGAACAAATAGTTGTTAAGACAGTACTCCTCTCCAGTTACTCCATATTTAAACTGTTAAGATACTTGTTGGGCATCTCACCTCATATTAATTATCCAATTCCTGTAAAAAATACTTACTCGAAAGCTGCTATTATCAATATTTTTATATTTACAAGAGATCAAATACTAAGTGTAATGTGTAAGTCGTTGCTCCTTGTGCTCCTCTGTGTTTTAGCATCTTTCAGCTCATTGTTTTGGTTTTACAGTCTGCAACTTTAAAATATTCCTCCAGTGTTTTAGCTCTGCTCTTGTATAACGTTGTCGGACTCATGATGGACAGTTTTTTTTTAAAAGAAGGATAAAAAATCAATGCAGCACAACAAGAGATGTCGTCTTTTTCCCCCACACATTCTTCTGCCTTGTCAAAATCTGGCACCTACATTACCCACAATGCAACTCTACTGCCAACAGTTCAGTTGAAGGTTTGGGTGTGTTATGCTAGTAGCGGCTAATGTAGCCTGGAGCTGTTAGCCTCCAGCAGAGATGAGGAGCTACAGAGGTCTGACTCCAAATGAATGATAATGTTGCTCCATAACTGCTGGATGTGGAAATAAGCAACTGTTTGCTAACAAGTTCAACACATCAACTTAAAAGCTGATGATGTGTCATTGTTGTGTTTATAGCTACTTTCTGTTGCTCTCAAACTGCAAAAAATTAGTAAATGCAGATTTAAGACTCAGGAAATATGTCATTTTTATCACTGAATACATTTCTTGAACAAGCGTCTTCATTGTCAGATCAGCTTTACACCAACTTCTTATTATAGATGTTTTTTTCTTGCTATAAGCAAAATGTTCTTCCTTGTTCTCTATTGGTACATCACGTCGTTTGGAGTGACATATCTCAGAAAGGCTTTAGTTTAGTGCAACTCCAGAAAACTTGTCTTTTCTTTCCAGGTTGCCACAGAGCCTCCAACAGCTGTCAACTGTCAACAACTGTCTGCTTTTGATCTGGGATTTTTATGAAGAACTCTCTTGAAGGTTTTCACTTTCACACACTCAGTCTTTCCAATCCCTGCAGGCTGGTGTTGTGGAGCGGCCTGGACGCCGGCTCTGTGGTGCTGTTCGACTCCGGTCGGGGTGGACAGATACCCTTCGAGGGAGTGATCAGCGAGGGTCCGGCTGTAAGGATCCAGTTCATCACCGATCAGCCCAACCACAACACGGGATTCAACATCCGCTATGAAGGTACAAATCCACCGTAGATATAATTGCACACAAATATAAAACACGTCGTTCTAGAATTACCACATAATCATGTAAACAAGCTCCTCCATTCCTGAGGAGATTGCAGGGCTCTGTGTTTCTGTTTACTTTGTGCAGTGCCAAGTCGATATTGGCTGAATTGTGAGGAAGTGCACCAGTTGTCCAATGTAATCTGAGCTTTCAGAGTTTTTGGCAACGTCAGATTGTAGAGGGATGGATAGATCTCTTCCAAAACATTTATCCTCATCAGTAAAGAGAAGAAGAACCATCATTGCAAGTGAAAAGAAGATTTATGAACAATGTCTGATTACATTTTTTTCAAAACAAATGCTATGAATCATTTTGGCATTACAGACTATAGATGAAAATGCATTTTGTAATAAATTGTTAAAGGACAGCTTCACAATTTTTCAATGTGTGTCTTAAAACAACAGTCAGGTGTCCATATGAACAGTGAAAGAGGTTTCTCGTACCGGCTATTAAAAGATCCCCTTCAAATGTGCTTTCAATGGAAGTGATGGAGGCCAAAATCCACATTTTGTACAAAAATGCATTTAAAAGTTGATGTGAAGCTTATATGAGGCTTCATCAGTCTGAGTTAGTCATATCAAGTGGATATCTGACACATTTACAGTCTTTTTAGCATCAAATTCCCTCTTTGTGTTTCCCTGTTGAGCTGCAGGTGGAAGTATAGTAACAAAAAGAGGAACTTTGGCACTAAAAAGACTGTAACGTTGAAAGATATCTACTTGACTTGACTCATTTGGACGCTGAAGCTTCATATTAGCTTCAGATAAACTTTTAAATACATTTTTTGCACAGAAGGAGGACTGTGGATTTTGTCCTCCATCACTTACAGCAAGAAAAACCCATTTTAATGTTCATTTAGGCTCCTGACTGAAAAACTGTGAGCTCGTCCTTTAAGTGTACTGATCTTTCTGTCTGTCCTCTCTCATTTTCCTCTGCAGCATTTGAGCGCGGCCACTGCTACGAGCCGTACCTCCAGAACGGAAACTTCACAACTTCTGACCCATTGTACGGGGTCGGAGCTGTGGTTCAGTTCACCTGTGACCCGGGTCACTCCCTAGAACAAGGCCCGCCTGTTATTGAGTGCATCAGTGCGAGGGATCCGTACTGGAATGACACAGAGCCGCTATGCAAAGGTAAAACTGAGGACAGGAAGCAGAGATAACGGGCCTCACGCTAGAGTGTTTTCATATTTTTATCTTAAACCTCTTACTTTTGTCTGTGAGGTTTGCTTGAAGTGTTCCCCCGAGTCGGATTCAGCAAACTCTCTTACCTTAAACTTGTCGTAAATTGCTCGTTTGAACATGATGAATAAGATGAGACAAGATATACGTTATTGTCCCCAAAGGGAAATTGTTCGCTGCATCACAAAGCATTTATCTCCAGACAGACTTAGCAGCATCCTTACAATCATTTATACATAAAATATGTATAAAAATCTAGAGTTCAGACATACAAACAGAGAAACCGCACACACAACAAGACCAAAAAATAATTTGCACTAATATTGCTCGTTGTACCAGGATATTCACCTTCAATATACCATCTGCATATTACATAAGGCTTCCTGTTCCGCTCCATTTGGAAGCAAGTTTCATTCACAGAAATGTTCCCCAAGAAGAACTTCACAATGCAGCAGTGTCATTAGAGGTATTAGGCATAAAAATGAAAAAATACTGCTACTGCTGTCAGCGCCGTAATTGCTGAACGGTATTGTGACAGAAATTAAAAAAAAGAAATGGTTTGGCATGAAGTCTTACTGAAGCCAGGTGTACACTGAATGGATAAAGCCCAATTTAATGTCTCTAAGTCCATAAACTTTTATAATTCTTATCTCAGACAGGTGTTTATCTGCCTGTGGGGAAATACATGACTATTTTTTCTTGAGAGGAAATTCTAAACATGAGAAAATTGTTGAATATTTTCATAAATCGCTTGTATGTGCCTCTTAAGAAGTAATCTGTTGGATCTTGCATGAAGCCCAATGCCACTTTCTGATGTATGTTTGATGCTTTGAGAGCTGCAATGTCATTAAAGGTAGTTATAGTTCAACATTTTGGGAAGCTTGCTACCACCGCTAAATATGGAGCTACAGCTAGCAGCGGGTTAGCTTAGCTTAGTTTAGCATAAAGACTAGAAACAACAGCTAGCCTAGCTCTGTCCATATATAACAAAATCCACCTACTAGCACCTCTAAAGCTCACTAATTAAAGTGTTATATCTTGTTTGTTTAATCCAAAGATGCTAAGCTAACCGGCTGCAAAGCTTCATATTTACCGTAGTGACAGGACAATGCTAACGGTATTCTCATCTTTAACTCTCGGCAAGAAAGCAAAGAAGTGTCTCTTTTTCCTCATTTCTTCAACCTGCCCTCCCTCTGTCTCTCTGCAGCACAGTGTGGAGGAGACCTAACTGGTCCAGGAGGAGTGATTCTGTCTCCAAACTGGCCAGAGTGGTACGGAGAGGGGGAGGACTGCAGCTGGAGGATACACGTCGGGGAGGACAAACGTGTGCTGCTCGACGTACAACTGTGAGAAAAACACCAACACACACAGACTCATTTACTTCAAAACTTCGATCCAAACTTTGGTCCAACAAAGAACCAGATGTTATCAGTATGCAGGGAGGCTCAGTGAGGGGCCCGGCACCTCGGCTGCCTGTTGATATTTCTGTATTCCTGCTCATACTGAACCATTAATTCAAAACTAGACAACATTAGAGAGCATGCTGACAAGACTACTGCTGCGGTTTTTATGAGGCTGTTGATATTTTTGCCCTCATCTTGATTCTGTGCTTTCACTGGCCTGTGCCAGAGCAAAACCAACGACTTTTACTGTGTCTCTGTGATGCTGCTGGATTGAATCTTTGATCTTGTGCATGTGAAGACTCCAGATTCATGTCTCAGAAAAAAACTGTATTTGTAGAAGTTTTTTCATTTGATTATAGCATCTTTTAAATTAATTCTGATGGCATACGTTTGTTTGTAGATAAATGAGAGAATCCCAGTTAAGATCGATGCAGTCTGTGTGTTTCTTATCATATAACATTAAGCCATTAATCAGTTTATCAGTCAAAGCAAACAGCTCATCAGCATATAAGTACAGATAACGAAATTACCACCAAACCACCAGTAAAGTCAAAATCAAAGAAAAAAAACATTCCCATCACATACACACATGGTTGAATCAGAACATTTGAAGCTATAAAAACAAGCAACAAACGAATGCAATTGACCATAAAGCACATTTGATCTAATGCAGCTAACATTATGAACATCACTCACTTTACATAGTGTCAATAACATTAACAAAAGGTCAGGTTGTTAATGGACGGGGTGTAAGAAACTAACTAAGTAAGTAAAGCTTTATTTATGTAGCACTTTTTAAGACACACAGTTACAAAGCGCTTCACAAATACATACACATGCAAAATTAAAACAAATAGATTAACAAAATAGTGTAATTTACAATATAGAATATGAAATGGCACAGAGAGAAACCGACCAAACTGAAATGAACCGAGACATGGGAACAGGAAGGGAGGTCTATAGATATAAATGGGTTTTTAGGAGCCGTTTAAAACAGATCTAATAGATTGTGGAGGATGATTCCACAGTGTTGGGGCTAAGACTGCAAATGCACCGTCACCTTTTGTTTCGCGATTTGTTCTGGGGATGAATACAAGGCAGAGATTGAGGATTGTAGAGGTCGAGAAGTGGAATGAGGAGGTCAGAGATGTAGCGAGGAGCGAAGTCATGGAGTGCTTTATGTGTAATCAGCAGGATCTTGTAGTTGATTCTGAATTATACAGGAAACCAATGGGGGGGGAAGCCAGAACAGGGGTAATAAGGGACGTACGGCTGGTTCTGGTTAGAAGTCTGGCTGCTTCATTTTGGACTAACTGTGAATGTTGTAGAGCAGACTGACTGAAGCAGGAGTTGAGAGAGTTATGGTACTCTAACTGGGAGAAAATGAATTTGTGGATTAATTGTTCAAGATCAGAAGGGGACAATATAGGTCTTATTTTTGCAATATTTCTTAATTGTTACTGGTGTGTTGCTCGTTAACTGTCTTTGCACTGCTTTATATTACTGTAAGAAACCGTTGAGGGATTGTCAGATGATTAGATGCATCCATTTTTCTATTTAACCCTGTCGATTGCAGAGAAACTCATCCATGCCTTTATCTCCTCAAGACTGGACTACTGCAATGTGCTCTTCACAGGGATCCCTGGCAGCAGCATCCAGAAGCTCCGGTGCATTCAGAACAGCGCTGCCAGGATCCTGATGAGAGCGTGAAAAAACAAATTATATAGCACCAATTCTGTTTTCATTGCACTGGCTCCCCTTCTCCCTACAAAGTCCTGCTACTTACATACAAATCCATCAACAGACATGCGCCTCCCTACCTACAGGAACTGATCATACCAAAAACCTCCACTCACAGCCTCAGATCTGCCAGCAGCTTGTTCCTGCGGGCTCCCAGCACTAAGCTCCACACCATGGGGGCCTAGTACTAAGCTGTGCACCATGGGGATGGAGCCTTCTGCTCTGCTGCACCACACTTGTGGAACAGCCTTGCCAACCATCTGAGGGCTGCACAGACCCTAGACTCTTTTCAAAAAGGCTTAAAAACTCTAATTCAGGGAGGCTTTTTCATTTTAACTCTAAATATTATATGTTTTTAATGCTGTAGCACTTTGAGATTCACTGCGAATGAAAAGTGCAGCACAAATTAAATGCATTATTACTACTATTATTAACTAAACTCCCTGCCAGCGCGAATCTAATTACTTGAAACCTAATTATAGGCTTTGGGGAAAAATCACATATTATATTTACAGATATTTCAATTTTCAAAACCTTGAAAACAGACGCCTCTGTGGTGTGGTGAAACAAACGTCTCTAGGGCAATTAAAACATGGCTGTGTTTACAGAATGTTAAACACTTGGCCTGTAGATGAATGCAGCATTTAGCCTTTGAGGTCATCTTGTCTCCCACGCAATTGGCTGTTGACATGACTGCACTCTGAGTCATCATAACTTGTCCTGAACTGATACTACTGGCTTTACTCCTCTCTCTGTCTGTTTCTTATCCCTGTCTGTTTTCTGAGCAACTGTTGTGATTTTTTCCCGTCAGGATTTTGACCACAACACAGTACTGAGACTGCTCTTGTAAAGGTCTTGAATGACATCCACATAAATACAGACAGTGGCGACATTTCAATCTTAGTATGATTAAATCTATTAGATTAGAACATCTTACTAAACAGACTGGAAATCTGGGTAGGACTACACATTTGGGAGTACAAAAATAGCATGTGGAGTTCCCCAAGGCTCTATTCTGGGGCATCTTCTGTCGATCTAGAACATACCAAATTTACATTTTACATTTTCATTTTGTCATTTGGCCGACTTTTTTTTTCAAAGTGACTTAACAAGGCAATCATGCATTAGAGAACAGTGACTCAAAGGAGCCGTGTCACAAATTTTCAAGTAGGCTAGCTAACTAAGTACAAGTTTTTTGTTTTGTTTTGTTTTGTTTTAAAGTAAGAAACAACTGGAAGTAAACAAGTGTATAAGAAATACTATAAATCATATTAAAAGACCGACTGGAAATCTGGGTAGGACTTTCTGGCTCAGTACCCACGACTACTTTGTGTTGATTGGTAACTACACATCTGAGTTTACAAAAATTACACGGAGTTCCACAAGGCTCCATTCTGGAGCGTTTTCTGTTCAGCATCTACATGCTCCTGCTAGCACATATTATTGAAATAAACAAAATATCTTACCATAATTATGCAGATGACAAACAGACCGGAAATCTGGGTAGGACTTTCTAGCTCATTGCTAAACTGGTTTGAATCCAATTTAAAGGACAGGGACTACTTTGTGTTGATTGCTAATTATGCGTGTGAGCGGACAAAAATGGAGTGTGGAATTCCCCAAGGCTCTATTCTGGGGCCTCTTCTTTTTGATATCTATGTGTTACCACTAGCTCAAAGTATGGAAAACAAAATATCTTACCATAATTATGTAGATGACACACAGATTTATATAAAGATATTATGAGATGACTGTGGTCCCACACAAGCACTGAGTAAGTGCATCAAACAAATGAAGGATTGGATGTGCCAAACTTTTCTCTAATTAAACAAAAATAAAACTGAAATAATTGTTTTTGCAGCCAAAGAATAATTAAAAGTCAGTGCTCAGCTTCAATTGCTAACATTAAAAAAACCATAAATCAATCACCTTGTCTAACCAGAATTTCGAAAAACGTGTCCATAAGTTTATCTTCAGTAGACTCGACTTTACAGGTCTCTCTGAAAACTCAATCAGACAGCTGCAGCTGATTCTGTCCTCAGTAAGAGAGTGGATCACATCAGCCCAGTTCTCAAACTTTACACTGGCTTCCTGTCTGTCAAAGAACTGACTTTAAAATACTACCATTGGTTTATAAAGCAATGAATGGCTTCCTGATCTGCTGCTACGTTATGAAGTGTCCAGTCCTCTTTAGATCATCTTGGACAGGAGAAGCAACATTCAGTTTTTATGCACCACACATCCAAAGAAACTCCCAGAAAACTTGAGGTCTGCTGCAACTCTCAGTTCTTTTAATTCAAGGCTGAAGACTTTTCTCTTTGCTGCTGCCTTTTACTAAAGTGTCTGCACAAAGTGTCTGCGTCTGCAAATAAACTTGCCTTGTCTTTCCCTATCTCCCTATCCTCAGACTGAACATCAGTGACAGTGACATGCTGACCATCACTGACGGCGATGAGGTCACGACACGTATCCTGGGGCGATATGTCGGAGGAAGCAGCCCCTTCAAGCTCTCCTCAACCACCCCTGACCTGACTGTCACCTTCCACTCCGATCCGGCGGGGCTCGTCTTCGGCAAGGGCGAAGGCTTCATCATCAACTACATGGGTGAGAGAGAGAGTTTAAGCCGATTCATTATCAAACTGCACAAACAAGGCTGTGAAAGCAAAGTGTGAATTAAATAAGTCTGGTGATGTGTTTTTCCAAAGCCTGATATAACCTTTTTGCCATGATACTCTACCTGTACAATCTAATGCAATCCAATACAGCTCTGCCATGAATTCTACTTTTATGAAGCTTATACATTTTCAGTTTTTGTCAACACTGTCAGAAAGGTGATAATTCTACTGGTGGTTTTGGTGAAAGGGGTTTCTAATATTTTACTAAGTGGTAACCTCCGGGGCTGAAAAATGAAGCCAATGCAGAAGTGCCAAAAACTGCAGTTCCTTGAATGGCCACTTGAGGCTCTAAAAGCGAGTCAATCCCCATAGACCCCCATGTTAAAATGCCCAACTTTACAGCAGAAATAAACATGTTTACAGCCTGGTACAAACAACGTTTCAGGTCTCTAAAGCTAATTTCTCCTTTCATGACAACTGTACGGGAGGTGAATTTTTTTATAACTCAGCCGTTTAAATTTTATTAAGCCGTAAAGTTATGCATAATGAAGGACATGGCTGCTTTGAGTGACAGGTCCGCCAGCAGTTAGGTGGCTTGTTTCAGCCATTCGGCCCGCCTCTTTGCCTATTTTTGATTGGCTGGGAGTTAGGCAGCGTCACATACTGCCAAGATGGCGACGGCTGGAGCGGCTCGCTTTTAGCTTCAAAACCGCTCTTCAGAAACCAACGGGTGACGTCACGGTAACAACGTCCATATTTTTATACAGTCTATGTATTTTACGCCTCTCATGTATGTAAATGTGGTGAACAAAATATTGGAAACACCTTTAAGGTTAATGCAGTCCAGTACAACACCACCAGAAGAAATGGAGGTCGGCAAAAACAAGATTTTCAGGGAGTGTTTAGTTACTATTTAATGGTTTAGTTTATGGAATTCATAACAAAACAGACTTTACAAAGTGTTCCGCATTAAAGGGTATTTCTGGTATTTTTCATTTTCTTTCTTCTTTTTTTTTGGACCACCCCTTGAGTTTGTTCAGTCAAACCCATTGCTGATCGTTTGCCACAGCATGCTTTGGCTGTCAATCACAGTCTGTCAATCTACACAGGAGTCTGACTGTTTACAAAAGTGAGAAACATGCCATTTAGCTTAACTGCGATCATTTACTGACAATAGAACATAGGAAAAGATAGGCCAGCGTATTTTGAATGAACCTGCTTGGCCCACTGTCTCCAGCCAAACTTTAAATGAGCTAAAAGTAGGATTGTACTGTCGTTCAAATGCCGAACTGATTTGCAAGTCAGCTTTAGCCAACTTTGCCAGCCTAACGTTAGCTCGCTGATAACGAACAGCGGACAGGATTTGGCTGTAGAGATGGGACGTTCGCAAAGGAGCCGAATCAGAGCCGGGCTATTAACAGGACTGCCAACTCTCACGCAATCGACACTTTTCACACGCTCTCACGCCACATGTTCCATTTTCTCATGCAGTCAAAAACAAACTCATAACGTAATATACTATTCTTGATGCATTCTTGGTTTTCATAGCACCCTCAGTCCTCACAGACCCTCAGGTGGCTGTTTCTTGATTTAAGCTAAGAGGTTAGGTCGTATAGAAATGCAGGAAATTTGTTTTAAATTAGGACCCCCAGACCTTCCTGCCAATTATTTATCTTTCCACGTTTTCTCCCCCATGTTAAAGCATAACGAGGCACCTGGTACGACACCCATTCTGGCCCGACATTGTTCTGTTAATAGCAGTGTATGTGTGTGGGGTAGCATAAGCACAGTTTATGTGTTAAGCAAATGTTATACATCACCTTTGGTACCATAAATACTCATTAGCACGCCAAATGTGTATTAATCCGCATTAGAGTCCAGTTTTCAAAGATTTATGGTATAAGGAAGTTGTTGAGAGACTGACTTGTTGACAGTGAGAAAAATATAGAATAACACCTGAATTTTTCTTCAAATATCAGTGCAAAGTTTCAGTTTTACCATTCATTTTTATTTTTGCCTTTTCTCCTCAAGCTGCCCACTCCATTTTTCATCCTCTCCTTTTGTCTCGTCTCATCTTTATTTGTCTGTCCTTTCATTTCCCCCCTGCCCTTATTCAATCACATCCTATTTGTTTCACCATCTCACAATGGTTCTCATCTATACACACACACACACACACACACACACACACAGAGTTTCACAAGCAGCCAAATAAGCTCACTCCCTCCTTTTACACACAGTAATCTGCACTGCTTCCCAGATCCAACACCTGACACCAATTTAGAATCACGCTGTCCAATTTACTTGTCACCCTCCCGACACCACAAACTCACACAAATTTCCCTACAGAGTAAATCAAGTAGACACACCATGAATACGTAGGCTACTCTCTTTGATTATGTATGTGTGTGTCCATGAATGTGTGTGTGTGCTCCAGATAAATTACCCACCACACGCATTCAGGCTGCATGGAGGAGGAGAACTGAGTCAATAGAGAATGAATAATTGATTCAGGAACTTCAACTTACAAATCCCTGTAGGCCTATTATTTTGTACAGTGTAATGCAATACTGTAAGCCGCCCGATCAATCATCAAATATAGGCTACATACACGTATACACACACACACACACACACACACTAGTCCCAGTAGGAGGGCACTTATTAATATGTCTCTCAAGGCTGTAATGATTTTTTTCTGTCTTTAAAACATTTTATTGTTGTTTTTTTCTTGGTTTTGGATACTGGAGGTGGTTTTTGTTTTGTTCTTCCTTTGTTCTACTCTATGATACACTTGAGATATTAGAATACACAGAGCAACAAAAGTGCCTGTTAATGCATGAATGGAAAAAAAAAACAACCCCATAAACCATCTGTGAGGGCGATTAACAGTAAAATTCAGCTGATTTCATTAAGTGCAATGATGCGTCTCTGCTGAAATTTCTTCTTCTTACAAAGTGATTTTTGAGACACTGACATGTTTTATCGACTAATCTTTTTTAATGTAATATTTCTCATCCAAAACTCATTTGAAACATAAAAACTCAGTAATATCCCATAAAATATATTCAACAAAAGTCATCACTCAAAGAATGAATTCCTAAGAAGAAAAATCACAAAAATTATAACTGCAATTAAAGTAAATGCAATAAAGGAAATAAGTACATAATATATAGAAGTGAAACCACTTGGAGGAATACTTCAGCCATCAGCCAGTTAGCTTAGCTTAGCATAGATACTTGAAACAGGAGGAAACAGCATGGCTGGCTCTTTCCAGAGGTAACAAAACTCACCTATCAACACTTCTAAAGCTCACTAACTAACACTTTGTATCTCAGTTGTTTAATTTGCACAAAAAACAAAGTTTTGAACACACCTGTGTCCAAACTTTTGACTGGTACTGTATGTGCAGGACTAAGCTAACTGTCTGCTGGCTGTAGCTTCATATTTAACAGACAAATATGAACATGGCATTAATCTTCTCATCTAACTCTGGGTAAGAAGAAACTATCACTTGAACCTCACTGTTGGAAAAAAGCCAAACTTCTGACAGACGGTTTCTTTTATCTTAAATGAAACTAAACTCACAGTTCAACAATTTGCAAATCACAACTACAGCTGCAACAATTAGTCAATTAAAATGCTAAAATTCTCTCATTCCAGCTTCTCAAATGTGAATATCTCCTGGTTCCTCTAGTCTTCTATGACAGTAAACTGAATATCTTTGGGTTGTGGACTGTTGGACGAGACAAAACAAGACATTTGAAGATGTCACCTCGGGCTTTGGGAAACAGTGATCGACATCTTTCACCACTTTCTGACATTTTATAGTCCAAACAGCTAATCAATTAATCAAGAAAAATAATCGACAGATTAATCGATAATGAGAATAATCTTTAGTTGCAGCGCTAAATACAATAATTCTGATTTCTCTCCGATCCTACTAGCAGGTTTAAATGATCACTAGTTCAGTTAAAGAAAGTTAATAACAAACATTGAATAGCTAATAGATTAAGAATTATTTTCGCTGAAAGCACTTTTCCCACAGCAGTTGTCTTTCACCCGACAGGAATACCATGTAAATACCGGACCACTGTATATGTAAATCCCAACTAGGGACAAGAGTTGAAAATTAGCAATAGCTATAAACTCTCTGTGCAGCACATCAGTTTCATGCTCTGTATCAGAACTATGTTGAATTGCATCTTCCCTATCAAATAAAATAATAATAATAAAATAATAAATAATAAATACTAACATACTGTATATATTCATACACATCATATTTACAGCTACACATATGTGATAACTGGTGTCCATTTTCATTTGTAAACTTGCCATCATGTTTTCTGTTCATTGTCTGACTGTAGGTGGTTGGTTTTGTAACCAGCAACCAGTATTTTTTTTAGCTTGCTATTAACAAACCTCTTAAACTATTGTTTATAGCTGGTTACCACAGTTCACATGAGCCTGCATCTCCAAGTACAAAGTACCAAAGTTCTAGTGATACATCAACATATAAAATTGTCTTTATCCCATGTGTGCCCTCCCAATATTTTGTTTATTTTGGAATACTGGCAAGGTCACCGATTTTATCATTTTCCTGGTGGACTTGTTTGGCAACAGTACCAGCTCACCAAAAACTGAATTTGTTGCTTTTGTAGACATTTGTGGAACTCCAAACAAAAAAAATACTCTTTTAATGCTGTCATGATTCCGGTTTTTAACTCCTTGATTACTCTAAAATGAAGTTTTTTCTGCACTTCTGGATTTCAAGTGAGAGCTCAAAAAAGTCTGAGCCGGACATTTTTGATGCCAGTGAGTCCCTGTGATCAGAGGAGTTCTTGGTTCAAACAGACCCTTAGAGCGATCAAGAGACGTTTGGTCTGAGCCTTCTGCTGCTTCTGTCTGTGTAATCAGTTCATGCTGCTGTGTGAGGTCCTCTTCTCAGATACAGCATGTAGCAAAACATTCATCCTGTGTGCTTTTTCATTTCAAAAAAACAGACTTCTGTGCAGTTTCAGCCAATAAAACCACATCTTAAAAGAGTACTCCACTGATAGCATCGCATTGTTGGACTCATGATGGACAGTTGATGCAGCAGACAGTCAGAGATGTCATCTTTTTTTTATTCCACTCATTCATCTTCCTTGTCAAAATCTAGCGTATACATTATTCACAATGCAACTCAACCATTTGACAGTTCGGTGTGAGATTCTGGTGTGTGATGCTAGTAGCGGCTAATGTAGCCTGGAGCTGTTAGCCTCCAGCAGAGATGAGGAGCTACAGAGGTCTGATAACCTCACTTCTTTCTAACTTCACAGCCTCAGATTTTTTACTTTTCAAACTTGTAATCTTCAACCCCAACCGACACCGACTCACAAGGCTTTTTACTACTTTATAAACATCTGAGGTGAGGTGTAAAATCGATGGAGTTCACCTTTAAAACCCTGTAAAGTCTGACACATGAAATAAGTCAGAAAATTCATTGTTTTTAAATTGCATTTATGATTTAATGTTTGTATCAAATATGATATATCTGGCTTTTATGGCAGTTTTTTATCGTTGCAGTTCCCCTCAGCTCTACAGTGTGTTTTAGCATCTTTCGGCTCATTGTTTTGACTCAGCGCCAAACAGCAAACAGACACAGTTAGCTGTAGACTAGCTGGTGAACATAGTGGAGCATTTAGCAGCTAAAAAAGACCGATATTTTACTGAGTGGTGGAGACCAAACAAGAGCAAAAAGAGAAGAACCACTGGACTTAAATGTGTCATGTTGCCAGAAACCAGATGCTAAATGAATGCTAATATCTGATACAGCTGTTGGACTTAAGTAACTATAATTTTGTGATTAATATGAATAAAATTGTTGGTATCCAATGTAATATGGAGAAAAAATACAACAACAAAATGAATATATAGCTTTCTTTCTCATTTGAGTAATAAAACAAAATAGATTAAATGATTAAAAAAGGTGGAATATAAATACAAAAACTTGAACCTGAAAGCTCGTTCTTGATCATGGGAATAGAACTTGTACAACTTTTTCTGTAGCTTTCAACTACATCTCATGGTCTTCATCAGCGAAGAGAGTTCATCAGGTAACCAAAGTGTGGAACTTAAATCACATGATAACAGGTGGCCGTATATGGAAGTTCCAATATCAGGTTTGGTGATGACATCTGACAACTCCATGCACCAATGAAGACCATTAGATGCAGTTGAAAGCCTTGAAAAAGATAGTAAGTGGATCTTGAACATGTCTTTGACAGCACACGGCAGAACAACACAGCTGTGACAGATTACTGACAGCTTGTAATAATTTTACTGAAGACTGTTTCAGTTTGAAGATGAATTTAAACTGTCCTTCACTGTCAGTGGAGACACTGAGAGGTGATATCTGAAGATTGTCCAACACAGATGAAATCCATCATTCTGTCCCATGGTAAAGTAATCGGACAATAAATCCATAAATCTTTGGTGCGTTCCTCCTCACAGGGAGCATGTGCCAGTATCATGTCATTATTAGATGTGCTGTTTGCTGCTTAACCTTGCTGTGAGAGATGAAACGCTTCCCTGTAGTCAAACCTGGACCAATGACACCATCATAACGGAGCCATTCATCAACCTTTTTTTTTTTTTTTTGTCGTTTCTCTTCTCAGAGGTGTCCCGAAACGACTCATGTCCGGACCTGCCTGAGATCCAGAACGGCTGGAAGACGACTTCCCACGTCGCTCTGGTGCGAGGAGCTCGTATCACCTACCAGTGTGATCCTGGTTACGACCTGGTGGGACGAGAGACCCTCACCTGTCAGATAGACCTCTCCTGGAGCTCACAGCCCCCCTTCTGTGAAAAGAGTCAGTCACTGTCTGATTTACACACATACTGTACATCTATGTTTGTGTGTTTGACCTTGTGCATGTTTGTTGTTGTTTACAGGAATCCCTTTTAGGCGGTATTCACTGTGGAGTTCACCTTTCCCCACAGGAGGATTTGTAATAATTTTGGTGACCACTGAGCTTTCGTTTAGTACCGCTGTTGAGTCCTAATTTCTCCTCAACCAACACTTTTGTCTCTGTGACAAGCTGCCTTTAACACTAAGGTTACTTTCTGTTCTATCTTCACAAATCAGGCCTTTTTCTCAATATGGAGTATACCAAGACCTTGGGAGTCCAAACTCCTGAGGATGTGAGGATGTTGTACACTAAATTTCCAATTAGAACTGCAGCGTTCTTGGATTATACTTCAACACAACTGTACAACTGTTCTGTGACAAAACAAACAAAACACAAATGGGTTCGAACACTGTTGATGCTCTGAACCCTAACGAGCTTTTTCAGGATGATGACGGTTGTCACATCTCTGAAAACATTTGAGCAAATCTGCATAATTTTAATTTAAAAATTACCATATATTCAACGTCTAAATGGTTTCAGTCTTGCCTGAAAAAATATCAAAACTTAATTTAGTGAAACACTAGTCAGCTGCCAAAACATTCTTGATAAAACTGGCAGAGCAAGGCTTCCACAGATTGAGAAAAGGCCTATCGTCTTCTCCTAATTTCTTCCCTTAAAGGACAGAAGATCGAGTTGAAATTGAATGCCCTCGCAACCAAAAAAAGGAGAAAGTGTTGCCATAATAAACTTTCCTCTGTTTGAGCCTGTGAAAGCATTGCTCTCGCTGGAAGGGAAAGAAACAAGGGCCAACTGGAAATTAATTTTACTGTCGCTCCTCTCAATTTGAGAGGAGACTGTGTCCAGAAGCAAATTTATAACGTGGAACTGAATGCACCCTAATGGATTATAAGACATAGTCCCTCAAGGATCAAGCTCAGTGTTTTTTGGCAACAGCATCAGGCCAAAATGTAGTACACTAGAAATATCAAAATCAGTCATATTTCATAACGTACAATATATACAATAAGCTTTTAAACAACTCAGTGCTTAAAAGTTTTGATCGTTTAGTGTTTGGATCCTCGTCTTTGTGTTGTGTTCACTGAGCTGCTGTAACAACCATAGACTGTATAAAAATATGGACGTAGTTACCGTGACGTCACTTGTTGGTTTCCGAAGAGCGGTTTTGAAGCTCAAAGTGAGTCACTCCGGCCGTCGCCATCTTGGCAGTGCGTAACGCTGCTTAACTCCCAGCCAATCAAAAATGGGCAAAGAGGCGGGCCGAATGGCTGAAACAAGCCACCTAGCGGCTGGTGGACCTGTCACTCAAAGCAGCCATGTCCTTCATTATGCATAACTTTACGACTTAATAAAATTTAAATGGGTGAGTTATAAAATAATTCACCCCCCGTACAGTTGTCATGAAAGAGGAAATTAGCTACAGAGACTAAAACCGTTTTTTGTACCAGGCTGTAAACATGTTTATTTCTGCTGTAAAGTTGGACATTTAAACATGGGGGTCAATGGGGATTGACTCGCTTTTGGAGCCTCAAGTGGCCATTCAAGGAACTGCAGTTTTTGGCACTTCAGCATTGGCTTCATTTTACAGCCCCAGAGGTTGCTGCTTGGTAACAACTGAAGCTATGTGATTGACATGTTTATACAGTCAGTTAGGAAACAATCCTCCTTTTCCCTGTTGTCTTCTTCCAGTCATGTACTGTTCTGATCCCGGCCATGTGGAGCACTCTACCAGATCTCTGTCAGACCCAAAACTCCTGGTTGGGACGACCATTCAGTACAGCTGCAACCCGGGTTTCGTCCTGCAGGGCGGCGCCACCATTACCTGCTACGGCCGCGAGCCGGGGACCCCAGTGTGGACGTCTCGACTCCCTCACTGTGTTTGTGAGTATCAGAAAGAAAGTTTTTTCACTGTTTCTGGTGCAAAAAGAAGAGAAAACATGAAAGGCTAATTTGTTTTGCCCACCATGAAAAGCTAGTCATTATTTTATTAAACCTGTGGGTTGAAAGGGTCCTTTGGTTTAGACATTATTTGTGTAATTTACCATCCTTGTGATTTCAGAAACCTGTCATCAGGATAGACAGTTTCACATGGCAGTAAGCTGAAGATGAAAGGATCTTTTCCTGTCGCTGTGCAATCTAACATGAGTGGGTTTGTGTGATTTCTTGCAAAAAAAAAAAAAAGAAGCCTTGCTCTCTTTCCTCTGCTGACACAGATCACAGCGTCTCTGCATGCCAGAGATGATGCTTCATCTCCTGCATTTTCATCTCAAGACTGACGATGTACGTGTGTGTTCGTGTGTGTACTTTCAGGGTTATTAATGTTTGTGTGGAGTGTTTGATATGTTAATTCAATGCTAATGCACCGTACCAATCAGCCCTCCGCCACCTGGAGGAGGGGGTGGAGATTATCCATGAGTCATGTTACCTCAGCCAGAGCCTGTCAGATCTGTCGGTCCGGCCTCTGACGCAAAACCTCTGATTCGTGTTGAGAAACTCAGCGGGATCCGTCCAGCTTTCACTTTTATTTTTATTCCTTCCATTTAGCTGAGGATTCTGTTTCCTGTGAGAACCCTGGTCTCCCTGACAACGGCTACCAGATCCTGTCCAAGAGGCTTTACCTGCCCGGCGAGTCGCTCACCTTTGTCTGTTACCAAGGCTACGAGCTCATTGGAGAGGTTGCGATTAAATGCATCCTAGGAAACCCATCCTTTTGGAGCGGCCCACTTCCTCTCTGCAGAGGTGAGACTTTTATCTTTATACATATATATATATATATACATATATATGTGTATGTGTGGAATGAAACGCTCCCGTGTGTACCTTTGGATGTATGCATGTACACGATATCTTTGAATACTTTTTTGCCCCATGCTTGTTGATACAGATTGATCATGCCCCTATGCATGCAACCGACGGTTCGCTAAACCCCTTCCCCCAAATGGTGGTTGTCCAATCATGACTTAGCAACCATAAGGCCACAAACATGCACCATGCAAGTACGCAAATGGCAAAGCTTGGCCCAGCTGGCGCAAAGGTGCGACCCCAGTGAACATACTCAACGTTCATATCAGCTAGTTGAAGCTAATCAGAGCGTTTCCATGAACATAGTAGTAACCAAACATGGCGTCCGTGGAAGAACTTACTGCACTAGAGCTGCAATAATCTATTAATTGCCAACTATTAAATAAATGGCCAACTGTTTTGATAATCGATTCATCATTTGGAGTCATTTTTAAAGAAAAAAATGTCCAAATTCTCTGACTCCAGCTTCTCAAATGTGAATATTTTCTGGTTTCTATAGTCTACCTGAATATCTTTGCGTTGTGGACTGTTGGTTGGGACAAAACAAGACATTTGAGGGTGTCATCTTGTTCTTTGGGAAACAGTGATTGACATTTTTCACCATTTTCTGAACAACTAATCGATTAAACAAGAAAATAGTCAACAGAATAATAATCCCTTGTTGCAGCCTTATACTGCACAGAAGAAAGAAAAAAGAAAACATGTAAGATGTGATGTGCAACCTTTGAATTGCTCACGGAGGAAGGACAGAGACTTCCTGTCTGAATGAACAGGTGACAAAATTCTGCTAGAACGGACGAACGGTCCTCTTCCTCTTGTTGTTTCATGCTGTAGTGCCACCTCGCTTCAATGCTCAGACTGCAGCTAGTGATTGTGCTGTGTGTTAAGACATATTCCAAGGCCTTGTGTCACAAAAGCACTAGTTGCAGATATATGAAAATGAGTGGACTGCATAGGTCACAAGTATGTTATTTCTTTCAATAAGTTAAATGTGTCAAAAATAACATGACAGAAAATGATCCCAGCTTTTATGCTACAAATTTGGTGAAACTGGCCCCAGAACACATGTGAAATCGATCTTGCATGTATGTTTCTATAGTTGCGTGTAGCATGTTTGGGGCCAAGCTAGACACTGCAGGTCTGTCTTTCTTTTGATTCCTCCACATGTTAAAGCGCTGTACATGGGGCTGTAGTAAGAGAGATACTCTGTATTTAAAGAGTTTGAAGGTTGATCCTTGTTTTAGCCTTTCCAAAACCAAAAGCACAAGAGCAAAAGTGTAAAGAATGAATTGTATTTATCTGCTCTAATGTGAGCTGCAATCGTTAGCATGTCTGGCTAACTAGCTTACTACCTGAACAGTAGTAACCAAGCATGAGATCATATCGTTAGCTTACTACATTGTAGGGTACAGGTTATGTAAAAAATAAAAAAAATAATAAAAATGTTCACAACTGGCACATCTACTGTGTGAAAGCCGGTCCAGGGTGCCATCAAAGTTTAAGCTCCGTCCTGCTTTTTATTGGATTTGGATTATTCACTCAGCATTATCCGGAATCGGCGTTACATCTGCCAAACACATCAGTTAGTCCTCATCCTAAAAGACTTTACTCTTGTTAAAGTTTAATATACAGTTTCAACATACTAGAGCTGCAGAAAAAAAATTATGAAACATGTTTCCCACAAGCCCAAGATGACGTTCTCAAATGTCTTGTCACTGTTCTACATGTAAACTTCATATCAGCCCTGCGAGAACGGAAATCTCGACAGGTGTGGGAACAGTAGGGGCATCGGGGATTAGCGAACCGGTCAGGTCAAGGCCGCCTCGTTATAAATACAAACTCAATAGGAAGTGTGATATACAATTTCATAATGCACTGACTGACAGAATGATGTCTTGCAGCCAACCATGACTGCTACCATGGCAACCATGCTTTGGAAGGTGAGTCTGTCTGTGTGTGTGTGTGTGTGTCGGTATGCTCTGATGCTGTGCGGTGAAAAAGACAATTTGTTTTCTAGACTGATTAAAAAAGAAACCAAACATCACACGAGCAAAAAGAATAAAAAAAAAAAGCACCTGACCTCTGTGTCTCTGCTCTGCCTGCATCAGCAAACATCTGCCTGCCAAGTTCATTCCCACCGTGTGTGTGTGTGTGTGTGTGTTTGTGCATCCGGCTATTTCCGTTCATCTGTTTACCTGTAACACCCACCTGTGTTTGCTAAGCCACCCCTTTTTTGCTCAGACTTTTAGAGGTTTTATTTGTTTTTCCTGTGATAATATTATCCCTTGAATTAACCTTGTTTTATTCATGTGTTGTCCATCAGTTGCAGAGGCGCCTGCAAACTCCTCTCTGGACGGAGGGAACATCGCGCTCGCCATCTTCATCCTGGTTCTTCTGCTGTCTGTGCTGCTGGGAGGAGCGTATGTCTATGTCACACGGTAAGCTCTCTGACCGCTCGTTTAATCGTCAAATCACCATCACAGAGCAAGACAAACATTATGTAGGCACAAACACATTCAGCACTCAGGTGATTGTGACAGCACTGTCTGATACTTCCACATGTGGAACAGAACATGGCTCTATAAAAAGGGCTAAAACAACTTAAAACAACATCATCAATATTATACAGGCACATATGAAACACTTCAAAAGTTGAATCAAATTATAAATCACAAAGTTACCATAAAAACTATTACATAGAAAAAGTATTATATAGAAAAATACATAGGAAAATAGAAAAACTACTATATAGAAAAATACATAGAAAAATAGAAAAAGTATTATATAGAAAAATACATAGAAAAATAGAAAAAGTATTATATAGAAAAATACATAGAAAAATAGAAAAACTACTATATAGAAAAATACATAGAAAAATAGAAAAAGTATTATATAGAAAAATACATAGAAAAATAGAAAAAGTATTATATAGAAAAATACATAGAAAAATAGAAAAACTACTATATAGAAAAATACATAGAAAAACAGAAAAACTACGATGTAGAAAAATACATAGAAAAAGTATTATATAGAAAAATACATAGGAAAATAGAAAAACTACTATATAGAAAAATACATAGAAAAATAGAAAAAGTATTATATAGAAAAATACATAGAAAAATAGAAAAACTACTATATAGAAAAATACATAGAAAAATAGAAAAAGTATTATATAGAAAAATACATAGAAAAATAGAAAAACTACTATATAGAAAAATACATAGAAAAATAGAAAAAGTATTATATAGAAAAATACATAGAAAAATAGAAAAAGTATTATATAGAAAAATACATAGAAAAATAGAAAAACTACTATATAGAAAAATACATAGAAAAACAGAAAAACTACGATGTAGAAAAATACATAGAAAAACAAAAACTACGATATAGAAAAATACATAGGAAAATAGAAAACAGTAATACATTATTTGCCAATGGGGGATGCAGGCAAGTTCAACCTAATAATTGTCTAGAATTTGTGTTCATACCTACAACAGAAAAGGCAACACAATCAAAAGAAGAAAATGAAAAGTGCAGCTACATCAACAAATATAAAACCTTTTGGAGAGACAATAATATTCATTAAGGTATCTGTAAAAGTAAAATGTCATATCATACTTAGAAAAGATGTTTTGTTCTATCAACTATAACCACATACAAAAAAGGTTTTAGATCAAAATCTAAATTTAAGGTGATAAAGTATTAAGGGTAAAAATATAAAGTGCCTCTCTTCTCTTTTCTTTTGATCATTAGTACTACTTCTATGTTCTGAAATACGGGTCTTGGGACAGCGTGTTGTTTTTCCTGTGTAAGCCAAACTGCAGGGATATTTAATCATGTAGATGATTACAAGTAATGATACCCTTGATATTAATTTTTTTTGCCAGAATGCAGATGAGTAAACATATAAACATAAAAGTTACCATTTGATGTAGTGTACCAAAGTTAGCTTACAGCTAATTTTCCTCTGCAGTCCCTTAATTACACTCTCATATCTGTCAAATATGAAGCTCCAGCCAGCAGCTGGTTAGCTTAGCTTTGAACAGCTAGCGCGACTCTGTCCAAAAGTGACAAAATCTGCCTACCAGCACCTCTAAAGCTCATCAGTTAAAGTGGTATCCATCTTGTCCCATTACTCTCCGCCAGAAAGCTAATACATATATTTCCCAAAATGTCAAACTATCCCTTCAACATCCCAGGATAGATTAGCAACTGGGCAAAAGTGGACGACTCTCCCTACACTCTGGCTTTTATAAATGAATAAATATTCTAGAAGTAAGCTTGTACGTTTTCATATATTGTTGACATTGTCAGAAAGGTGATAATTTTACTTTATGTTTATTATTGAGGTCCTAGTGGGTGATGGCTTAATATTTTGCCCCCTCTTGTATGTTAATGGATGAAATATTAGGATATTTACTTTTAGAATTTATAGCAGAGCTTTTTTATTGGAAAAAAATAGTATATAAATATAAAAACAGTATGAAACCATTGAAAATCTCCCTTTGAACGCTGAATCTTAATTTCTTCTTCCGTTTTCTCTCATCTTGCTCGTTAGGTGCCGATATCACTCCAACTTAAGGCTGCCTCTCATCTACCCCCACCCTTACCGACAGATCACTGTGGAGACCGAGTTTGACAACCCGCTCTACGAGACAGGAGGAGTAAGTGTCCCGTAAACACTGAAACTGTACGTTACTGGACGCCGCTTACTGTCAGACAGCTAATACCGCCTCTTCCATCTTCTCTTTCATTTTTCCAGCAGGACACTCGTGAATATGAAGTATCAATATGAGAAGCCTCACAAAAGACATTTCTGAACAAAAAACGACCGCCCCTTCCCAACTCTTCATCCTCTCCTCCCTCCTTCTCCGCCCAGGAGGAGGCGATGTAAATACGAATAGATGATGTCCAGCCCCTTCTGCCACGAGACGCCACGATTGATTGATCTTGTTCTCTCCTCCTTTTTTTAACGCGACAGCTTCTGAAGACATGACGGGGGGAAAATAGGAGACGCGAAAGGAGGGAGAGAGAGAGAAAAGAGACGGACCTGTGTGGATCAGTGTCGCCGGGAGATGATGGGAGACGGAGAACGGAGGGAAAAAAAAAAAAAAAGCCCAAAGATCATCTTGAAACATCGAACGTGGTGAGAAAAGAAGAGATGTTGGGTGTGAAGTGGGGCAAAGAGAAGTTAAGGAGGGGAGAAGGGGAAGGAGTTGGGGACAGGACACAGTATGAGGAATGTGGAATGAGAGGATTGAAGCACTTTTTAGTATTTTTTAGGAGGATTCGATTCAGATTTCCGGTATCATAATTCGATTCAGAATCAGTTCTCGATTCAAACCCGATTACTGATTCAATAAATAGAAAAGGAGGGACACTACTTTTAGGCTCTTACTCCAATTCACTGTGTGCCAAACCATCGAACCTTTATCCGCTGAACTGCAATATGAAACTTAAGCAACCGTGAAGCTAACTGGTGTGGATGAAGGTCACTGACTGACCGACAGAAAGAAGTAGAGAAAGTATGTAAGCAGCTTGTTGGCCTTGTTCAGACTGCCAGCCCAAGTCTGTTGTTTTTTTTTTTTTTTGCAGATCCAGATCATATCCAGATTGATTTTTAGAAAGTCTGGACAGCAAAAAAACAAATCAAAAGAAAATAAGATTGAAGGTGGAGGAGGTGGTTTGAAAATCGATTTCTACAGATGCGTCTCAGTCCAGACGCTCAAATCAGATTTCAAAGTGTCTTTTTACAATTTATGATTTCATTTAGCAGCGACGTACATCTGAAAGCTGATACACCACAAGCAGGGATCTAGTCAGGAGAGAACAACACCAGTAAGTGCTATAAAGCTAAGTTTGAGTCCGATGGGACGTAGATGCCAACAGACGGTGCACAGAAGCAGATATTTCTTTTTTCTCCTAAAGATTGAACAGAGTTTGGTAACTCGTTCCACTGACGCAACACAACCATAGACTGTATAAAAATATGGACGTAGTTACCGTGACGTCACTCGTTGGTTTCTGAAGAGCGGTTGTGAAGCTCAATGCAGCTGCTCCAGCCGTCGCCATCTTGGCAGTGCATGACGCTGCCTAACTCCCAGCCAATCAAAAATGGGCAAAGAGGCGGGCCGAATGGCTGAAACAAGCCACCTAGCGGCTGGCGGACCTGTCACTCAAAGCAGCCATGTCCTTCATTATGCAGAACTTTACGGCTTAATAAAACTTAAATTTAAAATTTTTGTACTAGGCTGTAAACATGTTTATTTCTGCTGTAAAGTTGGGCATTTTAACATGGGGGTCTATGGGAATAGACTCGCTTTTGGAGCCTCAAGTGGCCATTTGAGGAACTGCAGTTTTTGGCACTTTGGCATTGGCTTAATTTTTCAGCCCCAGCAGTTGCCACTTGAACGCAACACACAAATCCAGAGTGACTGAGGTGCATCAGAGCAGCATGGAGGACAAAACAACAACAGTCTGTTGACAGACACTGAAATAAATAGTCACATTTGGGGGGGATGATGGATCTCTATTTCTCATGCTTCCGTGTTGGAAAGCCGCGTCACTAGTGTACGTGGTTACTGACGCCTACGTCGTTACCCATGCAGATAGGTTGGTGATGTCTGGACGCACAGATCCGATCTGATCACTTGCAGATAACAGTGTCGTCTGTCTTAAAGATCTGATTTAAGAAATAAATCTGATTTGCCTGCAGTCTGAACAAAGCCTTTGTTTTTAATTTGGAAGCATCTTCCAGTCATTTGCCTGTATGAGAGACATCAAATCAAAGTGTCATTTACTGACCAACATCACAGCTTCAGTGTTTGTTGTAAAAACACAAGTTGGTGTGTGTGTAACGGAGTAAGATGGGAAAAAAAGAGTCGTGTCCAATATCAGGAAAAATGATCGTTCTCTAAAACGCTGTGAAAATGAAACAGACTACAGAGCCACTTATTTTCTTCACAGGTTGAAGTTTTAGTTTTAGTTACTCTGTGGGTGATGGAGTACAAAGGATTCACTAAATACTTCACAGCTTCATCTTGCAAAGATAATTATTAATATGCCCCACACAAGTACGTAAACGCACACACTTAGAGCTACACAAGATCGATTTCATGTGTTGCTGCGTTTAGTAGTTCGCCACCTGAATATTCTTAACACAATGCTATCGCGAGTTGCAGTCTGAGCGTTTCAGCTAGGGGGAGCTATAACAAGAAACAACAAGAGAAAGCTGATTCCTTTACAGTCACGCTGAGCAGTTATGAACCGCCCTTCCTTGGTGAGCGATTCAAACGTTGCACATCTTTTGTCTTTTCTTTTTCTTTTTTTCTTCTGTGCAGTAAGTACAACAGTAAACACAGACGCCATGTTTGTTTAGTTCTGCGTTCATGGAAATGCTCTGATTAGCTTTAACGAGACGATATTGGCTAGCTAGACTGAGATTGAGCGTTTACATGCGCACCAGTATCCCAGTTCCGAGTCTTATCCTGGTTTTGATCATATTGGGGATGTAGTCTTTACATGGTTTACATGATTCAAACAGTATCCAGGTTTCTGATCATCTGTGTCCAGTTGTGTCTTGATTCCTCAACATCGAATCCACTATGTTG
Source organism: Thunnus thynnus (assembly GCF_963924715.1). Lineage (NCBI taxonomy): Eukaryota > Metazoa > Chordata > Actinopteri > Scombriformes > Scombridae > Thunnus > Thunnus thynnus. The sequence goes on from NC_089535.1 coordinate 4,070,084, forward strand.
TTTTCATGTGACAGTGTCCTGGTTTCTATTGGACTGCTACAGATAGCATATCCAGGTTTCTGGAACCACAAAGGTGTTTTCATGTGCAAAACATAAGCAGGATACTAGTGTGCATGTAAACGGTAGGGGTGTGCCCGAATACAAATACATTATTTGGCAAAGCACAAATAGTGTTTTTTTTGTTTGTTTGTTTTTACGAATATTTGTTTCATACAAATATTTTTAAAATTATTTGTTTTTGGGAAGAAAAAAACAGAACATGTCAAATACCAGCGAGCAGGTCAGTTATAGTCACTATCTCAGTGTCTCTCCTCTGCTCCGCTGTGACGTCTATCAGCAGGTCTCAATGAGGGGAGTCACATCCACCTGCTACATGACGCACATTTCTTAATTTGGACATCACTAAACAAAAACAGGATTTTTAAGCCTCTTTCCACTTTTATTCGAATATAAATACAAGTAATTTTGCTGCCTCAACAAATACAGATACAAATACAAATACTGGTCCCTCTGCACATCCCTGGTAAACGCACTCCCGGTTGAGCGTTTGCTCCTCCCCGGCCAGGCGTCGCCATTTGCGTACTTGCGTGGAGTCTGTAGTCATAAAACGTCCGATCACTGTTGCGCCTTTGTTCTGTGTAACTCAATGATTGGTAACAGGTGAGCAGATCACATGGCAGCAGATGAGATCCGCACACTGTTTAAAAAACTTGTTTTGCACAATGTGTTGAGCTGCAACAAATGTTTTGAAGAGGATTTTTTTCTCTGGAGTTTTTAAACAGTATGTGGACCATATCTGCTACCGTGTAGTGTTTCATTAGATGCAACCAAACGTTTGCATTTTTCACAAGTTGAACTACAAGATAATTCGTGTGTACTGTAAACAGTTCCATATTTATAGTTTTGCCAGCGTAATGTTATTAGCTAATGTAATTACAAAAACCAATTTATGGCTTTTGTTAATTGATTCAGAACCACGATTTTTATGTGAACCGTTATTTATTCACCCACCCTTAATGTTTTTGTCTCTCTTATCAGCAATTTAGTGGAAAAAATGCTGGAAAATGTGTCAGAAAGTGTGAGAGTTGAGGGCATAAATGGGAAGGTAGGAGGATGGGTTTTCAGTTTTTTGTTTACATCCACACAAGTCACCATCTGATGCCATAAAATGATAATAACAGGAGGGAAATAATGTTCAGTTGCTTCCAGTCCAACGCAGGATGTCAGCTGTCTCCTGTCCCCAAACTCCCTCCTGCCTGCAGTCGCCTTCAAGGCTTTTTTACTCCAGCCGGTCCAGGTCTGGCTGTAGCTGTAGTTAAATGGTAATTAAATCTGTGACTTTATGGGGCCAGTGCAGTACTGTTGTCTTATTTCTCTCACATGTAGTTAGACTGATGACTGTGTGTAGACTGGCCTCAGAGTCTCCAGCTCTGCACCGGCTGATGATTAAAAAGGAAAAATCGAAAACACACATTGTTGCAGATGTGGAGGCTGCAATGTGAATAGCGTAGCCGTAGTTAACTGACCGACCTTCGAGTGCAAACTCAATCAACCCACCAGATGATGTATTTATTTTGATGTACTGTATATGTGATGTTTTATGCAGATTGATAAATGTACATTTTCATTATGAGAAGACAAATGTTAACAGTTTCCCTAAATAAATGGTAAAACTTGAATAAAAAATTACAGAAGATTCTTTCTAAATATTGAGTTGTGTTCAGTTCATTTCTTCTTCTTTTCAGGGGACAAAGGAGGAAGCAGAATATAATTCATTAATTCATCTATTGTAATCCACAAAACATCTGTCTCACACATCTGTCTGTGGTCTGTTCACAGCTCTTTCTGAAGTCTTTCCAGAGGTTTTATAGCAGTGAACAAACTTGTTTTATAATGGAAATGGTTGTTAACTCTGTTTCGTTCAATTTTCCCCTTTATTTATTATTCATAGGTGACAATGCACATTAATCAATAATGACATTTAACAACATCAGACTAAATGCGCCGGGCTTCGCTCAACCACTAATTTGCATCTGTAGTCCTGACACGATTAAAAACAGATGAAGCACTTCATATAATCAAAATGAGAGGAGAGAGTTTTAAAAAGAAATGCTTCATCCTAACAATCCTAAATAAGCAATACAATACATACCAAATTTAAAACACTAAAAACTAGTTAATCTATAAAAACGTGAGGACATATCTGACCACTCAGAGTCTCTTATTAGCTTCAACAAGGGATGTATTGCACATTTTCTGTCATTTTTTTCTTTCATCTGCAATCAAAATTTAAGATGGATAATATAAATGTTGCTTTTAGAAAAACTTTAAAGTCCCCATCCGCTCAAAAATGTGTTTTGCTTCTTGTTCCTTCACTCGAATGTTTGAGCTTCGCTGTGCAGAATGATGTATGTGTTTGATTTTGACACCAGAAGGCTGTTTTCATATTTATCTGCTGCAGGAGGAAAGTTTCTCACCTTAGATTTTAATGATTTGTGACATCACAACTAGTCTGGAGCCAATTATAATCCAGTATGCAATTTATACAAATGTGAAATGAAACCTCCTGTACACATACACTGAGAATGAAGAAAAAACATGTCAGACACAACTTATTATGCAAAGAAGATTATTATTATATGTTTGTATGTTAAAACGTGTCTGGAGGGAATCTTTCATTAGCATTTAGACTTGTTTCTTCTTCTTATAGCTGCCACGTGCCAACTAGAACTCTCAGATCTTCCTCTGGCTTCTTTTTAGAGGTTCATGTTTCCCAAAAGAAATCTGGTGAAGCTGCTTCCTGTTTTTATGCCCCTAAACTGTGGAACATCCTCCGCTTGGATCTTAGAGCAGCAACTTTAGGTTATCTTTAAACAGAAATTAAAGACCTATATATCTTTTTAATATGGCTTTAATTTCACCTTATTAAATTTTAATCCTTGGTATTTATACGATTGTTCCTATTGGCCTTATTCATATTGTTTTTAATGTTTTATTATATTGTTATCAAGCAGCAGCTGCCACATCTTGAAGCTGAAGCACCTTGACGTGCCATCAAGGCCGAAAGACGCCCCAACTTCTCAGTCAATCATTGTTTTCAATGAGTCATTATGGTCTCAATCACTAAAGCCCCTCTAATAAGTGTGCTGGTGGTTGTTTTGGAAATTATTGCTCCGTTAATAACATTTGAAGACCTACAGTAGTTTTGCCATGTGGTCGTTGATTGACAGCTGTGATTGACAGTTGGCTGACCTGCTGCTCTGGGACTCACACTGAGTCGGATTATTGTTGCAATGTTTCACTAAGTTTAATGTTACTTGATTACGATACCTGCCCTGTTAGCACAAGCTAGCTAAAGTAGCTAACGTTAGCCCAAGTGTGCAGCGCTCGGTGTTCCCAGTAAGCTAACGTTAGCTTGGGTCTGAGGTAGTGGGGCGTGTTTCCCATGGATGTATAAAGAGAACTGGATACAGCGTCGGAGGTGGGGCCACGTTCATTCCTATGAAAGTTGCTCAGTGGTGCATGAAGCAAAAAAAATTGACATCCCGGTATGAAAGTACCCACTTCCGCATCGTGCGGCCCATAGAGCATGCAGACTAGTGACTTTCACTGGCTGAGTCGGCTACTTCCAGTTTAGCCCTCCGGCTAACTTGAATGGGGATAAAACAATTCAAACATGCGGCTCTTTGAGGCTTTTGAAATGTGATCGGACTGAACGGATTTAATTCTGATGGTGAGACAAGTCATTTTGCGGGGGTTGTGACGCTCAGAAAAATTTATCCGCTGATTTACAGACATCTCTTTCACAATGTAAGTCTATGGGAAAAAGTCCTTTTGGGCCAGTGTGCATCACGTGATGTTGTAATTACACGGTTTGGCTGCTATGTCAAATTTGCTGGCGCTCTTCCTGTATCCAGTTCTCTTTATACATTCATGGTGTTTCCAGAGCGTGAAAGGCAACACCCCAAACTCCTTATCCGGAAGGTTCTGGCTCCAAATGGGAAAAGTTTCAAACCAGCTCCAATGAAACCAGCGGGTGACGTTCCACCTCGCTACATCCATCTTTATACTGTCTGTGGTTGTGATCTAATGGTACTTTTCTTTTCATTTTTCAAATTATTGTTGTTGTTATTACTTTGGTTGCAGCAGAAATGCGTCTTTTCTGCTCTCCAACCCCCATCATAAAAAAAAAAAAGATTTTAATCATCTTAATTGTTCTGAAAAGTTTCTTTGAAGTATGAACTCCTTACTTTCACCCCAGTGTGCAGTTTTGGCAAGCGTTCAGTTTGACAAGCAAGTTTTTCTGGAGTGCTGTTCTCGTCTTGCAAATATACCCTGATGGGTGGGCGGCAAATCCTGCCCCGCAGCATTTCCCTGCCTCCAGCCCGTTTTAATGTCCTAATGATTCCTTCTGTTGCCACCATGAATGCTAATAAGGAGATAATGCTTCCTGCAAGCATAGCAATTTCCAGAGGCTTTCCTGCTGCGGTTAATTTGACTCTTGAGAAGCTTTTAACCAGATGCTTAATGATATTAGGCACTCTGAGCAAACTGAGTGCCACCCACACAAGTTTAATGATCCAAAGGCATTTCACACAGCCAGAAATACATTACATTTATGTCTACATTTAGAACATTTAGTCGGTGCTATTACCCAGAGAGATTCTAATGAGTTCAGAAACACGAGGAGATCATCAATATTACAAGCAGCTAACAGCGTGGGTCAAACCTACACTATAGATGCAGCAAACGTGTGTCAAGGATATTTATGTATAATAGACAGGCAAACTTTTGTTTTGATCTTATTTTTTTCCACAGTTTATTGTGCCGTGGGCAGTCGTTGCTGATCAGAATGTAAAGCCAATAAGTGCAACACCAGCAGCAGTGCTTAAAAATCAAATAGCTAATTTTGCCCTGGTGTACTGATAATTGGATGTTTTATTTAAAGCTTTACTCAAACATTATTCATGGATTTTCTACATTGCATCACTTCATCGTACTGAGAATTGGATAATATGAGTGCATTTATGAAAAGTGTGCTAGCTTAGGACTCAGGTTGCTTCCATCCTCTCTGATATATTGGATGGTTTTGTACCATCTTCCACAAATCATGTTACTGAGAGATGATTCAACCCTAAACCTCATCTGCTCATAAGAAAAGGAATTGTTTTCAGGAGTAACAGCAGCAAAAAGAAAAAAAACCCTGGTTATGAGATGGAAACCTCCTCACAAACCTAATATATTCCAGTGGAAGCTGCCATTTCAGTCATTTTACAGTGTTTTTACAAGTGTTTCATTTGATGCTTCTTGTGCTCGGGAACTTTCCTGATAAATAAAGTGTAAAAACAACAGACAGAGCAAATTACATGGGAAAAAAAATAAAAAGTTAGTCTTTGTTTTTGATTTTCATAACACATCATTAAAATCACATTATTGCTGGATTACATGACACACGTTAATACCTCATTTTTTTCAGGAATAACAGCAGCAAAAAAACAAACAAAAAAACAAAAAACAAACCCTGGTTATGAGATGGAAACCTCCCCACAAACCTAATATATTCCAGTGGAAGCTGTAATTTCAGTCATTTTACAGTGTTTTTACAAGTGTTTCATTTGATGCCTCTTGTGCTCAGGAACTTTCCTGATAAATAAAGTGTAAAACCAACAGACAAAGCAAATTACATGGGAAAAACAATAAAAAAAAGTTAGTCACAAAAAAATGTTTTTTTGATTTTCGTAACACATCATTAAAATGGTCCATTTCACATTATTGCTGGATTACATGCCTCTTTCTCATGATATAAAGGAGAATATAAAACAATACATATTTCATTTACATTTCATTTAACTCATAAAACTGAGAGTCTGATCCTGTTGTCTGACTTTTTCTCCTGAGCAGATGAAATTGTATTGTATTAAACCACACATTCTAAATTTGGTCTTATTTGATCTGATAAACAACTGACAAAAACAAAATCTTTAATCACCTCTTGTATTTTATCACAGTCTGCCGTCGATCAGACCCATCAGTCTGTTCCACAGTCTGCTCATAAAAACAGCCCGACCTGCCTCACAGCTACAGTCTACAGCTACAGCATATTAATTTACTCCCCAAAAGTACCTCATGGCTTTATTTTGAACCAGTTCACGTCTCTTGTAGGTTTAAATCCTCCATTTCAGCAGCGTAGTCCAACACAATACAGACTCAGGCTTGTTAGAGTTCAGTGTGTAGGAGGAGAAACTGATGTCAGTAAATACAGCTAGTAGTATAGTAGTTCTTGTTATTGTGCTGTGGAATTGGTATTACATTTTTAAACAAGAGAGCATTTACAGGCTTTCTTTGCCAGTTTGGACAACTCTGGAGTCAGGTCTTACTGCCAACAGGCTCTGTCTGTGAGGAGAAGGATTAAAACAGAACTCCACCAAAACAAAAAGGATAAAAATTGATGCAGCAGAACCAGAGATGTCCTGGATAGCATATGGAAGTGGGCCACTTCAGGCAAAGATGCAACACTGCTGGAGTTCTTCTGGAAAATGGATTATGAGCCTGAAACGGCCGCATGTAAAATAGCAAATATAGCCCAAATATCCCAAATCAAACGTGGACCTTTTTTGGTAAACATGCGGTGCTCTCAGGTATGTGTATTCTGGATGTGGGTCAGTTCTGGTCTTTCTGGTTTGTTCTTGCTTGTGGCCCAGATCTGGGAAACAGGAGTCCAGGTGCCATCGTTCCACGTGGTATGTGGGCCGGATGAAAGTGGGCCACAGCAATTTTGCCATCTGGGATCCTCTTTTTTACTCTGCACATTCTTCCTTATCAAAAACCTGGCATCTACATTACCCATAATGCAACTCACAACTGCAGACAGTTTGGTTGGGAGATTGGGATGTGTTATGCTAACGTAGCCTGGAGCTGCTAGCCTCCAGCAGAGATGAGGAGCTACAGAAGCTGAAAAACATTGGACCCCTCGCAGAAAAAAATATGCACTCAAGACAAAATTTTGTGTTAAAGATTATCTGAAATCAAAAGACAATTACAAGGAGGAAACACTCAATAGAGCGCAACCATTTACCCAGCTCTATAATCTCCTCAGTTAGTCATTAGTTTTACAAACAGTGTTGTATTGGTTAAATGACGGATTCAGCAGTGTTAGGCCTCCTGGTAGCACTAAACCAAAGGTCATGAGGTCTCTATAATCAATGCGTTTTCTCCATAAGTGCACATTGTGTCAATTTAGGAATAATGACTCAGAAGATCCTGTTTTCTAACTGACGGTTGATGATGATGGTGTTGATCTTCATCATTTGGTGACAGGAACACTGTCCGAGGAAACACAAAGAGGGAATCTGATGCTAAAAAGACTGTAAATGTGTCAGATATCCACTTGATATGACTAACTCAGACTGCTGAAGCTTCACATCTACTTTTAAATGCCTCCATTGACTTGCAAAAGTTTTTTTCATCTCGTTTGTTTTTCAAAGTCGGTTTTCAAACTGGTCGGTCTTACTGTGTTGCTTTTCTTATACACTGGAGGTACTATTGTTGCACTTTGTGGGGGCTCCAATCTAAAATCTTGCCTCAGGCACCAATAGTCAGACTAACCCTGAGTGGGTCAGGTGGGTCATTTATATTTCTTTTATAAATATGTAATGAAAGGATGAGGTAGAGTTACAATGATGACATTTATTTCTTTGCGGGAGTTATACTACTATTGTATTATTTATTTGTTCTTGTTATTTTGTTTTTGTCCCATTTGTATTTTGGTTGATCCAGCTCCCTTGTTTCATTTGTTTGTTTGTTTGTTTGGTGGGGTGGGATTGGTAATTGGAAGAAGTTATTTGGTAGTAACTGGGTTGTATTTTATGTGATTTACAGTACTGATGTATTTCAAAACAAAAAGTGCAAGTGAAAGAGGTAGTCAGTTGAAAAAAACTGATACTACAAATAACAGTAACAACAACAACAATAACAGTATAATACTACCAGTGCTACTACTACTACTAATGATAATAATAATAATGTCGTGGTGTTTCTATATAAATATTTATTGATCTATTTTTATATTTTTCTTTAAAATAGAGCCGAATGTTTTCTTGTGTTCCCTGAAGCTTCACACATATGTCAAGTCTACATCCGCACAGGCTGTGAACGGTCATTTATTACCTTCAGTTTTCCTCAAAAAAGTTACCCTCCCCATAATTCTGTGTAATATTATGTCTGTGTATTTTTTACCGATGATATTTATGTTTATTTACCTCCAGAATCACGTTATGGCGTGTTTGTGGATGATCATATTTTATAGTTCCACCGGGCGGGTCAGCGGAAGGATATCCGGTATGTTTTCTATAAATGCCGCTTCGCCGCTTTTGTTTTGCAAACAGCAAACAGGAGCCGGAAGTTAGTGAAACAAACACCGGTGGGAAACATTTGTCTGTGAGTATTTGAGGTTTTAAAAAGAATAATCACCGTGTAACGACCCGTTATTTCATATATTGTATTATGTGACGTTATATGTGATGAATAGACCTTAATTTTGCCGCGGGTGACCAATGTTTTACGAGCTACGTCATCTGTTTGGGAAGCTAACCAGGCTAACCGGGGCCTAACTAACTTTCATTGAAATTCATTCAAATTTTAAGTTTGTCAATTAACTCGGTAGCGGACAAAACATAACAAAGAAGAGAGAGAAATGGTGGAAGATAATTTGGTGACAAAGTTAACGTTAAAATGACCGACAAACGTCGAACGTTTTATTTCGGCTTTTGGCTCTTTTAGCAACACAAATAGGAAACATCTGGTTGACTGAATAACTGAAGTATTCGGTGTTTACACGGTGAAACCAGCTCATCCAGTAAACTCTACAAGATAAAGCTGTTTTGTTGTCACAAAGACTTGACAGGAAATTCTCTGGTGGTGACCTACATAAACTGCAACGTCATATTGGCTGAACTATTCAGTAAACAGTCGACAGAAATGAGTCAGCAGCCGTTTAAATATTTAATAAGCTGAATAAAGTCATTTTTTATAAGCATAAATGCCGAATATTTGCATCCAAATGTTTGTAGACATCAGTGAACCCCTTTTGTGTCAAGTTTCTTTGTTACATCTCATTACAAAAGCAGAAGAGTAAAAATCCTAGGTTTCACTTCCTCAACAATAAAGTAAGGAAAAGAAAAAACATATTTTAAATAGTAGAGGCATTAGTAAGTATAAAACATATGAGTGTATGTGTCCTACCTATAATATATGAATAAATATCTGTAATACATGCACATGCACAAAACAGTCATAAGGTTAATTTTTATCAATCATTTAATAAACTTTTCTCTCAACAGTGTAAAAATGCAGATCTTTGTGAAGACCCTCACTGGCAAGACCATCACTTTAGAGGTCGAGCCCAGTGACACCATTGAAAACGTCAAGGCAAAGATCCAGGATAAAGAAGGCATCCCTCCTGACCAGCAGAGGTTGATCTTCGCCGGGAAGCAGCTTGAAGATGGCCGCACCCTCTCCGACTACAACATCCAGAAGGAGTCCACCCTCCATCTTGTGCTCCGTCTGAGGGGAGGCATGCAGATCTTCGTGAAGACCCTGACCGGCAAGACCATCACCCTGGAGGTCGAGCCCAGTGACACCATCGAGAACGTCAAGGCAAAGATCCAGGATAAGGAAGGCATCCCTCCCGACCAGCAGCGTCTGATCTTCGCTGGAAAGCAGCTGGAAGACGGCCGCACCCTCTCCGACTACAACATCCAGAAGGAGTCCACCCTCCATCTGGTCTTGCGTCTGAGGGGAGGCATGCAGATCTTCGTGAAGACCCTGACCGGTAAGACCATCACCCTGGAAGTGGAGCCCAGCGACACCATTGAGAACGTCAAAGCCAAGATCCAGGATAAGGAAGGCATCCCTCCCGACCAGCAGCGTCTGATCTTCGCCGGGAAGCAGCTGGAAGATGGCCGCACCCTCTCCGACTACAACATCCAGAAGGAGTCCACCCTCCATCTTGTGCTGCGTCTCCGTGGAGGAAACTAAGCAGCTTCTGGTGATGATGTCTCAGTAACCCACAATATATTCCGGTGTTAAATCACTCCTCCTGATCAGCTGTCACTCATTCCTTCTTTTTTAAAAGTTTCAATAAAGGTTGAGCTTTCCTGAAACTTGCTTTCATCTGCTATTGATAATTTCTCTGCACATTTTAACCAGCTTGAAGTGACTTTTGGGTTCCAGATGTTAAATTGAGCTTATAGAGTTGAACAGAAAAATAAGTGATGTAAAGATGATTGGATTTATGTTTGTGTTTTAAAGTGTTTGAGCTAAGATGCAGCATCAGTCCAACGTTGACTTAGAGTTCAGGTTTAAGTTGTTTTGGTGGATCTGTTGAGCCTGAAAATGTTCATTCTGGTTTCATTATGACTTTGAGTGCAAAAGCATCTACTGAAATCCTGCTGTTACACGTTTATCACGACTAATAAAGTGGCTTCTCACAGTCAACTGCACATTCAAAGATCTTTGTTCATAGTGAATTTTTTTTCACTGCACTTCCAAACAGTCTGATAAACTCCTGAACACAAACAAGTCAAATTATATTAAACTGTTTAAATGCACAAATATCTTACATTAAGTACTTTTGAGTTTGGGATCATTTCAATATTTATCCACTAGTTGTCACCAGAGACTGATGTAAAGATTTGATGAGACAACACTAACAGCTATTAGAACATACTGTCCTATAAATAATATACATACATAATGCAACTAATGTGTATATAATCTGGTAAAAGGTCTCAGTTAACACATAATTTTGACAGTTCATCCATTTCAGATCATCTTGATTTAATTATGTTTTTCAAAGGTAAACGAATGAAATTTAAATGTAAAAACTATTTTTGGCTTTACAGGAATTCACAACATTCAGCAGAATTTGTTTTAGCGAATATAAAATAATTTTGAATCCAGTCATTCTTAAAACATCGATCAAATCATAATCATGTCAATAATTCCTAATGCATATGACAGTTTAATTTAGAGTAAAAGGACATTTTCATTCAGTCACCTCTGAATTAAATACAACACAGAGAGAGAGAGAGTCGCTGTGTGTGGAGCACACTGCTGGTGACTAACGACAAACCAATAAAACAGATTTTAAATGTTATTTTATTACATTTTTAGGGCTTCACATCCAAAATACACAGAAAAAAAATGTCAATCACCCTCTTCTCTATCATTCTTATAATGCACAAGAGAAAAAAAGCAAAGATGAACAGTTTATAATCAGCAGTAGTGATGCACTAACACAAGTTGAGAGAAGAGTTTATTATCAACATGTTTTGGTTGTTTCTTCGTCACTACGGGAAGCTCGAAGCATCTCAGTCAGTTCACACATTAAACCTGAGAGCTGTGATGCTACATTAATATATATTCTGATTAAAAACCTAATTAATATGAAAGTGGAAGAGCACTTCCTGTATGTTTGTTAGGCTGTAAATCAGCCTCTAAACAAGTGAATTTAAACCAATGAGTTATAATAAGTATGCAACACTATGCACCTTCCCTCTGTGTGTGTGTGTGTGTGTGTGTGTGTGTTTGGATGCTCTCTCTCTCTCTCTCTCTCTCTCTCTCTCTACAGAATAGTCTCAGCACAGGAGTCGCTAAAGTGAGCATGCAGTTTTCTGTCAAAGTCTCTGTGTGTTTGAGGCATCGGAGGGTCATTAGGGGGGTAAAGGCAGTGTCGTGTGGAGTAGAAGCCAGACCCCTCGCAGTCTGACTCCACCTGGATGTTGACCTGGGGCACGGGCGGGCGCAGCGAAGGCAGAGGCAGAGGCAGAGGCAGGTGTGACGGAGCGTCCCCTGGGGCGAGGCTCGTCTGGGAGTGGGCAGGTGAGGGGGGGCAGGAGATCTTCAGGTGCAGAGTGATGCTGGGGAACAGTGGCGGAACCGGCCGGGTTACACTTTTACTTTACTATCACACACACAAGCTCAAAAACACAAAGCGGAAGCTTCAACATACATTCAATTTCATGAGATTGAAAAAAAACAAAAAAAGGAAAGTGTGTGATTATCTGGCTGAAGGTGCAGCGTGTTACATGACAAAAAAAACATCAAAACCACTTAAATTTGGAGGCAGATTTCTGTTAAATTGTGTGTAAATGACTGAAGAGGGCACTGTTCTTCAAGCTTTAGAAGCTTTCTCACACTGGCAGGTGGTGGAAGGAGTGAAAAGCAGATGATGTGGAGCAACACCTAGCAGGGGGAGAAGTGGCGAGCTGCAACAGGAAGGCTCATAGGAGGAACATTTTCTCTGTACATTTTAAAAATAGCACTGAAGGAAGAAGAAGAGCAGCATATTTTACAGGTGGACTATTAATCTATCTCTGTTCTTTCACTTCCTGGTATTACATGATCGGTTAAAGTAAACGAGGGATTTCAGGCACAACTTCAGCTGCTTCCGAGGTGCATTGACAAGTGAGAGAAAAGTGTGTCGGTCTCATTATAAAAGTTGTTCTTTATATACTACAAGTGTTTCTGGAGTTTCGACCTCTTCGACCTCGACGGTGAACGCATGGATAAGCCGGTGAGTCTCATTAATATGGGCCGGTAAATTTAATCAGAAGGCCACAAAGCCTGTCAAGGCTCATTAAGAGGAGGAGAAGAAGAGGAAGAGGAGCAGGAGGAGGAGGAGGAGGAGGAGTGTACAACAGAGGAGCCTTCACGTCGTCTGTTATTAGATGGCTACAAAGAATGTATATTAGAAGTAATTTATCCTACAGAGACTCCGTTTTAAGGTGATTTGTTAAATTTGTAGTGTTTAAACTGTCAGTGTTGTTGTTGTGTGTTTGTGTTTTAATGTTTTAATGAACTACAAGATGAACCAAAGACAATTTTCCACTTTTTTGTAGGCAGTCAAGTCATATCCTGTTCTATTCTTGAGTAAAACTATTAACACTACAATGTAAAAATACTCTGTTACGAGTAAAAGTCCTGCATTCAAAGCCGTACTTATGTATAATTTGTATTTTTGTCTAAACACAGTTGATGTATCCAAATTAAAAGTGATTATTAAACAGAAAAATGTCCAATATTGGATTCTTATGAATCATCCTTTTATGTTGAAGCAGTATTTTAATGCTGTTGGTTGATGTTGAGCTAATTTAACATATTTAACAAGCCCATAATATGTCTTGTATGTATAATCTTACTCTGCAAAGTAACCAATTAATAAAGCTGATGAATAAATGTAGTTTATTATTATTATTATTATTATTATTGTAAGGTGTTACTTTTGTTGCATCTGTATTAATATGATCATGTTTGATCTTGTTTAGTTTCTAAATGTTTCTAAATGATACCTCTGTGGGATCATCGTGTATTTATGCTCCTTATTTTCACACATTTCAATCATCTATTGAACAGCAGGACAGGATGCTGGTTTCTGTCAGCAGGTAAACAGGATCAGACTGTTCAACACAGAGAGGACAGACGGCAGCCATGCAGGAACACAGGACATCAGAAAGTGCTCTCTGGTTTACTGATCAGTTAGTCAAGTCGAGTCATGAAGGGAATCTGCAAAATGAGGAAACTTAAGGAGCCAAATTTAAAAGGGAAATTGATATTTGAATCAAAAGAAACAACCAAAATCCTGTCGAGATGAATAAACTTGTCAGGAAACAGTTTAAAGGACCAGTGTGAAGGATTTAGTGGCATCTAGTGGTGAAGTTGCAGATTGCAACCAATTGAAAACTCTCCCTCCTCTTTCAAGCATAAAGGAGAACCTACAGAGGCCACAAAACTTGCAAAAAACATGAAAGGTCCTTTCTAGAGGAAGTGTTTGGTTTGTCTGTTCTCCCTCTGTAGATATAAAGACTCATTCTAAGGTAACAAAAACACAATGATTCTTATTGTCAAGTGATTATACACTAATTAAAACATACTTATGAATATTATATTCCATTTCTTTAAGTCTGTTCTGTTAGATGCCACTAAATTCTACACACTGCACCTTTAAAGACGTGACTGATGATTGATCCACATCACTGGATCAGTCACTCTGTCGAATACATCACTGGCTTCCTGTCATTTGATGTATTAGATATAATTATACAAATAATAAAGTCACACTACTGTTAAATTAACAACTGTTCACCGTCACTTTCCTGGAAACTACACTGATCAGGACCTTGTTTCCCCAAATAATCTTAATGCTAAAATGATCATAAAACTCAAGCTTAAGCAGCGTTTCCCAAAACATCATAACACTCTTATAAATAACTGTAATAACAAGCGATCATAAGAGGCAAAGAGTGTCTTCAGAAGCTTCAGAGCCTGCAGGAGGAACCAAAAACTACATGTTTTATTGAAGTTTTTAGCATTTTTGATTACTTTTATATCTGTACTTTTATCATGAACTCTGATGTTAAAGGATGTTTAATGCAGAACTAAACTAAACTAAACACACAGCAAAACAGTTTCTTTTTAGTTTTGCAGGTGTCAAAGTAAATGACCTGAAGTCATGATGTCACTTCCTGTCTGTCCGGCCTCTGTTCCACTAGCTTCTGTAACTCGGTGCAATCCGTTTCATCTGTTTTTACTTTCCATATTCTAAGACAACTCGGCTCCACTGCAAACACTTTCTATCAGAAGCTGAAACCTTTGTGATTTTAACAAAGTGAACTTAAAAGTTAAAAGTGCTGCGTTTTTTTTTTTTTAGCTGCAGGAACAGAATCTGGACGTTTCGGCTTCACTTTGGCCTGATTTAATAATCTCCTCTGGCTCAAGTGTGTTTTCAGCTTCTATGTGTTCTTTTTATATATTATTCTTATAATGTTTTCTATATGCTTACATACAATAGGTCTATATTAATACAGAAATCATGACAGAACGATAGATGATGTGCATATTTATGAAACTTTAGGAACCATCACTCAAGAGTGACGACGTCAGCAGCAGCTAAACAGATTCTTAAACCAGCTTCCATCCATGAATAAGAACAGGCAGCAAACTGAGAGCTGAGTCCTTTTCATTCTGACTGATTCCAAATATACAACATTATATTTTGTCTAGTTTATAACGCCTGCACTTTAAGATTTATGTATTTTTAATATATAGCAGAGTAGAGCTGCTACCTCGACCTTGGACTCGCCATAATGCAAAGCTTACAGGCAGCTAAAGTTACTGTAAAGTGTGTTCAGCGTCTCTTCAGGGGCTTTAAGAAGCTCTTAATGGTTTCCACTCGCTCTTACAGTAAATGCTGCTTTGGGAGAAGTAGAACTGCTTAACTTTTAAAAAATTGGTTGTAACCAGGAAACAAGGCCCAAAAGAGAAGGACTTCCTCTTTTTGTTTTCATCATCATGACTCCCTGGAGGAAAAAAAAATAGCTACAAGCTTTCAAAGACAAGCTTTACAACAGAATAAAGATATCAAACCGCTGCCTCGTCGTTTCCAGGGATTTACTTTCTCTCTCTCTCTCTCTCTCCTAAATTTTGATGTTGAAAATATTCTCACAGCTAACACAATCACACGACTATAATAGTAATAAATAATACAGATAAATGACAGATAGTCCAACACACAAACCTGAAATTCAGATTGTTAAAGGGCGGGGTCTTCGTACAGCTACCTGTCTCCTAGAAATGACATTTATATACCATGAAACTGTCTCCTCACTTATGAATGTTATTAGTCAACAATATGTTGACAGAAAACAGGCTTCCTATACGAGTATATAAACATAATTTCTAGGAGACATGTCTGATACTGAAACTAACGTCTGATTTATTGTTTTTTTCTTACAAAGACAGTTTAAATCAGTTGCAGCTCATTTTTAAGTAGAGAAAAGTGTGTAATCATAATAATCTTTCTGGATCTACAGCGATTAAAATACATAAACAGTTAGGAAGGTGTTGTTGAATTAAATGGATAAACCTAATTTCTATCCGGCAACCGTGTTAAACAGAATATGAACAAATATCAATTACATGCTCTCATGCACTGCGTTGTAAACAGTACTCTCTCTCTCTATGCAAGTGCACAGAATTACCCACATTAACCTATCTGCCTGCGGTGTAAAAACAATCTGGCATTTCAAAATAAAATATCTAAAACATTTTCCAACACTCATATATAAATACAAGTGATGCAGCAGCTGAGAACTGAACAAAAAAAACAAAAAAACATGTGTTTCTGTGTTGTTGTTGTTTATGTGTTTGGTTGTCTGGCAGTGACAGTGTTGTCCCAGCCAGAGTTTGTGTCAGGTGAGTACATCAGATCACTGTAGGGCACGTGCAGTTTCAGCACACAGTACCTGCGGTCTAGTTCATTTTGATCGGATGTGACTGTGGAGTACGGGTTCATCTCCTGTAAGAAAACACACACACACACAAGAGACAGGAAGAACATATGCACAGAACAACACAAGTGTACACAGGAGTGAACAATTCAACACAAATACCACAAATAACACAGAGACACAAGATAGTAAAGATGAACAAAAACATCCAAAAGTAATCTGAACAGTCACAAAAATACCACCAAAAACATTTCTATCACTTTACATTTAAATGAGGGTCATCTTTGACATAATAACTGCAGCGGCTACGTTTACATGCACATCAATAATGTGACACGTCTGACTGCAGTAATGCAATCATGTTCAGGACCCGTATTCATCAAACTGCTAAGACAAAAAAATTTCAAAGTAAAAGAAAAATTGTACACTTTTACTCACAAACCTAAATGTAAAAGCTCTTTATCAAATTTCTGTTGAGAAATACTTGTTCTATAATTTAAGAGAGCTCCAGAGTGCTCAACTGATTTAGCATTGCACTTCCTATAAATATATGTTTTTAACCCATAAGAGCCCACGGTAACACAGGTGTCACCAACCCTTTCTGTTCTGGAAAATTCCTTATACAGCTTTATCCTTGATTTTAACTCATGAAGTCCCTAAGTGAACATCCTGGTGCAGTCATGTGACAATGAGTGAATCTGTGTACCCATGACATCACTTCCAAAATGGCGGTGTGGTGTGCCTGGTCAGCAAATGTGACAGAACTAGCTAATTTTAAAAAGCTTGTTTTTTTGTTACTAAAAGGTAAATTTCAACCTATTTAATAATCCTGATGCTTTAATAAGACGTGCTGTATTACATTTAACCTGTTCTGACCACATTTCTTGAACAAATTGATATAAAACAAGTTAGGGAAATATCGTTATGACATATATGTTACATTACAGATCTTTGACACTGAATTTCAAAATAAAATTCAGAAATGTGTTCCTTGTGGTCCATTTGGTCTGTTTTATATTCCCCATAATTTTCCTTTAAGGAGAAATAGGTCCGGGTTCTTATGGGTTAAAAAACGGATCAAAATCAATGCAGCAGAACCAGATATTGTCTTTTTTTTATCCCACATATTCTTCTTCCTTGTCAAAACCAAGCGGCATCTCCAACATCTTGAGGCTGAAGCACATTAAAATGCCACCAACAGCTGCTAGATGCTCATTCATAAAGCCTCAACTTCTCTCTAGAAATACTGAGTCAATCATTGTTTTCAATGAGTCATTATGGTCTCAATCTATAAATTCAGGCCCTCTAATAAATGTGCGGGTGATCATTTTGGAAATTATTGCTCTGTTAATAAGATTTGACCCCCATAAGGTGTCACGAGATGATTAACAAGACAACAGAAGAAACACAACTTTCCTCTAATTTCTGCTTTATTCCTTGTGAATTACTGTGTAATTTCATGTCCTTGAGCCTCTAAAAGTTATCCATATTAAAGAAGAAAAATCAATGCTCTTCTAGTTAACTGAAAAATGACTGTAGAAAATATTGTTCATAATGAATAATACAGAGAACGTCTTTACTCCTCATTAAGGCAATTTTAAGTGCACTTCTAAGTTTGATGAATACGGGCCCAGACTATATTATAATGGTGACTTTTAAATTAAATTTCATGTAAATTTAACTAGATTATTCCCTTACAATTGCCAAAAGTTAAATTATTGAGTGCATGTAAAAGTATCCGATGGTTAATTAAGCAAAATAAAGATAAATTATCCACAGTCACAAGCAACAAATCTATCAAAAGCTCTATTAGATCTCCATCTGTCACATTTAGTAAATGTACATCAAACATTTAAAAAAAAACACATCAAACATACACAACAAGAGGTGGGAGGGTTGTTGTACTCACAGTCGGAGGTTTGGTTTTGGGTGGGGGGGTTGACATGGGTGGGGTCTGGCTCTGTTTGGGGCTCTATGACCTCCATGGGGATCTGCACCGGAGGGGGGACAGAGCTCCGGGGCTGAGAGGCACAAAGAGGAAGGAGTCGACATGCAGGACAAACTGGGATATTAAAGGATGAATCTGGTGATTTTTCTTTGTTTTTCTTATTGTCAACAAATCTCATGTTTGGATCCAAACCAACTGATCTACTAACAAGTATCGTGTGTGTATCTAAAGCCTGATATATCTTATTCCTCCATTGTTGTCCAAAAACTATTAAAAACACGTCAATGAGCCACATCGCTGCACTGGGTGACATGTTCCTTCATCACCATGAACACACACGCTGTACTGCTACCAGAAATACTCACTAGAGCACCAAATGTGGATTCATCCGCCACTGAAAATAGTCCCCAACAAATGTACTATTTCTTCTTGTTTGAGTAACGTTTGTTGAAAACAGAAACATTAAGATTTTGACCTGATGTTTGCAGTTCATCCTTAGGGGGACGTGAATATCTGAACTACATTTCATGGTAATCCATCCAACAGTTATTGAGATTAATGTCATAGTGGTGTTAGAGGGAAACTCAGAGGATCACCAAAGTCAGTAGGATTCATCTTCTGGAGAACATGAATGTATGTAAAAGATTTCATCTTAATCCATCTGATAGTTGTTGAGATATTTCAGGCTGGACCAAAGTGGTGGACTGACTGACCGTCATTGCTGCTATTGTGGCTTAATACGAAATATTTGTGTCCCAGGTTTAAAACTTTCTGTCTTCAGAAGGAACCGATGTGCTTGAAGTAGAGAGTACGGCAGTCAGAAAGTATCCATCCAAACTTAGTGCAAATTTTTACCAAATTTCCAGAATATCAGCAAAACACAAATCTGCATTTACTGCAATTTTGCGAATATTAGATATTAGTTCATCAAGATAAACAGCTGGTGGTGCTAATTCTCTAGTCGGTGCCGTTAAACCATCACAGACGAAGAGGAAACAACGAGATGACGTCATTAAAAGAGCGGCAGTTGAAGCTCAAACGATGGAAAACATGATAGAAATATGACATTTCTGTTTGTTTC
Source organism: Thunnus thynnus (assembly GCF_963924715.1). Lineage (NCBI taxonomy): Eukaryota > Metazoa > Chordata > Actinopteri > Scombriformes > Scombridae > Thunnus > Thunnus thynnus. Next base: position 4,089,399 of record NC_089535.1, read on the forward strand.
ATGTATTCATTGGAGGAAGGTTACAGTCTCCTCATCATCACTCCACACAGATCTTCAGCTGAGAGGAAACAAGTGGATGTTTAAGTCACATGCTTCATGATTTAATCGCTAAATTTGTTTCCATCGCACTTTGTCGCATTTTGATTTTATCAATTAACCAACTTTTACACCAAACTTAAAAAATTCTTTGTGATATTTTGATAATTTTACGAATTTTCTGGCATTTCCACTAAAGTGTTTTTTATGCACAAATTAAAAATGTGAATAAAAGCAGGTGGATGGAAACACATCTATAGTTGGTTTTGGTCTTTTCTTGGGATTTGTTGACAATTATGAAAATATAATAATAAACCCAGTTTTATCCTTCAATCACAATCATCAGTGGAAACACAGCCGTCCTCATATTACTGCCAAAGAGCATCTTCACTGTTTTGTCTTTGGTTGAGGACTGAAGCGAGGACATAAGTGGGCACAGTGGGAAAGGTTGACAGATACACTAAAAGGAGCACGGACAGACAAAAAGACTGTAGTAAGTGTTATACAGTGCCTTTTCAGCAACACTGTGGGACAGAGAGGAGAAACATACAGTATTAGTCAGCGAAAACAAACCCAGGAGCGACACAACCACAACAGATGGAGCGACACACGTTTAAATACACAGTAAATACCGAGAAAAGACACTCGCCAGCGTTGGAGATTACAGTAGCTGTGTGTTTGGCGGGCAGACACGGTATCTGTGTGTGTTTAATTTCATGTTTGTGGGACATTTTCCCTCACCTCCTCATCGCTCTCTGGCTCTACCACCCTCCTCTCTTTCTTCTTCTTCTTCTCATCCTCCTTCTTCTTCTTGTCTTTGTCTGGCAGGATGTCGTCCAGCCAGGCCAAGTCGTGTTGTGAGAACATCAGATCCAACAGCTTACGTACAACCATCAGACCCAGAATCTACACAAAGTGGAAAGATAGTTAACCCTCGACAAACTGGAGATACAAGAAGTCGTGACATCATTATCAAGGATCCTCGTTTGCCTTCAGAACAGACAAATAAATATAATTTATAAAAATGCCTTAAAATTTAGAAAAATCAAGTCAACATCATGCTGCTGGAACCAAAGTTGGGACAAAGTTTTGCAACTCAAGCTGGTCTCAAGTCCCGCTATGAAGACCCAAGTCAAGTCCAGGTCCTAAACTTTGTATTTCAAGTCCTAAACAAGTTATTATGTCCCTCACCATGACAAAAATAATTAATGTTTTTTGAGAGAAATAGAGCCACGCTTTATACGAAAAGATACGTAAGAAATGCAAGCTGATGAACAGGCAGTTTGCTAGTTCGCTAACCAAAACAGTTAGCTTTATTAGCCGGCTACAGGTAGCCCTATAAGTAGATCCTTATACAGTCAACTACAACTGTTAACTTCTGTATGTCCTAGAATATAGACTAGTTAAAGACTGATGAAAGAAATTAGTAGAAGAAGCTAATCTAAAGTAAGTAGATAAGTAAGATAAGTAGATACTTACAGGGTTAGCTACAATTGCTAATTTCTGTATTCAGTCAGACTCACAGATAAGAGTTTGAAATAATTTATGTAAGACGAGGGGCGTTTACATGTCTGTAATGATGGCAGGACAGTGTAGAAGATTTTACACAGCAGAGTTTTTGTGAATTTTATGGATAGAGATGAAACCAAGTGACGATGACATAAATACCTGTATGGGAGCTGTATTGTTTATTATGCTAAAAAGTAATCATTGTTCAACTGCAAATTGTTTCAACCTCTAAAAGCTAAATAGTAGTAGCAGTGGAGTCAACTAGTCCTAGAATATAGACTAGTTAAAGACTGATGAAAGAAATTAGTAGAAGAAGCTAATCTAAAGTAAGTAGATAAGTAAGATAAGTAGATACGTACAGAGTTAGCTACAATCGCTAATTTCTGTATTAAGTCAGACTCACAGATAAGAGTTTGGAATAATTTATGTAAGTTTTTTTGGAAAGCTTCAGGAGGCTCGCACTGCTCACCCAGATATACATTGTTTTGCTGAAGTCGCATTTTCTAAATCTCTACAGCTCAGATGGTACAAGTGCACAGTTAGCCTTAAGTCAAAATAGACACAAAATAGAGAAAAAAGACCCGGGAAGAAAAATGCTTGAAAAAGGCCTAAAAAGAAGAAGTAGGTATTAAACAAACGCACCAAACAAAGTGTTGGACAAAATAAGAATTTATCCATTTTCACCATTTTATTTGAGTGTTACTGTTACTTGTACTTTCTGCTAACACTACCCAAATGCAACGTGTGTCACTTTATAGGCTACATGGGCAAAATTATTGTTGTGCCTCTCTACGGCTGACAGTGATGACGCCAAATGATGATGATTGAGTGTCCAAAATCTCTGCTATATAGAGAGTAATAGTAGTTTTGGGGGGGACTTATCATCATTTAGATATGGAGATAATGGGGTGGAAAATGCAGCAGGGCATCTGGAGCTGGCACCATTTATCATAACATGTTTAAAGTTTCTTAAATCATTTGTCTAAAGTTTTGTGTCGACATTCATACATTTCAAAACTAAAATTACCCTTAAATGACTGCTAATGCATTCATAAATACCACAAATGGAAAAAAAACAAAGATACAACAGAGTTACAGTCACACCAGTTCACAGACACACTCACCATTACTGGGAAGACGATGGCCAAGAAGGTTGACTTGAGGATCCAGAGCACAGCCAGACAGAGGATCTGGACCAGCGTGAAAAGATGGACGCGTCTCAGAGGAACGTGACGCAGGAAGGAGAAGTCTGGCTGGTGTTTGGCCGGCATCAGACACAGTTTGATACGCTCCCAGAACTGAAACAGAAAATACAGAAGACGTTGAAATATTGAGAGGAGTGATTATACCTGATTCACTGTTAGTGTATTAGACATTTCAGTCCTTTACAGAGACAATAAAGCTACCATTACCACTACCAAGTTTACTTTTTATTTATTTCCAGGTGGAAATATTAGTATATTTTCCATTTTATTGATCAAAAACATGCCAGAAACATTGAACATTAACAGAATTTGTATTTCCCTGAAGATTCACAGCAAAATATATCATTATTTTGATCATGTTAAGTGAAATTTAAACAAATTGGACATTTTCATGGAGTTAATAATGCAAAGAATGAAGCTCTCATGAAGTATATCGTAACATTTTCTCCATAGAAACAGAAAACCATCTTTAATCTACCTGGATGCCGCTTAGTGAGGCGACTCCCATGTAGAGAAACACTCCGTAGAGGACCGGCATCGGGATGTACTGCAACAAACAAACAGCTGTTAAAAAGGCTTAACTGCAACTTTAAAGGTGCAAATAATAAAACTGATGGAGACAAAACAGCATCATATTGTGTGTTGTCAGACAAGACTTTTCTCCAGATCTTCACACATGAAATTATTGTGTTTTAGTAGAATAAAATCTGACATTTTAAGACGTTAAAAGTGTGTTAAGATGTTGTAATTTTGACTGTTATCATGATACTGATGACTGAAGCTTCCATGTCACAGAGAGTCAAAGTAAAACTGGAACTGCACCATTTAAAATCCCACTGACATCTGAAATAACACAAATAACTCAACAAACCAGGCACCAAACATAACCTTACTCTACAGTATGTTGTGTTTTTCACTCTATATGTTTAGATAAGGACTTAGGGATGTGCAGAGGGTCCAGTATTTGTATTTGTATTTGTTGAGGCAGCAAAAATTATTTGTATTTGTATTCGAATAAAAGTGGAAAGAGGCTTAAAAATCCTGTTTTTGTTTTTATTACGTTTTTAATTTTAGAAAATTAAAGATGAAAATTAAAGTGATGTCCAAAATTAAGTGGATGTGACCCCTCATTGAGACCTGCTGATAGACGTCACAGTGGAGCAGAGGAGAGACACTGAGATAGCGACTAGAACTGACCTGCTTGCTGGTATTTGACGTTTTGTTTTTTTTCTTCCCAAAAACAAATAATTTAAAAAATATTTGTATGAAACAAATATTCATAAAAAACCCCACTATTTGTGCTTTGCCGAATAACGTATTTGTATTCGGGCACACCCCTATAAGGACTGCCATTTTTTTGTCGTTGTTTAATATCGTTTATTTAACATTTCGGTTTTTAGAGAGAGTTGGAAAAATTACTTTGGATGAACGTTTTTGTGAATTTTATGGATATGGACGATACAATGATGTTGATACATACACTGCACATCTACCTACTAACCTGGAGAACAGGAGCGAGGAAGACTGAGACTCCAGTCAGAACAAACACCAAAATGCCGGTCAACCTCTGCTCCCTAAATATGAAGAATCATACAGTATATTATGAATGCAAACAGTGTAAAAGATTCACACACACACACACACTCAGTGTCAGGATAGTCTTACCTGACTCCGAGGAACTGGGGCTGTTCTCCGGGAGCGCTAGATTCACTCTCCATCTTCAGAGAGTCGATGTGGGCAATGGAGATGACGGTGGCTGCAACGTACCAGGGCAAACCCATGAAGGAGCACACAGCCATCAGTATACCCACCCAGAACAGGTCCAAGTGGTAGCCACAGCCTTTCTGCAATTGTGTAAAATCACAGCAGGTGACAAAACATTCAGGTGTATCCATGGCTGAAGGATCTGAGGAACATATCTGAGATCTTGTGATTCTTCTGACCAGCTGTTCTACAAACAACATTGTACCAAACATAATTTACAAACGTATCTTGTTCCTACAGTCAGTCAGAGTAAAGTTTATCTATTGAAGAAATTGGCCGATTTGCAGACCTTCAGTTTGTTCTCCTTGCGGTTGACGATGACAGCGCTGATCTGCTGATCCATGAAGATGAGGATGGTGACCAGGAGAGCGGGAACGAAGCTGGCCACGTACCACCACCAGGGGTTCTTACCGAACGGCATCACCAGCCAGCCACGGTCAGGACGTGTGGGCTGCATCACACACACACACACATTATAATGACATTTAAATATATCGTACTGGTGAACATCCAACTAACACTTGTAATGGTGCAACTAAAACATACTAACTACTATGCAGTGGTGGAAGACGTATTCACATCACTTATTTAAGTAAAAGTATTAAAACAACAATGTAAAAATACTCCATTACAAGTAAAAGTCATCCTAACTCTAATTAAAAGCACAAAAGTATTTTAAGTCCACTTAAAGTATCAAAGTGAAAGTTATTCATTATGGACAAAAACTGGCTGTGACTGGTTTTATTAACTCTTTCATGCATGAATTATGATAACCTCAGTCAGTGTTTTTATTCCTCTTTAGGCATGAAAAAAATATTTGAACTTCATTTTTTTAAACATGCATTTTTCAAGGAGTTTGTCCAACTTAGTGGACAGATGATTAATTGTCATTTTCTCCCAACATAAAATCAATACTTGGAAATTTTAACAATTGTATTACTCCTTAGTTGTTACTTGATGTTACAAAATTTTATTTACCTGCAAGGGTCTATTACTATAGAAGGATTGGCAAGATGTTCCTGAGCTGATGAGTATTTCCGGCCGGCAAGCGGCCATCTTGGTTTTGAGAAATTTGTGTTGCACTTACAAAGGCTGGCCAATGGATGGCAGTGTATGGGATGACACACTAGAGTCCACTGTGTTGGCTGATGTGCAACTATACCATTAAAACCCCATGCATATATAAGAAAACAGCTTTTGAATAGCTGTCCACTGTAGTGACCACTATGCATGAAAGGGTTAATATTGAAGCATCAGTGTTAGAGCAGCATGTTACTGTTGTAGCTGCTGGAGGTGGAGCTAGTTTCAACTACTTTATATACAGTTAGCTAGTTTAGTCCAGTGGCTCCCAACCTAGGGGTCGGGGCCCCTCCAAAGGGTCAGCAGATAAATCTGAGGGGTCGTGAGATGATTTATGGAAGAGGAAAGAAGAAAAAACAAAATTATGATACAGATATTTATGTTCATTTTATTTTTTATTTTTCTCAATTATTTTATTTTTATATTTTTGTGAAATATTGAATTTGATCTTGGGAACAGTTATTTAAATTAAACCATCTGCTTAAAAAGAAAGTCTGTCTTTGGTGGAACTGCTTTCAACTCATAAAGTGGAGTTCCAACCGCCTGTTTTTATGCACATTTACAATTTAAGCATTAAAAAAGTGAGTGGCAAGGCTGAAAAAAGCCAAAATATTGCAAAAAATGCATTTACATTTTGTTGAGGTGTAAAAGTAGTTGTGTGGATAAACAGACTTAGTGAAAACATGATGACGTACATGAATCATGTGACTTAAACGTCACTGAAGACTTGAAAACATCAGATCTGTGTGGCGCGATGATGAGGAGACTGTAACCTTCCTCACATGAATACATGAAACAAACAGAAATGTCATATTTCCATCACGTTTTCCACATGGTTTCCTATCGTTTGATCTTTGACTGTCGCTCTTTTAATGATGTCATCTTGTTTTGTCCTCTTGGTTTTGTGGAAATTAGGTTAAAAGTTGCACTAAATTAGGATGTAAACAAGGCTATAGACATCTGAAACATGACAAGAGGATCCAACTAGACACTGCTTGTTGTAAGAGGGTCATAAAGGGGCCAAAAAGTTTGGGAACCACTGGCTAGGAAAAAGGATGTGTTGTATTTTATAAGCTTATCACGTTTTTTAATGTAAAATCTTAATCAGAAAGTTCTGGAGTAAACATACTTAATTATTTTCCACCACTGCTAACAGACACACATGCAGAAGGGCAGTCGTGTGATATAAGCAAATGTATTTACGGTATAAATACACATGTAATTTAGTGAGAAATCAAATACCTTGATCTCAGTTGGAACGATTAGTTTGGGTGTGTCTAACCCGATCAACATATCCAGACCCACAAAGGACATGATTGACATGAAGATGGCAAAATCACTGATTAGCTTCCTCAGCTACACAAAACATCAAGACAAACGAAGAGGAAGAAGAGATGTGTAGTATGGCGAAGAAGTGAAGGAGAGGGACATAAAGGTAGAGGAGGAAGGTGCGTACATGAGGAGATGAAGACAGGAGAAGAAGAAGAGAGACTCTGTTACATAATCATTACATTATTAAAATCCACATAAAATCAAATGACTGATTAAAAATGTGTAAAAACGACATCCTTGAGGGAAGAAATGCGTCCGAGCAGTGACATAAAAAGTTGGGGAAAGATGAGAGAGGTACTGAGGTAAGACGTGGACCTTGATCTCAGTGGGTACGTGCAGTTTGGGGGTATCCAGGTCCAGCAGGAGGTCCAACCCACAGAAGACCAGGATGGAAATGATGATGGAAAAGTCACTGATGAGGTTTCGGAGCTGGAGTGCAAAACAGGGAGAGCAAAGGAGGAGAGAACATGGGAGAGGACCTTCCGCTACGGATAATGGAGGTTTTAAAGGTAGAGGTTCGGGTCGGGAGAAGGACGAAGCATTCAAATGAAAGATATTTTGTGCAGATATTCAAGAGCTTTAAAAGATAAGTCTGGTGATGTTCAAATCCCATGAAAAGACCAAAATCAATAACATTAGTCTGTCAATAGTTTCTGACTTTCCTACTCTGTGGCTCTCAGCTTCAAGCCCATTGGTTCTTTAATCTTTAAAAACGGCTTCCAAATATCAGGCTGCAAACTGAAATGGCCTAAAAAAGGTGACAGAACCCAAAACCTCTTTAGGAGGCTCTCTGATCTGGCATTTTATAGACTAAACAACTAATCAGAAACATGTACGAGCAAAAAAATGTAGAGGGGTCAACACCTTTTGGTGTATAGTCCTCTGCATTATCAACATGCCCACAGCCTGTTAACGTAGGACGTTAACGTTGTGGTCACATGCATCTAGACGTGCTTCCATGGTTAGATAGATCTGTCATGTGACTTAGTAGAAATTTGGAATGATTCATTTAGTGAGGGTGAGTTATACATGCTGTAGTCAGCAAAGCAAAATGACAGCACAGAAACTTTTGCTGCATTGTAATCGTATCTTTCACCTTGTTGTTTAATGTGTTTCTAACTTTCAAGATTTTGCTCTCTTCTACTTAGTTTCTTCGTCTTTAACTCTCTGCTATGCTTGAGGAAGGCTGACAGAGAGACTCCGATCTTTCAGTGCAACAGAAACTGGCTACAAAGCCTGCACAACTTCTTGCCAGATGCTGGGTTTGCATCAATGCTTGCAAGCTAGCAAGTAGCTTGCTACATTAGCCGCTACTAGCATAAAACGCTGGAATCTGTACGCTTAAATGAATCGAGTGGAGTTGCACTGTGGTAAGTTTTGACAAGGAAGAAGAATGTGTGGAATAAAAAGGACAATATCGATGGTTCTGCTGCATCGATTTTGTTCCTTTTTTTTAAAAAAAGAACTGTTCGTTGTCAGTCCAACTATGTTATAGTACTTATGATAAATCGGTGGAGTTTTCTTTTAAACAGCCACATTTCAAGTAGCAGTAACCCATAAAATAACTGCGTCCATCCCTGCCACGCAGGTGCCATATTTTTCATCCAAGACAAAGATTTTTGCTGAAAGGCTGAGTTTGCTGCCCTGAAATATATTATTTAATTCTTTAAAAGGGCAAATAAATGGTTTGTTGATGACAAGAAAAATATAATAGATCACCAGACTTATCCTTTAAGTTTGGCCACTTTCATGCTTTGGTAAATATCCCCCTAAATTACAAGAATCCAGCATTTCACATGCAGGTTTACTTTTTTTGCTGGCTGGGAGAGTCTCTAACAGCATTAAAGCCATCATGCAAAAACAACTTTGCCTAAAGTCGTTGTGTTGACTGTGAGGTTGTCTTACCTTTGTTGGGAAGTAGCGGCTGAACTTGAACTTCTTGAGAGAAACGGTCATGGAGTAGGTACCAAAGAAGAGGATGAAGGACATGAGGGCCAGATCAGGAACATACTTACAGGAGTTCCCCACCAGCGTACCGCTATACTTCACACACTCTTTCTTACTCAGCTGACTCCAGTCCAGGTCTGTCAAGTTAAACTGCACAGACAGGATGAGGGAGGAAGAAGAGGAGGAGAGCCGGGGACGGGGAGTTGAAGACATAGGTCGGTGAAGGTGGGAGGAAAGACCGAAACCAAAAGGTGGGTAGAGGCATGGAGAAGAAGCACAAACAAAAAGAGAAAAGACAAGCGATAACAGAAGAAAAAATACAAAACAAAAGAGAAATTGGAGCTATAATCCTCGTTATATTGTCTGCAATTACTGTTATTTCTCATTTACTACAGTGCAATAATTTAGTAAGTTACCTTCACACACATGGGAATAACAATAATTAATGTAAGTGATGCTAATCTGAAGCTCCTTTATCTTCTTTCACTTACCAGCATAGTCATGTTATCATCTGCGAGTGGAACTGAAACATTCAAGCCCAGCGCAGATGCTGAGGAGCACAAACACAAGAGAGAAAACCAAATGAATGATGGGTAACATGACGTTTTATATGTATTAACCAGAATTACTGTAATTAAAGACAAATTAAGGAAAAACTGAACATTGCAAAAGCAAGGAAATCTTGTTTATACTGAATTACATTGATGAACAACAGCCACGTTTACATCCAAATGTAGCACAAATGTGCTAACGGCACTCATGCAGTCCTCAGTGAAGGAGCAGCCTCTAACAATGCAATCAGTATTTGATATTGAAAACTTAGGCTTGAGAGTTTTCCTTTAACAACTAAAAGTAAATGTGGCCCATCTCTATATAACAGGTCTACACATGCATACTCACTTTTTCAGACAGCATCCGAAAGTGAAGCAGAAGCAGAACAGAATATAAATCACAAAGTGAAGACTAAAGATTTTCATCTAATCACACTGTGAAATATCTTCTCAGTTAACACATTGCATTTATGTGAACATGACGACTTAATGCCTGCTGTACGGCTGTAGAGACGGGAATGTCGGTCTGTCTGTTGGTCCAGACCCAAATATTTAAACTATTGGAAGGATTGCCGTGAAATTTGGTCCCTCTAGCACCATCATCAGGTCAAAATTTAAACAGTTTGAATACTGAGCACCAAATACCTGCAAAACTAAACACATTCCCATCAGCCTCAGCTGTGTTTTTTATTATTTTATCGGTCAAATAACTAAATCCAACTGACCATTTATGTTAATTTTAGAGGAAAAAAGACTTTTATCTCACCAATGTGATGCCATTGAATATGATCACAGTCAGTTATCACAATTTCCTTAAAGCATTAAGAAAACAGAACAAAAACAGAGTTTGAAGACTCACCCTGGTCCGGAGCGATGCATTCACACCTGTAGGAAGTGATGTAATCAGGCTTGAAGCCACGGTTGATTGGGTAATACTTAAAGGATCCTACCTGTAGAAAATAAAACGTGTTTTTGTCCTTTAACAAACTTTATATTATATCTTAAGTGTTGTACTGTTTGTCTGTGTTGCTTCGTGTACTTGTAGAGTTAATTTGTAGATGTTGCAGATGTGACAATTTGGTGTTCGTCCATTTCACACGACACTTTGTTACCCACCATCTTCTTAATGGCATCAGAGATGAATATGAAGGAGATGAGGCTGGAGAACCCCTCCTCGGTGAAGCGCGTCATGTACTGGATGATGTAGCTGGCGTCTGACAGTACCAACAGGAAACACTGCAGACACGAGTGAATGCCAATCCACAGACGCAACTCCATGTAGTCTATACCATTATTCCTGTGAGGACAGACAAGAGGATCTATCTATCTTCTGTCTATCTGTTATTATGTGTACTGTGTGTTTTTTTCTCTTGTGTGTATCTTACTTGCTGAATTCATAAAGCAGTTTCTCAAAGATAAGAATGGGTCCAGTAGAGCTGAGGATGATGAGAGGTTGGCCACCAAACACACAAAACACAGTCCCTGCTAAAGCTGTGCCAAGGAAACTCTCCATCACACCCTGGGAGAAAGAGAAAGAGGACAGCCAGAGAGGTTTAAAGAGAGGTGTTGTCAAATATAAGATAAGACTGGCTGGAGGGTTTCTCTACTGGCTCACTATACTTTCAGCTGTGCTTGTTTTTAATCCTTTGAACCCAAAGGCTCTCCTCCTTTTTCAAGCTCTTTATTTAGAGACTTTTAGCAGAGTTACAACATATCTTAACCAGGCATGTCATACATTGTTATTTACAGAATAAGCAAGAACAGATTTCATGAAAAAATTTAAAAAGATTTGTGCGATTTAAATATTTTTGCCTGTATGTCCACAGGTTTTCAACATAGTGAAAACATATTCAGGCCTATATGAATGAATAGAGGAGATGTCAATCAGCTGCTATGATTAATAGACAGAAAATGAATCAATTAACCATCTTCCATCTTCTCAAATGTGAAAATGTTCTTGATTTAGTCCTCTATGACAGTAAACTGAATATCTTTGGGTTGTGGACAAAAGAAGACGTCATCTTGGGCTTTGGGAGACATTATATAGACCAAACAACTAATCAAGATAATAATTAACAGATTAGATAATGACAGATAATAATTAAAACAATTGTTAGTTTCAGCCCTAGTGTCAGTGTTCCAGCCTTAATAAAAATAAATAAATAAATAAAATAATTATTGGGGATAATCTAGTTCTAAAAGGCACATCATGGAGTCATGGATGTACTGACAACTATCACTGGATTACTGTGACACTGAAGGAAATTTAAAACATGATGATTATAAGGCAAACTGACAGCAAACGCGGATTTATGGATGAAGAAGAGAGGAAGAATTATGACCAAAAATGGCATAGAAAAACAGTGCTGTGTCTCAAATTGCATACTTCTGTACTTACACTTAACATTTTGAGTGCATAAGTGTGTTCACACTGAGAAGTATGGAAAAATGCAGTGCACTGTCAGAACCCGGATGGTGCACTCGAAACAGTCAAAAAGTTGAGTGTGGAACTATGGACGCTTCTCACCCTCAATGGTCGCCATCTTGGCTATGTAGCGAAAGGGGAGGGACCACTTTTCAAACTGGAGATGGTGGCCGGGTACGTTGTTACTACGGTGAACATCACCACATTATACAAATGTAAGTTATACATGTGTTTTTTAGCACTAAGCACCACTATACTGTTGTCAGATATAAGCCATCAGTATTTTTTTTGGGTTAATTTAGCAGTCTGTAATGATTTGGTAGCACGAACGATAATACGAATGCTAACGCTAGCTAATGCTAATTTGTGATCATCATTTCCGGTAAGTACACACCGGCCGTGTTTGATTTGAGAAAACACTACCCTGTAGAAATTCGCGCACTTCGCCAGTAATACATAGTGTACACAGTGTACTACATGAAAGGGTACTAACAGAAGAATGTGATTTTAGACACAGCTCCAGGTCCAGTCACTCAAGGTAGGTTTGAAAAAGTAGAAGGCTTTTATTCAAACGGGCTAGAGTCATTAAAAACACACCAATGCGTGTCGGCTTGCGCCTTCTTCAGGGTGTGACACCCTGAAACCTACCTACCTTGCGTGCCTGGACCTGGATTTTTTATGCCATTTTTTGGTCATAATTCTTCCGCACTTCTTCAATATTATTCCCGTCCATGAGCACTGGTGGTTTGAGGGACACCAGCAGCTTCTTCTGTCTTTTACATATGCAGATTTATGGATGTTTACCCGTGACTGGGACATCAGATATATTTCTAACCCTGAAAAGTGTAAGTCAAACTGAATCCAACAAGATGTGTATCATGTCTTATGTGGTCAGATTTGACTGAGTTATGCCTCTGAGAAGAAGGATTGTGCTTATTATCGGGTGCAAAGGGTTAAAGACCGGTTACGTTTTTCTTTCTGTCACCTGGTAATTATCGGTAGCATCTCCTAGCAGTCCTCCAAAGGTGATGGCATTGGTGACGGTGCCCAGGTAGATGAAGAGCACAGCAGAGATGGTCTGGATATGGAAGCCATCGTAGATATCACTACAATAAAATGGCATCTTCCTTTTGATGTCCAGCCATAATCCACCACCAATCCTATCAAAACAAGGTTGAGAACAAATAGCACATCAACTGAATCACTATTTATTATTGTGTCCTTAATTGCTGCCTTGCTGAATAAAGAACCGTAACTTGTTAGAATTGGATGTAAATATTGGGGTGCAAAATCATCTAATATGGACATAATCCCTAGGGGTACTGGATATAGTCCCCTCCAGTGCTCCCATACCTCCCAGTGAATTTCAGCTCTTCTCCAAGCTCATGTTGAGCTGGAAGCTCCTCATCCTCTCCTCCAGCTGCCCCACCAGCCGAGCCGTTCATCTGACCCAGCTCATTCAGGTTCAGCACTGACTTCCTGAAGTAAAACATGGACAGAATAAAACAGAGTAAACAAACAGAATAAAGTGTCAGGCGAAGGCCAAGACGAGCTTGAAGTTTGGAGACATATGGATATTAAATATAATTAAAGTGTGGTTCAGTGTTCGTGCCTCATATCTGCTGATGGAACCTTCTTCGGAGGTTCAATGCGTATTTTGGGGTCCCATTCCCCTGGAGGGAGGACGATCACCTCGTCCAGAAACTCATCAACGCCAGCGATCAGGTCGTCACGGTCCCTTGCTTTATATGCAACATCACTGAACAGCTGGTGGGATATAAAGACATAGAATCAAACTAACACATTTGATGCGTGTATGAGTGCAGCCGACAAGGGCGACAAGGTCACTTACATCATCCACCATGAGTGTAGCGATAGCTCTGCCGATCTCGTTGTAGGACTTGGTTTTTCCATGAGGACCCAGCAAGATGAAGAGAAACCTGCGAGGTTAAGAGATTAATAAATGCGAGGAGACACACACTCTAAAGAGAGATAGGAAGGGAGACATATCGGTGAGAGACACACACCTGGTCGGTACGGGGACCTCGGTGAGGCCTCCCAGAGTTGTGGCTTGAGCCAAACGTACAAAGGAGACGAACGGTTTGTCCAGAAAATCCACCTCGCCAACCAGGACGTTGGATGCTTCAGCATCACGAGGGATCTTCTTCATGAATTTATTCTTCAGCTGGAAGAAGAGAAAGGATGAGTAGAAATCACATATTTGAAGCATGTTGCACTGCGGATGACTAACGTCTGCCACGATCAACCGGCATTTACTGTGTGCTGGTGACATCAGGTAGTCACAGCAGCTGAGCAGAAAACGGCATATGAGATTTTTTTGGGAATGACAACAAAAGCCACAATCCAACTTGTGCTTTCAGTTGCTTTTAGTTGCACATTATTTCTTTGTCATTAACTTCTACCAAGAACTCTTCCCTAGATATTTTAAGAAATGGTAATGTTGGTCAATTGTTTGATCGACCACTTCCAGAGTGAAATGTCTTGACAACTATTGGATGGATTGTCCTGAAATTTGGTACAAATATTCAAGGTCCTCAGAGGATGAATCCTCTTTTTATCTGTAACCACCAATATTTAATATTTTCATTTTATCAGGTGAAATATTTCAACATCTACGACATGGATCTGCAACAAAATGTGTTTCCTGCTGACTTTGATGAGGCTGATACTGTTTTCTCGACATCTTTTGGATGGATTGCCATGAAATTTGGTACAAACATTCGTGTTCCCAACAGAATTAAATATAATGAATAAAATCAGGTCTGCAAGCTGGATCAAACACTCAGCTTAAGTCCACATCTACACTTCCATGTAATAAGCGTAGTGGTTCATTGTAGTTCATTTTAACGAGGCCACTTCATTGACACAATGGGGGAGCTGATGCAGAGGTCTCAGGGTCCTTCAGGTTCAAGTGGCAGCACCCTCTAGTGGCCGTAGTAATTATAATGGGAGTAAAGTAGGAAATCAGGTGATGTTATTAAAAAAAAGTCTGCATAGGGAAGAGGTCAGGTGGATGGATGGGTCAATAAAACGTCTTTAAATTAGATGTCGGATGAACGCTGATTGCTTTGTTTGACATGTTTCTTTTTCTTTTCCCAACAAGATGAGGTCAGCTTGTCTCTTATGTCCGTAAACGTGTGTCCATTCTGTAATCTTTACATAATTGCTGAGGTTGTTGTTGTTGACTCTCATATTTCAGATCCGACATGTTCGGATGTATTTGAGAAGTTCACATTTGGAGTAAAGAAGGAGAAAAAGAAGTGAAATCCTGCTACTATAGTTTGTTTACGCAGCCTCTGGAGTTGGAGGAAGCTTCCTGAAACTGACCAATCAGAACAGAGTGGGCTCATCAGGAGGCGGAGCCTTAAAGAGACAGGTGCTAAAACGGTTTCAGACAGAGGCTGAACTGAGGGGCTGCATAAAGGACCAGTAGAAGATAAATAAGGAGTTTCTAACTGGAAATCATGCAAATATATTCCAGTAGAGCCCCAGAATATAAATATAGAGCTGGAAATGTGCAGAATATGTCCCCTATAAAACAGGAAATTGCTGTTTGTTTCCTGTTTCCAACCGCAAATCAACATTTACATTTTTCGGCAGTGATTTGAACAGTTGCAGAAGACAAAAACCAAATGTTGGAGGTTAAAATCGTGGAATTCCACACAGTATAAAATCAAACAACACCATGTTGCAGCTCTCTCTCGCTGCGCCCCCCCCTTCTCCTCCCTACCAAGTAAGCACGTGGCAGTGAAGTGGTAGGTGCTTAAATTAAAATCTCTTCGTAATCTGTTAATGCTGCTTTCAGAGTCAATTCACCAACTGGTCCTCTTTCACTTGCTCCTAACTTCTTGGTCCTGAAGAACCCTAAACATTTCAATCTCACATACAGCGCTATGAGCCAGTTCTCTGACTCACACAAGCTTCAGTTGCCATCTGCAGCTGTATTTTAATTTACTGGTGTAGTTTTTAACTCTTTCAGTAGGTGTTATATGTCATGATGTCAGGTACTGAATGCGTGGTCAGATCAAAGAAAGCCGGAGGCGCCATACCAGCCTCCGTGAACAACTAATTAAACCAGACTCAGGTCACATGTCTGTGTTCATTTCTTGCTTGCTTTGAAGTTCTCGTCAAGATATTTACCCGAGTAGCAAACACACACACACACACATTAAATTACTGCTGCTGGTTAACAATGAACACAGCAAAACAGGCAATTAGTTTGTTGCTTTGTCTCACTTTTCGGGGAGAGATTCAAACAATTAAGCTCGAGAAGAAACAGCAGAAGCTTAGAAAATCTGCACGGAAACACACAATCGTCAACACACACACACGTGTGGAGGTACATGCGCATACACAGTTTAGTAAAAATCCCACCTCAGCTACCAGGCTGTGTGGATTAGAGGGATTAAGTAGTTCTGCCAACTCTGTATATACTTTCTCATAAAACGAGGCTCAACTTTTCATAAAAACACAAACACAGCAACATGCAAAGAAGCACAAACTTAGACGTGTGTGTCACTTTATGCCATCTGTTAACTGCAGAGAACTGAATCAATCTATTGTTATTTTCCCCTCAGGCAACAGGAGATTAGTTGATGATGAATCAATAGCAGTAGATTTTACTTTGTCATTTCTGTTTTTGTTCTTTTCTTTTTCATTGTTATTACTCACAAAGCTCAGCTCTGCAGACTATATATGTCTAAATTGCACATTATTATATATATTGCAAATTTACATTGAACTATTCTGTCATTTTTCTTCTTCTTATGCACATTTTTCTGCACACACATCCAGTGTCAGACCAGTGTGAACGTCAAGGTCCACCAAAAGTGCACCAAGCTTTATTCACCAGATGTTTTCAGCCACTGGTCTTCATCAGGGTGGTCACTATATGAACTCTTTTTTCCCATCCTGATAAAGGCGAGACAGCCGAAAACATCTGGTAAATAAAGCCTGGTGTACTGGAGAACAGTTGTGTGACATGTTTTAATTTTAATCGTCCTTCCATACTATTCACTCCCACTACTACCTCAAGTTGTTTTGCACTATAACTTACATATTAGACTAATTTTGCACATATTGCAAATACTTTGTGTATATGTTATTCTCATTATTATAATCTAGTTTTTCCTTTTTTATTTCTTCCTTTAGTGCTACTTTTATATACTTGTTTTATATACTTACTGTTCTATTTTATTGTCTATTTTAATGTTTTATATGTTCTAATAAAGTTTGGGAACTGCTGCCACAGAGCTCCACTGTTGTCCAAAAACTATTAAAAACATGTCAATGAGCCACACCTTCATCACCATGAACACACACACACTGTCCTGCTGCCAGAAATACTCACTAGAACACCAAATGTGGATTCATCCGCCACTAGAAATAGTTCCCAACAAAAGCACTATTTCCTAAGTGTTCAGCTGTTTTAGGGAGCTTTTTTTAAAAATTAAACTTTATATTTGTGATGTGTGTTTTTAAATATGTATTTCTTCAGTAGGAACCAATGAGCTGAGTAGAGAAAATACTAAGAGATGGAGTAACACATTGTTGGTTTTTGGGGTTTTAATGGGATTTGCTGACAATAAGCAAAATATAGATTATCGCCAGCCTTATTCCTGAGTATAATCTTGTGAACCCTTTATAAGAAGAACAAACATACTTACAAATCCACACACACACACAAAATAATGAACATTTACCTGATCTGTGCTCGGTGTGTCTGAAATATCGTTCATGCTTCGGCTCTGGGAAGGATCTGTAAATGAACCACACACTTATATTTGATATCTGAAACACACAACATGCCATCCTAATCAATAAGGAAATGAAAAAAAGGTGTTTCAGAGCTTGAGTTTTATTGTTATAACTGAGTAAAAGATGCACATTTGTTCCAATTAAAGGCTTATAAGAGCAACAAAGAGCGCATTCAAGGATGTTTGTTCAAAATTTGTGCTAAAACGTCACCGAGACCAATTGTTTCTGTGGAGGATTATGTTCTAATGACCCATTTCCCTTTTTTTCTCCTCAAAGCAGATTTGGGAACAAATAAAATTAACAATGAGGTGAGAACAAGAACGTACCACACAGAGCCCCCCCTCCCCAAAAAAATCCTTTCATAATCCCCTTTATTCACATAGATTCACAAAATAAATCGGTAAAGGTGCACACAATGGGACCAAAATCTCTTGAATAAACACACATTATATCCAACAGTTTATATTAATGTAGAATGTATGCACACAGAAAGCCACCTGACGTGTTGAAATCATGCAGTAGCTGGGAGTTAGCTGGGATCAGTGTTGATTAAAAAGAAAACAAACAGAAAGTAAAGCAAATAAAGCAAAGACGTAAAGGCAGTTTTAGTGTGTCAGTGGTGGAAGAAGCACTCAGATCCTTTACTGAAGTAAAATAAAACATTTATATTTAAAGTACAAGTAAAAGTAAAATGTGCTTAAAGTATCAAAAGTAAAAGTACTATGACTGATATATTATATATAACATTATTAGATTGTTAATACTTAGCTAGTTTAGTCCAGTGGTTCCCAACCTAGAGGTCGGGCCCCTCCAAGTGGTCACAAGAAAAATCTGAGGGGTCGTTAGATGATTAATGCAAGGTTCAGACTACATAATCTCGTCTGATAGCTTGCCGTCTTTCACTACTCATGTGATGTCATCAGAAGAAGGCGCCAGTGACCGACTTCCAGGAACAAGAATGTAAACAAATAATGGCGTTTGAAGCAGTTTGGATCATACTGGCTGTCTGGTTGCCATAGTGACACGAACCTCACAGCTTGAGCAACACCAACAACATCATTCCTCTTTATAGTTGCGCCCAGAAGATTGGTCAACGTTGTGGAAGTTGTTGTACTTGGCATGAGAAGGTAAAAAATTCTGACATCCTAGTCTTTCTGTTGGGACATCATGAGGCGTCCCAGATGCGGCATCTGTTATCATCCACTATGATACACTACACGGGATAAAACTGAATGAATTGTCATGTCCGATGCCCATTTTTCAGTCTTGATGGCCTACGTTTGTCTGGTTGGGCTATTATCATGTAGTCTGAAACTTGCATAATGGGAGAGGAAACAAGAAAGACAGAGTTCTGCTAAATAAATGTGTCTTTAATTTTTTTTTGAGTTTTCTCTAAACTTTCATTTTTTGTGAAATATTGGAGTTTTACCTCTGTTTATGTTTTATGTTTCACTAGTTTATCTAGTCCCATCTTCACTAATCCAGAGGTCGTGATATGTAGCACGTTCCTGCACATGCTCAGTGGCGTCTGCTGTACACAGAACTACTCTCCAGAGACTGAAAACGTGATGCTGTTATTAGTCTTTGGAGCCGTTTCCAAACAAATTAACGTGACCAAACTCTTCATGATGAAGGAACATGTCACCCATGAGCCAACATGAGCCAAATCCTTTAAGTCCAGTATTTCAGTAAATGCACTCAGTTACCTTCCACCACTGGTGTTTATATGGTAAAAAAAAATAAAAAAAATGCCCTTTTTATGTGTTTGTGTGTGTGTGTGTGTGTGTGTGTGTGTGTGTGTGTGTGTGTGTGTGTGTGTGTTCAGACTCACGCAGGCGGCCAAGGCTGCTTGACTGCCGAGAGCGTAGGTCTTCTGTGGAGCGGTGGATCCCAGAAGCTGAACTAGTACTACGACTCAGATTAGTCTGAGGACTACGGTCTGACAGAGCGGCAGTAGAAGATGACGGATGACAGAAGAGACGATTTTTTTAGGAGGGAAGGTGGAACAGGTGGCGATCGACGTGGCAGAAAACAAAGGAAGCATCAGGATGTTGTTAGAAGGTTGGATTAAAGTTGCGTGACAGAACTTTGGTGATTGGTACGTTATAGATTAATTCATTAATAGATTTAAACACAAAGAAGCAGCTGTGTATGTGACACTACATGCTTACTGGTAGCAGTGTTGGAGGACTTTCCCATGTCTGCCAGCGAGCGGTGGATCGGCTTCTTGGTCTGGTGACGGTGCTTCCTGAGCAACACGAAGATGATCTTCTCCTTCAGATCCGGATTAACGAGACCGTCAGCTATCTGCCGATCCACGATCTCCTCTGGAGTCAAAGTTTACAACCCAGTTAAATTAGCAATATCTGTGATTTTACATTGTTTAAACCATTTATTACATATCAAGTAAAGATCATAACGGCCCAAATATAAGACAATGTTTAATTCTGGTGTGAAAAAGTGGGAGTCATCTTATATTCAAGAATGAGACAAGCTGCAAAAAAATAAAAATAATTTGCTGCGAGTGGTGAGAGAAGCTCCAGCAAGATGTTTTGTTCATTTTAAAAAGTATGAAATCTTTGGAAAAACATTTTTCTCTTTGTGAAGTTTGATTTGCAGCCACATTTCAAAGTTGCATTTTGATTGATTCCCATCAACACATTTTCTCTATACTGCAAAAACAGTATTCTGAGTGTGTATATAGTATTTAGTACATGTCATTTAATATTAATATGTAGGATTGAACTGGGACACAGTGTTTGTTGCTGGTTTCTCTTCAGCGTTTCACTGTAGGATAACTTCATCAGTGCGATGGTTTCAGGTTGAACAACAATGATTAGTCGATTAGTTAAAAATGCCAAAAATTTGCTGGTTCCAGATTGTGAAATATGAGGATTTGCTGTTTGTTTTTATCATATAAGATAGTAAATTAAATATTTTTTGGTTTTTGGACTGTTGGTTGGATAAAACAAGCAATTTAAGGAAACAACTTTGTGTTCTGGGAAGTTATTGTTTCACTTCTTTTTGACTTTTTTTAAATAAACTAAACAATTAACCAAGAAAATAATTGGCCGACTAATCAACACTGAAAATAATACACTCAGATAACAATTACTGCAGTGCAAGTTCACCAAAACAGTAAAGGCAGTTAATTTTTCATTGTGTGATTATCTCAGTGGAAAAAGTAGTAAATGTATTCAAATACAGAACATATTGATCTGAGTGGGATTTTCGTCAAAGTGTATGTAGTAGGGATGTGCAGAGAGCCCAGTATTTCTATTTGTATCTGTATTTGTTGAGGCAGCAAAATTATTTGTATTTGTATTCGAATAAAAGTGCAATAAAAGGCTTAAAAATCCTGTTTTTGTTTTTATTACGCTTATAATTTTAGAAAATTAAAGTGTTATAATAAGTGTTCATGAATAAACTACCTTACAAAGAAGGTCTCCACACTAGGTCTCAAACTGGAGTCTCCCAGATCATAGACGACTGCGCTGATTACTGAGCTAAAACTTAACTTTTCTTCACAAAAACAAATAATTTTAAAAATATTTGTATGAAACAAATATTCGTAAAAAAGCCCACTATTTGTGCTTTGCCGAATAACATATTTGTATTTGGGCACATCCCTAGTATGTAGGCAAATATTTTCAGGTTTCAGCTTCTGAAATGTGGGGATTTACTGCTTTTGTTTGTCACATGTGACAGTAAATTGAAAATCTTTAGGTTTTGGACTGTTTGTTGGACAAAACAAGCAGATCGAAGAACATGGGCTCTGAAAACCGCAGGCTCTGAGAAGCTGTGATTGTCATTATTAGACTAAACAATTAATCAATGATGAAAATAATTGTTAGTTGCAGCCTTGATGATCCAGCTTGGCTTAAAAAGGTTGTCTTTGGCTTTTTTTTCATCAATACTGCTTTTTAAATAACTTTGCACCTTCTGTACGTGATGAGTGTATAATTATACCTCTTTAATTGATTACTCATCTCAACCACATGTCAAGTGTCTAAAACTGAACTAAAAATGTTGAGTTTCTGGTCTTCTAACCAGGTGTTTGATCAGTTTGTTGCTTGTGTTGGACTCACCCACTATCTGTGGCAGTGAGTATCCATCCAGGTCCAGCAGAATGCTTCCAGTCTGCAGACAAGTCCTGAGCTCAAACAGGCTGTGGAGGGTCAGCGTGGACACATGAGGCTTGCTCCATCTTTCTCCTCCTTCCTCCACTTTCTCCTCAAACTTCACCCACCTACAGAGATGGAAGGAGAGCGGTAAATGTGGTGTTGTTGAGAGACAGAATGATTGATCTGTTCGGGTTGTTGGGTGCCGACCAGCAGGATGCTGTTACGTAATTTAAACTGTGCGGCTTCAATCACATGAACGTCTGCAGAGTTACAGTCCTGTCAACCAGCGCAGGATGTTTTAGTGCAACCTTCAACCCCTGAATCCAATCAAAAGTGACCCCAAATCCTAAACTAATGAAGGCTCTGACACACTGCTGATGTTTGCAATTGTGTGTGTGTGTTTGTACCTTGCAGACTCTTTCCACTCTAATTCATCCCCCTCATGCTGTAGTGTGTCCATCTCAGTGAAGAGTGTGGGTGTCGGGGTGCTGTCATCTTCCCCCAGTATGTGACGCAGCCGCTCCGCTGCAGGAGACACTGCAAGATGGAGGACAAACAAGAGACAGTTTGCATTAAATCCATGTTTGATCCATGAGAGAAGCAACCAGACTAACATGAACATGTGCAAAGATGAACTCAACAACAAGCATGTTAATCTGGGACTCAGGGGTTGAGGCAATATTATGAGATGTTAACAACACTTTAGTCCAGAGAGCAAGACGACCAACAACAGCCGTCCACATCAACATGAAAACTGACGAAATCGATTTTCTTTCAGGCTCCACCATTAGGATGAATTTTACATTTTTAGTCTTGCTTGTGTCATGACTCCAGGGATGACAATGCTGGTTGCTAAATCTGCTAAACTAGACTGAAATATCTCAATAACTGTTGGATTATAAGAAATTTAGTACAAACATTCACATTCTCCAGAGGATAGTCTTGAGATTTCTAAATGCTCGATAATTGCTTGAACGGTGGTGAGAACAGCCACTAACAAACCTACATTTTGTGAAGACACACCCATTCTCCTCAGACTCTCTTCTGTAGTGATCTGCATGTCACCGCCCCAGTATGAAGGACCGCCCTAAAGACTTTGGACTGGTTTTGCAATGCAGGTTTTTTTTAAAAGTCTCTAATTGTTTCCACCCAGTTTTAAGAACGAAACCTGGGAGATTGTCTTCAGTCTCTATGAGCGAACCGTTCAGACCTGTGAAGGATGAATCCTCCTGACTTAGGTGACACAAAGTTTTCACTCATTCAGACAAATAGTTTGACATCTACCCGATGGATCAACACAAAACTTACATGTACAGACATTCACGGTCCCCAGATGATGAATCATAATGGTTTCAGTCATTTGCTGATTTTTCCTTTTTGCACGAGTTTGACGTTTAGTGAATCTTGACACATTTAAGTGAAATGTCTTGACAACTACTGGATAGATTAATATGAAGTCCATTACAAACATGTCCTTTACAACTTTAATGAAGAAATAAACAAAACATAAATCTGTGTTTCCACTGCGACCGTTAACAGACACCATGAAAAATATCCGTCATATATGTTATTCATTTGTTCCTGTGTATGAAATACCATCAACTTATCTATAACTTTGTCATCTTTTTTTTTACATACTGTAATTCTGCAGTCTTGGTCTGTTCTGTACACACAATATCTATCGCATGTCTGTCCATCCTGGAAGGTTTAAGGGTTTTTTTGGGGAGATTTTCCTTATTTGGATAAATAGAGGATGTTGTATTGCTGTACAGAGTTTAAAGCTCCTCGAGGCAAATTTGTGATATTAGGCTATACAAATTAAAATGGACTTTACTTAAAAACTGGCACATAACTGGAACCCTAATTGCTGTCCCCTGGCATACAGTATATAAAGGCTGCAGGTAAAATATATTTTCATTGATTGTTTTCATTAGTGGAATAAACTACTGCTGCTTTAGGGGTTTTGTCTTGTTTATAATAGTTTCTTAATGAGATTTTTTCTTCTACATACACAGTGGAGAAAGTGAGTCTGTTTGATTCAATCCTACAATGCAACAAATCAGACAGACTGCGCCTCGGACCACTGAGCCAACAAGAGCCAAACTTTGGGAAAGAGACACATTTAATCTAAACAACCCTCATTAATCTTCTTTAATGAGCGAACAAGAAAGTCAGCTCCTCTAACGACCGTCTGATAGAGAGGTGTAATCTATCAGCCGCCACCTTTTTCTAATTTTACTCTGAGCAGATCAATCTCCATTAACATCTGAGCCTGGAAGCGCTGTTCACTCACATCCCACCACTGTTTATGTGTGTGTGTCTATCAACACGAGAATGTGTGTGTGTGTCACTGGCCTCGGTTTGTTCCTCCTTGTGATCCAAAAGCTAAAAAAAAAAGTCAATAATCCATGAACTCATAGATCTGAATAGTTAACTGGGAGTGACACAAGCCTCATGTGACTGTGACGTACACGACCCCAATCAACTCTTCCACATACAGGGAACAATTATGTAATCCATGTTAACTACAGCGTCATATTATAATACAATACAATGTTCCATAAGATGCTCGACACCAAACAGGGATCAGTTTCCATCTGCTATCTCAGCTTTTGTTGTCATGTTCAGGTCATTTTAGCAGGTCTGCTTGTGTTTGTAGTTTGTGTACTTATTAGGGATGTGCAGAAGGCCCAGTATTTGTATTTGTATCTGTATTTGTTGAGGCAGCAAAATTATTTGTATTTGTATTCGAATAAAAGTGGAAATAGGCTTAACAATCCTGTTTTTGTTTTTATTACGCTTTTAATTTTAGAAATTTAAGGTGTTACAATGTGTGTGTCAGTAGCTCAGCTTTAAGTGATCCAAATTAGGAAATATGCGTCATTATCTCAAACATCCAGTCCAATAATGGATTTTTCAGCAAACGAATTGAATAATATTACTTCGGTAAATGTTCAAGCAATTTCCTAACTGTTAAGTTGAATGGTAACAGTTTATTATCATGAATTATGAAGATATGTATTCAATCTGCTCATTTGAGAAAATTAACACAACTTTAGAGAATTGTCGGCCCGGTTGTCAATTGTGATCATTATTACTATCGGACTTAACTGGAATGTTTCAAAACTGTTGCCCCTTTCTCGTTATAGTGGGATATATTATGTTATTATACTTGGTTATTTTGTGTTGTTATTGTAACAAAATCTATTATGTTTTTTCTTTGGAATAAAAACAATTGATAACAAAAAAAAAGGAAATGTGCATCATGTAGCAGGTGGATGTGACTCCCCTCACTGAGACCTGCTGATAGACGTCACAGCGGAACAGAGGAGAGACACTGAGATAGCGATGTCACTGACCTGCACTCTGGTGTTTGACATGGATTATTTTTCTTCCTGAAAACAAATAATTTTTAAAATATTTGTATGAAACAAATATTCGTTTAAAGAAACCCATTATTTGTGCTTTGCCGAATAAGTATTTGTATTCGGGAACACTCCTAGTACTTATGTGTGTCTGATCTCTGACCAGCTGATGTAATCCCACAGAGGGAGATCATATTATGTTTGCAATGTTTCGTATCATTTGTGGGCCACTGGGTAAAATACACTGCCATCTAGTTCTTAGTTACCTAAAAGCTGCACTAATCAATATTTTTATACTAAGAATGGAGCTAATTGTTAGTGTGTGTGTGTGATGTGAAAGCAGGCACACAAGCTGAAGGAGCATTTTTGCATCCCTCAGCCATTGTTTTGGATTTCCAAACCCTCGAACTCATTAACCTCATTTCTAGCAGCAGCAGCAGCAGCAGGAAGTCGTTTTCAGCCAAAAAAAAGCTCAGATAAACCGGCTCTACACAACCTGCGCAACAACAAACTGCACACAAACGCAGCATAGATGAGTTTCTGAGCAACATGAAGCTTATGAGGAGATAAACAGAAGGAGTTGTTATAGGCATTAAACTACAGAAACTGCTACAGAAAGAAAATGTTCAATATCCAGGGACAGAAAGGGTCAAATTAACTGTTGGCATCTAGTGATCTGGTCAGCACTCTGTATTTTAATAAGGTGGTGGATAGAAACTGCTGAAGAAGAAGAAGAAGAAGAAAGGCCTGCTTTAATGTTACTGTGCGTTTATGTCTGTGTAAAGAATAGTGCTAAAGTAGGTCAAGACTCTGTGGTCAATGCTTTGGTGATCACTTTGACTTGAGTTGCAGTGTGTATCCTGGTGACAGCTGATACAGGTGTGGACTGATGGCTGTGTGATGGATGGTAAATGCATCATATTGTTATACCATTTCATTTTTCAGCAGCAAAAGTCACAAAGAGGTGTACAGAGTCTATTTTCATGATTCCTGTGTGGCTGATAAATAATACTGTGACATTTCTCACTACCTGTAGAGTTCACTGTGTAGCCTCATTTAGGCTGCTACATACAAAGTTACCTCTAAAATCCACTTTTACTGT